>NC_056551.1:18090000-18707500 GCF_910596095.1 Thunnus maccoyii
TCCACTAATTAAAACATACTTATGCACAAACTATATTCCATTTCTGACAATTCTGTTCACACTAAATGCCACTAAATTCTACATACTGCACCTTTAATACAATGAAGAACAAAGGCTTACAATACACGAAGCAACAACTCTAAGTTACACCCACATGCTGCTGTTGCTTTCATCCTGCCACCTGTGGAGTGGGTGTCACCATCCTATCCACCAAATCTGTCAGATAGACCTGGTTCAGCTCACAGGCCATGTTTTGGGTGAATCTGTTTTATGAATAGCTTTTGTTGTGTTTTGAGGTTTTTTGTTATATGTAGGCTCCTCTTGTCTCCCCACACAGTGATAAGAAAAGAAGATACAGTTGATACTTTTAACACTGTTATGTTAAAAGTAGACCGGTGATGTTCATAAATTAAAAGCAGGTGAAGCAGGTGAAGTTTTCTTTTTAGTTCTCAGAATTTTCTTTTTTTTTTATTTCCTAGAATGAAATGGTCAGTTCCTCTGGCATCCAATCAAAGGTTTTCATCTTGAATAGCAGAAGTCAAAGTTCTTTCAGGATGATTCAGCAGAGTATGCAGAGATCAGATGGAAGTCATAAAGGAAAGAATTAATATGGTGCAAAACATGTCAACAGGAAGGAGAGGAATACATAAATGATGCAGAGAAATTAAGCAACTGACAATAGAACTGTGTTATTTTATTGATTATGCAGGTGAACTAAATTTAACACCAATAACATTGATTAGCTAAACTTGAAAATATTTTAAAACATGTATATTGTGTCACAAGTTGCGTCATTTTTACTTTTTCGACTAGACTGATACAAAAAAGCACAAAACAACAAATCACCACCACCAAAAAATGAAAACCACTTCCAACTTTTTGTTAATCATTTTAATGATTTAAAGTTTTTTCCCATGTTACTTTCTTGGTCCATTCTTCTGTTATATGTTGCATGCCAAATATATGTCCGCCCTTTTCTCTTTCTGTAAAGAGTCAAAATTGGTCCATCAAGCTCAATAGAAGAAGCAGAAACATGGGTCAGAGGTGCGTAGGTGTGTGTGTGTGGGAGCTGTCAGTTTACATCAACATCACCATCATTTTATCGGCAGCTCTTTTTGCTTCCAAAGGTTCAAACACGCATGGCCCGATGCCTGGCATACAAACATCTACCACCTCCTTGTCCTCCTCCATCTCCTCTGTGAGTTGGGGGGGTTGAAGCATGAGGTGTCAGGGTCCAGTTTTCAGGCTTCATCCTTTCTGCTTTTGAGCTCCAAGTGCCTCTCGATGTTACAGTAAGTACAAACATGTATCTCATGCAGAAGCTTTCAGCAACCTACATGGTCATTCCAGGGCCGGCCCTGACAGTCTGGTGGCCCCAGACAGTGATTTTAATTGAAGCTCCCCTCTTCGCTTCCTGCTGTTATGAAACTACCAATATTTACTCAGTGCAGGCCCAGATTGTGTTTATCTGGCTAGCATAAGTAATTGTGTATTTAGTAAGTAATTGTAGAAAATTGCAAGCCATATTGGTCTCACTTTATTTTACGGTACACTAATAAGACGTAATAAGCCATACTTTGTATAAAATTAATTAATTATAATTATATCTAATTAATAAGATAATATTAAATAATAATATTTATTAGATAATAAATTAACACAGTACCCTATTTAGACACCTTACACCTAAACCGCATTTAATGCCATATTAGACCCCAAATATACTATACCTAGACATCATTTTACAAGAAACCAATAGTAATTAGAAACCAAATTGGAGATCCTAATAGACAACACATTAGATGAATTCAATGCTATATTATAGACAAATTTAATGCCATACTATATCGGGCATAGTATTTATAGTAGTCAGACAAAACACTGAGAGCTCAGAGGACGATTTATTTATTTGGCCTTTATTAAACATAGTTTCACTTTCTTAAAGGGTCATTTGTTGCTCATTAGAAGAAAACTGTACCGCAAACCAAAGTCATACCACATCGGGTCACATCTAGTCACTACTTCACACGTTCGTCATGGCCTGGATGTTCTCCGGAGTCCCGTGGAGTTTGTAGGTAGTAACATACATAGCCTATAGTAATACTTGCTTACTCACCACTCAACTCCCATACCAGTTAAGACATCAGACCATTTAATGCCATGTCACTATCCGAACCCAGTAACATTAGGCTATGGAAGCTACCAGGATACTGCATCTTTATTTCCCACTGTTAGACCCTTATTAGACTTTCTTAGAGGATAATCTGTGACACATTACAACAGAACTGTACTATAAACTAAAGTGAAATCGCATATCTGCTACTTGAAACATACCAACACCTTTTTCAGCTGGTCCCGTGCACTGTAGTTTAGTAACAAATGCTGCAGGTGACAGACATCAGACCATTTGATGCCGTGTCACTAACCCCGCTAACATTATGGAAGCTGCCAGAACATCGCATCTTTATTTCCCACGGTTGGTTACCTTGCGAGGCAGCTGGATTCGCGAGATCATGATATCACAAGATCACACAAGAATCCATCTTGTCAGGCTTCAAGTTATGCGCTTGCATCCAAACCACCAGTGGTTTGGACCAATCAGCATCGCAAATCCAGCTGCTTTGCAAGATAAGACGGTGATAGACGGTTCATCCAATCACCTGCCAAGTATTTTTTGAAAGTACCTGCCTTTTTCCAAACAGTTTTCGTGGATGACTGCTCAGACGATTCTGTGTAACAAACCATCTGGTGCGTCAGGTTACACTGTTAGTCCTTTATTAGACTTTCTTAGAGGGTAATTTACAACACATTACAGCAAAACTGTACCATAAACTAAAGTGAAATCACATATCTAAGCCTAACCCAAAACTCATATTAAAGCTGTATTGGTGTAACAACAGGTCACCTTTACTGGATCTCTAGTTAAATAGTGTTACTAGATGAAAATGGATAATTGATGCACAGATTAGCATATATTAGTACATGGGTTAAATAAACACAGGTGTGGTATTTATTGATTGATTGTTTGTGTATTACAGTTCGCTTGAGTCTGGTGTTTCACAGCAGGGACGCTGAGCTGTTCCACCTCATCATTCACCTTTGAACAAGCAAATAACACACATTGATTTATGACTCAATAGTAGCAAAGTATTTGTTAATTGAGGAGTATAATGTAAGGGTCATGCTAAGCAAATTGTAATAGTAAATTGAAATCTGCCTGTGTCATGCACAAACTTATCTCTGACTGTTCTCTTTCTCCCAGGGTGTCAGGCAAAAGAATTCCCCGGGGGGCTCGAACACCAATTAATAGTTCCAGGAGGGTAACAACAAGCGGGAAGTGGGTAAAAGGGAGTTCAGTTGTTCAAATGTATTTATTTATGTAAGATATTTATGGGTTTATATTTGGGTGTTTAAACTCCCCTCTACCCAATCATAAATGGGTTGCTGTAACAACCATAAAACCAGTTCAACACGACTTACCAAAGAAGAGATAGGGAGGAACCAAACATCTTTTGAAAGAAAGAGGTGAAGACAGACACACCAGACACAAAAGGGAAGGTGGGGATGAGTGACAGAAGGTGGATCATGAGACTTAAACATCTGAACAACATGTCTAAAGTCTTAACAAAGCTTGTAATGGACTGATTTTCTTCAACTAACAGAGAATTGCAGGAGGTTGCATGGATTCTTCTTCTTACATTTTGCCAAAAAGAAATTATTTGGAGAAGATGATCAAGGTTATTAAATGTGGCAACACAAAAAAGCATAAGTAAACATGTCCTCTGTATGCAACATGTTTCAAAAGCATAACAGGCCCTCCTCAAACTCTGCTATGTTTTCTGTGGTGGTGGTTACTACTTGCTTTTTTCTCCTCAACAATACAGACCATTTAAACGTTTTATTTTGAAGTTTCCAGGACCTGAGGGAGATTAACTACTATTGAGAAAGATAAACTCATCATTATCTCAGGATACTTACTCAATATGTTCAAGGAAAATGCTGCTTTAAAGGTAGTGCTGGAACCTTTTACAGATGAGATCTGCTGTTCGCACAGACCCTTGATGGCCATGGTCACCATGGAGACTGTGGAGTACTTCACTGCCTGGACGGGTCACCTTTATTACCACTGGAACAACCAGGTATGTATCTGATACCACATTAAAGTTTGCTAACTTGAGTGCTTATATCTGGTTTGGACTTAACTGTACAGAAATGAAGACTAGAGGCAGTCTTTTTTTTACTTTGCAGCATTGCAGAGGCCAGAGGACATCCAATTAAAGGAATAGTTTGACATTGTGATTATTCACTTTTTCGCCAAGAATTAAATGACAAGAATGATACCACTCTAATATCTGTGTTTTAAGTATGAAGCTAGAGCCTACAGCCAATCGGCTTAACTCAGAGACTCAAGATTGGAAGCCGGGGGAAACAGCTAGGCCGGCTCTGTCCAAAAACCAACACCTCTAAATGGTGTGTTCAGACAGGAAGCAGAGCAAATTTTTTGCTAGTTTGACCACTGGACCATTTGTATTTATTCGCCCCAAACTGGCCAATATGAGCTTTCACTTCTGTAATGTTTTGTAATGTTACATCCAGAAACAGGTGTACATTCCATGTCACTGTCGCCACTACCAATTATCCAACTAAGTGGGCGTTCAAGCTGACATTAGCTCTGGGTGAAAAAACGCAGCCCTCTCATTCATTTGAATAGCGGCAGTGTGTTGACTGTAAAATCACGTCTGAGTATGACAAACCGCTGTGCTGTGTTTTGGCACCTGATTAGCCTTTAAACACATTAATCTGTTGCTCCAACTCCACTTCCTGGATTGTATTTAATTGTTTCACTGGTACTTTAAACTACACACACCCACCAATGCAGCTCCCTGCATTGTTTTAACACAGGGCTGTTTTCAGTCTGAACACCGCCTAATTCTAAATCTGACAGAGTATCCTCAATAACATCCAGAGAGGATGTTGCTGTCATCTGGGTGTGGGACTATAACTCATCATGAGCTTTGAACTGGGGTCTGAAAATCAGTCACGTCAACAATATGTGCTAGCTGAAGATACACAACCTTCTTGTGCACATTAACTACTGGATTTTTGGCTTTCCCATTTTCTAGTGAGAGCACAACTCTAGAGGAGAGGTGATTTAGCAATTACCTTTGACCTGTACAGATGGAACTCAAAGATGTACAGTAGTACTCCACATTTTGTTAAAATTCTTTACAGGATTGTGACATCTAGCTCTATATTTCCACTAGTGTCGACAACACATCAGCTGCTGGAAGAGCAAGTTGCAGTTTTTCAGTTATGGCCTGTCAGAGAAGGCAAGCAGCCTCTATGCCCCCTCATTATTAGGTTTAAAAGAACAGAACATTTGCCAACACATTCATTTCATAGGTTAAGAATAAACAGGATCAGAACATGAGCCAAAGCTAGTCCCTCAGTCTCTTCATCTGTCAGGTTCTGACACAAAAGGCAGGTGTCAGCTTCCTCAATCCAATCTTCAAGACAAAGGCCATCGAGAGAATCTGTATTAACATACACATATATGCAATGCATTCAAACCTGACTACAGAGACTGTTCATGTTCTGCTTACAGGGACTGTAACTGCTCTCTTAACATTTCTATTTGTTCAGTTTCTGACAGGGTAACACTAAATGAAACAACCCTTAAACAAAGACAAAATCTATAATAACTTAGCATATCTTTAACAAAATTAATGGCAGTGAAATGCTGGATTTATAGCATCTTTGTCTTGCAGCTCATGGACTGAAAACGGGAGACCTTCTCTATCTTTGATGCAGCTTACCGTTTGCTGTACCAAAGCCTTCATATAAAATCTGACACTACACTGGCAACCCTCCACACAATGGCTGCATATATCCTGCCAAGTACACCAAATGTAGCCAATGCAGATATATTTCACAACAAAAACCCATCAGCATGCTGTTTACTTCAGTGAAGAAGCTTAAAATCTAATTTCAGAAATGTCTTGCCCCCTTAATAAAAATATAAGCAGAATATAAACAAGACTAACTGTGTGTTCAGACTGATTACATGCAAATCAATGGAAAGATGCAAGTAGATGTGAATTTGCCCGGGGCGGTATGATCTGACGCACCCACACTAGTTGAAAATTTTTCAAATGTTTCGGTTGGTGCATCTGTTGCCAGCTAGCTTACAGCTAACATACTATTGGTACATTGGCTGGGCAAATAAAAACAGTCCAGTGGTCAAACTTCCATGTGTACATGTTGTGTTGAGCATAATTTACATACTCTGCTCTGACTGGACAGTTGTTTTCTAACGTAGCCGCCATACTAATGAACCAACAATGTCAGCGATTTGTTTCCACATGTCATCATTCTTTTTATGGTCTAGGAAGCTCTTTAAATACACATCGTAGAGAGACCAGACACCACGATGATGAGCTTTTCCTCAGTTTTGTCGAATTAAATGTCAAAGTAAACAATTCTGTGCTTCTTTCTCTACTGGAATCAAAACGAGCGCAATTGGCTCTTGCTGGTTGTCGCTCGTACTACGCCTGAGGACATTTGCATAAAGTTGAGCCTTCCTCAAGTTTTGCCTGTAATGTAGCTAGGGACTTTTTGACTCTCTCTAGCTCAGCTACAAAGGTAGACTACAAAGCCAGGTCTTCTCCAGAATGAATAGCAGCCATCACTGTCCCAGCTTTTGAGTCCATGAACACCCCGTAAGTATCTACATGCTAGCAGCTTCATAGACACAGCAGTGCTTTGAGCTAAATGCTAACATCAGCATGCTAATATGCTCACAATGACCATATTAGCATGCGTATGTTTATCAGATAGTTAATACAAGTTTACCAGATTAACCTTATGCTGTGTCTCAAATCGCATACTTCTGTACTTACACTTAACATTTTGAGTGCATAAGTGCGTTCACACCATAGACTGTATAAAAATATGGACGTAGTTACCGTGACGTCAACCGTTGGTTTCTGAAGAGTGGTTTTGAAGCTCAAAGCAAGCCACTGCGGCCATCGCCATCTTGGCTGTGCGTGACGCTGCTTAGCTCCCAGCTAATCAAAAATGGGCAAAGAGGCGGGCTGAATAGCTGAAACAAGCCACCTAGCAGCTAGCGGACCTGTCACTCAAAGCAGCCATGTCCTTCATTGTGCAGAACTTTACAGCTTAATAAAACTCAAACGGGTGAGTTATAACAAAATTCCCCCCCCGTACAGTTGTCATGAAAGGGGAAATTAGCTATAGAGCCCAAAACCGTTTTTTGTACCAGGCTGTAAACATTTTTATTTCTGCTGTAAAGTTGGGCGTTTTAACATGGGGGTCTATGGGGAATGACTCGCTTTTGGAGCCAGCCTCAAGTGGCCAGTTTTTGGCACTTCCGCATTGGCTTCATTTTACAGTCCCAGAGGTTGCCACTTGGTTCACACTGAGAAGAATGGAAAAATGCAGTGCACTGTGAGTACCCGGATGGTGCACTCAAAATGATCAAAAAGTTGAGTGTGGAACTATGGACACTTCTCGCCCTCAATGGTCGCCATCTTGGCTACGTAGCGGAAGGGGAGGGACCACTTTTCAAACTGGAAATGGCGGCCGGGTACGTTGTAACTACGGTGAACATCGCCACATTATACAAATGTAAGTTATACATGTGTTTTTAGTACTAAGCACCACTATACTGTTGTCGGATATAAGCCATCAGTATGTTTTTTGGGTTAATTTAGCAGTCTGTAATGATTTGATGGCGCAAATGCTAACGCTAGCTAATGCTAATTTGCGATCGTAATTTCCGGTAAGTGCACAACGGCTGTGTTTGATTTGAGACAAGACTGCCCTGTCAAAATTTACACACTACGCCAGTAAGTACATAGTGTACACAGTGTACTACATGAAAGTGTACTAACAGAAGTATGTGATTTGAGACACAGCTTTAATTGTGTTAGCATGCTAACATTTGCTTATTAGATCCCAGGGATTGGAATGTCATTAGTTTTGAAGGTATTTGGTTATTAAAGTATTCTTTTTACCCAATGATAAAATGTTAAAAGATCACCAAACATATTACATTTTATCCTGAGGGGAACATGAATGTCTGTAGAAAATTTCATGGCTATCTATTTAATAGTTGCATGTGAACCTCATGGGGCACTAGAGGAAAAGTCAAGGGATCAATAAAGTCATTATGATTCATCAATTGGGAATGTTGAAAGTCTGTTCAAAAATTCCCAGTAGATATTGAGATATTATAAATTTTAACCTGCTGGTGACCTGCCTTAGTGGAAAAGTCAGGGGATCACTAAAGTCATTATGATTCATCATTTGGGAACGTTGAAAGTGTGTTCAAAAATTCCCAGTAGATATTGAGATATTATAAACTTTGACCTGCTGGTGACCTGCCTTAGTGGAAAAGTCAGGGGATCACCAAAGTCAGTATGCTTCATTCTCTGGGCACCATGGTTAGCTGTACCAAATTTAATGGCAATCCATCCCATTTTGTTCAGATACTTCAATCTGGACCAAAGTGGTGGACTGACCAACCAACATAGACCCACGCAGTTAGCATGACCAAAAATATTTTAGTTACCACATGTATTTGGTCATCTGCAAAAAGTCTCTGTACTGAAGAACCTGCAGTAGAATTAACTGAATAAAGTGTTGCCAGAGTTTGAGAAACACTGAGGAAAAAAATAGAGAAAATTGATTAATTTGAGTGATTTCTGACAACTTGTGGGTTCTTGTCTGCTTGATATGTTTCATTAAATTTTATGTGTAAATTATCCAACTTATATTAAACTGTTAGCAGCTGGGAGGAAGCATGAAAAGAAAGAATGACAGAAAGAAAGGCATTGTTGAAAGAGCTCGTGTGAACCAGTCTTGCCACTTCAGGGGCGTAACACTGGTGCTGCTTTGGTGAGAACTGTCGGCACTGCCCATCTCTCAACCCCCTCCACCCAGCCTTCACTATATCCCTTCCTACTCTTTCGTTCTGTATCTCTCCATCCCCTCCCTCTCTTCCAGCCGGCCCTACCACAAAGCCCCACCCACAGCATGAGAAGACGGGAATATGATCTAACCACACTCCCAGAGATATTACCTCAGCAGCCACCCCCACCCCCCTACACACACACACACACACACACACACGTACACTCCTACCTTCCTCCCCTCCGTCATACCCATACCCATGCACTCCCTCCCCCCCACCCAAGCATTCCCTTCCCTTGCTCCCCCTGATCTCCTCCTCATCCTCCACTCCCTACAACACTGCTGCCAGGCCGTAATGTTTTTCTTAGCCTCTCCTACACAGTTTTCACACAGTTTCCCTCTCCCTCAACATACAGCAACATCCCACACACCCTGGGCCCAGCTGACCCACTGAGAGAGGAGGTGGGAGAGCTTTGGGTGGGCAATAACACCATCAGCGAGTGACACGCACTGTGACTGTTTCACTAAAAAGACAACTGCCAAAAAATGATTTTAATCAGCAGGAAATGTAAACATGATTCCATGCTCGTCAGCCTTGCTTTCAATGAACTGAAAAAAAGTTGTGGGCTCTCACAAAGCGTCTTTTCCAGGTTTCGATCCTTCAGCTGGCCCACATTTTTTGCTCTGCTTATTGTGTGCTGTTTTCGCAGCAGTCTCTTTGAGGCCATGATGATGTGGGGTTGACAGGATGTGGTGTAGGATTCATTCCTCTCCACAGAGAGAGAGAGAAAGACAGCTTTAAAGGTTAAGGTGTCTGTTATCAGCAGGTCTCGATACCTGCCATCAGTCTGTTGTGGTTTTCTCAGTGGGGCCCTTAAACAGAAACAGCATCCATCTGTGGGTCTCAGCACATACACTCACCTGTTGTAGATGAGAAACAATAACTCAACAAATATTGAAAGTCAGAGAAAGTTGATCGCCACAACTCTGATCTCTTCCAATGGTCTCATGTAAAATGAGTTTAGTTTGTTGGTTATGTTATGTTAAACACTTGATTTATCCCACTTGGGTTTATAAGACACCACTACACTATATATCAAACATGAAAAATATAAAAAGACATAAGAAAGACAGAAAAACATACATCACAGCACTATATCTACATACTTTAGAGTAATGTGTTTATGTGTAAAATTTCAAAGCAACTGTGCACTGACCAGCAGAAAAACAAAAAGAAATCCTACAAGCCTTCAAGTTTATCCTGATAAAAAGCTTTTTTACACATCTCCCAGGCTTTGTGTAAGTAGTTTACAGTCATGTGAGGGTCTGTGAGGCTGCACTTTAGCTAAATGCTAATGATATTATTCTAACATGCTCACAATGACAGTACTAACATGCTGATGTTGTATTTGGGACCAATCTTTGCCATTTTCACCATCTCAGTTTAGCATGTTAGCATACATTCGCTCATTAGCACTAAACACAAAGTACAGGAGGCTGTACGGAACGAAATTGGGTTCATGGTGATCAACATTTCTCATAATAATTATTGTATTAATTTTGTATATGGTAATTTCAAAGAAGGAATTGATTATGATGATTTGTGATGAATCAGTGAAATGTACTGTATATAAGGGAAACAGAAGCAGCCTCAGACATCACCCTGACGAAGGCGAGGTAGCCAAAAACATTTGGTGAATAAAGGACGGTGTGCTGGAGAGGAGTTATGTGATTCATTTTGATGGACTTGTATTGACACTGGTCTGCACCATGCTGTGAGTGCGTCTGCAAAGTAGAAAACTGTAATATCATTAGTTTTGCAAGTATGCAAGTATTTGGCCATAAACCAAAATATTGGAAAAACTTAAATTTTGAGCTGATGATGGCGTTACTTCAATTAATCCTGAGGGGAACATGGATGTATTACCATTTGTGAAGACATCTCATACAAAATCACAAATGTCAACCTCAAGGTAACGCTATCAAGAACATTTTTTTGCCTCACGTTTGTGAATAAAGCATGGTGTACTGGAGAAGAGTTGTGCAACGTGTTTTCATTATGAAGCACTAGACAAAAAGTCAGGGGATTACCAAAGCTATCAGGAATAATCATCTGGGAATCATAAGTTTCTGTGCCAAATTTTTATCATATTATCCAACAGTTGAGATATTTCAGTTTGGATCAAAGTGGTGGACTGAACGACTGCAGCCAACCGACATTGTCTTCTATATATCCATGATGTCAGTGTTGTTTTTAAGTTTTTATCTTACTACACAAAATATTATATGGTTTTCAAAGGACAACGGAAAACAAAATGAAACTAATTTTCAATATCATCATTTTCCTCTTCCAGGATGACATTGAGTGCTTAATTCCAGATCTCAACTGGGCCCATAATGAATCACTTTAGAGCTTTTAGAATATTTCCATTTTATGCAGCATACAGTGCTGGTTCATCAGGGGACAGATTCCAACTCATGGTTGTCTAATTAACCACTGGCCCATAAAGTGGCTATATTGAAAATGTTTTAAATTAAACTCAGAAAATGAGCAAGTAGCTGATTTTCTTATAAATTTATGAACTTAAATTAGCGTTCTAAAAATATGTGAGCTTTCTGTCTAAAGAAAAAAGAAATTCATAATTTTTCTTTGTTACTAAATACACTCTTGCTCTTGCATTTTTTGTGAACTTTTCACATTTACATTTCACTCTTTATTGATTATTTTAATTTGACTTGAACGCTTTTGGTAATTATGATTTGATGTTTCAACTGTGCTGCACATTCTTTAGCTAAAGTAGTCCAAACATACATAGGCCCTACTGTAGGGCAACTTCGGGTCACAGGGGAAGGGACCAAAAAAAGAAACAGAGAGTAAAAGACGGATACAGCGTTCCTTCATGATTACTTGTTTGCTGTTTTCCAGATTGAGCCAGTCACGGGACAATACAAGAGTATATTCAGTGAATGATAATAATCCCCCTAGTCTATCAATATCCACATAATCATTATGGCTAGCAGAGAGGAGAGGGCGCTGGCCAGTGGAGGATTGTGGGTTTTGCAGTTCAGAGCAGCTAAAATAGCCATGCCACTGGTGGGGCATGTGACTACAGGGACCGGCGAAGCTCGAGAGCGTCCTGGCAGGGTTGACAAAACCACACGCAGACATAAATGACTGGCCTCGATGCCTTTCATCTCCACAGGGAATCACAGGGCCTTGTCAGAAACAAGCAGGCAGTTATAGGCCACAAAAGCACAAGTTATGGGTGTCAAGCCATGGTAGTGAGAGGGAAAAACACACACTACTGAAAGGACAGGAAATGTTTTATTTAAACATCTTCATGGTAGTTTGATTGAGGAAGATAGCTGGCTTTTGTTGGGCAATGCAGTCCCTCATTTTCTCATCAGTTACTGTAGTATAGAATTAAAACATATTACAAATATTTTCATATTGTAAAGCATACAGTACCGTTGGTCAAATGGGAGTCCATATATAAAGATGTTATTGTAGTTGGTGTTTATATACATTTTTATCATCTGACTTACATAAACTGAGAATGAGAGCTGTTTTTGAAGGAATAGTTAGAAATTTAGGGAAACATGCCTAATGTGCTCAGCCAAAAAATAGACCCACACACTTTTTCATTTTTATACAGATGAGATATAAGTTGTTAATCTATGAATTTCATAGGTGCTGACAGGTGGATTTTGTTACCTTTGGCAGAGGCAGGCTAGCTGCTTCCCCCTGCTTCCAGTCTTGATGCTAAGCTAAGCTAGTCACATGCTGGTTGTAGCCTCATATTGTATTTAGCGTATAAATGAGAGTGGTGTCAATCTTCTTGTCTAACACTGTCTAACAAGTAAATAAATGTGTTTCCCAAAACATCAAACTATTTCTACATCATCTTCTGTCTCCTCTTCATCATCATAATATTCCTTGATCTTAACTATTTATAATTATGTATTGTATATACTGTATATTTAACCAAAGCATTTTGTATTTTCATATATTTTATAGTGTCATTTTCCTCTTTTTTTACTTTTATTGCACATTTATTTTTTTAAAGTACGATTTTATAATATATTTTGATATTATCTTATCTCATTTTCTCTGACAGTGTGTCGACCATAGTATGTTGTTTACTGTTATTCTCTGTGGAAGCCAAGCTTCATTATGTGACAGGTTTAGGAGCTGAATAAAGCAGGACTAACAATTGATAAAGAGTCGATTGTGTGTATTTAACATGGGAACACTGTTTGACTTAACATGCAATGATTTTTTAAGTGTGCACACCTGCAGGTGTTTGTGCTCCTGTGTATGAGCATGTGCTTTTGCATGTGCATGCTGCCTTGTGCTGGAGCCCCCTCACTGGGCGGCAAAAGGGCTGAGGTAACATCACATGTTTCTTTCTTTCTTTTCTTTTTTTTTTTTTTTTTTGGATAATATATATAGCTGGAAGTAAAAAGCTCTCATAACTACCGTGGTTTTTAGTGTTGCCAGGTCAATCTGCCCACTCTACACTCAACAGCGCTGGGATGGGATGGGTTGAGCAGGGTAAGAGGAGAAGTGGGAATGATAGCAAGAATTTGGGGAGGGAAAAATTATGGCAGGCATGAGGTAGAGTGGGAGAGTAAGAGGGAGGAAGGGTGAGGGGGGAAGAGGAAAAGTGAGAGGACAAATGAAAGGTTAAAAGAATCGAAAGAGGAGACATTTAATGCATTAAAGAGATTATGATGATGAAGAGGAGACAGAAGATAACGTAGGCTGAGGTGAGATGGATAATAATGAGAATTTTCTGCACCATATTGGCTCCTTTTGCTCTTTAACCCCAGCACTTCACCCTGCACTGTAGCCATCAGACAGCGCTGTCCTGGCATACCCTCTATCCACTTATTTTACATGAGATAAAATGTGTGCCTGCATGCGTGTGTTCATGAATGTCACTGTGCGTGTGTGCATGTGTGTGTTTGCACTGCCCCGGCCTGCCAGCTGCCAGTGTGTAGCACTCAATCCAGCAAAGGCGAAGCCTAATTACAGACGCACGGCTACAGATTTAGCCAGCATGCTAACCATAACGGAGGAGGCAGCAGGGAGGGGATCGCTTGGAAAAGTCACGGCTGGACGGGAGCTTCACAAGAGCGGACCACAGGGACAAGGGAGGGGGGGTACTCTATTTCAGGATCTGCTGCTCTCATTATTTATCATAGTAGAAGTCTCGGCAAGAAGAGGCAACCTACAATTGACTGCATGCATCGACGCAAATGGGTAGAAGCTTAGCAAACCCCCACCCCACCCATGCACTCCCACCCGAGTCAACCGTTGATTTTGTGTGTTGCCATCTACAGAGTGTCCTAAACATCAAATAAAACAAGCACACAACTGCATTTCACTCATTTTTATGCACCAACACTACCATAACTGTAGGTATAACACACTTGTCTCCAACAATGTGTGAGCAAGGTTACACAGAAAGCAGGGAGAGATTCCTCTCATGTCTAGCATATACTAATCGAGTTGGAAAGTTTTCCGGATTGTCAAGCTAAAACTCTTCATGCAAGTGTGTATGTATGTACAAGTAAGCTTGTATGTATGTAAATGACTGTGTGTGTGCATACAAGTGTGTGTGTGAAGGACAGTTTGTGAGACCAGGGAGGGTTGGCAGTTAAACTCTGAGCTCACCCACGACTCTACCACTTCCACCCACAGTGTCCTCTATACAGCTGCTCTCACTGAGCCAAACTCACACTTCATCCTCATCCCTCTCTCTTTTTCTCTCTGTGCTTCTCTCCATCAATCTCTCCCTCCTTCCTCTCCTCCATCCATCCATCCGTCCGTCCATGCGTCCATCCATCGTCCATCCACCTCTTCTTAATGTACTCCTTTCTCTACATCTGATCTTTCCTTCTCCTTCCCTCCATCTGTCTTTCTTTTTCTCACTTGTTACTCTCTACCCACCTCTTCCAGCGTGTTCATTTTTATGCAGTCTCTTACCATTGGCAAGTCTTTTGCTTACTATATGAAACTTTTGGACCTTGACACAGCCTATCCCTGCACATGGTCTCAGCGTAGGAGGAATTATTTCGCAGGAGAAGGAAGCATCAATTTGAGGGTAGGGCAGTCCACTTAAACACGTTTTTATTAAGACAAACTGAAGATTGTGAGGGGTCACGATACAGAGTTGGAAGGAGTGCAGGATAGCAAAGAGCTTGTCAAAACTGGTGCGCAGAAGGAGGATTGCGATTACATCCAGATCCCGTCATCTTAATTATTAGGGTACAAAGTTATAGTAATATAAGAACTCTTCATTAAATTCATATTTAGTGTCCACTCAGGTTTTAACACTCTGTGTGTTCATTCAATTACTGTATAAATAATCCATCAACCGTTTGAACGAAAAGATGATTCAGCGATGAGAAGGAAAAAGTCATCCACAAGAACAGAGGAGTTGACTCATAACAACAACTCATAAGCAAGCCCAACTCGGTGTTTGTCCTTTGCTTATCAGGGATTAGTTAACCAGAATTTGCTCTGTTTTATCATAATTAGTATTTCATTGACGAAATGGGGAATTTGCTGACAGTTTTTGTAGACTCCCTGAATGCAACCTGCAGATGCATCTTCAACACTTCCTCTCAGCTTTATAAAAAATGCCCACGGAGTAGCAGCTACCCCTCCTGAAGCTGACAAAATTGACAAAATTGGCTCTTTTAGGATATGGCAAGAACAATTGTGATAGTGGTAGCTGCCAATTTTTTTTCAAATATTTTTTTTTTTTTGTGTGCCCTTAAACCAATTGTTGTCATTTAAAAATAGGCCTCACTCTCTCTCAACCAACACACACAGGTACACACAAAGATCCACCAACTCACATACACACACGCAGACACACTGAGGCTGATTTAAGGTTTACATGGCCTCTAATGGTTTTGTGCTTTGCACTCAGCGAACTGGAATACTTTGTGCTACTAACAAAGTGCAGAAGGGTTTGTCATTCCTAAAATAAGAACAGAGCTTGCTGTTTCATAAAAATATATGTTGGTTGTTGTTTTTTTTATCAGAATCAGGTTTGTAGCCAAGAACATTTGCACATGCAAGGAATTTGCCTTGGTGTTGTGGCACATAACAATCAAAATATACAAGCCAAGTAATCATAAATAATATAAAAATAGAAATTTACAATAGCAACATGTAAAATATATTCTAAGCTGAAATGAGCTGTTTAAAAAGAGAGTTTAAAATGAAGACAATGGAATGAACATACAATATTTTGACTGGTAATGTGCAAACGTTCATAGTATAAACAGCATATGCAATGGGTAAATGTGCAAATAGTATTAATATAGAACTATGTTAATGTAGCACATCATGTCAGATGTGGTGGGTTCACAGATGTGCAAATAATGAGATTTTTAATTTAAGTTTTATTTAAGCTTCTGAATGTAAATGTAAATTACAAAAGCAGAGGTTGAAATGAAGATCTTTTCTTTTCTTTTCTGTTTACATTTCATATATTATACCGATATATACCGATATATTTCATACTAAGTGGCCTGTCAAACTATGTTTTGATTTTGATTGAAAACTTGTTTTGTTTTTATCTTCTGTCAAACTTTTTTCAGTGTTTCAAACGTCAATTTATTCATGTTAGGCCAATATGGTATTGCATGTATACTTAAAAGTACTTTGTTGACTTTTACTACTTACAGCATTTAGACGTCTTACAAAAGGTCAGTGAAAAAATAATCTAAGAAATCATATATGTATTTATGAAGAGGAGTTATTTTTCACTCATGAAATGTACAGTACGTGCACAAACGCAACCGTATAGACTTCTTCTCTGTTCTCCACTCTGTAAGGACCCAGGTGTTGCTGACAAATGTGAAGCACAGCAGCAGCAATAACACACACACACACATATATATATATGTATAAAACTGAAACCAATAAGTTGCAGATAATGAAGATAAGTCTTAACCCCAAACCTCACCTTGAAAAGCAACGCCCACCACTGGTTTAAGCTCTGCCATGTCAGCAGTGCAGTATGGGAAATGAGGAGTGGGTGGGTGTGTGACCCGACGACCTATCAACAACTTGCTCAGGGCCCAGCCGCACACCATCAACATCTTACTGCACTCAGCTCCAGCTCAATCGATCGCCCTCATTTTTCACATGTGCAGAAGGAAAACCAACTGTTTTACAGTTGTGTTGTAAGACGTGTGAACTGGGGGAGGTGAAAAGGAAACTACATCGCAGATGGTTGTTGTGTTTCTTGAACACTCAACAGTTTACTCACCTTCTAGGCTTGTTAGCAGTTTTGCATGGTAGTTTTATGAGAGAGAGCGGACATGAGCTTATGGCTTGCTAGAGCGTATTATACTTAACCTTATCGTTAGCATAATTGATGGTGTGTAAAAAGCACATTTCTGCATTTAAATCATGCAGTACTTTGTTATTTTTACCTAGTGGGCTTCACATTAGAATTCAGTTTTAACATTCAGCAGCTTATTGCCAGATGTATGTGTATCTTGCCCACACATTATACAAATTGGATGCCTCTTGATGTAAAGTATATTAATGCTAGTCAGGTTTGATGACTATCTGATATCCTCAGGTCTAGGTCATCAGAGAGCTTCATCAGCACTTCAGGCATACATGTTTCATTTATTGGAATGGGTCAATCTTCATGTAGAAGTTGTGGTTGTGCACATGTGCATACTGTACCTGCATACAGTGGTAGTAGTATATATAAGTGAGATATTGTCTGCTACTGTTGGTTGAGCAATGCCCTGTGTACACATGTACTGTATGTATGTGTTTATTTATAGTAGAATAACATGGAATAAGAATAGTTGTTGGCTCAATTTTGGCTCCGACAAAGCAAAGTGAAGTGCGCAAAGGTTAATGAAATGATCATACATCCATCTTTCACTGTTCAGGGTGGCCTCTCCCAGTATGCAATGGGCCAGAGGCAGAAGCCTGGACAGGTCATCAGTCCATCATAGGTCTCAAACAAGCCTGTGATCGTAAACATATTCGACTGAGACGCCTAAGGATGTCAGCCCACGATCACGGACGTCATGTGCTGACAGTCAGGTAGCTTGGCAGCGAGACAGATGGTACTGGTGTTTCACTCTTGCTGATCACAAAACTCACACTCAGCAGGGTGTCTCAGTGTTTACAGAGATGATCATTCAACCAGAGAACAGAGTTCAAGAAGCCTCCGTGGTTCAGTTTTGACACTGAGCCTACACTTCTCTAAGCTTCAATAATGTGAAGTATGTTGTTCTATTGACCTCATTTGGGACAAAAAATAGGTTATGCTGGAGGAATATGTTCAGCATCATCTTTGCAATGGAAGATTTCTGCGTGGGTTCTGGCTAAGTTGGGTGACAATGGACCCAGAGGTGGCTGGGTGCTTAGGCTGCTATTTATGTATTTATTGGGACCATGTACAGTGTTAAACATAGATGTTACCATGATGTACTGTGCCAGAGTTAGCTAATAGCTAATTTTCATCTCCAGTCCTTTCTGCAGATCACAATTAAAACATATAACAGCACAATAACAGCCAGTACAAAGTACAGACAGTACAAACAGTACAAACCAAAAAACACACAGATGTGATGATATGATCCACATAGACAGATCAGAAATGTCACCCATGAGTCACGGGGGACTGGAGAGTTTCAGCAGGTGCACCTTTCACACTTTCTGTCAAACTACTTGGGCTCAGGAAAATTAAAAGAAAATCCAACAACAGCATAGATTTTTATCAACCATTCAATAATCATATCTGATCAGAATTAAATTGATAAAAAGGTTCCCATCCTGAGTTTAGATTCTGCTACAACAAAGTACATTTGTTCATTTACTTCACCTCAGTACAATTTTAATTTTAAAGGTTGATCATTTACTTAATAACAACAGTGTAAGATACCCTTACATGCTTATTTGACTTCATTTCAGAAGGGAAATTGCACTTTTTATTTACATTTTACCAACACAGAAACTGACATTTTTCCTACGTAGTGAAATGCACGAATTGAACCGTGACGTCTCTGAACATCTTCACACTTTGCAGAAGGACTCTCAGAATAAAATCGGTACTTTCCCTATAGAAGCTGAGGTTGGGCCTCATTCTAATCAAGTGTGTTCATCTTGAATAACAAACTGAAAAGGAGAGGAGTCAGTGATGCTCTTTTCCTGACTTTGAACAACGGACAACACTGATAATGTCCTTATCGTGGAGGGCCAAACAATACATGCAAACATTGCTGATACAGTATTTCCTCTGATTAAGGTGCAACATAAAAAGAGAGTGACAGCTCATCTGCCTTGTGCTCTGCTGCATATCAGATTGCATTACTTTCATCTAGATGTACCTGATAAACCGGCAACTGTGCGTATGATTTTAGAGGGAGTATTAATTAAGCAAAAAAACAACTTTAAAACAGTCATGCATTGATGCACAGTCACACAGATGAGTCAAGAGTCAGTGTTTTTTTATGATAGAAACTTTTAGCTACTGCTACAACACAAAGGAAACTGTAAGATAATGCTAAGAGTAACTTTGTGTAATTTCCTCAGATTGTCTTTTGAATCCAGTATCTGTATTAGATTTCAGAGTATCAGGCTATATAACCTCTTCACAAATGTGAACATGTGCTCCCAAGTTTGAGAAATTCATAGGAGGCTATGTGAACCAGCAATAATGACCAGGGTTGAATACCGGGAATAGAGATCCTGGTATTTCCTGGCAATTCTCATCAAAATCGGTTGCTTTTTGGAAACCGATTGGGCGAACACACGAGCACTACCGAGGGAGTGCTCGTGTGTTTGCATACTAAAGAATATTGCATGTACTAAAACAAAGACGCCTTCTCCAAACCTCATTAACACTAACCATTGTAGCTTTAGTCCAACCTTAAGTTGTTGTTATTACAGCAATATAACTGGATCAACTTTTCTACTGCAATGATTTCTTCCATTTACGTTTCATGCTGAAATGGCCGTTCAGCACAGTTCAGCAGTGCTGGCGAAAATATGTCTTAGATTAAGGAAATGAAGCGAAGAGTGCAGAATCTGCAAATATAATCTATGCAAATGGTTGTGGTTTAATCAGATCAAATCAAAACAGTAGGGCTAATTGCAGAGCGATATTCAACAGGTGGAGCATGAGAGCAGAAGATTGCCCTGAAAGTTACAACTAAATGTCTCACAACCATTCACCCGAATCGTTCTGATTTGGTATGAATTCAAACCAAAGAAATAACACACCAAAAGATGTCCAGGCTCTCTCATATAACCACTGGTAAGAGCATATGCTGAAAAACAGTGGATCAAATGATTCAATATGGTTGGTACGGTGTTTTTTTGTCACCTGAGAGGTCGTGTACTTCAGCAATATTTGTCATTCTACTAAAAAAATGTCTCCACATGATTTAACAAATTTGGAAACATGTGTCTGCAATTTGGAATGATTGAATAAATGTTGCTTTATTTTGTTTTATAATTACAGTTCTGTTCTTAAAATCAAACTTCATTTATGGCAAAAAAAAAAAAAAAAAAAATCCAGGAAATAATCATTTTAAAATTATGGAAAGCCTTCAACTCATCATTTTATTAGTCTGGAAGTTAAGAGACAAAAGCAGAAATGGAACAAACGGAAATACTAGCAAGCTGCATAAGAGCGGTGTGATTGCAGTGTCATTTATGTCAAATAGAAATGACATATGAACGGATTAATAATTTGGAATAGCAGTGAAGCTGGATAGAAGTGATAATTGAAGCATATGAGTGTATGGAGCAGTTGGGCCTTTGTATGTGGGTCCCTGTATGAGAAGAATGAAGAAGGCAGAACAGGAGCAAGCTGAGGACAAAGGAAGGAAGGAAGGAAAGGGCATCCTGGGAAAGAGCTGTGACCAGAGTATGCAGCTGATGGGCTGTGCTCTCTGTCTTGGGGTGTAATGCCAGAGGTGAATAATGAACTGGAGAGAAGGAAACAAGTGAATGGGAAAACTGAGGCTGATGTGCAACTCTGCCATAAAAAAGTCAACTGAGGCTTTTGCTTCAAATGTTGGGAGCGTGTTGTTATTTGAGCTGAAATACAAGTTAGATGGAGGAGATGGAGGACTGGGTCTGACTTTAATTTTTTTTAAAAAGTAAGTAAAAAGAAATATTTCAATTACAGTATGTTAAGTGGTCACAATGGGGAGCAAACTGTGTGAAAGAAGAACTGGTCTTTTTTGTGATATTGCATTTACATGTAAGATTTATACATACTGTTCACACCATCCACATGTGACTTATACATGTGATTGGTTTCTCTGGCATATGTCACGCTGTAGGTAGCTTGAAGAAAATATTATATCCTCCCATCTTCTACCCACTCAGCTTGTATGAGTGACAGGTGAGAGAGTTTTCCTCAGCTGCTCAGAAATAACCTTGAAAGCAAACAGCAATGGTGATACACCGTAGGGCTGCAAAGTATATAAGCATTTTGTCTGTTAAGTGCTGGATCCTACTGAGATACACATAATTAATTAATTGGTTTGGTATATTTCTATAGTGACGTTTTTGAGTATTTTACATAGAATACCAGTTTTGTCCACACACATTTCCTGTGTGCCTGCTCTGGTCATTGCTGCTGTGTTTTGTGGTGTGGATCTCTAATCAGCTTACCTCCTTGGGCATCAGCTTCTGGCCGACGGCACAAAAGGCCATGCTGGGACCACCAGAATCCTTCCTGGGCCTCTCACTACCCCATTAAATAACACAAACATACCGATACACACAAATGCACACACACACCTTTTGACAATTTTGACAGTGCAGGTCATACAGTTGGTTAAGTAATTAAATGGAGGTTATAAAGAAATATAAAACTTTATACTTTTCATTAAACCTCCAAATTTACCTCCAGTCATTTGATAAAACAACTGAAATCTTTATTTATTTTACTCTTCTATTAGTCTTTTACGAGCTCATTTTATCTTTGAACTCATTAGTTTTATTTTTTATTTTTTGGTCTTAGCACTCTGCTAATCATTTATATTCCCTATTTTTGGCTGCCTACTTTTTTGATAAGTAAAATACATGCTACATACTTTCTTTAATTTTCATTTAAGGTTCCCAACTGTTATAAAAGTAAGTGAAGTGTGTACTGAACACAGTGATACACAGAATGAGGCCAACTAAAAGGAGCAGTACAAAGCATCTAATGGACAGTGTTGGCAATTTAGCTGAAAAATGTAATCAACTATTTATTAATTGAAAAATATATGATTACACAACAGCATAGGTAACTTTGCCAAGCAAACAAAATGTCAAAGTAATGAAGCGTTACTGGGATGAGTATCTGTAAAATCTGTAAAAGCATAATCTCTTACAAACCATCACTTACGAGAAAAGTTGACACATTACTATATTGTACCACGAAATAATAGTAGTGTGGACGTAATTCATACATAAAATTCAATACCTCGTAATTATGGATCACAGCATAGAGGCATACAGTGAGGGGGCAGACGGGGGAGGTTGATCAGGAAAATGATATGTTTCAATTTTAGGCTTTTGGTCTTTTGAAGAACAATAAAGCAGAGGGGAGAAGAGACAAGAGAGGTATTGTTAGTGCCAACCTGCACAATTTCATTCTTTAATCAGGAGATCAATAACCATCTGCAGATTGCGGTGTTTTCATAAAACTGAGATAGCATTTCCTACATTTCTGAGAATATCAGTGTGAACACCCAGTGAAAGTTTTGCTATCTGTTGCATTTTTGTAGATAGTTGAGAAAGGGTTCAAGTTTCTGGGTCAGTGCTGCGGGTAGGCCACGTCAGGCCATTGTGAGGTGGGCCTTTCCACTTTGTGTGTGACTAACACATTGATGGCAGAGATGAGAAGGATGTGTATGTGATGACCCCTTTAGATTAGAAAAGATCTTGTATGCATTGTGTGTTTGTGGATGTACTGTATGTGTGTATGTGCACTGTCCTTTTTTCTTGATTTCATTATTACTTGATTCCTCATTTGTTGAACTAAAATTTTATGCTATTTCTTAGGAACTTCTTAGGAAAAAGTGCTCTTTCTCACTGCACTTGGTCAGCTACTTGTACCACAACTCTTTTTGGGTTGATTTTGTCATTTGACAGAGATAAAAGTGTCTTCCAAATGACAAAATGTAAATGTAAAATTAAAATTTATTTTTGCTAAGAAGTTACAAAAAAGAATTCTGAGACATACTGAGATATAAATATAGATAAAGTAATTAAATCAGTGACACGACCACCACAACATCCAACTTAATCCGTTACTACAAAACCCACAAAGAAAGATGCGTGAATGTGTCTTTTTAGCTAACTTATTGGCTGGTCAAACGTTATCTAGAAAGCTAACATTAAGTTTAAGTTATGTTGGACTTGGCCTCAAATTATGCATTTTATTGTATTGTGCACACGCGCAGTAGATCGGCCTCTATTGATTGTAGTGTCATGGCCACATGATCACAACAAATTGGAGGCCCCCTCTGATTACGAAATTTACGTCAAACAGACCTAGCGGACCCTCGCAGATGTGGAAAGTATAACACCGGTGTAAAACTTGAGACTTGCTTGTGACTTGTACATGTGTGATTTATTCCCACCTCTTCGTACCTGTGTGAGCAGCTGTTCTCTGTCATGAAAAACAAAAAAACATCTCACAGGACGCATGTCACTGATAGATACCCTCACTCCATCCTGAGAGTTTCAGCAGCTCAGAGTTTTAATGAATTTGCAGTAAAGAAAAGATGGAAGGCCCCATGGACATACAAAGCTCCTGAAGTAGGAATTTATTTGTATTGTTGATTGTTATTGTTGATTGATATTTGTGTTGTTGATTGCTAGGCTTGCATTATTTTATGATGTACAGTTGGCCTATATTTTGTTATTTGAGTTGTTGAAATATTTATAGCAGTAGACCTATTTATGATGTTTTATATTTTGAATATACATGCACAACTTGACTATATTTTGTTGTTTAAGTATTTACCCTGATATTTTGATCAAACTACACCTAGAACTATATTAAAAAAATATTGCAGTAATACACTAATACACCCCTTCTTATCTGGCCCACAAATTCATTTTAATTTTTTAAGATGGCCCCTTCAGAGATTGAGTTTGACAGCCCTGGTCTAGGTAAACCTCACTCCTGTCTATAATGTGTATGATTCAGTAGTCTTGTGGGAAACACTGCTAACATTAGCAAGCTATGCTAACTGGCTTCGACTTTCCAAGTTGAAGACAAACTTTACAGCACAGTGGATCCTCCCGAATTATTGAATGTGGTAAAGGGGCAGAGCACTTAATTTGCTAACAGTTGATAGTCAGTGCTATGGATATAGGGCCTTGTTGAAAAAGGGTTAAGAAATATATTTTGTTTGCAGGTTTTACAGCATGACGTTCTCCAATTAGCACACCGCAGTTTACAGCAGGTCTCTTAACCAACCGCTGCCATATAAAACACCCGCCCAGAGGCTGAAACTGTTTCCACAGATATGTCAAAAAAACAATTATATCCTTGTTTGAAAAATGGAAAAATATGCACAATAGCTGCAGCATCATATTATTGTACTTTATAATTCCTTACACAAAAAGTGTAGCCTAGCATTGCCAGACTAATTCACAAATGAGTATTATTTGCCAGAGAAAATAAAACATGAGCTCAGCAGTTTGGTCTCAGGCTACAGAAACTCAGAAGAATTCAAATTTCTTTTTGACTTTAATAGTTGTGGTCTGGTGTACAGTGTTTCCTATTTCCAACCAATCTGGATAACATTACAAAGGCCTACTTGAAGTAATTGATTAAGAATTTCTGATGTGGTTGTGGGACATTTCACTAGTTGCTATGGTGACACATAAGCACTTCCCTTTTGTGTCCTGTTAGATGAGACTTCACAGCAGGTAACTGATAAGAGTGTGTGTGTGTGTGTGTGTGTGTGTGTGTGTGTGTGTGTGTGTGTGTGTGTGTGCGTGTCCTGATGCAGGTGTATTCAAGTGTGTGCGTGCACAGCAGCCAGTACAGTCAGACACACTCTCACCAGTTTCCCTTTACTCTTTCCATGTCTTCATCCCTCCACCCCTCCCCTCCTAATGCCTTTCCTGGCCGCCTGAGAAGCGGAGGCGCAGCCTGGTGGCGTTGACCTCACCCTTAGACCCCCAGGAGACACTGACCATTACTGTGCTTCCGGCTGTCTCACAGTCCAGTCCAGTTATCCCTGCTCAGACTGAAATAGCATCGGCTACATCCTCTGCCTATTAGCAGTTACATATGCCCTTACCACTGTCACTATCATTGTTGACGACTTACAGCACTTGCTTTACAAAAGTGAAAATCAAACAGGAACAGGAAAGGCAGAGGTGTGATGGCGCTGAATTTTCTCAGAGTAAGCAAATTGGTTCTCTTTTACAATGTTGATAATGTTAATATATTTACTTTTCATTTCATATTTATTTCTATTAACCATTTCAAGACAATGAGCTGTTTCTAGAGAGAGATAAATGAGACATACTGGAACATGAGGTTTAACATACGGGAAATGGGGCATAACTGTGTGCAAATCTTGTTCATCTTCCGCACTGACGCAGTGGAATGAGGTCACCTCTGAGTCTGAGCTGAGTTGATCCATCGCCGCTGGATTATGTTTGACATGGCTGAGGAGGAGGATGAGGTTATGAAGTGACATGGAGAAAGAATAGGGAGGAGGTAATACAAGAAAGCCAAGTCTGGACAAAATGATTTAATAATGGGTTTACAGCTAAATATCCCAAATGGAAATCTGTCAATATCTATATTTCTCTCAGTGTATGAATGCGGTGTAAAAGATGTTATTTATCTTTGAGAAAACTGCCCAAGATTTACAAAGAAACGTTGGGAAATGTTGTGAAGGAGCTAGAGAAGCATAGTTGTTAAAGCATCTGGGTTGTCCTGTGGGCCTAGAGGTACGTGGGTATGTGCGTGATCCGCAACCACAGTTTCAAGTGGTTGTCTCCAGATGTGTATTCTTAGCACAAAGTGACAGAATCACGTCTGGCTCAGTTGAGACAAGTGTCTGTACAGAGCTGGTTGTTGTACGGAGGACTGTGAAGCCGCAGGTGGCAAAACATACGATATGAGGCTGGCAGGCAGGAAGGGAGGGAGGGAGGGAGGAGGGGTGTTCAGGGTTTCGTTATCAAATCGCCTCATAAGACTGGAGGATGTAATAGAGAATCAGCATAGGATCATTTACAGATGTGATGTACAGTAAACAGAGTATGCAAAAAGGTGAGAAAACTGTAAAATAGAGGTGCATTGTGAGTGAAAAAGACAAAAATGTTGTTGAAATGTTGGGAGAGAAAATAGATGTTGGGTTGTGCATACTGTAAAGGTTGTACATCTAGTTGTGTCTGGTTTACTACTGAAAGAATGAAGATCGGACTCAAGATTATAAAAAGTTAAATAAAAACACACATTCAAACAATTTCTGGCAACACACTTTCAGTATCACATACACCGTGATGTCCTGCCCTATACATAGAACACACACACATATATATATATATATATATATACATATATGTGTATGAAATATCAGTGTTGTAAAAATATTTGTCTTGAGTGATATACATGTAGAGTAGGAACCACTTACCTAAATCAACTGCTTAGAAGAACATGGAAAAGTAGTATTTTAAATCATTAAATTTTAGGACCGAAAATTGAATATGGTTCTAACCCCTTGCTGTTTTATAGTTTTTATGTTTCCAGTAGTACAACTGCAGTTTATTTTGGAGCAAACAAAATAAGAAGCTAGTAGTTAAGCGAGAGCAGAGACAGCCCACAAGACAAAGAAAAAACTGCCACCTACAGAAACTAAAGGAAATGATTGTATCACTTAGGCAAACAGTGCCTTTTGTTTAATAGGTTAAAAGTGAAAGATTGACTCATGTTCTTATAAAAAACACATTATTTCCTTCCAGATATTCTGTGCGTCATTAACTTATTGTACTTTTAATTGGATAGCAGACTGTTTAACGTCACTTTTGCTGCAGGTTTTTGGTCTTAGATGGCAGTGTAGACCGAGAAACTCACTGATACTCCCTGACTAAATAATTGACTGACTACCTGCATCACAGACTGACTGTTTCTCTCATGGTCAAATATAACAAACACCAACTGAAACATACATAACGATTTGAAACTGAACCATTAGAAACTCAACAAGCCTAATGACGAATGCAGGAGTAATTTTTGCTGGAGTTAGCGGAGCCCCTGAATCATTCATTTTGAGCCCCGCACTCAAAACTTTCCCAAAAATGAATTGAACCAAAACTGTTTATGCATTCATTTCATATACACTGTGGCACATTACATTCTGCATTGCAAATGGGGGTGCAGGTAATGAAGCTTATGCACTGTGAAAAGGCCAATTACTCTAGTGTGTGGTGGCTTGGACTAGAGTGTGCTTGGGCTCCCTCCAGGCTAGAGACAGAACCTAGTAAACACCTCATCAGCTGATGAGACACACACACACACACACACACCCACACACAAATGCATTTTGCTGAAGATCCTCATGCCTATTGTGACACACAAAAACACACACTCCAATGAAACTGTCATACATATACAAGTCACGTGCATGTAAACATAAATATAAAAATGAAGCTGTGTATACAAATGACAAAAAAATCTATCTGCATATTCACAAAAAAGTAACATCGTCAGCGGATGACAAGAGGAGAAGTGGAGAAAGATCCCTTCTTTGTGTCTTCTAATACTTGAGATGTTTGCTGTCTTTTTGCCATATTGCTTTCCTGTCCTGAACGAGGACTTGTTGTGACTTGTTTTATGTATACACATGATAAAGGTTTTTCTTTCCCCCACCGGAGACACGATAAAATCTATAGCCGAGAAAAATAAAAAATGCCGGAGATGAGAGGAAAACTGAGGAGACAGGAATAGGGGGGCAGACGGGAGAGGAGAGACGTGCAGCAGGAGGCCACTTGTGTCACCAGTTGCAGAGGGTCATGGTGGGGGAGGTGAAAATTAAAGCATGCAGGCGGCGTCTTGCACCTCAGCCCAGACTGAACCCCCCTCCCTTGCCCTCAGTGGTGTAGGTGGCCTGTGTGTGTGTGTGTGTGTGTGTGTGTGTGTGTGTGTGTGTGTGTGTGTTTGTTTGACGGGGGGAGGGATATCTCAGGGGCACGGACATGCACAGGTGAGTCACAGGTGTAGCCGCTGTCATGCGTGCTGCATATTTCAGGAGTATCATCAGTGGGTGGAGGGGCACTTGAGCATGGGGCGCGCCATGTGCTTCCCTGCTTATCAGACAAATTATTCTGATGTCTCATTGTGTAGGGCAGGGAGTGTGGACTGGAATTAAGCACAGAAGTATGTCGAGAGGCACCCGTGCAAGAAGAAATATTAGCTGCAATCACACTCTTAACGCTTTAAAAGAAGAGGGCTGGTCTGTTTGTCAGCAGTCATGTTTACATGCGCATGAAATATATGCTAATATGGTTTGTTTTGGCTCTGCACACAGTTTTTTGAAGAAGCTGAAGGAGAGATAGCAAGTGTCGCTTTTGGAGGTTAGAGGAAACAAAATTTTAATTACATGCAGTATGTAGAAGGATGTGCAACATAGTGTATGTAATGAAAATTAATGTAATGCAAGTATATAATGCATACAGGTTTGTAGAAGGATATGTGAAAAACAAACATAATTGACAACATTTAACATAACATTGTATATGAACAACATACATTATACATTCTGCAGTTTTAATATGTATTACATTAATTTACAATCAACTTGCGTGCCATTTCCTACATAGCAGTGCAGTAAAATTATCATCATTATTATGATGTCTTTATTTATTTTCTACAAAATATGTTAGAAACTGCTCTAGGAACAAGTGGAATTATAAAAATGTATCCATGAAACTAAATTACATGTTTATGAGATTATATTTTTTGAAACATAACGAGACAGAAAATTAAAATTTTCAATACAACTGGATTTGTAAAGTAAAAAGCTAAAAAATGACAAATAATACATGGATTTTATTTGAATACACACTTAGTCAAGTCAAGTTTATTTAAAGAGCACATTTAAAAACAACCAGTTGACTTAAGTGCTGTACAAATTACAAGTGCTGCGTACTTACACATATAGCAACAATAATTTAACCCTGTATACAAAATTACAACAGCAAATTATAATGGTTTTTTTCAGACAAGAAAAGTATTGTAATCAACATATTGTGAACATGAACAACATAAAGTGTGTTTTAACATTCTGCCATTTTAATGTGTAGATTAGATTAGATTACTGGTTTAGTATCATATGTTTTAGTATAATGTTTAGGGCAATAGTCCAAAATACACAAAAACTGTATGTAAAATACAAAGTACTGAAATTGTACAATTTACAAACTACATATGTAAGATATAGTAGTGAGTACATGCAGTAGTGAGTAAGCCTGTGATGAGCACTTGGAGGTTTTATGCTGCACAGATAAAAAAAGTAAAATCCAGCTCCCGACTTCCTTTGGGAAAATTATTCTTTTGCATTAAAACCACAGATTCCCGACTCCAGCACTTCACCAGAATTATTAGTCTGCTTTGGATTAGCATGAGTAGAACAAATTGCATAATCAGGCTGTTACCCTGCTAGAAGTTAAAATGTGTCTGGAAAACGGCTCATAGTTTAAAGAAAAAAAAAAACTGAAAAATTGAAGCTGATTTGTAAATTTCATGTAAATCATGTAAGAAAAAAAAATGTTCATATGGAGATGAAATGATCAGAGAACATTTCACTCCACCCTCCAGCCGTGTGTGTGTGTGTTTGTGTCTTTATGTCTGCGTGTTTGTTTCATTCACATCCTATCTTGACCTATGTGACTCAGCATGGGTTTTTGTGGTCATATAATCGGGATGCCCTAGCACATAAACCATAATCATCTCCCTTTCCATCTCTCAACATTAAAGGCCACTCATTTTTTCTACCATGTAATAATAGGGAACTTCCAATTCATGCCTTACAACGGCTTGTAACTTTGTACAAATCACATGCCCATCAAAAAGCTGGCGCTTCCCCGTTAGTGTTTATTTCACTTGCTCTGGAGGCTACGAGAAGTCAAAATAACTTGAACAGAATTCTCAAAGATGTTCTGTAAATTTGGTCAGTTAAGTCAGTCAGTTGGCGTTGATATCAAAAGGGAGTGAAATTGGAATTGAGAGGGATGCGGATCAAGAGGAAGGCAGGGGTGGAAGAGAGGGACGGATAAAAACAGACAGTGAAGGTCAGTGTTGTAGACAGAAGGAGTGACAGGAGACGAATCTCTGAGAAACACTCCAAATAAAGCAGCGAGAGGGGAGGGAGGAGGGAGTAATCTCTGCCTCACCAGAGGAGAAGAGGGTGGGGAGAGCTTGGACCTCACTGCATACACACATACACACACACACACACACACACAAACACACACACAGACGCGTTTCCATGCAAACAACTTGGCCATGCCGGGCGGTTAGGTGGGAGGATGTAAGGGAGAGGGCTACACCCTTGTGCAAAGCTTTGTTGTGTGACACATAGACAGCCCACCCTAGCATTCCCACCCCTATATTTGGCCTTGAATACAATTGCAGGTTTGAGAGTGACAAATCGGACTGGGGCAGGCGGGTAGGCAGGCAGACTCAGGTGAGGACAAGGGCAAAATAACATGAATAGAAGGGGAAGCCGCTATAGGGGAAAGGCTGTTTTGCAACAATATGATAGATTAGAGATTTAGTGGATTATATATTGGGCAAATTGATTTTTAAATTGTTTAGAAGCTTAAAAATTATGAGCAAAAAGGTGCTATATTCAAAATTTCAGACTTGGTCCAACTAAATACTCATTAGCAGGTGTAAATCTTGGAAGAGAGACTTGTGTCTATCTGTATTCAGCCTGTAATGGATTTCTGTTAACCTGCTAACCATAATTGAATGAATGCTGGTAAAGGCTACGGACTCCTGTGACTCTCAAACATATAAATAAAGGCAGATTATACACAGCGTGCAATCAATGTGATGCTTTTTCTGAATATGTTTCCACACATGTGGGTTTACGATGAACTTTTCACCCCTTTTGTCATTGTGGTTCCAATACAAATCAACTTGTTTCACATTTTTTTTATAGTCAGGTGCCATTTCACCATTATAGCAGCATAGTGAGCTCCCTTATTCTGTCTTTCTTAATACGCAAAAATTATGTATCTTGAATTTATGTGCTTGAGTTTAACAATTCAATGTGAGCAACTTTGTTTTTACTCATAATTTTAGATCTGAAAGAAATTAAATCTATGAAACTTGAATACAGTTTTTTGAATACTAACCTTTTAAAAAAAAACCTTTTCACAACTTGAAATTACCCTCTGGAAAATTCAAAGAGGGAAGTTCAAAGAAAAATCAAAGTAAAATATTTCCATACTATAAATTCAGTGGTGCTTAATCAGTACTGATTATTTTCACAGTTAGGTGTTTAATGCTTATAAAATTCAAATTGTTATGGTCTTTCTTTTATTCCACAGTTATACTATATTATCTTATTTCTATTTTTCTTTTGTCAGGGGTTTAAGGATAGAGGATGTTGTATTGCTCTACAGATTGTAAACCCCCCCCAGGTCAATTTGTGATATTGGGCTGCACAAATAAAATTGACTTGACTCTTGTTTTAAGCATAAAGTCACGTTTTACGTCTGAATATGAAACTAAATTACATGCTACTGAGATATTTTCGCAGCATAGCCGGACATAGACAAACCAAGTTTTCTATCTAAAATGATCATTTTTAAAAATAAGTTAAAAAAAATAATAAGTAATAACTGAAAATAATTAAAAATGTAAAGAAACACAGTAGTTGTTGGAATGTACACATAGACACACAGTAACAATAATTAAACCCTGCTTGCAAAATGAGAGCAGAAAAAACCCATACACACCAAAGAGCTGTCAGTGTGGCAGCCATGTTGGTGCCCTTGTATTGTTTTTTCATTTATTTTTCTACCCTTGTGCTACACGTTTCATCTGTGTGTGTAGTATAAGTGTATGCTTGTGCTGTGTGTGTGTGTGTGTGTGTGTGTGTGTGTGTGTGTGTGTGTGTGTGTGTGTATGTGTGTGTGTGTATGTGTAATTCGGTGCCTATGTATGTGTGTGTTAGGGTAATTATACAGTAGTGGACTGGTGGTGGGACAGTAAATCAACTGTAGAATGACTTGGATTGGTCCGCTCCGCCGGCAGCACTCCTCACCCTAACCGGTCATCAGGGAGGGATACACTCTTAGAATAAATACTGTGTGTTTGTGTGTGTGTGTCTACAGTATGTGCATGTGTGTGTGTGTGTGTCAGGGTGCAGGCGTGCATGCGTGACTGTATACCTATCTAAGCACACATACTGTATGTCCCTCTCCACGTGTATTGTTCGCACATATTTTTGTCAGTATGAATAGGTATGTGTGTGTATATGAGCATCACGGATATATATGTGTGTGTGTGTGGTGTGTGTGCACATGCAGTATGGGCGTGTCCGTGCATGAGTGTGTTTGTATGCGCACGAATGTTGGTGGTGTGTCAGCAGAGTTCCTCACCCAAACAGGTCATGAAAAAAAAAGGGACTCTTGACTGCAGCCTTTTCGCCGCAGTGGCCACTCGGCCTGCAGCCATACGGTTAGCTGCTATTAAAAACACTCTCCACAACCCCACAGTGAAAGAAATATTTCAGTGCATCACTCACAATCTAAAAGCATTTCTCAAATTTTATGAGATGGCCCTGCCTACAGGAGTATAATCAGTTACAGTTGTTTATTTTTGTGTTGGTTGTTGTTATCTTATGTCTCACTTACCTCGTGTCATATCTAGCCGTGCAGATAGTTTTGGTTTTATTTGTCCAGGTTTTGAGATATCTAAAAACAATTACTTTTTTTTTTTAATTAACTGCAATATGTTTTTTTTAGAAACTAAGTCTTGGTCACTCTGGATTACCTACAGACCTCTCTGTAAACAATTTTCACAGGAACTATTTCTTCAGAAGAAAGTGGATCCAATAAAATCTCTTCCCAGTGTGCGTTACAGGTAATTTTTTTGAATGCCATGTATATTGAGACGTGTGTATGTGGCCTTATTTAAACTTGAGTACTGTGTTTGTATGTTTGTGTATGTGTGCATCTTTGTGATGATGAAACAGCCACTTCTGCCAACACACAGAACGTGACTGACTACAAAACCCTGAAATGTGAAACACAGGCATGTTCCAGCATGAGTCACAAACACACACACACACACAAATAGACAGTCCAAATTATTGGAACCACCGATTATTGGCAATAAACACCAATCAGCTTGCTTACACATCGAGTCAGTGTGTGTGTGTGGTGTGAGTGTGAGTGTGTGTGAGTGTACCTCTTCCTTTACAAAGCATTAATGTGAAACTTGGATGCATATTTCTGTCTCCCTCCACATTCTGTGTGTTTTTGTACCATTTGTTCATGATGAAAAGAAACCACACACACCCCGTCCCTGCTGCACACACGACCCATAAAGCACCATGCGTTACTGTATGGGGGTGGTTCACTGAAGCCACGGCACGCACACACACACACACACACACACACAAATTCTGTACTCTTGATCACGTCTTTTGCCACAGCTACAGCTCAGCCCCCAACCTCCTCTCACCATGACGACCATGGGCCAACCGCAGACACACACACACGTGCGCACACTTCTGCCCTGTCTCTCCAGGGCCATCATTAAGAGTCTGAATTTGGGGTGACGCCCCGCAGGTGCTTTAGCACTTTGTTCAGACGTTGTCCAGAGTTAAATCATAGCAGCCATGACTCTCGGGTGTATTTCTCTATGTTGATTAATCCAACGTACAGGTTCGTGCTGGACTATGTTGGTTTTTGAGATTGAAAGATTACAGTTCATATTAATGCACCACTGGAAACCACTTATATTCATACCTTTAAACTCATTTTCAAACTCAAACTTGTCACATATTTAGATTTAATTGCCTTTAAAGCGACATATAAGCTTGTATGTCTTACACTGACGCAGACACAGTTTTAAAACAAACCCAGACTTCAGTTACTAAAGATATCTGCAAGGATAATGGTAAAACCATAGCAACCTGAGTGAGTTCAATGTGCGTGTGAATCAGTTGATGACAATGCTTGATCTATAAGTAAGTTTTATTTAAGTTAAAGAGTTCAAAGTCAAATATCAAGAGATATAAAAACCAGTTCTCACAAGCAAATTCACTGCGACATTATCGAAAGATAACGTGATATTGAAGGTGTTGGCAGACAAAATTAAAAACAACCTCACAGACAGGATCCACCAAATTTTGAAGGTACCAAATAAATGAATGGATATATATCCTATTTTTTTATCTATTATTGTATATTTTATGTTATAACAATGGAATCTAATTTCCTTTCAGTTCTTATAGATCTATTTATTGTTTTAATTCATTTAACCATGATAATGATAAAGAAAATAACAGCAAAACACATAAACACAACAAAAACATATACATAAACATATTCAGTGATTAATGGACTTTTTTTATTTATATTGCTCACATTGCTCAATGAACTCACCTGCCCAGATTACAGAAGTCTGGAAAGTATCATTTTTAGCATCCATGAGAAGTGAATGCATTAAAATGGAAAATGATTGCTGCCATGACACGTTCGCATGCACACATATGGAGTAAAGTGAGGAGTTTTAATTAAAAAAAGGTCCCGAGAAGCCCACAGTCTCTCAGCCTTGTGTGGGATGTAGTTTGGCTGGGCATGAACGCTGTATAACCAGACACACTCCTTTCATTCCCCCCCCCTCCCCCCTCCCAGACATGACACAAACAAGCGCGCGCACACACACACACACGCACAGATGTTATGTTGGGTTATTTTAACACCCTACTCTGACCTGAAGGCCCCTTACGCTATCACTGTACAGTTCAGACAAGGTCAGTTAGTGGGCAGAGATTTCTGTTTTAACACCCCTAGTTGGTGTCCTCCTGCTCAACACATACACACTTACACACACAAGTGCGCACACACCCATACACACAAGGAGCGAATGTGAAACCATGTAGCCACTGCACGCAAAGAAATATGCATGGGAAAGCAAGTTCTGACAAAAACACTTCAGTAATTTTTTTATTTTTTTTAACCAAAGTTGAAGACAAACCTCAGTCATATCAGGAAACGTGAGCACAGTGTGAGAACTTTTCATTGAGAATCAATAAGAGAGACAAATGTGGCAAATTTACAAGTGATCTGTAAGCAGTTTATACAAAGTGAACATAATGGGAATTAACAAATATCATAGCAGGCTTTCCCAAAGGAGGTTAAATGCAAATGTAAATGCTGTAAATGCAATTCCTCACAATTTTAAAAAAAAAACTTTCCTTTTTGTCTCCACGTGACTGAAATGACTCCAATACTTATTCATGTCCAGACAGCATAATGCCCCTACGTAGCCTATAAATGAGAGCGACTAGACTAGATTAAACTGCCACCACACTGTCACGGGGGAGATGGTATAATTAAAAAAAAAAAAAAGTCTCTGAGGACTGACGTAAATGAGCTAACTCTGCAGGAAACAAGTCATCGACATCTGTCACAAATGTACAAATGTTCAGACTAAAGTCATTTTAATAGATTTAAACAAACACATTACATCGTATTGGGTAGTGTCTGTTTTTGACAAGTGGTTACATAAGAATACAAATCAAGTAGGTTTTTTAATCCTCTTTACTTTATTAACTATATATTTTTACAGGGCAAAAAACTTTTATCTAATGCTAATCACACATTATCTTGACTTTTCATAAAGAGAAAATATTTCAGATGTCCTGTCTCACTACATTCAGCTATCAAAACTATTGTTGAAGGTCAAAAGTATGTTTCTCCCTCCCCATCCTTCCACCGTCCACCCTTCCCGGTATCCTCCTACACCTGATATCATTATCACCCCCCAAACCCCAACTCCTCCACCCTCCATCCCTAGGCTACCTGTCACCCTCCCTCCTACCCCTGCTGCTCGTGCCGTCTCTCTCACCTCTCCCTCTGGTACCTGACACATCTCTCACCCCTCCTACTCCCCTCTCTCTCTCTCCATCCTTTACTCTCCCTCATTGTCTTACCACCCTCCACCTTTTCATCTCCCTCTCTCTCTCTCTCTGTCTCTCTCTCTGCATATCTGTCCCCTCATTCTTTCAGTTCTGCTCACCCTCTAAGCTACCTATCACTGTCCCCGTGGCTCTTGCTGAACCCCTCCCTCTCCGTCCCTCTCTACTTTCTGACACTCTATGTGTCGCTGGTGAACTTCCTTCTGTGTTCCATCTGCCCCTTTCCCACCTCTCCCACTCCCTTCCAGCAGACCCACCTACTCAACGGGTGCTCACCATACATGCAGGCGGGCACACACACGGGCCCAGAGCTGTCAGCGCCCTCCTCGGACGGTCCGCGCTCTACCGCAGTTCAACAGCAGGGGGAGCGTCATGCTGCCGAGGACAAGACAGAGGGAGGGGGGAGAAAGCAGAGCGGCCCCTCGCCCTCTGCTCTTGGAGGGGGAGGCTGAAGGACGAAGTACAGAGCGAATGAATGGATATTTTTTTTTTTTTTTTTAGAAATGACTTATCTTTGAACTTATTATTATCTCTCTATCTCTGTTTTTATGTCTGATCCACAAAGAGGATGAATTCACTCCTCTCTTCACTCAAGCACTTTTGTGCAGAGACCCTAAAATGACACAACTAAAATAAAATGGTTAGTGCGCTTGAACCCTTTTGGTCTTCTGAAAGTTGGCTTTGTTGGGGTTTACAAACCACAAAAAAAATCTGATTTAAGTGAAACTGAACCAAATTTACAGAGACACAAACCTGGTAAAAATGTTTTTTTTTCTCACTACTTTATATGTCTTACTGTTCTGTCTGGTATGACCTCATGCTGCTGAGATCATGAGGTTTCGAGGTTTCAAATAATGCGTCGTTTGCCGAGGTTGCGTGAGGATTCATCTCAAACAAGGTAACAAACCCCCCCTCCCAACCGGCATTTAGGCATCTGTCTGTGAAAGTGTTTAAATAATGTGGGGCCATTTTTTTAAATTAACCTGTGTAAATGTTTTATTATTTTTGCCACATAGTTCAAAAAAAATTGTCTGACACAGTCTCAACAAACAAATTAACACTGTAGTTCCACATATAGCACTTATATAGCAGCACTTATTGCAGAGATACTGTATTGTGTTAGATCACATTAAATTGTTAAGTTTTTCATTCTATCCACCCCCCTTGTATTTGTAGGCTTCAATAGATCTATGACTTACAAAACATTATAATAGCACAGCAACATTCCTATGATCTGTCTACTGCCCCCACCTGCTGGTTAGAAAGCTATCATGTTTTTGTTACTCAACAAATTGAACCTTGGCCAATCTCAGTGTGTTTATTTGTCTGAGCGTTAATGTGTGTGTGTGTGTGCGCGCATGTGCGTTTTACACAAAGAGATGTTCAGTCACTTCCACCCACTTAGTTTCTCTCTATCTAGTTCACAGTGATCTTTCTCCCACACCTATCTCCTGCACCCAGTCAACCTAACAATAAAAAGCAAAACTGCAGCAGACCACTGCATCAGGGCCACTGGCCTAATGAACTTCACATACTGACAAGCACAAATAATCAGCCGCCCAGTTACAAAACCTGCACGTACAGTAATAACAGTTTGCTGGCCAGTGTTGTTTATATCACACCGTTGCTCTCCCAAGCCACAGGAGGGGAGAGTCTGTGACCTTAAGAGCTGTGGGGCCTGTACTGTCTAATTCCATGTTTATGGTTTTGCCTTTTATAACACACACAGACGGAGCTGCCCAGGCCACAAGCACACGGAAATATCATCATGCGCCCTCTCCACTGCTAATTGGTGCCTTGGTACCATCCCTCTGGTGAGGATTCAGCTTTGTGCCGGGCAACCTGAGGAGCAACGCCAATTTCAGCCTTAACTCTGCTTTCTCTCGCACCACGGAATTTACTGCACCGCCATCAAACCAACATTAAAATAGATATTAACAGCAAAGTTGACTTGAACAAAAGGAAAACTGACAAAATAAACTTGCACCGTGATGCATGTTCTTATATATTCTGCTAGCACAAAGAAATCTTACTGAGAGACTGAGATTTGTGTGACCTTGGTTGCTCACAGCATATACATTTCTAGCTAAGCACATTTAAAACAATGACATCTACGTATAAAAGATTCAAATTCTGTCTCGTCTGTGGGTGTCTTTATATTGTCATTGAACACAGAGTGCTGAGAAGCTTACAGGGGAAAAACATAAAGCAGAAAATAATGATAATGGATTTGTTTTTGTGAACAACTCTTTAAAGTATTGCACACTCTGCAACAAGTGTTTTTAGAACGTTGAAATTATATAGCAGTCCATCATTATGGTTTCCCTGGCAACAGTGCAAATTACTTTGAATCTTACCAACTTTTACAAGCTTCAGACAAACCTCAAACCTATTTGCAGTTCCAGAGAATCATTGATTTAAAAGAGATACAAGATTTATAAGACATAGCTGTTACTTTCTTATTCGTTTTCTGATATTTTCTGTCTGTCTTTTCTGCTACAGCTCAGATTCAGCTCACGATCAATGTGTGGAGATTTCAGGATAACACCTCAACTCTCTAGAAAGCTATAGGCAAAGGACACATGAGAAGCGAGAACGGGAAATGGAGCATCTGCACAGAGAGAGCGCACAGAAGTATGGGAAGCAAATGGAAGGATGAATGGCTTGCGGTGCTGCGGGTGTTATGAAGAGGACAACAAAGTAATTATGGGATGACTAAGGATAGACACAGAACTGGGAGAGGGAGTGATATGGAAAGGGAGACTGAGGAAAGGAAGAAGAAGAAGAAGAAGAAGAGGAAGAGGAAGAAGGGGGTGGGGGTACAGTGGGTGCAGAAACCTGCTGGAGTCTCCATCACGCCATGCTAGTTAATTAGCCTCTGACTGTGGTGGGAAACATATTTTTGCAGCCATCTGGAGCAGGGAGTAACTTTTCCCACTCAGCTGTCTGTCTACCTGACTGCTATCGGATGTATCTGCCTGGAAATTTATCCAAAGTTTAGTTCGTCTGTCTGTCTGTGTTGACCTGTCTCACAGTCTGATTCTCTGTCTTTATTTCTGCCTCTTTTACGTCTAACTGACTCTTGGAAGCTCTGTTGCGTGTTTATAGACATGTATGTCGATATGTCAGTCAATCTGTCTTGGCTCCATCTCCCAGCTGTCTAATAATGACTAATGAACCTGACTGTTATACATATTCATAATATGGACACATACACATAGCTGCACTTTTCTTATTATCCACAAGGGGTCATGATTACATTGAAATTACATCTTACATCTGCAGTCATTTGTGTTTTGAGGGGTAATCAGACAACTCGGTGTCATTCCTAATTACAGCTGTTGATAGTCTTGGTTTGGAAGTGTACATGTGCAATTCTGTGAGAAGTATTAGGCCAGAATTTTATCTTGAGAGAACATGAATGAAACATTTCCAGTAACATGGAGGGTATCCATTTTGAATAATCTGAATATGATTTTTTTCTCTGTTTATTCTAAGAAGAGTCAGCTGCACATGTATAGCACCGAGACTCACATTCACACAGTATTCACAACTCAGATATGCTTATTGTGTTCGGTTAACCAACTACTCTATAAACTACTAATCACCTAACAACAAATATCATTCTGTCAAGGTTCTTCTATTTGGGGAGGGAAGGGGTAAATTATACGCCCACATTTTACATGTTAGAATGTGTTTAAGCTAGTTACGAGCAATGCAAAGACAGTGGAAGGGCAGAAAAGCATAATCACAAGTGAGTAATCTAAAAAATATGCTAAAAATACCTGCTGCTGGTGGCCTTTGCCAGAAGCATAAAAAATTGAAAAGAATGAAATGATTAATTCAATACAATAAAAAGATTAGCAACATTAAATCTGTTAACCTGTGACATAACTTCACCTAAACCAGCCAGGATACTGTCACATTATTGACTGTCGCCCTGCATATTCTCCCAGTGTTGGCAGTTGGCATCATGCATTAATCGTTCAACATCTTAAAATGTGAACAGAAAATTGGCACAATGTCTGTTTTGCAGACTGAAAAATCTCAAAATGATCCTGTTGGTGGTGTTATTTTTTATTAAAAGCAGTTACATGGTTTGTCTGTGTTGAGTCTTCTGTCAACTTATGATTTTTTTTAAAAATAATTTCACAATATATGAAAAAATGTAATATTAGAATGGCATTAGATTGTCCACAACAAGTATATATTGTAGGCTAGTTGCAAGCAAAATATTCCTGTCATAAGGACCATAAACTTTATAAACAATGCACCCTAAGGCTGTATCTTTCTCTCGTTAGTAAATACAGCCCTTTTTGTACATGGTTTTACAGAGACATGCAGAAACAAGCGAACAAGATGGGAATATCTTTTTTTTAATATTACATCCCTCTGATAGCTGGCTGTTTGGGCTACCATAATGAATTTAAAGATTGGTGTAAGGCTGAAATAGCTGCTGGAGTTTTTATTTTAAAGTTTTTTATCATAAAAATGTTTGTAGTGCTCCTGTCTTATTTTATTTTATCAAAACTGTTTGCCCTGTAGATAAGAAGGCAACAATAGCGGATACTACGACACGTCAAACCATCACAAACATCATCACAAACAACCACGTCAACCTCTGAGTATCTTTTCAAGCGACACTTTTACTTTCACGCTGAACTCCATTTCCCACAATGCCTCGCTCCGGAGCGCACGTGTCAATGCTGCCAGCAAACCGGACTGAACGTCACATTCCTGCATTCCCTTTTTCCTCCGTCTGGGACGTCGGAGTCACAACTACATAGCTAACGTTAATCCTCTTCCCCACCTTTCTTTTTGGGAAACACGCCCATGACACGGCGGCCTTGAGCTCAGGAGGTGATCCCGGGTTCACCAGGAGTCAGAATCTCACTTGGGGTGAGGATTTATCTCGTTATAAGCCGGTGAAGGGTGTCTGTCGGTTGGAGTGCTATAACCGTGGTAACCACATAACAGTTTTTATTTGCAGCGAGTTGTAGCTATGAGTGACCTGGTTCTTCTTCGACCTCAACTGTCAGACCTGTTGATATAATACAGGAGGCGAAGGGTGGTTTGAATCGGTGAACGTGTGGCCTGTTGTTTACTGTTGTACTTTAGAGCTAGCTTATCGTTAGCCGCAAAGCTTGCGTCACCATTGTTACCGGTGATACGCGGGCAGACACACACCAGGGCGGAGGCGCCTCCAGATGTTGCTTTGTTACTTTGACAGATACATTAAGGTGCAGTCATTTTGGATAACGCCCGCCGTAAACGTCCTGACATGATACACCACTTGGCTAACTGATACATTCAAGTGCTAGCATCTCAGCCAGCATGGGCGTGGTTATGAGAGTGCAAAATAGAGCAAAAAAACTGTAGCCAATGTAACGGTGGATACTTTATAGTCTGTTGTTAAGGTCAGCTTTGCAGTCAGTTGAGTTTCAGTAACCTTGTGTTATACCTGCAGGACAGGAATGACAGGAATAGCCATTCAGAAGATGCCAGTCTGTCCTAGAAAGGGGCTGAGCTCTCTCTGCAGATCAGCAGCCTGTCTCAGCTGTTGACCCTCACAACAAAGAGTGGATCACAGCTGCTGCTGGTCTGTGGCAGGTCATATGAAAGTAATCATATACCTTGAACTCATATCTTAAGTAGAATGTGTCATCTCTCATGAAAACTGAAACAGTCAAGCTGTTGTTTGGGAAATTAGTTTGCATGTTTAATTCATTAGTATAGGAAGGAGATCCCAAACCATATGGACTGTGTGTGCTACCATAAACTTGTCCTTGCAACTTAAAAATCAACACAGGTCAATATAATAACAATAACATTGTTAGATAACAAACTTGCAAAACTGAGGTCTATCCTATAGGAGCGTTGACTGTTGTTTTTAGGTTGTTCTTAAGTCCAGTTTGCTCATAACATTACTTAGATTCCTGCTGCTCAGACACTGATTGGATCAGAGTGACTTCAGTGAGGTAAAGGAATGTTTGCGTGCCAACACAAGTCACATAACAGAGACCCTCTTGACTTGAGCGAGACGGGATTTGGCACACTTGGATGCTGAAAAGCGAGAGCAGATTTGCATGATTTCTCTTAGACAGACAGCTTTTTCAGTGGGGAAAAGGTTAATGAATCGATAATCAGATTTATCCAATCCTGCTGAGAGGAAAATGGGCTCCTTTTGAACAAAGGAAATTAGTGTATGATCCTAGCCCAAATTGCCCACACACACACACACACACACACACACACTTCTGTAGTACATCAACCAGAGGCCAAGTCATTAGTCTGTCTAGTGGTAAGTCAGGTTCTGCCAGTGTCTCATCCTCTACTCTGTATTCATTGGAAAGAGACCTTATCTTGGCAAAGGGCTTGTTATCTAAAGTACAGTCTACCCTGCCTCTTCAAGTTTTTTGCTTGTAACTGGTCAACTTTTTTCTTTTTTCCATATATGAATATAGAAAAGTTAAACATATGTGGATTAATTACAAATATGTTATTTCTCAGTTAGATGTCAATAAACAGAGTGTAATCATGTTTTGATCTTACATGGGCCCAGACATACTTCGCCAAAATTATTTTTTAGTAGAGAAAATGGCTGAAAAAACACCAATACTTGAACGCAGGCCTACACATGCTGAACATTTGTAGTGTATGTATGTGTGTAAGGATATAACTTATGCAGGAAACCACTAAGAATGCTTCCACCTGATAGTAGTCTAGAAACCTTGATAATATGTTTATATCTGTGAGATTATACCACCAACTGAGTTATGCAACCGTCATGATAACTAGCAAAGATCTGACACACTATGTAAACTGATTCCCCCATCGCTGATGTTGCGTACATGCTGCATTTGTGACAGCGGAGGTCAGTCAGTCAGATGCACAATTTTCGGATTGTCTGGTGAGTTATAAACTATGTGCTCCTCAGTTGAAACGCTGCATGCAACTTTGTAATGATGTGTGTAGATTGCTCTTGCGGTTGCACAATATATTGGACTTATCCATGTATAAATGAATAATAGGTTTTATCCAAATCTTTTAATAGCGCGCGTGTGTGTGTGATGACTGAACTGCTTAATCACCTCACGCTAGAGGTGGCTCATGACATTATTGTAGCGTTTAGCTTGGGGTCCTCTCCCATTAAACTGATTCCAATCTAATCTTTGATCTTCATCTGTGAAATGGCTAACGGATGATCAATAGGTTCACCCATATCATCAAGCTTTTAAATTAGGATTTTACTTGACTACATCACAGCAACAGTCCAGTTTATACTTGAAAGTTAGTCACACTGTAACTTTTCAGTGATGAAACACAAAAACGATGATGGCCCGGGAGTAGAAACATTAGTTATTGCTGATGTTTAAAGTTGGCCTGAATTACAGATTCATTTAGAGCATCCGAGCAGAGTCAGTGCAGCGTCATCACCCCTGTGATCTGCACTCCCAGCACGCATGAGTGCTGCATTCTTGTGATGAATGATTGAGTCAGTGGGCCTGTGAACTCTGCCCTCGGAGGTCAAACAGTGACAGGGAACAAAAGAACGAACCCCCCGAGTACCACCGGTTACAAATAGTGATGCCAGGGCTTATGTGAGTAGCAGCATGTGACTCTTACCTCTGTGGCACATAGCAATACACTGAGAAACGGGGTAACGTTCGGGGCTTTTGACGCATGACCAGTTATACGCATGCAGTGCTTTGAAGAATGTGGAGGAGGAGCTGCATGTTATGGAGAGAGTGGGAGTAGCCTGCAGAAAACTGGAACACCCTGACTCAGGCTGTAGCAGAAATCTAGCCTCGTTTCAGTGGGAACTGCTGCTCATTATGTTGCCTGTAGTGTATTGATGAGCCAGTGGGAAAAAGAGAAAATGAGGAGACTGTGATCATCACATGGGGGCATGATTCAGGAAAACATACAGCAGCTTTGTAAGAGGAGAATATAATGCCTTTAGCTCAGTGCAGGGACGCAGGCTAGTTCTCTAGCATGTTACATAGTCTGTTTTTGGAAACGTTGCGTGACTATTGTCACTGTTGTGGTCTTTCTATGGCTGACCTTTCGTCAGCAGAGTTACTTGTTGTTTTGTCATCATGTCATGTGTTCAAGCCCTAACCAATAATGACCAAAGCTCCGTTGCAGTCTAACCTTTGTTGGCTTCTCTTTTCACGTTTGTTGTCATTCAGCTGTGAGGCCTCAGAACTTCTACCTACACTCCATACATGTTGTGAGGCCTGTGAGCTGTATTTTATGCCCTTGCTCGTTTGCCAAGATTTTGTATTAAGGTTGCAATGTCCGAAAATGGTAAAGCATGACTGTTGTGATTTTCCCAGAATCAAAAGTGATGTCTTCAGATGTCTTGTTTTGTCCAACCCACAGTCCACAACACAAAGATATGAGTTTACTATCATGTATGATTTAAAAAAAAAACATTAAATCGTCACATTTGAGAATCTACATTTTTGCTTAAAAAATGACTTAAATGATTATCAAAATAGATTAATTTTCTGTTGATCAACTAATCGAGTCATGGACTAATTGTTGCAGCTCTGTTTTGCATTGTGGGGCTACAGTCCCAACAGTGCAACAGTACTGCACATGCTCGATCCGCTCCAATCAGGTTACTATCAGGCCATGGGGGGACAATGGGGCTATTGTTTTAAGTTTACACACACACACACACATACACACTTGTTGGACCCCCTTGTGCTGCTTACTGGTGTGTTCCTCTATATTCAGGTCATTCAGCTCTTATTGTACGAGTAAACACGTTCCCTCACAACGGCTTGTTGAATGGGAGGCGGGGTTTACAAGAGAGGTAACTTTATCTCTACAAACACAAATGGTATTTCTTAATTATAGCCTAGTGCAACCTCGAGTTATCGCAACTTTAAGTCGCCACTGTTTCAGCTAGAGTCGCAGCAATTAGTCGATTAATGGAAAAAGTAATTGACAACAGTTTTCATAATCAATTAATTGTTTTAGTAATTTTTTAAGCAGAAATGCCAAACATTTGCTGGTTCCAGCTTCTCAAATGCAAATATTTCCTACTTTTCTCTGTTTCTCAGAGTTTTTGACTGATGGTCAGACAATCCAATCCACATCTGAAGATGTCGCCTCATGCTGTGGGAAATTATAACAGACATTTTTCACTATTATCTGACATCTTATAAACTAAACGATTAATCAATTAATCTAGAAACAAACCGGCAGATTGATGGATAATGAAAATAATCGTGAGTTGCTGCCCTTGTTTCAGCAGCATTTTGCAGGTACCCCATTGCCACTGATAGTATACAAAATACAATAGACACCATACAAAACAAGATTCATGATTCATTTACTTGTCTCATGCTCATACAATATATATATGTACAATATATGCTGTGCTAAAAAGGCCAGTGGTGTGATAGAGGAGTAAACACCATTAGGAAACACATTAACAGTTGCCTTGGCTTCAGCTAAGTTGTGCATCTGTGTTCACACACCAGCTGATGATGGTAAAAACTCTGCTTAAGGGTAAATGGTCTGGTAATTTCTTTGCAGCACCACTTAAGTAGTGCAATTTTCCCACAGCTGACCTTCATGCATACAAATGTGCACATAGTGCACATTATATAAGCACAGTCACAGTGTTTTTTCTCACATTTTGCTTTTTGCAAGTTATCACTCTCGTGAAGCATTTGTGACACGATTAAGTTCCTACACACATGCTCACGTGTATTATCAAATATGTCAAATGAATTAGACTTGAAGACACCACTATCCTGGTCTCAAAAATAGACCACTCCAAATGACTTCCAAGCCCAAGTGTGAGTTTGTTAAGCCAGCCAGTCAGTAGTAGACCAGATTAGGCGTATTAGCAGCTCTCGCTGCAAGGGGTGAGAACGTTGATTTGGACTCCCACTGGGGAGACTGGCTCTTATGTTCTACACTGTTTCAGTTGTCAGGATTATGGTTTGTAATTGTTGTGTAACCATATCACAGGCTGCAAATCACTGACGTCTGAAAGCTTCTTTTACTTTCTTGTTGTTCTGTTGCTGTACTTTGCCATGATGTAACCAGTATGATTTGTGAGGAGACTTTGTGTCTACTGTAGTGGTACTGTATCTCTGTTTAGACCCCAGGGGATTATGGTTTACATGGCTGTTATGCTACATGCTGTAATTGAATGCACTTTAATTAGATATAAAACCAGAGAAAAGTAAATTTGTTTCATTATTCAGACATGTTATACTTACAGTCCCTTTACAATTTCTAATCTTATTTAAAATGATGCATTTTGACATATAAGGGTTTGTTTCAGTGAGTCAGAATCAATGAAGTTAACGCTAGCAGAGAGAGAGGGAAGCATAATATTACATTTTTGCCAGTGATACATCAACTGTCTGCTTTTTGGTGACTTGATCCTATCATAGAGCATACATGGTGCCGATTGGCATTTGTCTCTGCCTCTCAAACAAAGAAACAGTGTGCTGTCCAGTACCATGCTGTGTCTGTCTGGCCAGTTTAGTATCTGTCTGGATGGTGCTGGGCTGCGGACCACGGTCTTCAGCTTGGCTATACTGTAGTACATGCTGCTTTGCATTTTACAGTCTTGATCTATCTCTGCTGGCCTGTAGTGTCACTGGCTGTGACTGTTATCAGAGCATATTACTGTTCATCGTTGTTAGCGTACCATCCAGTTGACTCAGTGACCTACTGTGTTCGCTGTTGGTGTTCGGTGGAAAACTAATGTCACACAAAAACAAAAACACCTCTGAATCACTGCTCACATCTGATTTATTCAAGAGTTTAAATAATACCATGAACTGAAAGAAGCAGATAATCAAGCTGACAACTCACTAGAACAACTGCTGCATTTAATTTGTACGGAGGAGAGGACTGTGTTGACTGAATTAGGTATTTTAAAAGGTGTAGAGGTAAACATCGACGTCCACAAGTGTCGGATAGTCGCTGCTACAGCACAACAGTCTTAAAGGGTGGCCAGGACATTACAGCAGGAAGTTCTTTGTTGGAACAGCTGGCAGAGTTGAGGGAGGAAGAGCAAGAGCGGAGGCAGGAAGGAACAGAGGAGGAGTCGGGGTACTTGGGGTGGAGGAATGAAAGATGTAGTTTGAGAAGGGAAAGGAGACAGAAAGAGGAAGAGAGAGGCGGTGCGGGCTGTCTTATATTTTAATGACTGACGTAGGTGTAGGCTGGCTAATGCTAGTACAGCCAACGGGCAATTGAAAGTCTTCAATGCAATGACCACTGCAACAGATTGCTTCATCATACATGACCTTTGTCTATCTGATTGAATCTTATAATCTATATTATGCTTCTCATAACTGTAGTGTTTCTGCCTTCTCAGCCAACAAAAGTTGATTAGAGATTTTTGAATTGCAGTTTTTTTAGCCTTAAGTTACTCGCAAAGGTTGAAAGATAAACCTAATAAGATCTGATAAGGGATTTTGTAAGGATTTGGACTTTAAGTGGATTTGATACTGGATTTGAATGCTATCAAACCCCATCCCTCTCTTGCATCCTCTATTGTTGTGTAAATGTGGAATAAAAGACACAGATAATAGAGTTGTTGGAGCTATTTCCGGTGTCCCCGGTTCCATAATCAGTACAAAAGATTAACAGCTAAGTTAAAAAATTTCTGGTTCTTTGATGAAATGTTGAAGGTACAAGTCTGACTTTGAGGAAGAAGTTAATTGTGACTCCCAAGGTGCATTTCGGCAAGAGAAATCCAATCGCCAAGCTTAAAATGTTATGCTAACAGTGAGCTAAAGATTACGCTGTTGAGAAAACTGAAGCCCAATCTGTCACTTCTGTCAGGTCACTTTAACATTTTGGATCGATTGTGAATGAATTCAGCAACTATGACGCTGTCTTTTCTTCATGACTGCAACAACAAAGGCTTTTGAATTCGACCGACTGACCTCTTCTCCAAATCAACAGCAGCCGACGCTAACAACAGACAAAACATACCTCATAGGATTGTTACATTAACCTGTGTTTCTACTTTTTGAAGGAAAAAAATGAAATGGGAACACTACAGAATATCTTGTAATGTGAGCCCGTATCACTTCTTCGTCTTTAAACGTGTGCACTGGCAACACAAGACTCTGTGTGTTGGGTAAATGTGAGACGCCTTTAGATGCTATTTGCGCTCCCGACCTTGCAGAGTCTGTTTCTCTGTTTGTCAAAGATCAGTGGATCCACCAGCCTGTTGTCCTTCTCCGTGTTTGTTTTCCTCATGTACGCGTGATGAATCCCTTGTGTTATGTTTCCACCCAAACTTCTGGCTGTCTCTTACTCACCCTACAGGGATGACGGTAGCTTGGCTTGTTGACTCTCACATGAGGAAAGTTGTGCCACCTTGGAACTAATCCTGATATTATGTTAGTTGTTAACAATGTTGTTAACACAAACTCGTTTCTCTTCTCTGGAAGAATACTGATGTTTTTGTTACTAAGCTGAAAGATAAATCTACTATGAAAGCTTGTTGCGAAACAACAGGACTTTGAGTCAGTACCATGATAAACATGCACAACTAGTGTTTATTTTTTGTTATTGATAATGACGATGTTATTTGGGATGACTATAATGCAGGCACAGGCCTGGTGATTTGTTGTTCCTGCAAAGTAAGCACATGCATACTATGAACTCATCACGGGAAGCTAGAGTAAAGAATCTGATAGATACGGAGACAAAAAGACGGAGGAATAGATGGGCGCTGTATTAATGGACAGGTCAATAGCTATTGGCAGCAGTTTCCCCTCCAGCAGTAATTCTATACAACATGTCAAGGGCATCAATAGGACATCTGACTAGGCTGCAACCACTACCAATATGGATCAATAGCCTAGTGTTGCAAACTTGCCTACTATTATTGAATGCTTCTCTATTCATTTGAAGTGTGATAGAATTAACGGAGATCTTTTTCCTTCAGCACAGTTGAAATGAATGAATGAATTGAGATAAAAATCAAGGCTATGCAGTTCTTTTCAATGCTTTTACATCATTATGTATGTAACTAGACAATATAGCAGAAATACAATTCAGTATAATACAGAACAGTATAAAACTAACAGCAGCCTCGATGTTACCTTATAGAAGAATCAGGACCTCACAGTGACAACAAAAATTTGAATATTATAAGTGTTGTTAAGATAAGATTTATTGTAGAGATATTGCATGGAAGTGCTTCGCTTAGTGTACACGTAAGATATGGTTAAGAAAAACAGAAAGTGAAACACTGCACATTATGATGGTCAACAGAAGATGTTTGACTTTATAAAGTTGCCACATGTTAGCGCGAGGGAATATTTGTTTGTCTGCCAAGTGTACACTATTCTGTCAGGAGGTTGTTAACGCCAGTTGGAGAGCGGCATGATTTGGATGATCGGGTGAGCTCTGTCCTTTTTTGAGCTGAGTTTGAGCAGACGTTGGTGTTGCAACATAAATGGTCTGATTTTTGGGGCAGCATGGAGTTGGAGCCAGGACAGAAAGAGAACTTTGCTAATAGTTCAGTTTTTAATTTGTCTTGTGCACTCAGTGTACCGTTAGCATTCAATTAAAATTTGAATTTGTTTTCCCCAGATCTGAGTCTTACTGATAACAGTAGCAGTAATGAATCAATAAAAGAAAAAGGAAACTTGCACACATAGAAGAAGTTGCACATGTACATATACAGTGTATGTGTGTGCCCATACATGTACAGTATACTTATGCTTTTACACGTGCACATGCATATAGCACATAAGAGCATTGCATTGCATGTGCTGTTCGTTGTTGGTCTGAGTGCTGATGCCTCTGTAGCTTGCTAGCTGCAAATCGCCAGGCTAATCAGAGCCTTAGCATCAACGTACAGATTATACTGTTAACATGTATGGATTATACTATTGACATGTATGGATTATACTATTGATACTAGGACATGTTGACCCTGCTACACAGAGTGAAGAGATTAAAGCTGTAGTTCATAAAGAAAAGCAGCAAGGTAGTGATGAGTAGAGAGATTTTGAAGTGCTTAGATGTTTTTGTACCGTTGAAATAATTCACATGATCTCATTTTATTTCTTTATTTTTCTTTTGTTTTTGTTGCTTGATAAGATACTGTGCAGCAGTTTATAAAAATAGACTATTGAGAGTCTTTAGGATATAGCACTTCTCATTGCCACGGCATTAAATATCCCTGTAGCCAAAAACCAAAACAAAGGCTTCAGACCTTGTGTAGCTGACTGGCTTGGCTGCAAATGCACAGGGCTCCCCAGTGAGTCCCCAGGGCTCAGCAGATACCATTCTGCGTGCACCAGGGCATAAATCCTCTTTGCATGGCTGGTGATCAAGCCATGATGTAAAGGAGCTTAGTAGCAATAGACAGGCAGGCAGGAAGCTGCTTCCCTGTTGGCCAGGGGTCAGGTGATCACGCACAAACACCGACCGGAGCGAGAGACAGCAGGGAAGAGGTGGAGAAAACAAACAGAGGAATGGACATGGAGAGGATTGTGAACAGTGACACCAGAGGGAGCGTGGATAAAGAAATCAGCAGAGATGAGTCAGAGGTTTTCAAAAGATGGATTTGATGTAATCGGAGTTTCAAACCCAACCTGGGTCTACTGTAGCTCCACACCAGGACAGTCGTGCTGTTAAGACACTTTGGAAACAAGCGGTGCATATATGGATGTTTGTTGAAAGCATTAAGTTATGTGCTGAGTGTTGGGATGTTGAGGTGAGAGACATAACTGGTACTCCACAGGTTGTTGTTGCTGTAACTTACTGTAGAAATGAAATGTAAACAACCTCACACCTCATGTCTGTCTTAGTCTGTAAACACAGACTGACCCTCTAAATCAGAGAGGATAAATGCACTGACATGAAATCTTCTAGTCATGCTGAATTTTTAGCTTACTTCTCTTTCTCTGTGTCTCTTTCTTCCCTGCACAGGTCACTTTCCTCCTTCCCTTCCCCTCCTCCCCTCCTCCCATCCATCACAGCGCAGGTTGCCATGGAGAACTCTTCAGTGGCGTCTGCATCGTCTGAGGCCGGGAGCACACGGTCGCAGGAGATCGAAGAATTAGAGCGCTTCATCGACAGCTATGTGCTGGAGTATCAAGTGCAGGGGCTTCTGGGAGACAAGGCAGATGGAGACTTGGACTTGGACAATGGTGGCAAGGTGCCACAGGTCAGAACCTTATTATATGAATGAATGACATCCCTTTCATCGGTCCTGTATCTGTTTGCAGCGGTGGTTATGTTTAGTACAGGCTGCAGTGGCATCTCTGGGCTAGTATCTTCTAAAACATGCTGGCAGGGTTCAGCTTCCATCTAAACAGCTGCCCCTATTGTTGTAATGTATATGCAAACAGACAAAGGTGGAGGTACTCCACCAACACTGCAGCTGGATATTGAACTGTCCTGCTTACTGTTTTACATCTATACATTCATAAAGAAGCCCAGAGGCTTAAAGATTAAAGACACTGTCCATAATACATCACATATAAAAGAAATATGGTGTAATGTATAGTTTTCTGCTTGACTACCATCCATTTTTGTTACTTTTAACTTAACTTTTAAACTAATGTTTGTTAATGGTCTTTATTTACATGTAAACAGAATGATGATCTTTCTCTCATTTCTCTCCTCCAGTGGACAGATGACTGCATCGACAAGAAAGATGGCAGCTGGACATCTTCACGGGGGAGAGGCTCATTCAAGCCAGTAAGTCTGTCTGTCTGTCTCTCTGTCTGTCTGTGTGTCAGGGTCCTGCTTATTGCACAGTGTTAATTAATGACATGTATGATCGCTCACTGTCTAGTTGTTTTCAGTCTCCACTGTTGCATCCTGCAGTTGTGCTCTCCTCATCCCTTCCCTTTCTTTCTAAAAACAATTAAAGACTCTGTTTGGCAGCACACAAAACACTACTTAAACTTGCACAGTGTTAGTTACAGCTATAAATAAACACCACAATGTCATGTCATGAGAATTATTAGATATCAAACTTGTGCTATCAAGTTTAGATTAGATTAGCAACAACCTTGATAAACTAGACAGTTAAAACAACACTGATGAAAAGAAAATCACTAAAGCTACACTTAAGCAACTTTAGTGTTGAACTCATAACTAGACTTCTTGGTCCAAGTGGGAGGTTGCTAACCACATCATGTGAAGAAGATACAGGGGACAACATGAGAATATTATACAATGTTCCAAAGACAAAAAAATCCGAGAATCTTTTGAAAAAACTGCAAGAGTAGGCACAGTTTTACAGTTTTTTGCATTAACAAGTGCAAAGTATGTGTTAACACTATTTCAGAATTTGAGGGGTGTGAAAACGGTGTTTACGGATGTTTACCCTCCACTATAGCCCTGATTCTACTGCCATCTCCATGTCTTCTCCTGTGCTGATGTAGACCCTCTAATCAGTGGAGCATCACACTGATTAAAGCATAGGTTTCCTCAGCTCTCAGTTCTGTACGTTTGGGTTAGTCTCTCCCTCTCTGTCAGCTGTTCAAGTGTATGATTAGAAGACATGAGTAACATCAAGCCATAAGCGATTTACTGCCTGTCTGCTTCCTTTGCAGTTGCTGCACACAAAGTATGCTCTTAATGACTAACATGGGATACTGTGATGCTGGTGCAAGTAATTGGATGATCCTAAATGAATTATCAGTCAGTTAGTTTGCTAAATATTGTGTGTGTGCGCTGCTCTGCTCTGCTCTGTTCTGACTTTACAGCCTGCAGTGATTTAGAGTATTATTGCCCCTCAGAGATTCATTGCTATGACTCACCAGGAAGTGAGTGGTGAGGCAGAAACGGCGTGCGTGAGAGGTTCAAAGAAAGCAGAGTCATCCAAAATATTAGAGACGTAAAGAGAGAGACTAGAATTGAAATGTCAGTATGTATATTAGTACTTTGAATTCCTATAAATACATTCAGCAAAAATAGCTTTTGAAAATATATCTGAGATTTTTAGAGCTTTTAGGACCCATGGTTTCTGTCGCAGTACATAGTGAAACTAAACTAATCAACAACAAAGAGCAATCATAAACAATGTCGCAATAACATTAGAGCTATTATCTCAGCTCACTGACCACAGTGCTGCAATGTTCAACAGATTTTGAACAAACCTTGTGCTGAATTGTTGTATTTACTGAGTGTATTGATTTTAGAGCCTTGTGTTAATCAATAGAATACAATACAGGTTGTTGTTGTTGCACTCCTAATATGCACACAAATGCAAAAGCAGGACAGATGGTACAGTAGTCTCCACTGACAAAAAGGCAAACCAGCCACACCTCCAAGAGAGAGAGGCACTCTGTTAAACTGCACCCTCATTCAGCAAGTCATAAACACACACAGCAAATGTTCAGGCTAGATTGTGTAAGGTGACATTATAACACAATTAAAATCAATGAATGCTATGGATAAACATCAATGCATCCTTTGGCCCATCTGCTGTGGGCTTTAGCATGAATAAAACAGAATCCTTAGTCTTCTTTTTTTTTTCCAACTCTGCAGGACGAGTGGGAACACAGCAGCAACGGCAGTACAGGTTCCAGGCCGAGTTCAGGGTCCAGACCAGGTTCTGGCTCCCGCTCTGGCAGCAGGGGCCGAAACAACCAGTTCAAAGGCCCAGCTAAGGTACAGGCACATCTCTGTGTGTTTGTGTGTGTCTTCTGTCTTGTGTGTCTCACCTTTTTGAAAGAAAATTCATTTTTAAGGAAAAATCCCTGTCTTGGGGAGACTTTTGAGGGACCAATACTTTGGCTTCTTCTGTCACACTTGTTGTTTTATATCCTTTAGACTGTTGAGCCATTTTCAACCTCCTTAAACATGTCACCACAAATCAACTCTTTACCAACATTAAATGGGGCACTCAACCAATTTTGCACATCAAGAACAGTTTACTCGTCATGAAAAGCTCTACTCAGCCTGTGAAAAGAGAAAAACCTGCGTTGCAAACTGACCGACATGGACATCTACCAGGCAGGGAAGGTTTAATGACCAAAGATACTGAATTGCATTATAGGAAGTATAAGATCCAGTGTTTTGGGGGTTTGACCCACATTGGCAACTAAAAGCTGCTGCATATATTTTATTTTGACCATCCTTTTTACATTTGTCTCTCCCCCAAGTCCTCTGGCTTTATGGAAGTGCAATATTAAATTGGTGGAATAAATAAATATACTTAAGAACTGTGGGAGCATAGATTTTATAGAGCCACAGTATTTATCACAGTCACCAAGTTTGCAGAAAACTTGTTTTCTAGGAATTTTCTCTCCAGCTTACTTACATATCTTCAATTGAAAATAAATACTATGATCTTCAAAATTCAAAAGGGAATCTGTTTTTTAAGAAGAGTCATCCTAGTAGAGCATCTGTTTTATAAATGTGAAATAGGTAAGCCTTGTATGTGATGGTTTGTTTTTTAGTTGTTTTTTGTCGTCATACTGAAAATTTGCATCTTTCCTTTTCCCTGTGTGCTGTCTAGAACGGGAACAGAGACGGTTCCTTTGACATCCTGGGGACAGATATATGGGCTGCTAACACAATGGACTCATACGGGTAGGTGCCTTGCTCTTTAACAAACCTAATATGTTGTACAGTCTACTGGGTCTGAATTCCAACCATAGTTTCTGGAGGTCATGTGACTGATTTAGAGACATAATGAGTCTCAGCTTTTGCCTCTTGATCTCATTCCTTGTAACATCCCCTTTTATTTCTCTTGGTTGCTCCTCTGATTTCCTTTCAGCCTGACTTCTGTCTTATCTACAGTTCCACTTGTGAATTAGGGATCTGCAGTTTCCTAAATTTAGAAGTAGTTTTCTCCTAGTTGGTCCAAGAAATATTTCCCAACTTTCATCTTCGAGACCCAGATAATTGCTGGCATTTATAGTGGGTATCAAAAGGAGCATGTAATCGGGGACTAACTAGGCAATCGGGGACATAACATTCAGAAAATTAACTTTCAGGAAGTTGTCTCAGCCAGCTCTGTCTCTTCAAACTCACTTGAAGTTAATCTATGAATCTGAATCACTGCACACAGTGGAACTGTTTGTTCTGATGAAAAGTATCTTGTTTTAATGTCTCTTTCAATGGCCACGTTTGAATTACATCTGGCCACAGGAGACTGGAGTGCTTCCTCTAAAAAACATCTGGCCTCAATTCTTGAAATCTTGTTAGTCTTCAACAAGTGAGGTCTGTGTGTAAATCTTCATAAAACCTTGTTCAACGTAAGTGTGACAAAATGATTTTTTTATTTTTTTTATTTTGAAGAAAGGCTAGACCTGAAAGCTTAGAGGGGAAAGAAAGGAAGTGGGTGAGACATAAATCAGTTACACTGGAGGGAAGACTGGTTGCCATGGTAACAGCTGCATGGCAGCTTCACGTAACTTAGTTCCGGCCACGTTGGCACATCTTAGCACACGGTGAAGGATGGAGCCGGCACAGTGGGATGATGTAAGCAAACACCTCCTTCCCATGCAGAGTCAGACGGAGATGTAGTCCAGTATGGATTGAGTATTCAATAAAAAATGATTTTGATTAATTCAATTAGGTGAAAAAGCTTTCTTTAGGTTACCATCTTAAAACAGAAATATTGATTGTAGGTTCAGTTTTAGCTCCCTTTGTATGCTGAAGTGTTCTTGAGCAAGACATTAAACCCTAAAGTGCTCCTTGTGTGTATGTTTGGGTAAATCTGTGAGTCTCTTTGGACAAAAATTTGATCTTTTTTTACAGCATAAGTTTACAGCAGAACCGTCGTGACTCTCTCATTTCTTATTTTTTCACCTCACCGCCCAGCTGTCTGTTATATTACTCAATGTCTCTTCCTTTCTGTCTGTTTCCGGGCATTAAAAAACATCTTGAGATTTGATGAAATCAGCAGAAAACAGCAGGACCAGTATCACATTTTGCACAGTAATGTCAAGCGGGAGAAAAGGGTGGTTTATATAATCTGGTTCACCTTACATAGAAAAAACCAGAACCGGCCGCGGTATGTGTTTGATGTTATTAAAAGCCAATGACAAACAATAATTACCTCGTCCTACTCAGACATTCAATTACCTGTACACCGATGTAATACAAGATGACTGAGATTGTTAGTCGCTGATGTAAATTTTCTATTTTAGATATCAGCCAGAATAATTGACAAGTAACAGTGTCACAGTGTTTGCTTCTGCAGTATTCAGATAAAGCCAAGTTCATGCAAATAAAGAATGTCAGTGTTGAATAGATGAGTATGCACCTGAGGTTAATTTCTTCTTTCCTGTGTGCAGAGTGTAGAAACTGTCCTATACAAGAGTTTTATACTCTTGTACCCATTTCTGCTCTTTCCTTGTGAACATGCATGGATGCTGGATGTCTCTTAACTTGTATTTTGTCTCTCTGTTGCAGAGGTGCAGGTTGGGACGTGCAGCCAGAGAAGCTGGACTTCAGCCATTTCCACAGGAAACACTTCAGAGGCATGCCAAAGCACCTGCCACACATTGACAGAGAGGGGTAAGATCTGGGTTTTTATCTGCCCTGCTCTGTCTCACTATTGTTTTAATTATTCCATATTGTCCCAGTTGTCTTTAGAATTGTCGTCTTTTGTTATTGAGCCCTTTTATGTCTGTCCGTCTCTTGGGCAGTATCATCTCTGATGGAAACCATTCATCAACTCTCTTTGTCTCTCTCATTTCCTTTTCTTTCAGGATGAACAAAAACAAGTTTGAGGAAGATGATGGCATAGACATGAATGACATAGAAAGGTTCCTGCCCCATCTGCGCTCTGTAAGTCACAGATTTTTGTCTTTCTGCTCACTACATGCTCCTATCTAGATGTAGATCTAGATGTTTTCATTAATAACATACTTATTTCTGTATTATAGTATTGGCATTGTGTATTTTTGGTAAACACTTCTTATAGCAGCTGCATTGATTTGACACTGGGCTTAAATCAGCAGACTGAAAGCCTCTCACCAAAATAGCGGTCTAATCTTTTATTATTGTTACAGAGCGACCTCTGGTGGTGTAAATGAAAAATACTTGGCGCACTGAGCAGAGCAGTTGTGTTGTTGTAGTCAGGTCCAACGTAAAATCACCAGAAGAGGAAACATCATTAAAATAACTAAAGCAGGGTTCAGCTTTACCGCCTTAGAAGAGAAATCTTTTTTTCTTTTCTGTTGAGGAACAGTTAATATATAAGATACATAGGCTCAGTCTATGTAGATTAAATTTATGTTACCAATGAGACAAGTTGGTTATAAATGAACCTTTGGTGACACCTACTGGTCAGAAGCTGAACTGAGCTGTAACTGGCATCATAAGTGAATATAAAATGTTACACTGACCCCCGGTGGTTATTTGTATGTACAACGTTTACAGATTTCTTCTACAGGAAAGTGATGTAGGTTGGTTGGTTATTGAGCTCATCTTAAGTGACAAGCTGTGGGTTGAAGTGACAGAACGCTTGTAATCCGGTGTATTACAACAACAACTATCTAATTTTATTATGTATTTATGGATACAATGTATCTGGATTCAACAACCTGAAAAGAATATGTGGAATTGATTTTGCAGATGTGTTTACCTTTGCAGATTATAAGAATGAATCATTGTGTTTTCCATGGTGATTTGTGGTTCAATGGCGTGGCAGAATTCACTTTAGGTCACTGATGTCACCTTCCTTTCTTCCTCCCCGTGCTTTCTGAGCCAAAATGTCTTCCATCTTTCATAGCGTTTGAGCTACAGTGTCTTCCTCTTTCCTTCCCCTCTTGGCCTCTGAGCCGAGGTGCATTTCGCCTCTCGTGGTGTTTTAGTCAAGATAGGCCTGGTCGTGCTACTAGAATGGCTTCCTCATTGTATAGTTCACGAGCCAAGATTACCGTTTCCGTTCATTCAGATAGGGCCAAAAAAAAAAAAAAAAAAAGATGGGGTCAACTGCGTTTGTCTGGTCTGCCTGGGATTGGATGTGTTGGCACTAGGACACAGTATGGTCGGAGACTCGCCACATTTTCTGTCTTTCTCTCCTTCATACCCCCGAGCTGTTTTCTGACTTGCGCCATCCTCACATGGTCTCTTTCACATTCTGTCAGCACTGGCTATCATACCGTGCCATCTTTTTAAATTTATTCCAGTGCTCTGCCAGGCGGAGTCACGCAGTGGTGATGCCAGGCCTCTGATGCCCAGTTCTTGTTCTAATGAGGCCATCCACTGACAATACCCTCCTTAGTCTCAGATAGACAACTGAGAGGGCGCTTAAGTTTCCATTTTCCAGTCGGCCAGCAATTTCAGAGAGACCACGCTTTAAAATAAAACACTCCAACCACAATCACTGTAAACATCAGTTGAACTGAGGTGTAGTGGTTTGCAATCAAAAGCTAATTGTCGACTAGTATCAGTATATAATAATGGAATTTGTGATACCTTTTGGTGTGTTTGAAAGAGACTTTGTTTTGTGTTAGAAAATGCTGGTATTATGGTTTTTCTGCTTTGAATTGTACAGGCTGGTGTATGTATGGCTATATGCATTTCTCCTTTCATAATGAAGACACTTGCATGTCCATCCTCTTTGCTGTAACCAGAAAAACAACATGTGGTCTGTGCTGCAGGGGATTTTTATTTGTTGCTCGTTGTCATGACACAACTGGTATTTCTCACTTCTTAGTTTGTGGTTAACGGTTGATGTGCATGTTTTGGTTCGTGTTTCTAAGAAGACGATATTTGTTAATCATGTAAATAACCATCCAGCATTTTTACATCAGGGTAATCCATGCAGCCAAGCACAAACAACAAGTCTCTTTACCCCAGTCATCACCTCTCGCTACTGTACGGCAAGGCTACATCATCCAAAGTCCCCGTCTACGTTCCATGCTTCCTGCCAACATTCACTTCCCCTTTCCAGGAGCCAGAATAGACTTACAAATAGCCCCGGGATATGGAAAACATCTCGTTTGTGTGTGTGTGTGTGTGTGTGTGTGTGTGTGTGTGTGTGTGTGTGTGTGTGTGTGTGTGTGTGTGTGTGTGTGTGTGTGTGTGTGTGTGTGTGTGTGTGTGTGTGTGTGTGTGTGTGTGTGTGTGTGTGTGTGTGTGTGTGTGTGTGAGCAACTAAGTGAGAAAGGGCTTCCTCTTTTTGCCCTGTGATTCTGCCGCACCTTTACTGGCCTCTCTGGAATGTCAACCTGTACACACACTAACCCCGTCTTCATGTCCAGTGTCAGGTTGTAATGACAGAAGCATTCATGGGTCAGAGAGCAAGTATTTGATCTGTGGATTCACGCCAAGTGTCACATGGATCCTGGAAAACATTAAACAGGAGCAGCATGATTTATTGTTCTGAGTAATAATATATTTTCATAGTACTACTTCTGTTTATCACGATATCATTTTATTGTTGTGTGTAAAACATTAGTTTTGAAAGGTGCAATACATAACTTTATTATTTTATTATTATATTAAAACCAATGTTACAAAGTGTTCTACACATAACCAATTAAAACAAAGATAAAAGGATAAACTAAAATAGGAATGAAATAAACAAGACAGAAAACTGGTAAAACAGACCATCAGACCAGATATCACTGATAAAAGAAACAATCAAAAATCAATCAAAAAGATTTGATGGAGCAATTTGTAAAAATGAATTTTAGAAAGCAATTTAAAGAAAGATGGTGATTTGGTGAGCCCTAGCTCCTCAGGAAGGCCCTTCCAGACTAAAGTTTTATAGTGTTTTAAAGCAAAATGTCAGAGTTTACAGGTAATGTTACGTTGCTAATTAAATTTCTCACCTAGTTGAGTGAACTAACAACTTTTGATGCATGACTCTGTCTGGCAGCCACAGCGAAAAGCTACAAATCTCGTGAAGTCCCTGAAGTCTCAGCTTCCTTAGAATTACAGATGGCAAATTTCAGTGACGTTTTCTCCTGGAAATGTAGGAATTTTTTTATATCCACGTGTCCATCAGCTCCCTCATGACACATTCTGTATCATGGACGCTCCGTCTCACTCACATGCTGTTTGGCTCATCAACAGCCCCTTTCACACATGCAGTCTATCCCTGAAATGTTCAGGAACATTTCCCGCATGGGGTCATGTGTGAATGGGAGCCAATTTCCCACCTCATGTCCTAGTAATATTTCAGGCAAAATGCCGTACGGCTGTGTTGCGAATTAAAGCAGTGACATCGCAGGGACAAGCATGTAAAGGGTTACATCCTTTCACATGGAGCTAGCGAACCAATCACAAGACTCCGCTGGTGATGTATTTGAAACCGTGACTTGTGGCCTTTCCGATGCACATGATGAACATTAAATACATTACAAGAACATTGGCACCAAACAGCTCCTCGTCCGCAATGTTCCTGAAAATAATAAGAGACGTCTTCCACCGCATACACCTACATCCAGCCTTCTCCCATCATCATCGTCGTCTTCTTTTGAGTTTTATGGCAGTTGGCATCCATGAGTGTTGCATTACCACCATCTGCTGGACTGTCCCTCGGCCAGTCTATTCCGGCATTGGCCCACATTGCCAGGACCTGTACTTGTGCACATCAGCAGTGAAGTAACTTTTTTAGAATTGTTCCAGATAGGCTCATTCATGTTCATCGAGACATGTGATAATTTACAGGAGCTTTGGAGGGGTGGGGTCGGGGTGGGGGGGTTGTTATTTGACTAATATCAACTATCTATTTTCACATCATTTTGGATGTTACTATATTTATATAAAAAAACATCACTGGTTATAGTTTTTCTCAGTATACTTTGACATTAGCAAGAAGAAAAGTGAAACAAATATGCTCACTGATGAAGTAAGCTCTATGCCCTGAAGTAATAATCCTAATTCAGAACAGGATTGGAATTGATTTACATTTTAAATATAACTAAATATTGTTTCCAGAGCAGCAACACTGATATTTACAACAGCAAAGTCACTATATAAACTCAATAATATCTCACTGGAAACAAAAATAACATTTTAGATAAATAATATTTCTGATATCAAAATACTGTGTGAAGTTTAGAAAGAAGGAAGAACACAGACATCAGACACTATCAGCCTGTAGCTAAATTTGCCAGATTTTAAGATACGTGGCAAACTAAGCTAAACAGTTTGGCTATTTGGTTTGGTTTATGCTTGTTGAACAGGTAGTTTGATAAAATACATGTTGTTTGCTCTGTGTGTGTGTGTGTGGAGGAGCTGAGCCCCGCCCTGGGTCAAACAACGACACAGACAACAGAGGAGCGGCTGCAGCAATGACATCAATTCCCATTCACTCACCACTAAATCCAGTCAGCTGCTTGAAGTGGAGAAACCGCATTTGTCGTGATTATTATGTACAAAGTGAAATATCAGCAGTGGCATTCATCATTTAGCAAGCGGTGCTGAGCTGCTGTTGAAAGCATATAGGGGAAACACTGTGGCATGTGTGAAAAGGCACAAGACAGAAATGTTCCTGAATGTAGCTGCATGTGTGAGTAGTGAAAATCACTAGTGTTGCGTGAAAGGTTATTCCAGTAATTTACTGGGAACTATGTGTGAAAGAGGCCAACATGATCATGTCAGCATGATCCTCGGTGTTGTGTTATGTTGTGTTGTGACAGCCACAACTTGTGTGCATGTGTGTGGGTACATGTGGGTGTTCTCAGCACTTACCGTACCTGAAATAACGCCAGCAAATGTTTGATTACTCACACATCTTTTTGTCAGTATGTGTTAAAGGCATTACATTTATTTTGATGAAAAAAAAAAAAATACCGTAAATCATGACAAAAGGAGTGAGGAGGCTGATAGGTGTATGTTAATGACGCATACATATCATTTAATAAAAGGTTGTATTGGATCATAATACTCTTTGTACCTGTGGGAGTTTCCTCATTTGCAATAGAGTGGGTGCTTCGGTTTCACTGGTATGACTGTGTTGTGACCTGATGTTTCCCATGAGGTCACTTACTGGCTGCCAAGATCACGTCAGTTCACTGTTATCAGCAGTCCAGCCAGTCGCCATGAGAGTCAGCTTCAGACTTGTTACAGCTGTCATTGTGGTGTGTTAAAGGAACAGTGCAACGTTTTAGGAAACACGCTTGTTCGCTGTCTTGCTGAGAGCTGGATGAGAAGATCTGACTCTCATGTCTGCATGCTAAATATAAAGCTACAGCCAGAAGAGGCTTAGCTGGACTGGAAGCAGGGGGAAACTGCTCGACTGACTCTGTCCAAAGATTAAAAAACGTCAGTTTTTACACTTTGTTTTTTGTACAAACGATAACGTGTTAATTGGTGAGCTTTAGGAGTGCTGGTGGCTAGATTTTTAAAAATTTTGGATAGAGTCATGCTAGCTGTTTCCCCCTGCTTCCACTCTTTATGCTAAGCTAAGCTAACTGGCTCCCAACTTTAGCTTCATAATTAATGGACAGATAAGAGAGCATTGATCTGTATTGATCTGAGTATTGGTATTGATCTTCTCAGCATGTAAGCAAATAAGCTTATTTCTCAAAATGTTGAACTATTCATTTCAAACATTTAAACCAGTTTTCTCAGTAATGCAAATACAGTTGTCACAGGACACAAGTATATATTGTACGTTTATGATTGTGTGTCCACATTAAGAGAGATATTTCAAAACACGTAGTTCATGACAGAAGTGTTTTGCTATCATGTTGTCAGTGACAGAATATTACATTTCGTAAAATGGTGCAGGGCACCAGAGAAGAAACAGAAGGCCAGGGTGAGAATGAGGAGAGAGAGGGAGAAAGCGGTCAGTCATTGAGGAGACATCCGGTCTCTGGTCTGTGAACAAAGCCGACCAACAGGGGAACAAAGCAGGAGTCTGGAGCTGAGATATTACAGACTGGTTGGCCCCTCTGTCTGGAAGTGTACGTGCCGCAGAGCAGGACTCCGGTTGAGAAGGGACATTGGGGGCGGGCCGGATTCTTTTTTGGCGGTCTGTCCGTCAGCTGTCAGTCGGTCTGAGACCTGCATTCCACTCACACACGTTTCATGTTCCTGTATGTCTCCGCTCTCCTTGTAGACACTCTTCTGCTTGTCTTTTCTACGGTCTTTTACCTCGTCTCCCTTCGCTTCTTCCTATTTGCCGTTTCCTTTTCCCTATTCTCTTCTTACCACCATCCTTATGTCCTCCTCCCTCCTCTCCTCATGTCGTCCTTCACTCCTCCCCTCCATCCTTCAAATGTTGGTGGGTAGCAGAACAATATCCAGGGGGTCATGGCGACCGGCAGCCCCCTCCCTGTGGTCTCTTCCTGCTATTGTCCCTGGTCCTACTGCTGCTTGGCTCCGACACTCCATTAACCGCACACACACTGGCTTAATCACCACTGTGCACTGTTCTGCTCCGGCCTCTGAGCATGGGAGAAACGCTGGAGACTTTGAGCACGTGCATGAATACAGGTTACCTTGGGAAATCTGTGACTAATTCCACAGAGGTGTCCAATAATTGTCCAGTGGAGTACAATCCACTGAGTAGTAAAACGTTAGATATATAATTTCAATGCTTGTCCCCCTGGAAATTATCACATCTGAATGACAGCCAGAAGTTAAAAATGTACCAAAAAAACAAGACTGATCAAAATTATACTATTACAAATGTATAATAATATTGAAGGATTTTAAAGAGTTGATAATATGAAATTACACAAAGGAAGGTCATGTGTCATTCAGTATTCTAACTTCATTTCATGCCCCTTTTTCTTTTTCTTCTTCTTTAATTATTGAACTGGTTTATATACATGAAGTGCTACTGGTGTGCTAAATCCCAAGAAACAAGGTAACCTCCAGTCTGTGCCCTATTCTCTCTCCACAATAGGTTGACTACTACCCACAGTGTCAATTTAAGGCTATAAAATAGTAGTAGCATTGGCTTGTTTCACTATAAGAAGCAGCCCATGTGTCCTTACATGAATAGAGGCCATTAAATAGATGGTCGTCACAAATATAATGCAAACCAGACCCCACACGCACACACACAAAGCATCGGCCTTGGTCGTGTAGAGGAGATGAGGTGACTGTCAATGTAATGTAACACAGAGAGTGCATATGATTGAAGTCTTTTTTTTTTTTTTTTTCATCAGTCAGAGAGATGGCTAGAACAGAGCGGTAAGCACGTGAAACCTGCTGCTGCAGCAGCGGTTGTCGCATGATTACATTTCTATAGGGTACTACAGTTTTTTTTTTTTTCCTCTTTTTCCTCTGACACTTTGATCCCACAACGGCTCCATCTCCTCCTGAAGCCAGACCCCCCGAGTTCTTTGATGTACCTGTCTATCTGTCTGTTCTGCTGTGGCCCCAGACTCAGATCACTTATTAAATGAGACATGGATGTCAGGACCTCACATCTTTGCCTCTTATCACCGATCACCCACTGTATCTGACTGTGGCAGCTCTAAATCTCTTCTTTCTCTACTGTTGGCAGGCGTCAGCTGCAGAGTAAGTTACATCAAAAGGCCTAAAGTAGGGATCATGAAACATAGAGCAAATCCTATACTACAGGGATTTTACAGAAAAAAAAAACAATTTGGGAAATCCTCAGAGTTACATGTGTGAGCTAGACGCTGCATATCTAGAATCAGCAGCTGGTCATCAGTGCAAATTTTGAACGGTGTAGCACTTCCTGTCGCTTACAGTAGGAATTCACATTTTTCATAATTTCTTTTATCAACGAATAATAATTAAATGATCCCTGTGGGTTTACTGTCAGATTTTATTATAGCTCAGTACAGCTCACAAAAAATAAAATACAATTTTTTAATGTTTTTAAAGTCAATTTAACACATAATTCAGATTTGAGATTGAAAAATTGCACATTGAGCTCAGATAAAATTTCAAAATTTGGGCTCACTATTAGGCACAAAACCAGACATGTTTTCAGAAATCTAAAAATGCTTCGTTGACTAGTTAATTTTTATTTTTTTGTGATCAAATGTAAAAACACAATTTGTTTTTTTTTGCATTTAAATATTCTTACAATGACATCTACTCCTTCTATTATCCCGACTCTACGAATATGCAAACATTTATAGTTTCAAAACTTGCCCTCAAAATTAAAATGAATACACACACGGTTACCAATTATAGTGCACCTTTACATATTTAAACAATGACAACATACTTGTCATAATGTCTTCAGAAGACATGAACTTTTATAGTTAATGTTACAGTTATACTGTATGTAGCTTCGTGTAATTCTGAATGAAAGACATTTTTATCACAGTTACACAAACACATAAAGCAAACGGAACAGCTAAACCTAATTTCCATACAGACAAGGCAAGAATCATTATTCATTTGTGTCTGGTATGTGTCCTAATCGTTTCAGCCAAAGCATTTCAGCTCCCCTCTCTCTTTTACGTGCCTGCTATCTTGTATTTACAGTCTCTCTCGTTGTCATTCTTGCTCTCTCTCTCTCTCCTCTGCTCTCAACAACCTGTCCTGTAATGCCACCCCTGGGGCAGTTTTAAATTTATTGCTTTTGGCTGAGGGCCCTCGCAACATAAATAAGCCGCGAGAAACAATGGACTGACTGAATGAGCATCATACCAGAATTGTTACACACTAGAGGGGACAGGAAGACATGCACTTCACTTTCTATGCTATTACAGAGAAAGTTCTATAATCGTTATTCTCCGTTTCTATTCTTCACATTTCCATCTCTGTTCGCTTTTCTCATTTCCTTACTTTCCTTCCTTGTTACTTATACTGCTTTCACACTAAAGCAACGTCATTGTCATGAATGGATCAACAATGGTATCTGACCCGGCTCCATGACCGCTCTGACAAAAAGTGAGAAAAATAAAACCTTTTTAGATACTGCTGAGGGTTAAGTCATGAAATTTGGTTTTGTGGGAGTTGGGTCAAGCCTTTTGAAAACGTTCACTTTCGCTGCATGTGCGTCGTCGTTGCTTGGGAGCTACGTGGCTACGTGAAGTTGTTGTAGAAAGGACACATCCTCTGTGTTAGCGTCGCAGGTAGCCTCTCCCAGTGACCTGTGATTTTCCTTGGAATGCTACAGGGTAAAGTATGTCAACATCCTTTCAACGCAGACTCGCACAACCAAGCACGTAATACAATGCACACACAAACACGCACCTAGACCGGCGTCGTATGATTCAAACTTGAGAGCAAACTAATTAATTTCATTGCCGCAGGCTGTGCATGTTGGCATACCGTGTGACAACTTTAGACGTGTATTGCCACTAGTCGGTTTCAGCCGGTAAAACCTGAGTTTGATGCTTCGCAATAATTTGTTCTTTCAGCTTTTTTTTCAAAACAGACACACATATCATACATGCAGGCAAACACTATTACTGCACACTGTGTCTGGTTCTTTTTCTGTCACTCACATACAAACAGGAAAAAAGAGGCTGAAACTGTTAATAGTAGGGATGAGAGATTGACAGAGATAGAAATTAGAAAGAATCTTCTGTCCAGGAATAAGAATGTTTAGCCATTTAAATGCATGTGTTGTGCAAGTCCACGTCAAAAACACTGCCTCTTAAATCTAAAATTGACAACGTTAGTACAGGCTCTGGTTTAAAAACAAATGCTTCAATGCTTTGAAATGAAGCCCTGCATCCAAATTAGCAAAGAATATTCTAGCTACTTAGCCATGATCCGTAACTATAACCACATACTCCATTAATGCCACCAACTGCCTCAAGGATATAAAAAAAAATTTTAAAAATGGATGAAAACCATTTTTCTCATATTCAACTGTCATGAATCTGTAGTCGTCATCATTGGTTCTGTATCCCTCAACAAGCACATGCAAAGCTTCTCCCTCCGTGTTGACAGCCCCCTCGTTTGCCAGTTCTCTCTCTCGCATTTTGATTCCATTCTTTCCCTCAAACCTCACATCAATCACATTGTCAAAACTGTCTTTCTCATCCTCCAACTCTCATCCGCTCGCTTTGTTCTTTTAAGACTCAACTTCTTTCCTCGGGACTTCTCCAGAATCCTACTGCTAACATATTCACACTCCAAGGACAAAAAAAAAAAAATCTCACTCAAAGTCTCCTCCTCCTCCTCCTCGTCCTCGTCTATACCAAAGTTCACCATCACATGTTCCTTTCATTCGTCTTTGCTCTTCCAAACTCTCATCGCCGCCCGTACTTTCAGATCAGTCATCCTGCAACATACTTTAGTGGTCAATCGAATACATGCAAACACATATTTACGGTAGATTGCTTTGTGATCAGATCGGGATCATTTCTACTGTTTACCTTGTGATTGTCAAGACAGGACAGCTTTCTAGATCGGTAGTCCTGCTGTCTTCAAGTTTATGGATCTGTTACTCAAACTGAACCTCCTCGATAACATCATCTTCATTGGTACCCATAGCAACGCATTCACACAAATGCAGCTTGTTATGTTTTTTTTTAATGCAACCCTATTTTCAGTGTGAATACCCACTTAGGACTAAAGACGGATCCTAGGGTGAAAGGGGCTTCTTCCTGTCATCCCCTCCCTCTCTGGGGCATACTCTTCATCCCCCATTAGTAACCTACACTTAGTCACCATGTTGAGAAAAGCGCTCCTTAGATTCTTTTTCTCTTTATAACATGCACTTACAAATACATACAAAATCCACACCGTCCCTTTCTGTCTCTGTCCTGCTCCCGGTCGTCTCTCCCACTCACACAGCCAAGCCCCCCTCGCCATCCTTGTCACGTCCACAGGGCTCACGCCGCCTGCCACGAGGTGAGAGGTCTTCTGGCTGGGGACCAGGCCAGCAAACGCCTCTCTTTGATCCTACCCTGCCCTGGCTGCTACCTGCAGATAGCATATTCACACACGCAGCGCTCTCTCTTTCAGCCGCAGAGACAATTCTACATCTCCCGTTTCCTCCCTTTCTGTTTCTGTCAGACGCATTAGAAACTGTGCTTTTCTCCGCTGTGTTGCTGCGGTCTAAAAATGCTTTCGTTTTATGGATGTAGATTTGCACTATTTAAAAAATGTTTTATTTACAGCAGATTTATCTAAAATAGTGACAGAAAAATGCTATAAGTTAAAAGGTTTTGTTAAATATGTGTCTCATGTATGTGTTTGTGTGTCTGTATGTGTGTGTGTGTGAGAGAGAGCACTCACTGTCATCTGGTTACCATTTGAAGGCAGAATTACAGCTAATGATATCCTAGAGGAAAACTACAGTAGCTAAACATGCAACAGTTCCTCGGTTTCTTTCTTTTTTGTATCCCCACCTACTTTTTTCTCCCTGTCAGAGCGCTGCAGAGGCAAGTAGATGAAGTCTGGAAAAACAGCAGAATTTCGCAGATATTAATACTTTTGGGTTTATACACGAAGCCTTCTGAATTGCTGCGGTCAAAGGAAAGCTTTGTTCTAACAGACAGTTTAAGTGTGTGTTTGTCTGCCCCTTTTGGATATTACTGTGCCACACAAACGCACCCCCGCCGCCCTCCATGCACACACTTTCTACCGCTCACATCTGGATTCAATCAGAATCCCAACAATCCCCCAGCAGCTTCTCTAGGAGAAGTAGGTTAGAGAAGCGGTGTCAAATATCAAGCTCAAAACTCATTTGAATATCTGTGTGTTTCTGAATGTACAACATGTTTGCACAAAAGGAGAAAATAAGGGGCAGACACTCTCCAGGAATCCTACAGACACTTACTAGAAACAAGCATTTATACTTTAGTGAGTTCATTCAAAGCCGTGACCGTATTGTGCAGGTATGGCTTTTGCTCTATTTGTACACATGAATGCTATCCTTGTGGATTAGTAAAAGATTGCCTTCAGCCATTACAGCTCCAAAGTACATTTCAGAAACGTTTTCTTGAACTCTGCCTTTCATTTTCTCCTTCTCTCTCTCTCTCTCTCTCTCTCTCCTATATTTCTCTATGAGCCTCAGTGAAAACAAATTCTGACTTTTTCTTGTGACTGTGCAAAATCAACTCAACCTATTGTAACATCTCTACCAGTGGAAACCAAAAAAAAACGCAGGCAAAATCCAAAACCACAGTATAACTGGCATTGAAGAACGAATGCGAAGGGATAAAAGATTAGCGTCGCTCAAATATGCACTGTTTCTCTAGCTAATAAAAAGAAGACAATATTGTCATTACATTGTGGACATAAACTGGCCATGAGACAAGATGCACTGAGATACAAACTCATTGTTTCCAATATTATACATACACTGACACTAATTGACTTTGGCTTTTGCTGATGGGGTAAGCAGATGCTCTCCTCAGGCTCACACAAACTCTTAATATCCACCCTTCACGCTCTGTGCAGTGTGGTTACTTGTCACATAACGCACAGCACACTATTGTGTTTATGCACCTGTTCTTTCACGACACCCTCTATCATCGCATACTGTATGTCTACACAACGGCGCTAGTCCTAGGCCACCTGTAACCATGGCAACAGCACACAGTGATGCTGAGCAAAGGGGGAGCATGCTGCTTGATTGACAGGGCTGATGTTTAATGGATATTAGATGCTCTTATTTCCCTTTCATAGGGAATGGACTGTGTAATTAAGGGAGTATAACCAAAAAGTTGTATATTCTAGGATAATATAATTTACCACAGCCACAAAATGCCAAATGTAGTCAAATTTAAAAAATACCCATTGTTTACTTAGTTAAACTAATTTGGATATTGTTTCTCTGTTTTTTAATATCATTAAATGTAGTTCCTGTAACTCCCAATTTCTTTCCTTGGTGTTGCTTGGCAACATATAGCAAAACAGGAACTCTTTATCTATCACTGCCTCCCTTCCCCTCTTACTATTCATTTATTTTATTTTATCGGTTACACAGATAACCCTCGCTCAAAGTTCAGTGGCTAAGCCTCCCTACAATTACATATTGCATGAAAGTCAATCCATACCAGCTAATCAGAATCAAACATTACCGATGGCAACGGTATAATAGTTTACAGTCATGTTTGACTATAATCATCTTTTTCATCAAGATGTTTCCGTTCAGTCTGTCATGCAGAGACGTATTTAAGGAGATTTCTAGTTGTAGCTGTATGCTATAATGCAAACGCACACATATGTAGAGTTAACTCTGGTGCAAAATATCAAATGGTAACATTTATGCTTAATATTATACATGGAGCCTTATGAAAAGAATAAAATAAATATCAGGGGTTAAAGTAGGGGCTGCAACCAATGATTATTTTCATTATTGATTAATCTGCAGATTATTTTCTCGATTATTGGATTAATTGTTTAGTCTATAAAATATCAGAAAATTGTCAAAAATCTTAAGATGTCTTGTTTTTGTATAAACGTTAGAATATTTAAAGTTCCTGAAGTTGTCTGGCATCAGTAATGCTAAAGTACATCATGTTCACTATTGATGGAGAGCCAAGATTTCTTGAGAAAAATTTAGAATTGCAGCTTCCTAAAATAAATAAAGGAAAACCCTAGATTTTGTGTGTTGTAGTGATAAGAAAAACAAGCAACTTTCTCTCTACCTTTCCATATTATAGTGGTGAAGAATTCTATATTATAGATACTTGTCACAAAATTATATAATGTGCATTGCTGCTTTTGACAACAACTGTCTCTTCCTCTATGATTTGTCTCTAACAGGTCTTCCCACCCCTTCCTAACGAGGCTGAGATCGCACACACCAAAAAGCTCTTCCGACGCAGGAGGAATGACCGACGGTAATGACGCATGCAAGCCCTGCACACACACACACACACACATTCACACACACACACACACATACCTACCTCAGTGAGAGGGAATGTTTTTCTGTGTTGATGTCAGATGTCAGTGCACAGCCAGTCCTATAGCCTTAACATCTCTCCCCAGCCAAAGCAATGTCAACACAGGAATGCAGGCTCCACACTTCACTGCAGACAGGAAAAAGAAAAAAAACACTGAGGAGACATTCAAGGTTTTTTTCACATTTAATAGGTCACTCAACAAAATATGTGGCAGTTATTCAGTCACCCATGTTTGCCTACAATACTCGAGCTTCCTGTCTTTTTTTTTTTTTTTTTTTCTGATTATGGATTTACTCGTCTTGCTTTTGCGACATTTAACCTATCCTCGTGTCCTTAAAAGTTTAAACTCTGCCACTCTGGCACTAAAATTTTGCACTGGCACATCTGCTCTAATTGTATACACTCTGAAATCTAATTTCACCCAAGTCTGACTTCATTGAAACCAGGTCCTTAAGAGAAAAAAAAAAACCCCATCTCTCTTTCTCTCGTTCTCTCGTTCCCTGCCCTGATGTCACTGGAAAACTGTTCTTCAGTTGCTAAGAGACAGGCCAAGAGAAAATATTTGGGTTGTATTTGTGGTTAAAAAGAGGAAATTTTAGCTGTACCAAATGGACAAAAGCACTTTCATCCTTGTTTTTAAGTACAGGGAATAATTGGTGCTGTCCAGAGCTATTGTGTTTATGTGCGATGGGCGCAGCGCAGTGCTGGCAAAAAGAAAAGAACAAAAATATAAACTTGGACCAACAGCAGTTTGGTTAGGTTTCAGTGTATTTGTTTTGTGATCTAGAAATATTAACAAGAGACCATCCTGTTTTTTTGTGTGCACTCTGGTTCCAAGCACACTTTGTCTACTGCACAGCTTGTATTAGAGGGCTCACAAAATGTCCAGTTTTACGTACAGTATGTGTGTTTGTGTACATGTCTGGTGTACGCACGTGTCTGTTGTGGAGGTATAATTTAGCAACTGAGCAGAACTGAAACGTACGGAGTGGGGCCCAAAAGTCTGAGTCAACTACCAAGAACTGTTTGTTTTTATCATTTGTTATGACATGAAACATTGACTGATGGTTGCTTAACACCAACAGGGTGGTGGAAATATCGATGTGGAAGCTTCATTTATGTCAGAATAAGTGACTTGCACAGGATCAACTACATATTGACCAAAGAGTTGGGCCACTCTGTCCTACAGAGACATGGCTTGCATAAAAGCATACCAGGCTAATTTGAAGTCCAAACTGTAAAAGAAAAGTACTCTCTTGCATGACTTTCCCTCCACAGTCACCCCAGCCCAACTCATTTAACATTTTTGGAAAGAATTGAAAAGGAAAATATGAAACATACTATATTATAACAAGACATGACTGAAGACACTGCTCAAACAGTTCTTGAATATATGGATTCCTAAAGAGTTCAACCTGTGATCCATCCAATTAATGCTAAAGTACAGCAGCATGTTGCTGCCACCATGACAAAAAAAATATTTACTCAGTTTCTTGTTATAATGACATTTTTTTTCTTGTTTCAACACAATCCTTTTATTGTTATTACAAGACTGTTTTCACATTATAACAAGATGGTTTCATGTAATGATCATGATGTAAGTTTCTCGTTATTATTATTATTATTCCATTTTAACAAGAAACATTTCTTGTAATAACATACCACTTTATCTTAATCTTATTTATTTTGCATAATTAATGTATATCATTAAAACAAGAAGAACATCTAGTCAGTGCCTAAAGAGATGATAGCTTTGCCTACATCGGCTAGGAAAAACGAAGACGATGAAATAAAAAGAAAGATTGCGATATAACAAGATAAAGTGATATGTTGTTATTACAAAAAAAAATTTGTATAAAAATGGAATAATTTTGTATCTAGCAATAACAAGAAAAACATATTATAACAAGAAACTGTCATGTTGATGTATATCATGAAAAGAATCATATTAAAACAAGGTTTTACAAAGGTTTGTGACAAGATAATGAGCTTTTCTTTGTCATGGTGGCAGCAATATACTGCCATACTAAACAAAAACCTTTTGACTTGTATTTCAAATTGAAAAACATATGCTTGGTCCGCTCTAGGCGTCTCCTATCTATCCTTCCCTGTAAACCTTAAACTTGCTCAGGTGGTGAGTGCAAGCCTTTGAAACTTTCGATACAAATTTCCCACCAGGCTGTATGTAATGTGAACCCAACTTTAGCGTCGTATCAGCACTCATCTCTTTTGTGGTTATGTTATGTAGCATTATAAAGCCTTGGAAAAAGCCCTCTTCTGCCTCCTTGTACCAAATATCAAAGGAGAGATGAGGCGGAGGATAAGAAGACAGGACAGAAAAGTATAACTCTAGCAGACAGGCTGGAGAGAGAAATTAAGCTGTAACTGGTCTCACAATGCAGATTTCAAGGGATATATCTAGTAGGGCTATTAATCGAATTTTATTTTCAATGACCATTTTGGCTTCCAACAATTATGAAAACAAGATAATCGAGATGAAACGATTATTGTGACGCATTACGTTTCATAACGATGCTCTCGTCGTGTCTTGTGTCGAGAGCATCGTGTGTCGGAGCAGCCGTACAGCGCAGTGAGAGACAGACAGGCAGAGCTCCTCCTCACAGCGTGAATGTGTCTGAATTTAACAAACAGTCAAAAGTTCAAGTTCAAAAGACATCTACGAACTACTTTGCTTTAGTTTCAGTCAGACTTTGGATTCTATTTTTTTTTAGATACGAGGACGCGTCGCTCCGTATAATGATCTCTGCTTTCATCCAGCAGCTCTGCGCCACACTTTCTCTGTCTGCAGTCTGTTACCGTGCACATGCTTACTTGTAAAAAGATGATTAGAAACCTGGTAATGTGTACACATGGCAGAGAAATCGGTGTTCTCCGGGGAGTAAAACCTACCTGTGGAAACCAGGTTTCTCTGATCCCAAACTCTGATTACAGAAAGTAGGTGTCTCGCTTACATGACGGTTAAGAAATCAGCTTTCTGGAGAAAACCGACTGTGACCTGGTTACTCAAGTTCAATAAATGCATGATGTTTCCAAAGTCACTGAGTAACCGTGTTAAATAATCGTGATTATATTGACCAAAATAATTGTGATATTGATTTTTGCTATAATCCAGCAGCCCTACTTTCTGGGAATCATGTTCTTGTCTTTACAAAACCCAACAACTAGAGAGAGAGAGGGGGGGGGTGAAAGCAACCTGGGCTTTTAGTAATGGTTTTTCACACCACCATTCATCTATTTAAGTAGCGAATCCAGTAAGTTGGTAAGGAAAGGTACTGGAGAATGTCATCATTGTTGGTAGTCGGGAAGCCTTTCATACACAATAGGAGAGTAGACACAGAAAATATAAATGTAATGTGAATGAGTCATCACACCTATCCAGCCTGGCCAAGCAACCCTGCTTCAGTATAAAAGATTAGATATGAAAGTGTGGAAACAGGTTATTGTAGTAAAGAATTTGTCAACTGACACAGAAAAAAAAAAAAAAAAAAAAAAGCTTCCACAGTTTTTCTCCATACTGCCATTTATGAAGCTTAGTGTTGTTTGCTCACCAAACACATCAACTGCATATGTTTGTCCATGAGACATGGTAATCCTCTTATGTCGATATTCTTTCGCGTACAGGTTGTGCAACAGAAAACAACCAGTAGCCTGTGACAATAAACATCCACTGTCATGAGAAACCACACAGATAACGTTACATTTGTGTTGTATTGTGCCTGATGTATCAACACAGCTGGGTGAAGGAAAGTTCATAGTAAAACTTGGAAGCAGATGATGAAACACAGAGATTAATATAAATCTTTTTTTGTGTACAAAGCATATCGGCAAATACACCATGTGCATCGTGCAACTTGACGGTTGTTAGTCACAGAGAAGCACAAGAAAAAGAAAAAGCGAGTGAGACTGTGAGATTGAGTAAAGGAAAAGCGTAGGCTGACTGTGGCTGGAAGGAAAAGAAAGGGGAGGTAGTGCATGTGTTTCTACTTTAGTAGGCACGTCAAGCAGGGCTGAAATTAGTTGTGATTTACTGGAATGTGCTGCTTACCGCTCGCTGCTCCAAACAGCAAAGGGGCAAAGTACGAGCTAATATGCTCCTTCCTCGTCCCTTTTTTTTTCTCTCTCTCTCTCTCTCTCTCTCTCTCTCTCTCTCTTTCTAAAAAGATGGAACGTCTGTGCATTTTTGTGGAGCTTTTAGAAAGCTCCGGTCGACTTTATTCAGTCAAGTGTTCTTTTGGTCCAAAGTATGTTCACGCTCACAACTGAAGAAAGATGATTTTTTTTTTAACACTTCATCACTAAACCAGCTACCTGCTTGATCGAGCATCCGCTGTTCACACGTTTGCTGTAAAGAGATACGCCGAACAAACAGTCTCATTTGAGCTTTAAAGCTGAGTGTTGACATGTTTATATAATTGTTAAAGAGTTTGTGAGGCTCTAGATGTCAGCACACAGAGTACCAATTGCACTGTCTATTTTATAATCAAGGACCATGTCTGCTCTGTGTGTGTGTGTGTATGTGTGTTTATATGCATTTATTCACTCCAGTAAAAGGAAACAGCCAGTCTGCATGTTTCTCTGACCCCACTAAAGCTTTTATGCTGATATCTTCTGGCCACAACAACTCAAGGTTACAGACTATATTCTCCAATGTATACATGCATGTATGCACTATACATCGAGTATGTTTCTGAGGTTTTTTTTGTTTTTGAATACTGGCGGTTTTCTATATTTTTCTTATTGTCACCAAATCTCACGTGCAGAGCCAAACCAACAATGAGTCGATCCTACTTACAAATATTGTGTGTGTGTGTATCCAAAGCCTGATTTATCTCACTCCTCTGTTCTGTAGACCTCTGTTGTTGTCTTAAAAACTATGAAAAATATGTCAGTGAGCCACAGAGGATGTGCACAGTAGCTCCAAGGATTAATAACAGCGATCACGTTCTCACTCTCCGGAGAGTACCTCTGTGTAAGGCAGACGCCACCGCACATGAGCGGGAAGTTATTTGAGAAATTTACAATATAATACAAAGTCAAGAGGTTGTGATATGTAGCACAACAAACTAGCGAAGCTCTGTAATCCTGACAGCAATTCCCACACATGCACAGCGGCGACAGCACATTTGTTGACAATGAGAACATAGAAAATTGCCAGCCATATCCTTTAAGACTTAAACAACAATGGAAATAGAAAAACAAATTATAGCCCGACTGATATTATTGATGTATATAATTAGTTTATTGCAGATGTATCAGTATCAGCCAACAAATAAGAAAATACAGAAATGCCAAAGTAGGGAAGCTTGTGTTTTTTTTTATGTTATGGATTTATATGGGTTTAAATAAAAATAATCAGCTGATGTATCATTGTCAGATTTCTTTAAACTCTCAAATATCAATAGTGGTATCGGCCTAAAAAGTCCTGTATCAGTCGGGCTATAATACAAATGCTCAGTCAGGCAGTCAAAACTCGTCTCCCCACAGTCCATTAAACCAGTGTGTTGTGGCCTGTATGAAGCTCGGGCTGCGTTATTGACTGTCTGCCTGCAGGCGTCTTTTCCCCCGGGCCAATCGATTTGCTAGTCTGGGTCAACCAACGGTCCAATGGGCCGACGAGTTCTCCATCCACACACGCACACACACACCCACAGCAACAGCCAATGATCGATCATCAGTATCCTACCTCCTCCCATGATCATATCTGTCAAATTCATTTCACCTTTTTAGTTACCATGGCATCCTCCACTTCCTGTAGTTCTCTACGCATGTTGTTTGAATGACATAGTTATCAACCTGTAGTTTTTTGTTTGTTTCCGCTTTGCTTCCCTGCTTTTTTTATGTCTCCCCTCCGTCTTCTATTATCTCCTGTCTTCCTCATGCTGTCTACAAAAATGTCCTCCCTCCTCCTCCTCCTCCGCCGTTTTCTACAAATTGTTCTGCCATTTTTACCTCGCTCTTCATCTATACCTCCATCCTTCCAATCGCCTGCATTGTGGCATACCCTCCTCTCCTGCCTTGTAGAGTGGTTGATCAATTCACCCGAGACCAGTTAACCATACTTCTGCCTACTGGCCCAGGGGGAATGCGGCAAGTCTCAGCCAGGTTAGTGACAACATGAGGAAAGAATGAGACTTGAACACATTTTCAACATATGGCACGGCGTGAACTCGATTCACTCTACTCGACAGAGGCTCAACATCCAAAGGTCAACTGATAATTGGTGAGACAAGAATAAAGTGCTTCTTTTTGTTTCATTTTGTTTCCATCAAATACTTGAGCAGCCCAAAATAAGGAGTAGGTAGAGTATAAATAGAGGGATTTGGGGAAAAAAAGGAGACACATACAGACAGCATCACACTAAGATACTTTAAATCTGATCACTACCTCGATACTACCAGACTCATCATCTCAAACAAAAACAAAAAAATAAATAAATTACAGTTTCTCATTTGATTAGATAGTTGATCACTCCAGACAACCTGTTTCCAAGTAACAAGATTTTGTGAGATGAAATTTCATCAGTGGCCCCATCATTTATCCTCAGTGCAAACATCTCCCTGGCAGTAATGTGACTGATGGATGGTCAGTCTGAGCAACACTCAAACTACTGCAGAGCTTACAGTCATTAAATGTGATTAACATTTAATTACTGTCTCACTTTCACCTCTCCGCATCGCCAGTAGATCAGGAGAATGGCTTATTAGAGTTGAGCCTAAACTAACAGCTGCTGTAAAGATCAAATTAATCACGAGACGAGCGAACGTGTGTGTGTGTGTGTGTGTGTCTGTGTGTGTGTGTCTGTGTGTGTGTGTGTGTGTGTGTGTGTGTGTGTGTGTGTGTGTGTGTGTGTGTGTGTGTGTGTGTGTGTGTGTGTGTGTGTGTTTGAGATATCGTAGTCCTCAACTGTCAGGGCGTCTCTGTCGAGCAGTCCGTGGCTTTGCAAAAGATTCTGAAATCTCACCTTCTGCCATCATATTAAATGAGATGTCACAATTTCTGCCTGTCAGCGTTAAGCTACAGTATTACACTGATTATGATGAAGTAAAACATTGGTTAAAATATTGAAACTTCAAGAAACAGCTACGTAGAAGTTAATGTTAGTTGTAAAAAAAAAAAAGAAAAATCTGACTTACTGTTCTATTCTATAGAAGAACTTAGATTAGCCATGCAATTAAAAACGTGTCAAGACGATGAACGTCTGACTTAGAAAGACACTGAGAATATTTGCATAGTGTCAGAGGCTGTTGGAGGTAGAGGAGAGAGTCTGAAGATGAACTGTCTCCCAGCCTCCCCAAGAGAGTGAAGAAGAGGGGCCAGGCAAGACATAAACCAAATGAGAACACACACACATACACACAAAAAGGGCTATAAATACACCTGCATACATTCACTTTCTCTCTCTTCCTACCAGTGTACACACACACATACATACATACAGATGGGTGACAACATCGAGTTTGTACAGGAGGGACAGGACATCATTCTCATTCATCATTCTCTTCATGTTGGCATATTTCTTGTTGGTAGAGAGTGTTATTTTGTTTGTTTGGATCTTAACAGTCAACATTAACAAGTGTCATACATCCACGTCCACCATCCTTTTCAGTTAACATGGAAGCCGCGGTAACGGTTGCTAGTAGTTAACTTATTGTTTTTCGCAACAATCAGAGAAATATGTAGAGTTTACAATATTTTTCATGAAAGATTAATCTACAGATTATTTTCCCCATTAAATTATTAGTCTAAAACATTTAATGGGTATTTTCCCCTGTTTTTTGATGTTTTATAGAGTCCAATGTGACAAAATCCCAAAATATTGAATTTATTACAATGCAGGACAAAGAAAAGCAGAAGATGTGGGAGCCATCAAGTCTTGGGTGGCTTTTTTTCTTGAAAAGTAGTTGCCGATTAATTTTTCTGTTGATAGACTGATTAATTGATTGACTAATCATTGCAGCTCTAGAAATATGTCAGTGTAGGAGTAAGTAGTAGTAGGAGTAGTTTTCATGACTGTAGCCATGTAGCTAGCTATTAGGGCTGCACTATATATATCGTTTCAGCGTCAACATTGCGATGTGCGCATGTGCAACAGTCACATTGCAGGAAGCGCAATGTCAAGTAAGGCAAATCAACACAACACGCTACAACTTTTTTGCTGCTTGATACAAAAGGAAAACTTGCAATGTTCTCATTTTCCATGACCAATCTGCAAGAAAAGTCCAGCTGATATTACGTAATTTAGTCTGATTTAAGAGTTCTTCGATACATGGAGTTTGATCAGTTCGCAATGTGCTCTAGTGAAGGGGTGCACTTTATCAATTTATCAAACAACCAAAGCAGGCTCCGCTAGTCGCCTGCAACAACCTGAAAATAAGCACTGCCCATTTTGGTTGTTTGATCAACTGATCAAGTGCACCCCTTCACCAGAGCACATAGTGAACTGATCGCTGTGCATGCAGAGTCTGTGTATCACCTGCCTGTAAACATGCCTGTGACGCTTCTACTGTCACAGATAATGTCGTCTGGATGCTAGAGGCAGGCGTTCAGTCTCACGAGGCGGTTTTTGAGCGCGTGTATTCCCGTTATCAGCAGCACCTCATCCCGGTGCTGGTTAATAGTTAAAAGTTACTGTCACAGTGCTGGTCCATGCCCTAATGTAATAAACACTTAACACACAACACACACACAAAACTTGCAGTATCCAGACCTACCTGTACTTACATCTGTCAAAAGAATTTCTTCATAATAACCTTTAAAACAATAGAGACCGGAGCCGAAGTATCAAAGTTTAACAGAATTTATTTTCTTGTACAAGAAGGAGCTTTTCACAGTGCAACACACAAGATGAGGTTACAAAGAAAAAGGCTCCTCCAGGAGCGCCTACAATGAGTTTTTATACAGTACAGGTGGGCGTTTCAATTCTTCCCCTAATTTGTCAAGTACAGACTTTATAGATAACGATGAGATTCCTTTTTACAAATATAATTTTGAACTTCCTTTAACCTTAGTTGATGAGTCTACTGATGTTGCAGAACAAAACCGGAACAATTCATCATGATTTGTGTAAAATAGTAACACACATACACAGTGTAATCATAATTTTTATAACAACATCTTCTTTTGGATTTGTTTTGTTAGAAGAGGATAGACTTTTAAAGTACCCAAATGATGAAAATTATGATTGTTAATATTGTATATCTGTACATGAATAACATGTACTGTGTTTTTTCATATCGCAATATACAGTATCACAGAAAAGCCCTACTAGCTATGTAGGAACATGATGTCCCGGTTCTTAATCCCACCTTCTAATCCCCCCCCCCAAATCAAAATATCACAAAAAAGTTTTTATGTTTGGCTGAAGTGGAAAAGTTGGTGTTAGACTGTTTGTTAAACTACTTTTCTTAGATTTCATTCTTCAGTTCTACAAAGGTCAGTCCAAAGCTATCTCTTCAATTTTGCTGCCACAATCAAATCCATTATTTCTGCTCTGTATCTGTGCTGTAGTTTGTCTGGTCATGTAATGTGTCTGGTCTGCATGTAGGAATACATTAGATTTCTTTCAAGCCCAAAGAACATTTCCAAGGTTATTATATTAATTTATTTGCCAGTGGTTAAAGTTTTCAAGCGCCATGCCTGATTTCAGTTATAGAGCAGTTTTAAATCCATAGAATACTTAATTCAATACATTGTACACATTTCTTCCTGGACAACTTTTCAGGCTCACAACTCTTTTCTCGCTTTATTCCCCGTATTTGGGATAGAATGAACTTTTTTTTATAAAAAATGTTTGCAAACTTAACTTGGCCTGTGACAGTACCACACAGCTTTCTTTCACAGGGTAGAATAGCTTGTACCTTTTTGTTCTGCAACCTCAAAAATGTCTGGCTTGTTCATTCATTTGTCATGTTTGGGTCTAAATAATTGAGCTATTGAAGGTTTGGCAAATTAAAAAGTGCAAAGAAGGGCTTTTTGTGAGCGAACGATAAAACCCACATTGCAGTGTTGGCATTGATAAACTCTAAAAAACTGTTCGGAAAGTTGCACAGCCTTTCTTTTCTAGCCAGTCCAGCCTCCTACAAGGCTCACAGTACACAGACCGAGTGGTGTCACGAGTTTTGCTTTTGTGTATCTTTTTTTTTTTGTATCTGTATTAAAGACACCTCATGGTCGGCCCTCCTCTCTTCTCTGGTTCTTTGAAAGAGAGTACAGTTTGACTGAGACTGCAAGGTGTTTTAGTGCTTTTTGTACTATTTAAACTTTTTAAAAAAACCTGTCCCTGAGTACATTGACGTACGTTGAGATGGCCAGACAGACATGGTCCAACATTAAACATTTATATGTGCTATAACCACTTAAATTCAGACACAACTACTATACTGAAGCTTTCTATCATTTCAAACATAAGGGCTGGACCCCCCCCCCCCCCCCCCAGTTTTAATGGTTCATCTAATTTGTCGTGGCTCATTTAGTGGATTACCTACTTACTCTGGAGTCCAAGGTGCTGTGGCTTTCTCAACAACCCTTCATGTTGGCCTTTATGCTGTTAGTTATAGTGTGTTTTTATTAAATTGATTTGTCAGGGACTATGTATGAAAATATTAATGACAAATAAAAAAAAGCAAATAGAAGAGACGCTTTGTACCAGGTTTTGTATCTGTGGTCCCTTGGCAGGTAAAATGAAGTGAAGCAAGTTTGTGGTGAACTACAGCGAAGGGTATCTGGCTGCTGAAACTGAAAAATTCGCCTAACTTGGTCTTTCAGTCGCTTACATCTGAGTTTCTGACTGTTTGGCCACAATAAGACAGGGACAACTTCAAGCGACCCAAAATGAAATTGATCATCCACCTTGAATTACAAATGATCTGTCACTGACTGACTATATACATCCCAATGCCCAGAAATGCAAATCCCTTTTATGTACTTACAAACTTAAGAATAAGATTTCCTTCATGTGCAGATCACTATTTAACTCGTGTGTGAAAATCACTTACAGAATTGAGCGTATCTGAACAAAGGTGTTCTAGCCACTGCTAGTTGAGTTTATGCTAGTTCACAGGCTGAGGCAGATAATTGGTTGCCTCCTCTGTGCCAAGGTGGCTAATCCCTTTGACCATATGTCAGCAGCTTGTCAAGCCCAGAGCCAGTACAGCAAAAGGGACAGAGCTATGCAGGACAGGAAAACACAGCCACGCTGTGCATCCACATGTAAGCAGTCATTGGGCTTTTGAAGTTTTAGTTTGTATTAGTAGATGACGGGTTGCTGTTTGAATTTTCATGGTAATATTTACAGAGAGCTGTTAGTCGCTTTGACTAGACGAGGACCCTTTTTACACAGCTAACGTGTTGTAGTGAGTTTTGAGAACAGAGAGGAAAGGAAAAGGTTGTAGACCATCATGGTGGCAGTGTGATACAGAGGGGTTGTCAGAGTTACAAGGTACAAGCCAGCTGCTACTACATCACAATGAAGCTAACTGAAACCTGCTCACATTCCAGGAGACAGCAGCGGCCTCAAGGAGGAGGAGGAGGAGGAGGCAAGAACCAGTCTCTGCTGATACAACAGCAGTCACCGCCGCATCAGAGGGATCAAACCCAACAACAGTCCCCAAACCAACAGCAGCAGACTTTGACAGAAGTGGGAGATAACAGAAACAATAGCGCTGGCCGGCCGCCTCGCCAGTATCAAGGGGGACATGGGCAGCGCCAAGGAGGACCCCCGCACCACGGATACAGCCAGAACCGGCGCTGGCATCACAATCAGAAAGGTCAGGGGCATGGACAGACAAATCCCACATGCGATAAAGGATTACCCCCAAGAACAACCAAAGACAAAGAGACTGAGAATGTAAAAGTGGGCAACGAGCAGTTCAGACCAACAGAGGAGCCTCAAGACAGCAGTAGAAGTCCCAATGAATCGCCCAAATCCGAGTCAACATTCAACACAACGGCTTTCCCAGATCTGACAGTTAACCCACCAGGAAGTGGTAAGGCAAGCGAGGGCCACTCGAAGCAGCCCAAAATCAGCTTGCTTCAGTCGTCAAAGGAGAGGCTGAGGAGGAGACTAAAGGACAAGGTACCGAAAAGCTGCTTAGAACCTGTCATTCAGTATTAACGCAATCAGGACTAATGTGTATGTGTACTAGTCTTATAATTACTTTCATTATGTTCACACGCATACCGTACATGCTCTGTCTTTAATATACAGACATGCAGAAAAACACTTTTCTCACACTGCCTTGCTTTAGTCACTTATCTACTCAGCGATTTAGCATTCAGATTGACACACTCAGACTGGCAGGGGAGTACATGTTCTCACTAAGGAGGTGACGAAACTAAAGTGGCATTAGCTTAACAGTTTTTGATGTTTTCCACTGTGTGCACTAAACTGGCGAGTCAGCCCGGCTGTGTTGCTGCTCTCAGCCTCCTCTTTCTACACCTACCTCATTACCAGCAGGGGTGGTTTGATTTGACAGCACGGGACTCCCCAGCAGGCAGCAAAGCACAAAACGATAAACATATCCTCAGTGACGCCAGTGAATCGATGAAACCAGACTAGGAGCCGGTGTTTACTTGATGAGGGAGTACTGAATTAGAGCATATAATATTCTCAGTATTTCTTTTTATTTTGCAACTTATTTAAGCAGCATTTTTTTTATAGTTTAGCAGGTCAGTACAGGGCTTTCACCATAACCCCTCAATAAATATCTAACTACTGAATTCATGTCAGTTTCAATATGTTATCTTTTTAATGTCAGTTTTCTTTTTTCTTTTGGACGTGTGGTGAAATTCATACACAGATCACTAAAACCAAAATAAGTAGCTTTTTATGTCACAAGCCACTGACTTGGTTTCATATCATGTCGATGATGTTGCTATTGACATGTTGTGGCTGGATACGCAGTATACAGGAAGCAAAGTGAGTATCATCTGTCATGCAGGTGAATATAATAGCATATAAAGCAGTGTAAGTAAAGAGAGAAACTCAACCACATTTCATCAACAAATTAGACTGGTAGTAGCTTTTTATCTATTTACTGTATACATATATTGTTCTTTGATGGCACTAAAATGTCTCTCATAATACCTGCTGCAATCATCTTTCAACACTATTTTTTTCTTTAATCGCTCAAACTCATTGAAATTGGAAATTGTATCATCACCAGTCTCTTACCACTAATGTCCCGCCCCCCTCTCCTTCCTCAGGAGGAGGCACGCGTGCAGGCGTCGGGCTCCGGATCGCAGAACATGGACCGGTTGGTGGATCTCCTCAACAGCATGAGGAGCAACAGCAGCGGCGTGGAGCAGCAGCTGGCCTCTTTCATGGAAGAGGCGCAGTGCTCGGCGCGGTCCGAGGAAACCCTCGCTCAGGTGGTCAGCACAATCTACTCCAAGGCCGTGTCAGACAGGAGCTTCGCCGCCACGGCAGCCAAGCTCTGTGAAAAAATGGCGTTGTTCATGGTGGAGGGGACCAAGTTCAGATCGCTGCTCCTCAACATGCTGCAGGTGAGAGCGCTGGAGAGAATCTTGTTAGCCGCAGGCTTTCCTCATCTCTTTTATTTTCTTATATTTTGTCAGCATTCAGATAACTCAGACTTCATAACAGTCTCAATAATTCCATGAACCTGCTTTTTATATCAACACTAAGTTCTTTATTGACTAGATGTAATGGATGGATCTGTTACTGTAGCTGCCAAAGTAGTGTAGTTATCTCTTTTGACTGTCTTGGAGTACAGAATTGCTAAGAATATGTTTGAGGCAATTTTGAAATAGTTTTATCCATCAGAGAGCACTTACAAGTTTATTTGTCAAGGGAGGTTGTTGAGAGAGCAAGAGATAAATTCCCATTCATTCTCTCTTGTTTGTGGACTTCAATGGTGTAAGAAAAAAAACAACAGATTATCACACTCATGAGCCAATTGGATTGTTTACAGCATGCGCGCACGTGACACAGACCAGCGCAAAATATCTAAACACAGAGCATCAGTTCACCTTCAGCTCATAGTTCTGAATGACTGATTCATACTCAGAGCAGAGGAGTGTCGCTTATACAGTTCATCACTTCTGTGTTGATTCTGTTGGAGGTATAATATGTAATTAGGAGACCTGCTGGTCCTGAACGTTAGCAGCATGCTAGTTTAGCATTAGCATGAGCCTCAGACAGCTGAACCGCACGGCCGCCAGACAACAACTCAGTGGAATTTTCACAACTTTATGCTTCAGAGTTCATCAAACCGAATGCCACGGTGAGCAGATCGAGGCACGCTGCGACTTTTATCTTCCTCGGAAGGCAGGGAGGTGCGTTTGTTTTACAATCAGGGCAGCCGTTACGGGCCGTCACCAAACACACTCAATCAAAAAAGTAAGAGGCTTCACCCGGTGGTCCAAACATGTACTGCAGCAAATCTACATAACATTTTCTCACAGTTACACTGCACGTCCCTCAGAAGTTAATATATTTTTAATCGGTTGAATTATTAACAGCAATTAACTGATAATCGATGAGTCACTGACATCCCTTCTTTCCTTATCATCTATTTTCTCTGTAGCCTACTAGTAGCCCCTATTTGCAACATAACCACGCCTATGTGAAATTTCTTAACCAAAACATGGGTGTGGGTGGATGTGTTTTAAGGCCAGGCGCCACAGTCGAACAGGGACAAAATAAATCTTGTTCTTCTTTTTCACCCCTGATGAGTTTGCATCCCTGTCTAATAAATATCTCTCTTTGTTGCTGTTGGAGACTGTAGGCGGCAATAAGCTGCAGTCTTGATAATGAGCTGACACAGTAGCTTCTCCATGGTCAAAACATGACTGACTCCGCTCCTGTCTGTTCCAGCACCAATGTTTTGAATCTCAGTGGATCTTCAGTTTTTGAATTAGAAAATAGTGTTATCTTCTGTAAAAAAAAGTTGTGTGCACTTATATATAATTGAATCTAGGTCACATTCTGATGGCTGATATCCAAAACCATGGTGGGGTTTTTTTTTTTCAGTTTGTTGGCTCCGTTACAGCTTGATGTGGGTTCTCTCAGTTGACTAATAAAGTCACGATTGGTGCTAAAACTCAAGATGATCGACATAAAAATGATCTGGCAGCAGTTCTGATATTGAATCGTTGAAGTTATTTATCAAGCAACAAGGTCAAACATTATCTGGTTTCTGCTTCTTAACTGTTAGGATTTTGCTGCTTTTCTCTGTTTTATATAATGAAAAAATTAAATAACTTTTTTGGTTGAGACCGTTAGACAAAACAGTCAATTTGAATGTATCTCGTTGCGCTCTGGAAGATTGAAAGTGGCATTTTTCACTAATTTATGACATTTTATAGACTAAAAGGTTCATATATTCATCAAAAAAATGATTCAGATTAATTGATAATGAACCTTTTTGATAAAACTACCTTCCTTTATTTAAATAAAAGTCCATTGCTTTACTTTTTTTTTTTAGCTCCTCCCTGTGTTGCTTCCACCCAAATATCTGAAGAAATACACAAGTTATTGTTAAGCAGATGCTCTCAAAATGCCCATTTAAATGTCATTTTAAACTAGCAGCGCTTGATAATAGAGTAGATAAAACATACAGTATAGAAAGTACTTTAACAAAATCCTGTCTGTAATTTCAGCAGTTTTCATTCAACCTTAGATTTATATGGAAGAGCACTTTCAGGTGGAAGCAGACTGTGTGTGTGTGTGTGATGTTGTAAATGTCAGTGGGCAAAGTAGCGAATCAAAACACCCAGGGGAGAGAGAGAGAGAGAGAGAGAGAGAGAGACCTGTCCCCTCCCTTCACCCTCCATCCCTTCGATTCCAGTCTCGCACCCGTGATGAAAACATCCTCTCAGCCGTTATACATTTCACTGCCTCCACCCTCCTTTCCCCCCTTGTCCCTCATGAGCTCTCTATTCCCGCGCCCCCTCGTCTGATCGCCTCTCCTCACCCAGAACGACACGGGCCAGCGCCTCACTACTTCTCCCTGTACACTTCCCCTTCTCTCTCTCTCTCTCTCGCTCTCTCTCTCTCTCTCTAACCGCTCTCCTCCCTCTCACCCCTCGCTCCGCTCTCCAGAGCCAGACGACTTTGCCGGAGCAGCAAACTGTCTAGGAGTAAGCAAACGAGACGTACACGCTGTCTCACGATGACATTCAAAGTCTAAATGTTAACCCACCCGCCGCCTCGTCATGTCTCCTCCCTTTTCCCTCCCTTCCTTCACTCCTACTCTTGTTTCCTTCTCCTGCAGATGCTCTTTCAAGCTACACTCCTACACTTCTTTTTTTTTTCTCTTCCCTTCTGTTTTTGTGTCTTTTTTTTTTTTTTTTCCACTGAAACATCTCTTTCTTCAGATGCTGAGATTTTTATCCCAGAGCCAGCAGTAGCAAATCCTGCCTTAATCCTTTTACCCCCTTTTCTCCGCTTTTTAAAATTTATTCCCCCTTTTCACAGCTGTGTGGTCCCTCCTGTTCTTTGTTGCTCTCTTTCATTCCACTTCCCAGCCAGCACCGACCCCCTTCTTGTCTTTGACATTTTGGTTTTTTGCTTTTAAAACATTTTAAATGTCATAAGTGGTCTCATGAAGGCCTTCATTAATGATGTACTATGTTGCTTCTAGACCCCTGGATCTCAATATGGGGGCAATTAGTGTGTGACCGCTCTGCTTATTAAAAGAGAGGCATCAGGATTTGTTGCTGCTGTGATTAAACATAGCCAGCCCGTTACCTGTGAAGTATGCTGTTCATTTCGCAAGGCTTTTTTTTTTTTCTCACCTATACTATTGACACTTTCTTCATCACCTTCTTTTCTTACCTAAGCTTGTCTTTTCTGTTCACTTCAGCCATCTTTGTTTGTCGGCTTCACTACGTCTTCCTCTTTTCGCTGATTTGTTTATGTGTCAAACACCGTGGCGATGTCCTTGGTAAAGCGTGTGTGAGAGGTGTGTGCGGTTGTTTTTTTTGAGCGTGTACGGTACGTTTGTTTTCGACAGCGTAGAGTTTTTTCCGTTGGATCCCATTCAAAGCTTGATATTCTGTGTACGTCTGCAGCCCGGAGAGTATTTTCAGTCTTACAGGCAGGAGCGTAGTTGTACGAGTGTGTGAGAATATGAGCCTCTTCCAGTGCACTTGAGTCGGCAGTAACAGGCGGTACACTCCAGAAAAAAATATGAGAAGCAGAGTGCGTTAATAAAGTTTTCGTTTAACCTGCTGTATAACATCTCTACAAGTGCGCATTAAGCATTAACCCATATTAACCCCAACACTTTCACAGCACTGACACGGTTCACTACCCTTCACTTTCAAACTAAATTAACATATTCTCCTCTACCTCTGGCAGATAAAAGAAATCCATGAATATGTTTAATGTGTTTTTCAACTGCTTTTTGGCTTGAAGTACTTCAGGTTGTGAGGTTAATACGCGTGTGCCACCTACAAAAACTCCCATCAGAGAGACGGTAAAGATGTTAATGGTGATTAATGGCTCTGCCAGGAAAGATAGTTTATCACTGCTGATAAATTTATGACACACTTTAATATCCACCTACCTATCTACCGCCTACTTAGAGCTTGTATTACAGATTTACAAAAGCGGGACTGTAGCATGTCAGTGTATCCCCTAAACTAAATCTGGATCTGACTGTGTATCTTTTTTCTCTCTCCTCCTCCCCACAGAGGGACTTTGCACGTCGTGACGAGCTCCAGCAGTCAGACGTGGAGAGGTGGTTAGGTTTCATCACCTTCCTGTGCGAGGTGTTTGGGACCATGAGGAGCAGCTCCGGGGAGCCTTTCAGGGTGCTGGTCTGTCCCATCTACACCTGCCTACGAGAGGTCTGTATCCGGTTCAGCACACAACTGCACCTTTTTTTTTTCTTTTTTTAAATCAATAAGTATGTCAATAATGAGTCATCCCCTATCCGCATGTTCCAATAAGAAGAAAGCGCCCGGCTGTGTCTGCATATTTCGCCTGTTCCGATCAATACATGCACAAAGACTGAGTTTCCTGTTTTTCGGCCAGACCGAGTCTAGACAGCAGACACCACAGTGGGTTTGGTCAGTGGTGCAAACAGTTAGCACATCATGAGTTCCAGGAAAACGCATGACCCCAGGTTCATTTCTCATCAGCTGGTAACACTGTTTTGCGCACACCACCCCTCAGTCACCATGGAAACCATATAGGGTAGCCACACCAGCCCTACCGCGATACAAGAAGTGGTTAACGACAGATGGAATATTGAAAGGGGAAGTGAGCAAGGGGTGGTGGTGTAGGGGGGGGGTTAGAAAGAGAGAAGAGAAGAGGTGAGAGGAAGCAGAGGAGACTGTGGTCGGGTCGACAGTTACTGCAGCGGAAGTTTACGCACGGCATGGCAGGTAGAGGAGAAGAGCGAAAGGATCGGGGGAGACGACAGAATCCGGGAGTGAAAATTATTTTTAATGTTTGTAGAGGGAGGAAGAAATAATGGCAGGGTTCAGGCATGCGCCAGGTAGTTTCACCATCCGCGTCCACACCTCCTCCCGTTTTGGCACTCGACACACACCCTTCGCGTCTGGCTGACAAACGCGACGCAACACTATAATGCCATCAACACCCTGTCTAAGCGTACGCCCAGGGCATTATCTCAGCTTGTTAGGAGACTCTGCAGCATGACCCAGGGTGTGGACACGCAGCGTGATCAGTCAGCAATACACACAAAACACACCTCTGTAGTCCCGCATCAGCAGCGTCGCATTTAGCCTGACGATGCTTCAGGTCAGAACACACCTGTGAACAACTGTCAAAATATTTGTTTAATTATACGTAGGCTATATGTGTGTGCTTGGGTTTGCGAGCCAGTGTTTCCCAGAGTGATTGTTCCTGATTTTTTTTTTTTTTTTTTTAATCCATCTGCTGTTTTGACTTGTCCTGTTATAACATGTAGTTGTCGAATTCCAGCTACAAGCTACGCTATAATGCGCGCTCGCCTCTGTGTGTGCTTGCATATGTAAGCGCATGTGCCTGCGCGTTGTAGCGTATGTGTACGCCTGTGCGATTCGATTAAGTACAACTGAGGTGTTTTAGGAAGTGTGTTGAGTAATGAGTGGTGATTTCATCTATTCAAGACTGACAGGCTGTTGATAATATACACGTTTTCTAGTGGTTTTTAAAATGCCGCAATCCACATATACAATGCGTTAGATAATCTTCAAGTGAGTCTGCACTGAAGCGCACTTTCAAATGGAATTTCACCTATCCCCTTACACACCATGATCACTTGCCAGAAGTGTTATATCATTTGATTTTTTTTTTTAGCAACTTTGGGGCAGCACATTGAGCTGTAAACACAAAACTGACATATTCTCAGCTTTTAAGTTTAGCAAATGTGTAAGCAAACAACTGCCTGTTTACACATCCACCAGATGTGGAGCAACATCAGCATTCATTTGGAGTTGTGTTTCTGGTCACCTGGCGAATGTAAATCTAGCATTCACTCTACCATTAGTTCTGTTTTGCTCTCCACCATCTCCTGAGTAAAATATCAGGCTCTTTAGCAGCTAAAATGCTCTGCTATGTTCAGCAGCTAGTTGCCAACTCTGTCAGCTGTTAAGTGCCGGGCAGGTAGTGTGCAGTTGGTTTATTAGCTTTTTTTAGGGCTGAAAACTGCTGCCCGATGTGTCTGGAAACGATGCTGATGAGAGCGGTTAGACTGAACCAAGACAGTTAAATCAGAGGCTGTAAAACTGAAATAATGAGCTGAAAGATGCTAAAATGCTTCATGGAGCTGAGGGGAACTGCAGAGTTTATAGTGATACTTTTTTCACATTATAAGCAGTCATTTGATCCATTGTTTATTAGAGCTGCAATAATTAATCAACAAAATTTAAAAATGTATAATTGGATTCATAGTTTTGAGTAATTTTTTTAAGAAAAAAATGTTAATTCTCTGGTTCCAGCTTCTTAAGTTTGAATATTTTCTGGTTTCTTTAGTCTGTTATAGTAAACTGAATATCTAAAACAAGACATTTGAGGTTACACATTTGGCTTTGTGAAATGGTGATTAACATTTCTCACTATTTTTTGACATTTTATAGACCAGCTAATAGATTAATTGAGAAAAATAATCATTAGTTGCAGCTCTAATGCTTATATAACACTGCAAACTTTTTCTGTTGAATGTAGTCTCACTGTGCATTTGTCAGAAGGAAGACAGAAGTCTTCCTTTCTTTTGTTTGTCTGTTAGGCTTGCTACTGTTTCAGCATGTTACTGTGGTTACATCGGTTGTTAAAAAACTTTGTGGTAAGTGTTTAAATTTAGAACAGCCGCTGAGCCAAAAGACATGTGCACTAAAAGGTTTTAATACACCTACTCTCTGGCAAAGCAGAAATTAATATTTCAATTATATTTAAATAAATATTTAAAGCACTGCCTTTAGTAAGTTGCTCATGCAAAAATGAAAAAAACTGGATTCTTATTAAGATATTATTTACCTTAAAAAAAAAGACAAAGGAACTAATAAAAAACATGGCTTTCTTATGCAGGAACAGAACATGACAGTCCTGAAATTCAGGACAGGTGGCAGGACGCTTGAATTCGCAGATAAACCCATCTTTTACTAAAGCAAATGACCTGCATGTGGCCCACAGAGGCTTTCATCAGGATATTGGTTTGCAGTTGCAGACTGCAGAAAGCATGCATACACTGTGTCTGGTGGTGACATCATTAGCTATTTATATTGTGCCTTGGTATCCCTCCTCGAAATTCAGCACGAGCCCTCATAGTCGACTCCATGACAGTAATTATGCACATGTATGTTTGCTTTAAAAAATCTGTATCTTGAGTATTCTGAGCATCGATCGGTTGTAGGCGTTGAAGTCTCAGAACTGTTGTTAATCTTTTTTACTTTTTAATTGTTTTCAGGCCTTTTTTTCTTAAGCAGTTAGAAAAGCACTAATGCTGGTCTCAGACCTAAGGAATTTTTGGCTGATTTATCTCCAATTCACCCCTCCCAGCAATCGGAGGAGAAATCTGGTCTGGGACCTGGGTCAATACCGATGTTCAGCCCAGATTATCTGGTAATGTGAGGGGGTTTTTACGGATCCAATCTTAAACCTCCAGAACTGCTCACAGACTCACCGGGGCCGCCTCGAGTTAAAGTCTGGATTATTACGTCACTACTTTCCGAGCAGGACTACAATAGCTAATGAGTGAGACAAGTCTACAGGGAGAAAGAAATGTTAACAAGCTAACGTTAGTCCCGGAGCAGCTGACGGTGTTGCCGAGCAACAGTAAACATCCTAACCCTGGAGGCCAACGTTAGCTAGCATGCTACTGTTGACAGATATCAAAACTGACAGAATCTCACCTCCGGTTCTTGCTTAAGAACAGACAACTCGTGTTTGGCTGCGTCTCCTCAACCATTTTTTTTTCATCCAGACTCATTTAGCCTTCTGCTTTAGTTTTTTCTCACCTCAAAGCATTACTCAAGTTGTTGCACCATGTCAGTCTCCATTTTGTTTACATCTGCTCCCCCATGAGATCACACGAGATCATGTGAGGCGGTGCGTTGCTCCCTCTGACACGATAATCTTAATAATATCCTGTAGCGTGCGATGTGCTACTATTTTGCAGTGTGTGCATGTTTGAGGTTAGAGAGAAGAACATTTGTGAACTTCCTCCTTATGTACGTGATGCAGCCCAATTTCAAAATCAGTTAGGATTTAAAAACTTCTGCAGTCTGAGTCCGGCTTTATGGAAAGTGCTGGTCCAACGCTAGACCTGCTGTTGCTATGCAACTATTGGAAACCCAGTTGAAGTTGAAGTAGTCATAATTCTAACTTTGAGCGCTCCCGTGTGTCATTAGTATACAGATGAAACATGTTTTCCTCTCAGCATCGGTCTATCCTTTCTCTCTCTTTTTTTTTTTTTTTTTTTTTTTTTAAAGTCAGCAGTGTGATGACAGGTTTCAACATTTACAAATAGACATGCGTTTGATCAAAAAACGTCAAACCGAGAGACAGTAAAAGCCTCAGCAGAAAATGTACATGAATAAGGATGTTTTTCTAGTCGAGCTCATTCAAACACTGAAGGTGTTGTTGTCATGTTGAATGCATTTCTTTCATTCAGCGCTACAAGAGAATCACAGCTGTCCTAGTTTTTGTTGCTTTTTATGTTCCTGATCAAATGTCTTTTTGAATGAATAAACTGTAAATGGAAATCACACAAACCCAAGGTTTCCCAGTGAAGCTAGCTTTGTTACTTCATGATGTAACTGACAGGCGATAAGGCTGAATGTTGTCAGCTTCTGCAGGAAAAAAAACTGTATGTGTTAAACAGTCTCACAGAGACCTTTTTATTCTGGAAAAGCTCCTTTTCTACTAGAAAACGAAGGTAAAAACGGAGCAACGGAATGTATGTTATGGTGTGGGAGCGATAGAGGAGAGCAGATAGAGAGTAAAAAAAAAAGCTATTGCAAAGGATAGAACTGATGATCAGTATAGATTAGACCATTTTAAACGTATTGAGCAAAACTTCACCCTCGCCTCCCCAGAGAACTCATTATGAGCTAATCCTACTTGTCGCATAGTTCTCCCTCTCTGGGAGCGACGAGACTCCAGTTCCCACATCAAACGGCTACACTGTCACCACACCCGTTTAAGCATACTGAGGAGCTGACGTCTGCACTACCGCCGGGCCTGAATGATAGGTGGAATACCATCAAGCTTACAGTGTGGAAACAAGAGGCCAGCTCGCAGAGAAGGTGGATCGTAGCATCAGATAGTGATTTTTTTTTTGTTCCTTTTTTCCATAGATTCAGCCATCATTTCCATGACAGTGTTCTCTCTTAAAGGAGAGGTTCACAGTTTTTCAAGTCTGTCCTAAAACAATAGTCAGGTGCTCGTATGAACATTGAAAGTGTTTTTTTTCTTGCTGTCATCATTCCTCCTGTTCTTACTGACCATTAGAAGATCTCCAAATGTGCTTTCACATAATCCACAGTCCTCTTTTGAGCAAAAATTGTATTTAAAAGTTTATCTGGAGACAATGTGAGGCTCCAGCTGTCTGAGTTAGTCAAATAAAGCGGATATCTTTCAAGTTAATCTTTTGGTAAAAAAAATTCCCTCTTTGAGTCATGACGGACGGTGTTTTCCTGCAGTGGAAAGATCCTACAAAAAGGGAATTAAGCACTAAAAAAGACTTTGAAAGATATCAACTCGATTTGATTAATTCGGACAACTGGAGCTTCATATCATCTAAACTTTCTTTTTCACAATACATTTTTTGCACAAGAGGACTGTGGATTTTGTTCCCCATCAGTTTACATTGAAAGTACATTATAAAAGGGATCTCTAAATGGTGAGTATGAACGGGAGGAAAGACTGCAGCAAGAAAAACGTGTCAATGTTTGTTTGGGCACCTGAATATTGTTTTAGGACAAACTTTAAAAAAAAAAAATTGTGAACCTGACCTATAAAGCCATGGACACAGTCAGACTTTGGTCGGCTTGTATGTAACTGCCAACTGAAAATGCAAAAACATTATCCTCGCTATTATTCAGTTTGATCCTGTTGATGTTATTCACATTACAATCACATATCCTGCTCCCAAACACACTGGTTTCCTGCGCATTCAATACATGATCTCACTTATTTTTTTCCATAAGTAAATCCCTGTATCCTGTATTTATGTCTTACTTTGCTCATACTGCAGCAGGTCTACCCCTTCCAAGGCTTAATTAGACATCACTTCACTTCCCCTCCCACCTTCCTGTTACTTCCTTTCCAACCTCCCTCCCTTAATCAAACACTTTAGAAACAGACTTGTAAGGAGTAAAACAGCGTTCGAGCTAGAAAAGGAGTATTCAGCAACCTTACGGCCTATTTGATCTGACACTAGACGCTCATATTCTAGCGTGTTGGGTTACCTCCCTTTTGTCGCCATCCCTCCCTGCATTGTTTCAAAGTGCCAGTTGTATGCCCATCTGTCCATGGGGCCAGCTCGGGGGAAAAGCCAGCCAGCATGTTTACCAGCTCCGCTGTTTGTTTTTGGCTACACTGTGTGTACAGTATGTGGATATACAGTGTGCATAAAGCGAGCCTTGATGTGTGATGGTTAGTAAGCTTGCCAGGATGAAAGCCTGCTCTGTTGTCCTCCAAGATTTAAAATGTTAATAGAGAAAATATTTACAATTGGGATTAGGTCTTTTTCTTCTCTCCTTCTCTTGTGAACTGATTAACACACACAAACACTAATCTCCTCATGTGGCCCACATATAAAATATACATTATGTATGTTTGTTCACTCTGCTGCACTTCTTGATGTTGCTACAGTTAGATTTCTCCTGTTTTTAGTTTATTTTGTGCAGCTCTAAAATCTGTAACGCTTTATTTTATTTCCTGGAAAGTTTCTGTGTAATTTGCTGGTATATAATGTTTAATTTTTAGGACATTTTACAGAAAAAAGTGGTGTAATTTGGTACAAATTATATGAGAAAACAGAAGAAGCTGTTAATTTGCCAAAATCCTAAATAAATTAGACTAATTAAAGGCATACTATGCAGGAATTGTCGGTTGGTGTTTGTAAACACACAACATTCAAAGTCGGCCCCTCCTCCATCACCTAAAAAGCGAGAGAGAGAGAGAGAGAGAGAGCGCAGCGGTGGTCAGGCGAGTTAGAGAGTGAATGAAGAGAGCGAGCGGTGCTGTCCAGAAAGAAGCCATGAATCAGAGTAATAAAACGTTATTTTCTGATTGTTTGACAGCGGTTACTTTCTAAAGTACAAATAAATACGCCCACTCTCTGCTCTGCGTGTGTGTGTGTGTCAGTCAAACATACACCAACAGCAGAGGAGCAGCACACAGCAGAGAGAGGGAGACGGAGAAGCAAGGAAACACTGAATCAGATAGAAACACAGCGATGTAATCTGGTCGCTACGCTATGACTCCCAACCTCACACCCTGCGTGCTGTTATTGGTCGGATGCTACACACCCACTGCCCAAAGGTCGACGCCCAGAAGCGTCCCAAACACAACAAAATAATAAGAAAATAAGAAATTACAGGCAGAGGGCGGGGTCTCTGCAGATAAATACACCGCCACACACTTCTAGTGGGTCATAAGTGATGATTGAGAGGGATTACTTTTGCATGAGTCTATACATTGTTTTTTTTTTTAATAAAATCCTGCATAGTATACCTTTAAACTTACAGAACTGACAGAAAATACTCAGTTCTCAGTGTGTAGTTTTGTGTGTGAAACTAAGTATCAGTATATTCAACTGTTTCTTAAAAACTCTCATGAGCACATTTCTCCTTTACTACCAAATCACATAAAAATGAAGAATTTCTGGAAACATTTTGGAAAATTACTCGAATCCAAATGTAAACAGTCTAAACCAACAATTCCCCCATGTTTTCTTCTAATTTGTACCAAATTGCACCAAAATGTTTGCAAAACATCGAAAAATTCCAGGAAATCGGTACAAAATCAAGGGACCTGTAAAATAAAGTGTTTCACAACATTCATACATTGTCTCCTCTCGTCCCTTGTAGCTGTTAGAGTCCACAGATGTCAAGGAGGATGCAGTCCTCTGCTGTTCTATGGAGGTACGGACCACACACACGCACACACACACATATGCAGAATACTTGTGTCTTTGATTGAACCTACAGGCTGATTTTGAAATCTGTGCAAAATTAAATACAGAAAAACATCTGAACAAATGTAATAAACAAATACTAACATCATACTTATTGAATCTCATAAAGCCCATGTTTTGTTTTTATCTGTTTTATCTCCAGTATGTACAAAAGCAAATGTGTTTTATAAGCATCTCAAACACACATCTTTGTTATTATAAAGCAGCAGTGTTTGTGTTCTGACCATCTCTGCTCTGCCAGTCTCTCCTGAGGGTTGTGAATAATAAAGTAGCGCAGGTGAAGTAGAATTATAGATTAAATCTGATTCATATTGTATGAGAGCAGAAAGCGCTCACAAAGTCTGAGGGTGAAAATAAGGCCGAGAGGTTCAAGAACTGAAAGAGCAAAGACAGGTGAGCTCTGTTCGGCAAACAGTTCCCAGATGCTCACAAACACAGCCTTCCAGTCTTGATTACTTACTAGCGTGCTCCCACACACACACAAACACACACACACGTACACACAGCTCTATGACCAGAGGGTGTGTGAACCTCTGCTGTCTGACTGTATCCACAGTAACAAGGTGCCAGACGTTGTGTCTTGCTCTCTGTAAGGGAGACACACACACACACACACTCTCTCTGACCTCCCGCCACTTTTCTCCTTCCAGCTGCAGAGCACGGGGCGTCTCCTGGAAGAACAGCTTCCAGAGATGATGACGGAGCTCCTAGCGGCCGTCAGGGACAAGATGCTTTGCCCGGCCGAATCCCAGCTGACCCGCTCGCTCCTCATGGAGGTCATCGAGCTGCACGCACACCGCTGGAGCCCCCTGGAGGCTCTCACCACCCAATACTACAACCGTACCATCCAAAAGCTTACCACCACTGCCTAGGCCCCCCCAAACCCCCCCCTCTGCCTGGGAGGAGAGGAGACAGCCCCGAGGGAAAAATTCTCTTCTAGTTTACCCATAACACAAGAATTTAAGAATAACTTTTCCTGCCTAAATAAATACATGCTTTAAGTTATTATTGAACTTAATCGTACAACTCAATCGTTTCTCAAAGATAGGCGACCACACTAGCCACCAAACGGGTCAACCCCCGAGCCATCAAGGCAACACTACATGTGGCGTTCAAACAATGAAAGCCTACTTGACACAGATTTGAGAAAACACTAATAGACGGCCAGTAGGGGCGTGCTTGGCCACACAAGAGTCCAGCAGCTCGCCCGGCTGTGGCTGCTGAGGGATAAAGGAGGGAACAGACAAGAGAGGGGTCACGCAGGGGAGAGGAGGAGAGGGCAGCAGCCTGTCCGTAGGGAATAGAGAGATCTGTACCCAAAGATGAATTGGGGGGGCGGCGAGGGGGGTAGTCAGTGTCAGTCTCTTCATTGTGTTCGTTTGCCCACCACCCTCCCTTCTCTCTGTCTCTCCGTCAGCCCCTGGGGTCTGAGTGGCTGATAAAAGAGAGAGGAGGAGGAGGAGGAGGAGGAGGAGGCAGGGAGTAGACACGGTGCTGTCTGTCTGGGCCGTCTGCCCCGCCGGGCCAGGGACCAGGTCAAAGGGCCTCGCTGTGGGGCTCCCACTGCTCCTCCCCGTCTTTGTCTCCCCCAACTCACCACATCTCTCTCTCTCTCCACCCCCCCACCCACCCCCAGCAGGAAGCCTTTTTGTGGGGATGAGACAGCGGGCCTGCTGGGCCAGGCTGGGCTCAGGATAAAGGATCAGGCTGGCTAGAGTAGGGTGGCAGATGGCCGCTTGAGCCCTTGTGAGACGACACACTCCCAACACACACCCCTCTAGCACCCCAGCGCCCTGCTCCCCGAGCTCGGGGGCCGGTGTTCGCAATAGAATCAGTAGAAATATTGCGGTGGTGGTGGTGGGGGGGGGGGGGGGGGAGCAGCATTAGATTTAATTCTTTTGTTTTTGTCCTACAGGGGAATGTCTCTTCTCTTCTGTTAAGCCGTGCATGTCCATGCTTTGTTAACCACATCAATGATATTATTTTTTTAATCATTTATTGTTTTTATTATTGTTGTCGTCGTTTCATTTTGAAGTCTTGTTTTTATGATAAAAATGTACGTATGAGATGTTATAGTGGTAGGCCTTATTGCACAGGTTTGAGTTGTTTGCACTGTTTTGAGGCAATTTGCTTTAAAATTTCAAAAAAAAAGAATTGAATTTGAATCAGTGCTTGTGGATTAATATTAAAAAATCTCAGTAGTGAGAGAAGTGGGTTGAGCATAGCGAGGGGTTTTAGGATGTTTTAATGGACTAGTGGCCTTGTCAATTATCCATTTTTATAGGAGCTCTCATGTTTCGGGGGGCCTGTGGCAGCGGAGGACATACTGAGGACTTTAACGGTTATTCACATCATTCTGTTGCTGAATTTAAAAAAAAAACAACAAAATACACATTTGAAGAGGAAAAAAGGTGATGTGACAACAAAAAAAAAAGAGAGCATGGCTCATAGAGAAAAGAAAACAGAAGTGAAAGGCTTCTTAAAGATTTTCTCCTACTCAAGCCATTCTTTGCAGTGGACGTTTTGCAAGTGTTTAATATCGACTGTATTTGATCTTGCTTTGTTTTTGAGAAAAATGACAACTATTAACCTGTGTATTTGAAGATGACAATGAAAAAGAAGAAAATCTTATTGTATGACCTCATTAGCTAGTCATATGTGACCCTTATTCCAGCTAACGTGTGTACTATAATATTGACGTACCAAGCCAATCATGTACCATTTGTAAATGGGCTCTATATATAATCCGCATACAGTATATTTACAAGTATTTAAAAAAAAAAAACCATTGTGATCGAGCTGTCGGAGGGGAATAGTGCAACAGAAATGTTACACATACTGTAGGAAGACTGTGGTTGTGTGGCTATCAGGAATTAGCTCGTTGTTCGGAAGTAGTCAGACATACACACACACACGCGCGAACATGAACATATGCACATGCATACAAATAGTTAGTTTTCCCATTGAATCTCTGTGGGCAGTTTTAAGTGTTTTTTATATTATTTTCTCTGTCTTGCATCAAGAATTAAGATCCTGTGTGGTAGAAACACATCACAGAAGGTTAGTTAGATGAAAAGGGTGATTTCAAACTCACTAATGTTTTTGCAGGTGCAGCCTAATCGTCTGTAAAGAGTGTGTCTGCTCAAGAAGTGATTTGTTTCATTGTTGTTTTTTTTTTTGTCTTTTGTTGTCGTTATTTTATTTCTAGGGCTCTATTTAAATTATATTTAGCTCATTTATATATAATTTCCTCTTCTGGTGGGGTTTTCCAGACATCTGAAACAGTTGTGATACCTAGCTTGCTGGCAAGTGTGTAAGTGTGGTATTACTGTGTTTTAGTTTATGAAAAAGGAAAAAAAAAAAAAAGTTACCCATCGGTCAGTTTGCATTATGCAAAGAGCGGCTCGCTCTCACAGCAGATGGGGGCAGGTGGGATTTCCCCCCCCCCCTCTCCCCCTTCTCCCTCCTTGTCGTCGTCTGTGGCACTGGAGCCTCCCCACCCCGCGTGCCCTTAGACCCCTCTGCTCGGGTCACATGACTCACTCGACATTTGAATGAGACGCACCTTCATTTGCATATTCTCATGAATATTGAAAAAAAATAAACGAGGCTCCGGTCGGTGCACAGACAAAAGCTGTAGATTCGCAATAGTGGGTCATCTGTGAGCTCTTGTTTGTTTTGTTTTTCTAAGCAACTGAAAAATAAACTAACAGGAAAAAGATGTGATGGAAGAATCTGTGTTGTGGTTTGTTTTTTTTTCTGTCGGCTCACTCTTCAGCGCCGGTCACATCGGAGTTCGATTCTCAAATCAGCGTGGCATCATGGAGATATTCAGACATCAACAAAAGACACACAATGGCACACACATCACTTCCTCTGCTATTACCGGATAGACTGCGTAACTAATCTCGGCACCGCAGTAGGCCATTATACTAACAATTCATACATGTGCACACTGGAACTCCTCATTTACATGTCTGCCTTTACATCGTCACACATTAAAACAGACCACACTTCAGAATATTAAGTGTGATTGTGTCGAGTGTTGCAGCACGTCCTTGGCCCCCGCCGATTTGCCTTTGGTTAGCCCTGACACATGCCTGGGGCTCCCCAACTGTGGGCATCCCAACGGGAGCTCTCGGTGCCGGGGTTGCCTCCCCACCGAGGCCCCCGTGTCCCCTAGAACCTATAGAACGTCCTTCAGCACTCGTCCACTTCAATCAACATGATCCCCAGTGTCTGAATATTTACATTTGACAGAGAGAAACACTTTGTAACGGAAAGCTTTGTTTCCTCGTCCGTTGAGTCCTTGACAGAAATGGAATTTCTTATTTCATTTTAGAAGCAAAACACATGTAAGCTCCTCTTAACACTGCGAGCAGAAAAAAAATACAAACAGGACAATGAGGGAAATATTATACAATAATAGTGTAAAGAAAGAAAAATATGATTCAGCTGCTCTAGTGGAGGAAGAGAGTAAGTGGGAAGAAATGGTGACAGACGAAGTGAAATAAATGTAGGAGGCGATGAAGTGAGGATAGTATAGATATAAATATATATGGAAATGACTGAATCTGGGTACAGTATGGGAGCCTATTGAGGAATAAATGCAAATGGTGGAAGAAAGACAGAGCCATCCCTGGCTGACAATTAGCATCATGGTTAATTTAGCCCTGTGCGGTGAAAACAGACAGCTGAACAGGCACGTTAGCCCTTAGGGGCGACGTCTTGTTGGCTGGCTATGCTGCTGGAGCCTAAACCCTTAAGATACTGTAGCTGTGTCTCTCATTTAGAATCAGATCACATTACAACAAGATGGTGTTGTTTGTATGGAAGCAGAGAGACACAATGAGGGGAAAATTAAGAGGCTGGGAGAGGAGACTTATGACTGTGGGCTTTACGGATCGATGTAGGACGTGTTTTATGGTCAAGTTTCAAATCGAAATGTTTGCAAAGGTTTATGATGCTTAGTGGAGCTTAAACAATTAAACAGTAGATTAATCAATTAGTCAGTAAAAAGTACATTAATGAGCAACTATTTGGATAATTGAGTTATTGTTTTAAGCAAAAATGCCAAAAAACTTCTCAAATGAGAGGATTTGCTGCTTTTCTTTGTTATAATTACAGTAAATTCATATCTTTGGGTTTTGGAGTGTGAGCTGCGAGGAGCCGCTGCTACCAGAAATGATTTTCCCCCATTCTGTGTGTTCCCCAGTAAAATGCTTTTGCTTTAAATGATATTCTTAATGTTACGTAAAGAAATGCGTCGTGGCAAAAAGTTTTAATTATTTCAACTTTGTTTTTGAGAAATCGAGTTTTTATCCGTCGGTTTGGCTCAAATACTACAATACCCACGAGCCTCGGCCAACGTCGCCATGAGGAAGAAGTCAGCAGCGTTGCCAGATGAACGATAATTATCATATTTGTACCATAATTTTGCCCTCTGTACAATGTACGATCAATAACGCCAAAAGTCCCATAATGTACGATAATTTGATCATTTTGCAGAGACTGACTTCAACTATCTCACTTTAATTCATTTCCCAACATGATCTGGATAAAAATATGGATCCTTCATCTGTGTTTAAGCATCTCTTCTTACGTGACGTCTTTCCAGCCAATCATGCCTACTTGAAGATTGCACAACGGTAGGCTACGTGGAACTCGAGCTGATAAGGTAAGCAGGTTATTTGTTTAATTTCCATGTAGACGCTGAACAAGCTACAACTCGTTTTGTTATAGTTTACTTTTATAGCCTTTAGGTATTGAATAGCTTTGCTTTTGTTTCGATGTCGGGACATTTTTTATTTGATTGAGTACCGAAGGACTTCCCCTTTCCACGTATCATATAACTACATCAGCAATATTTTTATAAGCGGTGTCAAAAAGTCATTTGTCTCAATAAATAGGTGTTTTCTGATATTACTCATTTACGCCTATTTGTTCTCTTGGTTATGACTCACAGGATGGGATGTGGGATGTGTTGTCTAACTTCAAGTGTGTGGAGATCTTTTTTTTGATGTTCTTTGACAAACCCTCCACACACGTACAGGAATAAATAATGAAATTATCGTGTTTTGACCCCTGACACGTGGTTTTTGACATTCCGGGCCTGGACATACTGCTTCTGCTTGGCCTCTCATTTAAATGCTTTTCATTCTTCAATTGAACTACATTACTAAGTGTCTTGTATTAACTATGGTCTTTCATTATGTACACTTTGATATACAGGCATACTATGTTGTACATTCCCCTATAAATAAGAATAAGTTGAACCTTACCGAGTGACAGCAGGGGGTTGGGGATGTTCGCTGTGGGAATGGTGTTCTTTTTGCAAATTTATGTAAATTGTGAAACTCAATAAAATAAGAACTGTGAAAGAAAGAAAATATGATCATTTTAAGCCTCTGGTATGATACTTTAACATTTCCTTTCTGGCAACTCTGGAGGCCAATCAGAGGTGCAAGTCTTAGCGGAAAGAAATTCTAAACTCTTCAAATGGCACCGCAGTGCTGAAATCAACCACAATTGACCAGGAATCCAAAAATGAATTAGAGCTGCAGCAATTGCAACTATTTCGATAGTCCAATAATTTAATGCTCAACATTTTTTTACACAGAAAATGCCAGATATTTGATGATAGCAGCTTCTTAAATGTGAGAATTTGAAGCTTTTTTTAGACTGTTGATCAGACAAAACAAGACAAGTGAAGACGTCACCATGAACTCTAAGAAATTATAACAGACATTTTATAGGCAAAACTATTAATCGAGGAAAAAATCTGCAGATTAATTGATAATGAAAATAATAATTAGTTCCAGCACTAAAGTGAATTGATTTAAGCTGCTGTTTTCTCGTCATTTTTAGCTTCAGCTCACTGTTAGCAGTACACGTAAAAGACATTTAAGCTTGGTGATTGGATGTTTCTTGCCAAAATGCACTTTGGTTTTTATGTACAGCCTTGTACCGACTTTTTTCTTTCTTTTTTTTTTAAAGAATCAGATATCTAATGCAGCTGTTAATATTTTGTACTGATGATCCAAGTCGTAGAAGTGCTGTGAATCACATAACATGATCTTTGGGGAAAAATGACCTGAAACCTGAAATAGCTCCTTTTCACTTTGTAACACAAGCTATTTGAAGACATATTTTGGACTCTTGGAAAGTGATATTGACATTTTTCACAAGTTTTTGACATCTCATAAGCTAAATAATGAATAGTTTGATTGAGAAATAATGACAATAGTCTTTAGTTGCAGCTCTAATATACATTACAGGAGTAAATATAGTTACACAATCTTCATGCCGCCATATTATAACTTGAGCTTTGCCTGCTTTCTCTCGCTGGCATTGACGGATGAATGGCTTAGTGTGTGTGTGTATATATGTGTGTGTGTAGGGTGACTCACACCAATACTGTCCATTGTTTGAGCCAGACAAAAGCAGGCTGTATCTCGGCTTGCCTTGATGACGAACCAAAGACGAGGAGGGAGGACACTCGCATTAAGATAACTGCTTACACACTCGACACACACACACACACACACACACTCTCCCACAAACTTAAACAACGCAAGCGCCAGCAGATTCTGCGTTCAAGTATCTCCTTGCGGATGTCTCTCGCATCCTCAGTTGTCTGATGGCTCACACATTGTGGGGTTTTTTGGGGGGTTTTTTCTTTTTTTTTTTTGTCTGCGCCCTCCCGTCTGCGCAGTGTGTGTCTTTCTGTGTTTGATCAGTACACAAGCACAAACCGGGAGAGTACTGCAAAATCTATTCTGTTTGGTCCGAGGGGCAGAGGCCAGATATTGTGTAAAACAAAGTGGAGTTAAAACACAGAGAAGCATCCCCAGATGTTTTCCTACAGTACGCTTTGCTGTGGGAGAAATCAATAACTGTGGGCTACGAAGTGGTTTTAGCTCGCTCTCTTGACCTTTCCATCTCAGCAGCAGCTTCTGCACTTTAGTTTTATTCTACTCCCCAAAAAACAGATTGTAGCTCAACTATATTTGGATTCAGACATTTTAGTTGGTTATCATGTTATTCTGGAGTCTAATGTAGAATCTCTGGACTACATTTATATATTAATCCTACTTTTATTATCATCATTTCTTTACGGCTGCTTCCAAATGAAAGGTTTGTGTCATTTCCACCTATACGCTTTTACGTTATATACTCTGTATAAAATAAGACTCTTTTTTATTGGCTATAAAATATATTTTAAGTGTCAACACCGCCTACCATAAGCCGTCCAGATAACAGCGTAAATAAAAGGACACAGCGTTTCGTTTTTCATGTGTAGCTACTCTATAAGTAAAGTTGTTGTTTTTAACTTTATGTGTTGCTGATTGTCTCAACAAATACAGCAGGATTTAAAGAAATGACACAAAGTTACTGACAAACTAGAGACAGCGGGACATCCAGAAGCCTACACGTACACACGCCACAGCTTTTACACAAATATTTCAAAACGGGAGTTATTCGAGAGAAAGTTAACAACCTGATCTCAACCGGAGCGGAAACTGGAAAGGTGTATTCCCGCTTCCTGGACTGGCAGCGGAGGAAATTATGTCATGACCTTCTCACTTCCTGAATGAAGTGTTTCAGTAGTTCTTTTTGGTGAAGGACCTGCTGAGTCACTAAATCAGCCTGTTAATGGTTTCTGTGGCTGTGAATGGAATACATCACTACTCCCACGTTTACACCATCACTTACTGGTTGGATGATTAATATGCCAACAATTATCAGTCAAACATCACAAATATCACCAACATAAAGGTATGGCAATTTAACAATAGCTTAAATGGCAAAAGAATCAAGGACCTACACAGATACATTCATCAAATACTACTGACAATATTATGTGTGGGAGACGAAGAATCGAAACCACTTTTGGTGTTCACTTCTGTAACCAGGTATGTTTACTACATTGCAAAAATCTACATCTCATCTCATTATTGGGTCAAGGGTCAACTGACGATTATTTTCATAATTGATTAATCTGCTGGTTATTTTATCTATAAAATGTCAGGAATGAGTGAAAATGCTTGTTATAATTTCTTAGAGTCCATGGTAACATCTCAAAATGTCTTGTTTTGTTTGATTAAGTCAAAAATCCAAAAGGTTGTTGTTACGTATGATAAAGAAAAGCTACAAATCCTCACATTTTACAGTGTTTTTTTGCACTTTTACTCAAAAAATGATCAAATATTTATCTGATTATCAAAATAGTCGATCAACTAATTGGTTAATCAACTAATCTTTGCAGCTCTAACTGAATCCTGAAAGTCTTATTTTAAAAAAAAAAAAACCTGCTAGTGTGTGATATTTGAACATTTTTCCAAACCAACTTGATGCCAGAATTTTACAGAATCAAGTCTAATTTTTCTTAATTCTAGTGCATAAATCTGTTTTATTCTGGGTTTTTTTTTTTGGGGGGGGGCACTCATTTCTAGAATAATCCTTGAAACATGTTGAGCAACTAGTCACTGGCATTGCTGTATTTTTGTTTTTTTTGTTGTTTTTATCTGTATTGTGTTGCTATGTGCCTTGGTGGTTTCTTCTTGTGCTGTTGTAGTGCTCAGTTTCTGTTTTTCCAATGGTAACCATCTTAGTTTGCACACTAACATTTGCTAATCAGCACTAATCACAAAGTTCAGTTAAAAAAAAAAAAAAAAAAAGACTCATAGGACTCAATGATAGACAAAAAATACTTAATAAGATGCAGATTTGTCTAGAGTGCAACAGCAATGTGTGAAAATTGTAGTGCCGCTGCAATCATTCCAAAAGTGAATCATACAATTTCAACACTAAGACACAAATGATGACGCATTTGTGCACTAAAAACGCAAAGAGGGACCAATTCCAGTCAATTCAAAAGTAAAGTGACTCAAGGATGTCTTCTTGTTGAAGTCTCTGCAATAAAAAGAACATACACTACATCAACAATAGTATACGAGTGAAGTGTTTGTAGCACTTAATCTCACTGAATGCACGGTTGCTCCAACATACCTACAGCATTATTTTCACAGGAGAAATGTGAATATAACACTTTCATGTATGCCACGGACAGGTCGCTTTTTTTTGGTGAGGAAACATGACGTCTGTGTTGTTCAGGCTCATGTGTGCCCTTGCAGTGGCCTGGTAGAGAAGTGTGCTGCAGTAGGCTACTCTCACTTTGTTGCTGCCAGCAGCAACACACACGCTTGCCAATGTCAACAGACAGATCTTCATGCAGGGAAAAGGCGAGGCGAGCGAAGGTGAAGAAGAGGGGAGAATACGGAAAACGAGGAAACTTCCGACCCCGAAACTGGACAAAGAGAAATCAGTGGTTAATGCGCAGAGGAAACAAATAGACGTCATTAGATAATTTCTTCTTTTCCTGCCTGTATCTTTCCTCCAAGGTTCATCTTAGCTAAATTCTGTAATTTATGAGGAATGTGTGTGTGTGTGTGTGTGCATGTGTGTGTCTCATTTCCTGGCCTGACCAGACCAGCCACCCAGAAGTGTGTCTTTCTTTGTGGCTGACAAGCCGGCGTGAGCAAAGCTTCCGCTGTGAGCTGCACTCAGTGACCGATCACTCAAGCAGAAATCAACACACAAACACACACACACACACATACACGCGTGCACGCCATAATTAGAGACGGAAAAGGGACATGGGTAGCGTCAGCAGAGCCTCTGCTGTTCACTGGCGCAGAAGTGAACACACACAATGTACACACACACGCACACACACACACTGCAGCCGTTGGAGGTCGATGGAAGTGTCCGCAGACAAGCAGTGGGAAGTAACACCTGATGTCTTTGTTGCCAGGCTCCCACCTAGAGACTGTCATTGTGGCAACCTGCTGCGACAAGCACGACCCTGTTGCTAGGCAACCTGAACTTCTGTGACAGATACTCAGAAAGTTCTGTTGTGAGAGCAAAACTGAAAGATAGAAAAAAAGGAAGAGAAGTACAGAAAACAAGACTCAGACTTTTATGAAAAAAAGGAATAGAATCACAGATACATGAAGGTCTATTGAATTCTTGAAAAGCACTGAAACGCAAGTAGAGCAAAAACTGATATTTAAACACACAAGCGAGTCTTCATCGAAACTGCTGCATCTTCTGCTTTTACAGACCCACTGCCCTGCGTGCCAGCAGTCCTTTGATTCGTGAGGAGGCATGCTGCGCGAGGCGTATTCCCAGTATACTGTGTGTGTAAACACACACATAAAAGAGCTCAGCGCACGGCCAGTGGATCACATGGACTCATGTACAAGGTACTACTTTGTCTGCGGACATGCAGACTCTCCCTCAGCCACCTCTGGCACTGATTACACACACACACACACACTAAATATATTCTCAATACACATCACACATAAACTAAATGCATCTCATCTACACAATCTGCTTCTTCAAACACCTGCTGCTCTTTATGTATATGTGGAGTGTGTGTGTGTGAGTGTGAGTGTATATGTGTGCATGTGTGTGAGCCTCCCTGTTACCCAAGTTTATACCATTTTATAGCATCATAACTTCTCCTAAGCACACAACATGCTGCAGTACAACTCACACAGCAATTACTTTATGAAAAGCAGCTACTAATTTAGTTATCAATTAATGTTATGATTACTTAATACATTATTTTAATAGTTTGGCCCATTAGGCTAAATGTCATAAATGATGAGAAATTTGTGTTACATCATATTACATCAATCTCAGAACCCATCAGCTGTCTGACGACAATTTAGCCTCTGGGGGCAACGGCCAATATATCAGGGCTTCCAGTGCAGCCAGTAAATATCCTGGCCAAAACTTCCTCTTGTGTGCACCGGTCGTTGTTTACAGTCTGATTAGCTTGAGACACTCCAGACGACATTTCAGCTGATCTCTATAAACAGATATATGCATATGAATGCAGACAAATAAATTATTAAATTATAAATAAATAAAAACGGTGAATCATCATCAGATGATAGCTGATGGGTTCTGAGATTGCATTTCGGCCAATGCATTCCACCAGCCCGTGCTCTCCACATTGGCTGTCTACCTCCATGCAACCAAAGCCTGCTCAATGTGATTGGTCAATACTACTCGGACTACAAATGGACTACAAACACGTCCGGTACCAAAATCCTGTTGCCTACAGATTCTGCATTCATATGCAGATATCTATGTATAGAGATTAAATGATATCAAAGCCCAAAGGCATCAAAGGTTTTAAAATAACACTGAAATGGAGTAAAAAGAGTGAATCCACATGTTTTGTTTTGGTAGGTTTTACTTGGTAAATTACGACAATAATATAATTAACTGGCTTTAAAAATTGTCATCAATTGACGCAATTGAATTAATTAACTAATAATTTCAGCAGAACTGTATTTTTATAATGTTATAAAATATAGAAAATGTTGATACTCAATGCACACATGTACAGAAACGTGCAGCTGAGATGTTTTCCACTGCAGTTCAATTAGCTACAAACTGCTCCACTGGAGAGGAGAAATCACAGCTCCGATGACGCCACACATCCTGCATACAAACTGTGGTAGAAATACCAGACTGGAATCACCAAACCTCTCAAGACCTCGGCTTTGTTTTCATTTATTCTGTGTGTCATAAATAGTTAGGGCTCATCCTGAGTGTACTGTTGAATCAGATCAGATCAAGTTTGACTAAAGATGCGAACGTGGTTTATATTATGATGGGACTTTTGGTACTTTTGCAGCACCTCCAAAAGCTTATGTCACAAGCTGACTCAAATCCTACAAAACACATGGAGACAAATTTAGAAGGCAGACGGCATCCTTTGATTATTTGGAAGCGCCACATCTGTCAGCCAATCCAAACACGTTGGTCATAAAACTCTTAAGACAAATGGCCTCATGCAAAAAACCACTTAAATGAACAGATTTGTTCTTAAGATGCACGTACGAGAGATTTAAGAACATTTGTGGCATTCATCAATTTTCTCCTACGAACAAATGAACGAAGGTATGAACGAAATTTACGAGTCGTCCAGACCTGTCGTACATGTCATCTCTGCCTTTCTTCACATGGGAGAAACACTTGTTTGACTTCATGCAAAATAATTCTGTTTACCATATAATCATCATCATGGCTGCAAATTTACTGAAAGGTTTTTTTTTTATATTTTGTGATTTTTATATTTTGGTGCAGCAATTTCTACAATTTCAGTAGTTGCTGGGAAACTTCTCTCACTCTGACAGCTGCCTCTGTGTCTCTCGGCAGGTCTCTGTCCAGTATCGTGTTGTGCTGCGGCTGACAGTGTAACATCACCTGTAGGCTATAATATTCTCCTCTAATGTCTCTGTGACTGTCACATCCCTTCACTGCTTCCCATCACGCGGCGCTTTGGTTTAGAAAGACGTCTTTTGGCATCTAACTTCACGTCAAAGCATTCCCTCTTTATTTCTGTCACGGCGCGGAGCTGCTCTGATGACACATCGTTGGCAGCTGGATTCATATGTTCTAATTGCTTTGGGTCTCCTACTACTGCCACTCCTAAATTTGTTATGTGTCTGTCTTCTGATTTCTGAAAGCAGGACTTGAAGCCGCGCGGTGTGTTTACTCTTTAGGAACTTGTTTGTGAATGAAACTGGCCTACAAATGGAGCAGAACATGGAACTTTATATGGGCATTTTAGGGATGTTGATTATGCAATGTGCACCTGCTCATGAACAGGTGGCCTTCATCCGGCTGAAACGAGCGATTTATGACAAGTTCAGACAGAGTGTTTGGTGAATCCGACTTGGAACGCTCGTACGAGCAAACCTCACAGAAAAATGTAAGAGAGTCTTAGGATAAAAATATGCAAATGTTCTTGCATAAGGCCTAATATCTGCAACATTCAGGATCAGGCAACATCCAATAACCTTGGCCCTACTTTACTTTAAGGCCTAGGTGTAAATTCATTTTATCAACTTCCTTAAATGTACTAAATTGCTCCTATCTTGTCCAATATTTAGGAGATTCCAGAGGTGTCCTAACCTGTGAGCAGTCACCAGGAAATAGTGGTTCAGCGCCAACAATTTGTAGGAGAAGACAGGAAAGGGATTAATCAAAAGGGCAATGGGATAATTGCCCAGAAGCCCCAGACCTCTAAAGGGCCCGGGGCACAAGTGTCTGGTTAAATATCTGGTTAGATCCCGTTTTCCTGTCCGCTGGTGCTGCTGTAGCCTACTCACACAGTGCGACCACGTACCACGAGCTGACAGACCCTCCCCTCATTGGTCAACCTGCATCACATGTCGTTGATGCAAAGTTACAAAGGTCAAAGATGACGCAAAATCAACATCAAGTTGATGTTGATGTGGGTGACGTTGTCAACAATCATGTAGGTGTACATGTAGGTGTACCCCTTGCCTGCTTTCAAAAAATGCAAAAATGGAGAAGCCTAGAGGGCAGCTAAGTGGAGGAGCGCCAAACAAAAATTAAAAAAGGATAAGAAAGGTAGAGAATTGAAAATATATACTGAAAATAGGTAGTTTCTTCACTTCTGTTACTGTTAACAACTGCTCTCATAAGGCAGGTACTAGCAACGAGGACAGCTCAGCCAGTGATGATATTTCTTCACCGGCCGTCGGAACAGCTAACGTTAGCACTGCTAATGTTAGCAGCCTAGACACCAGTAGCGCGAACATGGAGGGAGCTAGCAAAGGCTCGCACATTGTGACAGCAAACAGCCTGAATAACAAGAAGCCCTCAGCAGCAGCTTGTAACAACGGCCCTGCTGCGAGTGCGACCTTTGGGTCATGGTCACCTGTTGGGACTGCAAGCAGCTTCCGCACCTACACAACAAGATCTTGCACTGTGGTGCACCACAGTGCAAGATCTTGTGGAGCAGCTCAAGGAAGAAGTGATCCATCGAGCCTGTCAGCGAGTAGCCTTGGCGAGACACAGTGGTGTATTTACTAGTATTTAGTTCTATAACTGGGCACTTGAATGTTGGTGTCCAAGGGCACAATGAAGTGTTAATATGGCCCTGGGAGAAAAGATGATTTAGAGCGCTTGATGACAATTAAAACAAAACTATTTTCATGATTTTTATGGTCACAGAAAACATTCTTTCTCTGCAGAAACCACTCTGGGCCCAGGATACACTGGGAACTGGCATGACAGGTCTTGCAGATCCACTAGGAGGATCAGCCAGTTGTCATGGTGAAACAGATGCATGTTCTTATGTGCACAAATCAAATAACTCCTTTTATAATCAATGTGATAATATACAGGTTGGATGAATGCAGTTTAGTTTCACAGAAAAAGATTTTCTGCAATTATGTAAAATTTACTGTAGTTTACAACTAAAGAGAGGAGCTTTAAAATAGTCAGCATAACCTGACGCACCTAATAATGGCCGAGGATGATTCAGAAGGTTAGGCGGTGGCAACGCTACACCCATAAATATAACCGTTCGAGTCCAAACTCTATTGGCGTTGTGTGAATACTTGTGATGTGTGAGTCAGAGAGATTTTGGCTGGTGAGTGTCGTACACCCACGAGATCCAGGCATCGCTGAAGTCTAAATGATGCTGCGTTTCATGGTGTACTTTTTTTTTTTTTTTTTTTTTGAGTGAGTGATCAACCAGTACAAGTAGAGTCACGGCAGCCGACCATCCTTCAAATATATCCTCCTTTTCTGCCGTCTGTTATGTCTTTATTTTGTTGAAAGCTACAGTGCATACACACAGCCCACACACACAGCTCACACAGCCACAAAGACACGCTATGCCTCCATCCTGCCATTGTTAGCTGGCTGTGAGTGAATATTGGAAATATGTTGCGGACAAAACACAATCCAATATCTGTATGAATGTAATTTGTCTGTTTTTGTGTGTGGTAACTATTATAGGATTTTGATTGTCATACTATATATCACTGTCAGCAACAATCTAAAATGATCATGTCTAAAAAGAAATTTCATTGAATCTGTGCAACTTTCGCTTGGACTAAAGGCCAGGAAAACAACTGGTGAGATTTATTATATTTTCTTGTTATAAACGTCTTCATGTTATAATATCCTTGCTATATATTCAGAGCTGCAACAATTAATCAATTAATTGCCAACTATTTTGATAATCAATTCATAATTTTGAGTCATTTTATTAGAAAAAAATGTCCAAATTCTCTGATTACAGCTTCTCAAATGTGAATATTTTCTGGTTTCTTTAATCTGCTTTGACAGTAAACTGAATATCGTTGGGTTGTGGACTGTTGGTCAGGACAAAACCATCAATTGATTTGTGACATGCTAAAATGTCAGAAATAGCTAGTAAACACACCTAAAGTCGGCTAATGACCCAGTAACGCCAGCTACTCAGCAATATCTAGCTAAAGTCAAATAACATAGCTAGCTAAAGTAAGTTAAAATTATTTTATTTTATGTTTAGTTCATTTGTAAGGGACAAGTGGAAAGAACACTGCCGGTTGCAGAAGCAGTGTTCAATGTACTGAACACGTGTATATAGCCGAAGCTAATTTCCAACACCAGTCCCTTGATGGGCATTGATAGTTCAAGCAATCATTAAAATTACATGTTACAGTTTAAAATCAGTGCATATAGTAATAAAACAAGAACAACCACCATCCATGACGACACACAAACAAACTTACTAAAAGACAAATAAAACAAAACATTTATAACATGAACTCAAGTGCACAAAAAAGACTAGTTGGTGTCATTATTACAGTTCTGGTCAAGTTTTAACCAGGACCTGACAGTTGTTGAAAAGGTTTTAAAATCCTGAATCTGCTTTGAACTGGCAGGTAGGAAATTCCAGCGGGTTGTGCCTTTAATTGAAAATGCAGTTTGTGCAAAGTAAGTCTTATAGTGCCTAATTCTACAGTTTCCCTCTGATGTATTTCGGGTGTTAGTGGCAGTATAGTCAAGTCTAGTTATGAAAGTGCTGAAAACAGGTGGAGCTAGATGGTGGAGACATTTAAGTGTAAGTGTGAAGTTGGAGTAATTCAGTAAGTCAGAACTGAGAATATTACACTTCTTTAGAATATTGCAATGATGAAATCTTTGATAGCTTGGTTATAAAGGGATGTTAGTGATTGTGTGCATAAAGGTTAGAGCAGCTGTATGAAATGGTAAGCAGTGTCTGATTTGCCTAAAGGTTTGAAGATTGGCCTTAACAGTTCTTTAGTTCTTTTTTAGGTGTTTGTCTAACCTTAGCCAAGAGTCCAACACAATACCAAGATACTTAAACTCCTGTACTGTCACTTTGAAAGTGTCTGTGATTCGGAGCTTTCTGATTGAGAAACACAAAGAGACAGTTTTGTGTCAAGCCAGTGTGTCACCTTGCCCGAGCAGTTAATTTGGCTGCAAACAGTATCATCATAGTATCGCTATTAGTTGTACCCGACCAAGTCTGTAAGAGCAAAACCCCCACATGTATTTATTTGATAGGTGGTTTTGATTTTCTTATGAATTAATTTATAACACCAGAAAGTGGCGCAGAGAAGTTCAGTTTCTGTGACGTTCTCCGTTCTCTCGGTGCTAGAAGCTTGGTGACCACTTGCAGGGCCAGTTGGTGAACTATTGTACCAGCCAACCTAACCGCTAACATGTTGAGCAGCTGGGAACATGCTAGTGCATGCTAGTTTTCCAAACTAGCACTGTCAGTTAGCACGCTATTTATCGTAGTTGCTAATGGGACATTGAGTTTACTCAAGGTGCATTTGGAAAATCAACTCCTGTCTATGAACTGTCTACAAACCATGTTTCTTTTAAGGAGCACTTTATACTTGAGAGAGGAGGGTTAAATAAAACTTGCAACACAGCTAATAATCTATGATAGCTTTCTCCATTTTGGACTCTCTGGCTTTCTGTTTTCAAGCAAATTCACATGTCAAAGTTGAATTTGGCGTGAAAGATTTGTGCCGATTTAGTTCATCCACTCACTACTAATCAAAGCGATTTCATTGAAATGAGATGTCACTGTTTTAAATGCTAGTGTGGCCCCGGTCTTGAGAAAGAATATGCTTTTTCCTCATTCAAATTTCACAAAGGTTTGCTTTAACAGTGTAAAGAGAGACGAGAAAGATGTTTTTCTGACTGTGCTGTATACAAAAAGACCAAAATTAAGCTCTGACCCTGAAAATATGGTGGAAAAAATGATGTTTTCCAGTACCAGCTTGAGGAGGCTGAAGTCTATCATAGCATGGAGGGTAACAACCTGGACAGATCACAGTGCTGATACAAATAAACACACTTTCACCTCTATCAGTAATCCAGAGTCCACCTGATTTGTGTTTTCAGGCTATGAGAGGAAACTCAAAGATGCTCCCAGGCATTCACATCAAGATTTGATTTTTTTCCGACATTTCCACCCTCTTTTCTCTTTCAAGATTTGATTGATTTATATTATCAGTCTGACTAAAACATGACAGTAATATCCAGCAACAGAGAGACTGTTAATGAATGTGCCGTGGCTCAAGGCCAACAGAAAGAGAATAGGCACCACAATTACACTGAGCTGAGAGCTCAGTTAATTCATCTCATTAAGAGTAATATTGTTGCAAGCAAATCAGTTCACCGCAAGATTTTTGGTTTACTTGTACTCGCTGAGCTTTGAAGTCTGTTAACAAAAGAACAGTAAAAAGTGAATTAATAAACACAAAACAATTGGCCAACGTGTGAATTATTCAGAATGTCTTCATTATTTTTGTCTGTTTCCACTCCAGCAGGTTAATTGCTCTGCAGTCTTTTATCTTGCAGTATATCCAACACTGAGAGTTGTTTTCTTCTTGGTTTTTTCCCTTCATCTTCCCTCAACCCCCTCGTTCTTTTTTACTTGTACATAACAATGACATGCCCACTTGGCACCTACAAGAACACACACATACACACACACACACATCACACATACAAACACAAAAGGCACACACAGATATTAGGTAAAGTAAGTGCCTTTACATGTGTAGTCTTCTGGTCTCCTAGTAACCAAAGTTGGTGCAGCAGTGGAGCAGCTGCCTACTGTTTTATTAGCTGCTGTCTGAGTCCACGTCCACACTAAATTTAAATACATTTGGAAGAGCATCTTTTACAAACAAAGCTAACTTATTACTGTTATGTGACATACCTTTTACAAACATGGCTGACATAGAGACTGGTGTTGAATCAAGAGGAAAAACCTGAATGAACAGGTGGAGAACCATAACAAATGCAGATGCTTCACTGAATGAGAATGAAAATGATGTACATCATAGTACATTTTGCATTTTTTAGTTTTATTTTCACCTGATCTCAACATAATTGAACAACTATGAGAGATTTGGACTTGGACACCATCATCAAAACACTAAAAAGAGAGACGAAGTTCTGTTCCAGAGGTAGTAAAACCTCATTCAAAATCCCACTGATATCTGTAATGATGCAAATTCCTAAAACTCCAGCCCTGGAACATACAATTTCTCAGCAGTATATTGTGCGGTAGAGCTGCAACAATTAGTAAATAAATTGATTCGTTGATCGACAGAAAATCAGGTAAAATGCTTAAAAAAAATTTGATTTCAAGCTTTTCTTGATCATACATGGTAGTAGATTGAATGTTTTGGAAGTTTAGACTGTTGGCTGGACAAAACAAGACATCTGAAGATTTTTGACTATTTTCTGAAATTTTATAGACAAAACGATTAATTGTTTAATTGAGAAAACAATCACCAGATTAATCAGCAATGAAAATACTTGTTAGCTGCAGCCCTATCCTGCAGTTTATTCACTTTGTCTACACAAGGATGGCAAATTTTTAGAAACCAATGTGAATATTTTAGTTTTTAGCGGGCATTGCCAAACATGATTTCCCATAAGCCCTAAACCACCTAGTTAAATGTCAATAATTCAACAGAACCAGGCAAGAGACTGCTTATTTCAGACATGTCTGTGATAACAGCAGGACAGAGAGGATGTTTTTACATAGCAAAGAATAAAGCTAAAAATTGTAAAAATGACATTAGAAGAGAGCGTTCGTGGATATCACAGATATGGAAGAAACCAAGTTACAATGATCTACTATGCACACAGCCACACTGTAGAGCTGTAACAAATGAATTATTGTTTTACTTTGTTAACCTTACAAAGGTTTTAACTTTTACTAGCAAGTGCTGTTGTGGATACTCATTTATCTTAAAATATGGATAATACACCCCAGGAGCATATTTCACTTTTTCAGAAAGACAGATGAAAGAAATGCTGAATTAGAGATTTCATGAACTTACACATTGCGAAGCTTCTAGACGGTGGAAGCGGCATCACAATTTTGGCTCTCTTTCAGAGGATATCTTTTAAAAGAATGAAGTTTCATCCCTCCAGTAGAGTTCCAGAAATATGTAGAATCTTGACAAGGAGCGTTAAAACCTTTCTGGTGGCCTAAAAAATTACTAAGACACTTTATGTTATGATTTGTCTGATTTGCCACCTGTCTGCGTTTCCATTTGCCAACATTGTTAAGAGGTACTTTTTCTGCTACTTATTTTGCATTTCATTGCAGCTGAACCAATAAAGGTTTTGTGGTGACATATTTGTCTGACAACTGCACTGACGTGTTAGAAAGTTCGTGACACATAGTGCAGTTCATAGTGCTGATAAAATCACATTTTTTAGACTCGAGCAGTCATTTGATGACAGAAACCAAGCGGGTGTCTCAAGGGGAATAATTATCCGTACTGATGCACTGAAAGATTGTTTTGACATTCAGTGTGAATGGACAATTATTATAGAAAGATACAGGTGTTTTCTTTCTCACTTGTGTGCCATCATCTGTGTTTCCCAGAGGTTTCCCGCTGACATTTTGATCCTCTCCCTTGTGTCCCGCTATGAGCTCACATGACAAGAACAGTCCTGATGCCTTTTGGGAAACCCAGACAATATTGGCTGTCCAAAATCTGACAGACTCCATCTGACTGACTCCGTTTCACAGCCTCCCACACACCTCCTACACGTTGTCCCCGGAGCCCGGCAGACTGAAGCTCACCTGTCACACACTCGCACACCCTGAGCAGTTTTGTCAGAAGTCAGTGGGTGGTCAGCAGGTCACCCTGTTAAGTCAGGTAATGTCCAAACTACAGCCAGTTCAGGGTGTAGCAGGCTTGGCGTCAGCTGTCTGGATATGTTGCTTTCTGCTCAATTGTGTTGCTGTATTGAGAAAAAAAAACTTGCTTTCTTTCTTTTTGTTTTTCTCTTTATCTCCTGTTTATGAATTCCTTACCTTCTCTGTCTATCACAGAGAAAAAAATGTCTCTCCCTGTAAGGAGGTGGAGCAGGGAGTTTATCGTAATGTGCCTCTTTTTTTTTTTTTTATTCAGCACAAGGGCACTTGGCGACTGCTGTGAAGTAACAGAATTGTTTCCCCAAATTTAATTTTCATAGTGTTAAGCTGAAGAAAATAACAGCACATTTTCTACAAGTAAGAATCCTCACTGCACTGTCAACCTAGCAGAGGATCTCCCTCTAAACTGGTGTTAAAAATGAGATTTGTAGTAAAAGCACTGAATTTCCATTACAGCATCTTTATGACTCCCCGAGGTCAATGTATATAACTGCTCCTTTATGACAATAATAACAAGCTTAATGAGATCAGATATGATACACGCTCTATACGGCCAGGTGCTCTTCATCCAAGAGCCGCGCCTTTGATTAAATATGTAGCTTTTTTTTGACATTGAGCTATGAGTGAAATGCCAATACAATATATATGATAATTACAATGCGTGGGCTGGAGTATCTCACTGATTTAAAGTCACTCATTATCCATCTCCCCAGGTCTCGTATCTGTGCATCTGTCTGTGTGTGTGTGTGAGGAGATGTGTGTGTGTATGTGTGTGTGTGCTGGTAAATGCTTGGCTTAATGTAATCTCTGTAAAACACAGACGTAATGTTTCATTCTGGCTTCTACCCTAACAAAAGTATCCAGTAGATGAGTGGATGTTACAACAGTATGTGTGTGTGTGTGTGTGCATCTTTGTGTGTGTTTGTGTCAGAGGCTCTATGGCTGCACTTCAGACACGAGGCCTGCAGACAAAGGACCATTCATCGTCTCATTCAGGCGATCGCGAGGCCTCTCTTGGAGACACTGGGGCTGACGCCGAGATTGGCGGCACCGGGCGCTACAATAGTGACATTATTTGGTGTCAGCACAACTACGACACGCTTCTTGGAAGAATGACTCCAGGCTCAAGCTCCACTCTACACACACACACACACACACACAGAGAGAAAAAAAAGGCGTGCATGAGCGTAGGATGTGTTTGTGAATCGGTGGTGTGTGCAAACTTGTAGGAACAAATTAAGACATTGCCTTTCGAAAAGTGTTCAGCAGTCGTGATCGTGATGCTTGTTTCTCTTCTCCGGAGCAGTAGGTGTTTAAAGGCGTGTTGTCTTGGTAACGGCATATTTCCCTTTTCACTCGAGGTGATCAGCTTGGTTCTCACCTCTTTGCACGTTCTCACAAACACTTATTGTTGTTTTTCACGGCGTGCCGGTGAAAAGCACACGGTTTGATTCACAGCCTTGGTGCGTTTCCTGCTCACATTTTACTAATTCAACACTAATACAGCCAATGCACAAAGTGACATATTGGCACATGTAAAAGTGTAGCAAACTAATTTGTTTATAATTGGTTTTGGAAAATTGCCATTGACTGTTAGCTTTCTATCGATCAATTTCTACTCACCTTAATCACAAATATGAGGAATATCTCAACGAAAAGCAGCTTTATTGGCAAACCTTTTAGACAATCAGATAAACTTGATTGGTTTTTTAAACATGATTTGTCTATTATTGATACAGACATGCTGTGCTGGTAATGGTGAGACATTATTGGACTTGATTGCTCATCATCATTTGTGACTCTCCCGGACAGATTGATTAAGTTATTGATTGTTCACTATGGAAACCGACCATTGTGGCTAACATCTCATAATGTGTTTTGTCCTCTCATTAAGGCTGTTGTTATTGATCTAAATTATTAATAAGCAGTGTTGGGGGTTACACATTATTGTAATCACATTACATTTGTCTGTAACGTAGTAATGTAACACGTCACTGTTCTAAAATTCGGCAATCACATTACAGTTAGTAATCAAACCATTATGTTGTTACTTGTGTTACATAAGTTCTTCAAGTATCTGGACAATGGGCAGATAAAAAAAAAATCATCAAATGTGCCTTTCATGCACACTTGTGCGCCTGACCTCTCGTGACTTTGGCTAGAGTTCGTGTGGGAGATAAGACAAAAATGGCAGAGTGGTCTACAACTTCTGAGAGGTGGAGATATGCACATTACTAGGACAAGAATGTGACAGTTAAGTGCAAACTGTGACCAGGCCAGAAACAACTATCCACTGCTGTGAACACAACATCAAATCTCTCCAAGCACCTACAAAGGCAACATGGTAGTACAAAGCTAGTAGCAAAAGAAACCCGGACCCAGAGTGTATGCAGACCCCAACCAAGCAGCCAAAGCTTGATTTTAGGTAGCAAAATCAGTGATGAACAGGCTTGTAGCATCATACATAGCAGAGAAATGCTGCCCGTTTCTACAGTAGTGCCACCGTCTTTCAGAAACATACTCAGCAAAATACAGATAACACAGAAGGGACGGCCGCCATCAAAACTTAACTAGCCCTAACCCCTAACTTTTGCAAGCTATCTGGAACAATATTATGCCAAGATGGAAACTGAGGTAGGGAAAATGTTTGAGAGTTTAGAGTATGTGTCTACTACCGCTGACATCTGGACTAGCCACAGTGAAAGCTTCCCAAGGAATCACTGCCCACTGGATTAACCTAAGCAATTCCATCGTGAGAAACCTGCAGTTGCCTGCAAAAGAATCAAAAGACGACACACGTAGGATGTGAAATTGAACAGGTTCATTCAACTTATGGACTGTCACACAAAGTCACAGCAACTGTCACAGACTAAGGGTTGAATTTTATCAAGGCTTCCAAGATGTATGAGTCTGCAACATCAGATTCTGAGGAAGAAGGTCATGACGACCAAGATGTGACATTCACAGGTGTTGGAGAAGTGCTCTCCACAAACCCAGAAGGACAGTTTTCTCTCTCCCTTCACTTGAGATGCGCATCATACACTAAACCTAATTTAAAGTAATGATGTTGGTGGCTGACAACGAGCACCGAGTCCAAATCAGTCTACACTAATGCCACTTGGAAGAGTTCTGCCCTTCGGACTAAGACCAGCCGTTCTACCGTGACCTCTGAGCTCGTTGAGGACACGTGTGAAAGAAAACTCATTGTGCTGACAACAAGAAGATGGAACTTGAACTTGAAGTTCCATGATGCCCTATCCCGCATCACTGATTTGAATTGAACAGTCGACTAGGTATTAAAAGGTATTAAAGTCGACTAGGTATTAAAGGTTTTACTGCAGTCATGAAACCACTCACTGTGGCCTTGGACATATTGCAAGGTGAAGATAACGGCTACTATGGCGGTCTCCTACCAATGCTGGAAACTCTGATGTCCAAGACACTGACGCTGCAAAATGTACTCTCCCAGATGACAGCAGGTCTGCCTGATCCCATAGTACAGGAAGGCCTATAGTGTGATTTGAAATCCGAAAGCCTAGAATACATTCCAGTTGTTTTTATTTAGGTCACGATCCCTCCCTAAATCACATGATGCTTGCAACTGACTTGATTAATCTATTAGCAATGCATTCAGTTTCAACCTAGAAGCACTATCCCTAATATTCTAAATTTCACCCTAAATTTAGCTGTAAAAGAATGGGGTTGCGTGTTTGGTTATCCAGTCAATTGCTGTTGCACCTCTCACCTGTCAACTCCTTCCACGGAGATGCAACACTTTGCTCTTTCTATTAATTTCTATCAATTCTTTACTGAAGAAGAATGCCCCCTTATTAAACCACTCCCCACTTGATTGTGATTAGCCTACATCTGCAGCTCTGTTTTATATTACGTCAGCTTGACTTGAGTCTATAACTATCCAACAGCATAAGTTACATTGTACATAGCCAACCTTATCCAATCTTTCTATATCGCAGGGCATCAAGACGCGTTTTGCGTCTGTGTTGGACAGCAAAGATGTTCTCCTTGCTGCTTGAACATTGCTGAAGTTTAAAGTGCGGCGTCTGAGAGAAGAGGAGAAGAGAGACGCCCTGAGGACACTGCTGACTACAGAGTGTTGTGCTTTCTCCCACGATGAGCAGGATGCAACGCTTAAACAACAGACCCCCACCTCCAGCAGCAGTGAGAATGACCTCTGTGCTTTCCATGAAGAGGATACAGTTTCTTTAAACTCTGACACTGAAGTCAGGGTCAGAGAGGGAGAGATCCTGAACCGTTTCCCTGCTATAAAGACTATATCCATGAAATTCAACACACCGACGCCGTCTAGTGCACCCATAGAGATGCTCTTCAGCCTGGGTAGTCTTGTGCTGACTCCGAGGAGGAACAGGTAGTCTGACAAACGATTTGAGAGATTCCTCCGCACTGCTTTAATGATAAATACGTCTAATGATTTTAGGAAGGCCAGAGTCTCTTATGTTATTTTATTTACTGATACAGTATATTATTTTGAGGCAATTAATATTTGTACTGGTGTTAGGAAGGCCAACCTCTTTTATATTGTTTTAGCCTACTGCCAGCGCCGCCTTGATTGGCCTGCTTGAAAGGCCAAGGGTCCAGCGTTATTCAGACATGCAACTGAGACATGCAACATTTTTCTGTGAAGTGCTCTTTAGGCTGGTTTTCACCAACTTTGCTGTCGGCTTTTTGGTATTACTTTATTAAAGAGCATAAAAGAAAGATCTTGTGTATGTCTTCCTTATTAGGACAGGTATTTGTGCTGATATGTGGGCATATATAAGGTTTACTGTTATATTGTTAACTGACAACTACGTGACAATGCATCTGAGACGTAACAAGTAGTGTAACTAACTACTTTCCACAGGGATTAAATAAGTAAAGCAATGCATTACTTTTTTAAAGCAACAAGTAATGTGTAATACATTACTTTTTTTGAGTAGTGACCCCAACACAATCTAGGTAGGTGATAAGATTGGGGAGATTGTAAAAGTAGGAAGAAAGACAGGGAATGAAATGTCAAGCAATTATTTGACTTCTCAGAAATGGAGAGAGTCAGAAGGTTGGAGCTGTTTACTTTCATCCATTTTCCACTTTAATCCATCTTTTCCTCATGTGTGTATTTACAGTGCAGTCTAACATGTGTGTGGGGACTGACTGCGTGGCCAGTAATTAAACTCTAGTTTGTCTTAACACGCACCTCGGAGCCAAGGGAAACACCAAAGTGTCAGAATTAACATGCAGGTGTAAAAACCTGTTCGGCCTTCTGTTATTACAGGGCCGCAGACTTGGCTGATATATCCGTGTCAACACACGTATCTTAAACTGCAAGCAAACAAACAGAGGCTGAGGTGTATTTGAGTGTATATAAAAACCTTTTAAAGTAAGCTGACTGAGAGGTGACCTTAAATCAAAAGCCATGCACTCAAATACCAGATGCAGAAGCAGGTAAATCAAGTGTCTTTTTTTTTTTTCTTCTTCTTTTCAAAAAAGATCATACTGGTGGTTTTAGACCTTTAACCATAAAATGTGTATACTGTACTTGACATTTCTGCCAACCATTTTCAAAAGGATCTCTTGAGGAAGATTGATTTTTCTCTACCTTAGCAGTGGCCTCTGGTGTGCATTTAATGCAGGATAAAAATCTACTTTTACTTGCTTGAGATAAAGAATACATCCCAGTTGTCTTTCGTAAAAAGGTACGATAACCATTTTAAAAGGTAGTTTCCAAACAGCAGCTTTGGTTATCCAGCGTCCATGTTTGCTTATTGTTTGTCCTTTTTTTGCTTTTTGGCATTTGAAAATGAGATCTATGGCAACCAAACTGTCCAGAGTAGAGCTATTTTTATCATCAATTAAAGCAATTTTTCTTTTATTTTTATTTATTTATTTTTTTTAAATGTAAAAAAATATGTTTTATATCAATTTGAACACTCTATGTTGGGGATTTTGGACTGTTGGTTGGACAAACAACACATTTGAAGACGTCTGTGCACTCGAGGAAGATGTGAAGAAAAACCTTTACTGTTTTTAATTGATTAATGGAGAAAATAGTTTGCAGATTAATCAATATTGAAAATAATGGTTGGCTGCATCCCTAGTTCAAAGTGATTTGAATGTCTGCATGTTTATTTTCATAGTGTAATAAAGCCAATAGATACCAGCAGCTGTCTGGAAGTCAGCAAATGTATCTAAAAACATACAGTATACTGGTGATGGGTTAATACATGCAAAACCACAGGTATGAAGAAGAATTTCAACTAGAAAATTGAGTTTAGGCAGGTTTTTTTTTCTTGCTTGTTTTTGCAAATAATCAACTTTCCTTTCAGAATAATTCCACTTTTAAACTTTTGAGAGGCGCTTGTATCAAATAAACTCAAATGTAATCACAGATGGCAAAGATGGAGCACAAGGATTAACTAACAGATGAAAATTTGTCAGAGAGAACGTCTAACGGCTAATGGGAGGATCTGTTTAGGATGTAGGTGATGAGTTTACAGATGCTGCTTTTTGAAGGTTAGGTTTCAAGTAATTACGAGGTGAAGAGCAGAAAAGACGGAAGGAGGGAGGGGGGTGAGGGGAGAGAAGATTGAATTTATGAGACAAAGTGTGCAACGTTAGATTTAGATGAGGGAGAATTATTTCCCTTAATGATCGAGACGGACATGATTCAGACATAGGAGACAACTAAAATATCCTCAAGTCAGTTAGTTGATACACCTGCGTTTCTTCACACCTTTTCTAGACAAACGCGCTCAGTCTCTCACACTTACAAACACACGCTGACAAAACCAAAACACCAGCTATACATGCGCAACAACTCTCAGGCGTGCGTGTGTGTGTGTGTGTGTGTCTTGTGTGTGCAGGTTCGTGCGTGTCTGTGTCTGTCTCCTTGCATTATCACCCTTCGTCTGCCCTGCGGCCTTCCTGTTGACGAGCAAAGAGAAACAAAAAAGTAACTGTGAAGCAGAATGTGAGAGATACGCTGGATGAACTGTTAACTTCCTCAACCCACCCCCATTCGTCTCACACTCACACAGCCACACGCTCTTGCACTGTGCTCTTTGTCCCGGCTCTTTCCCCTATCTTTTTCTCTATTCCTCCCCCCCCCCCCCCCCACCCTTCTCTGCCTCCCTCTATTCAGCCTCTTTCCTCTCAGTCACTGCCTTTGACCTCGGCACCAGTATACAAGCTAACCTTACACGTCAGCGGAAGGTCACTTGCACACAGGGAGGTCAAGGAGAGGTTGCGTTCGTGCCCCGGGGCGCTGCTTCTGTCCCAAAGGACTGTGGGCAATGTGACAAGGACGAGGCGGGCGGGGGGGGGGGGGGATTGCTACTTGACCTCGGGGGAGGGGGGGGTTGTGGATGTTCAGCTAACGCGCATACAGCTGTATGCTTCAAATGGCTGAGGGTGCAAGTGTTTTATATAGTCACTATGGTGAATATGGAGCTCCATTTACAAGATAATGTAGACATTTGAAAGAAATGTGAATTTTTGTTCAGTTTATGGCCAAAAATGGCAAAAAAAACAGAAGCAAGCAGGAAAAGGCTTCACATTTAGAGATGATGTGTTCACAGTTTATTGTAATTCACAGCTTCTATATCCAAATAAAAATGCTAACACTCTGTTCATGCCCAGAGGGAGTGCATAATGTTTACTAAATCTCCATAATTTAAAGGTTGTCATGAGTGTTTTCTATTTTGCATTTTTAAAAGAAATACTTTTCTCTACCCCTGAATTTCTGAATCATTTCCATTCTCGCCTCCTTTTTCTTTCCTCCTGTCTCTGGGGAGTGTGTGTGTGTGTGTGTGTGTGTGTGTGTGTCCAGTGATTGTCTGCCTCCTACAAACTGATCTGTCTTCCTCAGAGCAGGGTGACAGGTCCCTCTGTGTCTCACAATAGACAGACAACCCCCTCACACACACACATACACACACACACACACACGTACACGCACACACACACACACATGCAGTCACACTTACCATACAGCCAGATGGGCTTGTGTCCCCCATCGCCAGACAAATTAAGTTTGGGCCCCCAGATTAATATTCAGGCAAAGCACTGGCTCTATATAATTGAATCATGGTACCATGAGTGTACAACAGGGGCTACTTTAGATGCACCATGTGTATATGCACGCACGCACACGCACACAGACACACACACACAGACACACACACACACACAACATCAACTCTTGGCTGCCAGCTGCGCTCGGTATCCTGTCTGCTGGTTGGGGGGAGATCATGAATACAGAATTGCAGTTCTCTGTGCACCTCACACTGTTTCATGGTGGATTTTACCTTTAAGTTTCTATTCCGCTGATATTACACCACTACCTTTTAAAAATATAGACTTTTTTTTGTGTCACCATGTGGCATGTCAAACAAAGATGGAGCAAGAAACGTAAAAACAAGCTAACTTAAGACTACAGACGGCGTTTTAAAACAAAAACGAGCATTTTAGCACTGTTTCAGAGATAATCTCCGTCACATATCACATGAACATTCACGTACACTGCCGGTGTAAACAGGTAGCTGATTGTCTACTCTGTGGTTGGTTGCTTAGTTGCGGAGTAGAACAGCAATGGCGAAAAGTAAGAGAAGAGATTTTTTTGCCTCGGACCGACGACAGCGACACCTGTAATTCGTTATCCATGTCGAATTAACCGCTGGTAGTCGAGGCTGCCGTTGTTTGTTTTCCTCCAGAAAAGGGTCACATGACAGGGGCGTGACCAATCAGCGCAGGACACGTCATGACTGATAAGACCCGGTCAGGAAGCAAACATGGGCGTCTGCGTCATTGGCCTAGACGTAAACATAGCAAAGATTATGTGTTTTAAAATGAAAAGCTATTAGATAAGCTAATATGTCAGACAGTAAGTAACAAGAAATTGCTGTGCAGAAATACCAAAGATATTTTTAATACATATAAAACAGTGCTGCTGCTTTTACATAGTTTATCCAGGAAGCAATGTCAAGTTTATGTTTCAACTGTTAAATGTCCCACTCAGTACACTTTCATAAGATTAAGAGATCATTATAAAAAATGCTGTGGGTTTATAATACATCACTGACCTTTAAATATGATTTTCAAACTTGTAAAATATCAATATCAGCTCTAAGAATCCAGTATATGTCGCTCTATTGTGCTTATTTCTTCTGGCGGGTCACTGCTCTGTCTGTCCCTCATCAGTGTTGTTGTAGACATTTTAGCCGCAGACACCAGCATTAGCTTATAGCCAATCATCTTGGCAGAGTTATATGTGAACCGGCTCCGCTGCATCCTCCCAGACGCCCTGGAGGGAGGTCTGACAGCAAAGTCGACCGCTGTAAACACAAAGAAGAGCCTTCTTGTGTGGCGGATGGTTCAAACTTATTTCTTTTTCTTGTGTTTGTGGCTTAAAAAATTTTCAACTCAGTCCCTGATTGCCGGTGTTCATCCCCGTTAGACGAGCCTCGACTCATGTCCTCGCATCAATACTGCAAGTGTGCCACCTTACGTCCTGGAAAAAAAAAAAAAAAAAAAAGAAAGAAAAAAAAAATCCAAAACTTTAAAATCCCCTTGAACCTGTGCTGTGCTATTCACATATGCTGTGTAGAGTGAGTGTATGCTAGGTAAAAGGAATCAAATATTTAAGTTTCCTTTTGATAAGGATTTCTTTTTGATGAAGTATGCTTTTTGAATGAAAGTTTCAGATTGTTTCTTTATCTTACACGCATTAACAAAAATGACTCGCTGTAATACGCTTCGGTGCTGTAAACAACCTTTGAAGCTAAATTTAATTCATCATCGCCTGCAGGACCGAGCTTGAAAAGACTGCAGTTTGTTTCTTAATATGTAGAAACAACAGTGAGGAGATTCAACAATGGTTCGGTGGCGCACCTCTTTCAAGGGCTCCGTGTTTGGTTTAATATTTAACCAGAGAGGTTAGCTCGGCTCCGTGGGGAACAACCAGCTGCTTCAGGGAATTACTATTAGATTTTCAAATACAGCATCTTCCAATCAATCCGGTCAGTCATATCAGCCGTGACTTCTGGAGATACAAAAATTTCAATCCTAATAATAGAACAGAGTGCTAGTCTGCTCAGCTAGCTGCTAGACTGCCCACTCATCTCTTACCCTCAAACACACACACACACACACACAAACAAATGCACACTCACACCTCTACAGTCTCCTCTGTTTCGTGTTCTCTCACAGGCTGTCACCCTCACAAGTCGTGGTGTACAGAGAGGGGAGGTGACACGGACACACACACACACACACACACGCACGCACACACACCACTTCATTTCTCACCAGGCTTTTTCTGTCTCTCTTGCACCACCTCCTCCTCCTCCTCTCTGTCTCTCACACTCTCTGTCACACTCAGGGTTCAGTTGTGGGTTAGCTGGCACAGTCGCTACGTATTGGGTTTCGTGTTGACTAACCGACTGATCTCTACGTTTGTTTTCATCAGTGTTAGGGTTTTCACGTGATGTAAGAGGCAAACACCGGATCGTTTTTCACTACTCGACGTGTACGGATAAGGCTGCAATAAATGCGAACACACACGCAGATAAAACTGTAAAAAAAAATAAAATCTTGCACCAGTAAAGTGGTTAATTATTCCCTATCTGCACCTTTTTTGGTAATTTCATGGCTCCTCTTGACATCTCTGGTGCCAAAATGAGCAGGGAGGACACTAGAGACAAGTGAAGGTACCAATCAGTGTTGTTTTGGCATAAACACAGCCTTTGCTCCTCCAACTATTCAAACCCAGTTTGAGCACAGACACCAAGACAAAGCTGTTTTCACAGCTTTACTTAGCAAAGGCGCTCCCACGTACAGCTCTCCAAAAATCGCTCTTCAACCCGCTAGACACGACTACACGCACATCAGTGTGTGTGATTACGGCCGTAATGCCGGTGAAGCTGAGTCTGTACTGTGTTAGAGGGGTATCTGTCATCCACAGCTGTTTGTATGCTGTGTGAGACCCGTCACTTTCACTTGATTAAATCCCCACAGTCATCTTATCTGAAGGCGGCAGGACAGGTATGTTTGCTCCACTGGCAACCGTTAATTTGAAGGATGTGCAGCACATTTTCAAAAAGCCACCCCAATTATATGCACCACTTCCTGTGTGGGTGCCTGGGTGAAATCTTTTGCAGACTCGGAATCGGGCTTGTGCAAAATAAGTTCTCTCAAACGTCTCTGCTTTTGTCTACACTAATTCTCTTGTCTTGGTTCTGAACATCTCGTAGTTTAGAGAAAATATCAAGGGTGCAGGAGCATCATTTCATTTTTTTAAGCACAATCTGGCCACAAAAATAAACATGGAAGCAAAATGGAGTATGTTTACATGCACACAAGTATCCTGGTTTTGAACATATCTGGGATATGAGGAGAAACCTCTTTATTCATATCCCTGTATAAACAGTATCCAGGTTTCTGATGCATTTGTATTATTCCCAGTAAGTTGTAGTGGCACATTCTGTATTTCCACTGTTTACGTCTCTTGCTGCCTGTTGTGGGAGTCGATAATTTATGAATGGAGTGTAATCACTGGAATTTGTCTCTGGTGCATCGGTGTCCAATGGATGATCCAGGTGTGTCTTTGATTACTCGCCATTCACCACAGCAGTTGAGGATAAACCCGGTCTAATTATCAGAGCATTTTCTGCTTTGTTTTGTTTGTCTGTCATCTGATCAGTGGCAATAAAATGTATCTTCCAGAGTTTCAGTGAAGATCATCATTACATATTCGTTTTGCTGACAGCAAACATGACTTGAGTCGGTGACACACCCACGTACAGTACCAGTCAAAAGTTTGGACACGTTTTCTTGTTCAAGGGAATAGGAAGGTGTATCAGAAATCAGAAACCTGGATAAGGCGTTTAAATGCGCTAACACAAAATCAGGATACACCAAAAACTTGATCATGACAGGGATACTAATGTCCATGTAAACACACTCAGGGAAGATCTTAAAGTGATTAGAGCTGCAACAATTTGTTAGTTAATTGATTAGTCAGTCGACAGAAAATTAATCAAATAATCGTTTTAGTCATATTTTAAGCAAAAATTGCCAAACACTAGCTGCTTTCAGCTTATCAAATGTGATGATTCATGTTTTCTTTGTATTACAGGACAGTAAACTGATGATATTTGGGTTTTGGATTGTTGGTCACATGAAGAAGACGCCTTTGAGCTTTACAAAATTAACGGTTATTTTTCTTATATAGATAAAACAATTTATTGATTAATCAGAGAATAATCCACAGATTAATCATTAATGAAAATAATTATTAGTTACAGCCCTACTCAAAATCTGTTATTTGAATATCAGATATCCGCCTTCTGCTGGCTTTAAAGGTGGCTTTAAAAATAGTTTCCTTCATGGAGGAAGTAACTGTGATCAGCTTATTTTCTTTTCAGTTACAATGGAGTCCGATAGATGTATTGATACTATTTTGCTGCAATGACTACTTGTCTCTATTGGAAACCATTGTAACCTATTGATACTGGCCACAGTCACTGTTGGCCTAAGGTGTGTTCAACACACCAAACGCACATAAATAAACACAAACACTGACGTAGAGCAAGCCCGAACTAACATCAACAACACCCAAAAAAAGAAAAGTAGACCATTGCTCCATTTCCTATAATAGGCGCCACACACACACACACACACCCACATACGCAAACCTGTGATCACAACAAGTGCCACTAATGACAAACTTTATCATGCCACACCTTTATTAACTCACACTACAACACAGCTAAACCAGAGAAGAGAAACAGAGGCCGCCTTTGAACTGCAGCGCACTCATCGCCCCAGACTCAACCTCTCCCCAAGGAACAGAGCTTTGCCACTGTAATATAGTGTACGCTCCCTGGCCAGATGAGGGTATTAGCAGCATGAATAATTAGGCCAGATGTCCTGTTCTGGGCCAGCAATACTCAGCTACTTCCCCAGAGTTCAGTGTAGACACACAGAGGGAGATCTCATGAGAGGCCAGCACAGGACGGTCAAAGGCAAAACCGAAGAGAGGTGCAGATGCGATGTTGTCAGGGCCACACAAACCACCACTGCTTAAATATCATTGAAGAGAAGACCTAGATATCACTGCGAGCCCCTACAGTCATGTTTTTCAATGTCTGAACCACTTAGCGGACGAGAGCGAGACAGAGACATAAAGAGGGAGAGAGTGACACACACCGCATCTCTCCTACACTAATGCAGCAGGGGCAGCGGCAGCTCTGTTGAAAAGCACATGAAGCCCCAAGGCAGCTTTCTGGTCCTTGGTAATCTTCTTCAAATCTCATCCCTAATGCTCACTCACACCCAAACACCCATCTGAAATGTTCCAAAAAAAGGCAGACCGGCCGCCTGGATGACTGGATGACAGGCTGGCCGGCTAATTGACTGGGTGAGTGAAATCAATGTGGTGAACTGGATGTGCTTTTCAGCTCCACTAACAGTACACTGGTTCAGTAAGAGTTCAGCACGCCACAGTAAATGGTCTGGGGGATTTGTGTGCGGCTCAGCTGGTAGGACACAGAATCGCAGCCGTTTCCGTGAATCCACAGGAGAGGACGCTTCGCTGACACGTGTTAACCAAAAGGTGCAGAGAACATTATAGAATTATACACGGAGGAAAAAGGAGGAGTAAAAGGTGGAAATAATAAATCATACAAGCAATTTAATACAAGTCTTCTGAGTTGAAAGATTTGCCTTCATATTTACTCAGCGCAGTGACTTCCTGAAGTCCCGCTTGTCTTGTTGGTGATGACAAGATTAGAGCTGCAATGATGAATTGATAATGAAAATAATCATTAGTTGCAGCCCTAGATAACACAAGATGTTGTCTTCAAATGTCTTGTTTTGTCTGATCAACAGTCCAAAATCCAAAGCTATTCAGTTTACTATTATGTATGACATGTAAAAGTTTCAAATCCTCACATTTGAGGAGTTGCAACCAGCAAATGTTTAGCATTCTGCTTAAAAAAAAATGGACTGAAACGATTATTCGATTATCAAAATGGTTGCCGATTAATTTTGTGTCAATCAACTATCAGCAGTTGATCAACTCTCTTGCAGCTCTACAAGTGCATCAAATCCCAGGGACCCCAAAGGACATCTGCTTTAAGGAATAGGGCAGTGCATAATGTGTGTGCGTGTAGCAAGTGCGTGGTTGAGCGAGCAGCAGAAAAGTGACAGTGAGTGCGAGCAGAGCAGATGAGAAAGTTAGCAGTAAGTTATCAAAATGGCAGTAAATGTACAGTAAGGGCTACAGTGTTTCAGTTAATAAATGCTGCAGCTTCTCAAAACAAAGAAAAGTCTCATCTGTTGTTTCCCCAACTGCTGGAAAAGTGAAGGGTTAGCCCCAAAGTTAGCGACAATGGGTTAGCCTAACCTGACCAGGCTCACTTGAGGTGAAATGACCTTTAAGGTGGACTAGTTATTCTCATTTTAGTGTCAATCTCAGCTGTTCCTAAATGGAGAAATGTCTGGCTGCTGAGTCTGGGAAAGAACACTGTCTGTCACCAATCAGTCGTGCTCTAATTCAAAAACCTACCGATTCAGTCAGCGACACAAATGATTCAATACATTCAGTCTGGCTTGAGGATTGAGTAGTAAACATTTGTTCATTCATGTACGCAACGACTCTAAGGAAGAAAAGCCCCAATTGCAAAAAAAAGGAAATTCCAGCCCTGTTTGCCCATCACTAATCAGATCATCATACAAGCAGTTAAAAAGCTAAAGCAGCTGGAGAGTCAGCTAAGCACAATCATTGTGTGTCTGTCTAGTGAAGAGATCACTTTAATGAAGATGTTAACAGCTACGAGTCTTCTGTTCTTCATTCTCCTCCACGCCTACTGGAGAGTCTCATAATGGTAACAAGGCCACCTCACACAGTAGTACACACACGTGCATACACACACAGACTAAAGGGCTACAGTGGGATTTTCTTTCCCTCTCATATACAACCTACATGTATGAACACACACACACACACACACACACACACACACACACCAATGTGTACACTGTTCTGGCAAGCTTCCGCTCTTACGTCCAGGGCACCTCTAAGATAGGCCCGATGTTGAAATCAGTCCCCAGGAAAATTTGATCCCTTCCACTGTTTAAATTCCACGGACTTTGAGGCATGCAGTTGCTTAGCAACAGCAGAGCTGTATCCCCGTCTCTGATATCCATTTTAGTTTAGTTTCTGCATATTCCAGCTTTGACTCAGACCTAAGTTAAAGATCTATAATAATTCTAGTTCATGTCAGTACACTTTGGACAACATTGACACAAGATAGTTTGAGTTGTAGAGCATACGGAATTATTAAAATATACTCAGAACATTTGACTTGTCTTTGCACGCTAACATGTCAAGCATAAAAAAGTTTTCACAGCATTACAGTAGTGGGAACAGAAAGAAATATTTAGCCTCAGATTGACATAATGTTTTAATATCCATTACAAAGACTCATATTCAATATTTGGAGTCCTTTCCTCTACTAAGCATTTATTTCCTTCCGATCACACACGAGCACGGTAAGCTGACCAAAGTGCGTTTCTGCTCTGATGGAAGTCATGTTTTGATTTCATGTCTGATGAGACTAGAAAGCCTAAAGAAACCGTGTGTGTGTGTGTGTGTGTGTCTTTTATGTACTGTTCTAATCACTATAATAACTTCTGCTGAACATCACAGTCCCTAAGGGTGTTGTGTTTGTGCATGAGAGAACAACATCAGTATTTGTGCATGAGAGGACGGTGTAAGTATAGGTGGGGGCCAAGGACGACAGGACTGTGAGGTTTTTTTTTTTCTGTTTTGTGAGGTTTTTTTTGTTTGTTTGTTTGTTTGTTTGTTTTCTGTTTGGAGGTCCCTGCACGTCCCTCTATCCATCCAACTGTTTCTTCTTCCCTTCAGCTCTCCATCATGGTCACAGGAATCAAAGAAAGCTCTGTCTGCTGTGTTGCCAAATATTTGATAAGGCTTCACATTGCCCAGATAGACCCCGGACCCATGGACAAATTCCTCTGCTAACAAAGGGGATTTATTACAATGGGATTTGCTGTGTGTGTGTGTGTGTTTGTGTGTGTGAAGAAATGAATCAAGCCAAGAGTAGTCCAGTAAATTCACTGTATTCTCATCAATGCTGCTCACTATTCTTGCCATGTCTGCCTCTGTTGTTGAAGTTTTAATGCCGGTGTTTGAGACGTCATTGGCTACAGACGTTTGTTTACAACCAGCTGCACCAGCACACTACACATCGTGAGTTTCTGTCTCCGTTACAAATACGTTTCATCTACAAAAGGGACTTCTGTTCTTCTTCCTCTTCTTGCTCCGCTACCCACAAGTGACAGAGAAAGTGTTTGTATGTGATTATTGACAGTCGTAAACTAAGGAAAGCTTATTTGGATTCATTCAGCTTGTGGATGTCATCGGGGTCAGTGCAATCTGGACACAACCGATCATGCTCTTTTTGATTCCCTCAGAAAACAGAGGCGCTCAGTTGTTTTCTGATCCATTTAACTATGTACAAGTATGACTACGGATGTTCATTCTTGATCGTTGGAAACAATATTTGATGGAGATAATCACCTGTGTAAAAGTACTTCAAACAAAATAGAGGAAAATGTGGTCATCACGGTCAATGGTTTCTTGTTATCCATGTTATAACTTTAAGCTACCTTGACTTAAATGAGAAAACGAATACATGGAAATACATCACGCAGGAAATAAAATACTGGAATACTTCACTGTAGTAGAAACGGCAGAAACAAACTGTTCAATCAGAGCATAGTGTGTAAATTGTGTGCTCAACGTTAAACACAAGTTTAAACCTACAATAACACATTTTTGGCTAGTTATGGGCAGCAGAAACAAGTTGTGAATACAACACTGACATATCACCTTTTTAGTTGATATGGTGAACTTAGCAAACAGTTGCTTATTTACACATCTAACAGCTACGGATTAACATTATCATCCATTTGGAGTCATGTTTCTGTCCACCTGGGGAGTCCAATATTCACTCTCTTTAAGTTCACCGCTATGTTCGCTAGCTAGTTGCTATCTGTGACTGTTTGGTGCTGAGCAGGTAGTGTAGTGTTTTTAGATCTTTTCCGCTGAAAACAGCTGCCTGCTGCAGCCAAAAAGGACACTATGAGAGCAGTGAGAGTGAACCAAAATAGTAAAGTTGCAGCCAGACAGCTAAAACAATGAGCTGTAGCTTGCTATGTTCCATAAAGCCGAGGGGAGCTGCAGAGTCTGGTGATCATTCTCTGTAGGTTCATCGCTATGAGCAACTACTATCTCATTACACAATGTTGTTTTATTCATTGCTGTTAAAAAAAATATTGACTATAGCCAATTTAAGGTTTGTATTAGGAGAGAGAGCCTTCCACTTGAGTCTGTATGTGTGAGCAGGGGGGGTAAAGCTAGATTAGGAGGCTTCATCTCACTGCAACTCCTTTTATTCTTGATTTTCTGTCAGTAACCCTACCAACAAAATGTTTCACCTTTATGTATCAAATAGTTGCTCTAACTCTTCAAATTTCTACAGGAACTTGTGAAATATATCTGCAGCTCAATCACTAAATCGTCCGTGCTGATATGGTTAACACACAAGATTCTCTAGAAAAAAAACTGTTCAACTGTTCTCTTCAAGGGTAACAAGTCAACTAAATTTGGGTGCTACTTGTGTGTACAACCACAGTTTATGCTGCCCCATGGTCACAATCATCGGGGCGTAACCTGCATCAAAGTAAACAACGGCTGTCCCGTTCCTTTTACAACTTGGCATCAGTTATTACTGGTTGAATAGGACACAAAAATGAGCACAATCTCTGAAACAGAACATCTGACAAATGATGTTAAGATTACATTCCTCCATCACGGATTGCATTTTGTGATTTTCACTTATTTGTCAAGTGAGAAATTAAGCTATTGATTTACATCAGTAAAACAATTTCTCTTGAACAAATACTCCGATAGCGCTCTGCTTGTTTGCTGTCTTAGCAGGAGATAGACAAGCTGATCAATATCAATTTCATCTCAGTGTGTTCAGTTCAGAGAGAAAGACGTGTTTAGCCTAGCTTTAGCTCAAGGTGGAGGCAGTCAAAGGTGCTTTCTAACAACTGCAAAGCCCAGTTTTCATCTTTGTTACCTTTCTACTCAAGGCAAAGTATTTAAATCAAGTGCAGGGAGTTATTTGACTGATATGAAAACTATTCCTAAGTGGAGGTTTACGAAAGGAGGTTTCTATAAAAAAAAAAAAAAAAACCCTGCAAAGAGTTACCTTGACTCTTCTCTACATCCTTCGTCTAGGATGGAGATATTTCAGCTCTTGAATTGCTGTAACACACTATTCAACTGCGTTTAGGTTTTGCTTTATACACTAGACTTATGCATTTATCTTATTTGGCTTTCCAATAAAAACGTCTACTTTTCTGTAACGTGAGAGCTCACGGTAAGTAACAGTGGCAGAAAGCTGGAATGAAAAACATTTTCTCAGGCTCTCTGCGGAGGGAGACCTACACATCATCGCGCATATAAAGCTTGTCAGCACTGTGATTGTTCTCAATAACCCCTGTTGCCCAGATGAATGATGGCAGGTACTGGATGAAAGCCAGCATCTGCTTAACTTCAGCTAAAGTCTCTTTCCAACATTTCATTCAGTACCATTCAATGTCAAGCATCGCTGCACAAACGAAAGAGTGATGTGTAATAGAGAGAAAAAAATGCTTGGAGATGAAAGAGCGCTCCGTCGCTCACCGCCGCACGTATGATTAGCTCCGTCAAGTGTGACTACAGCAATCTAGAGTGAGGTGTTTGTCAATATGTTGTTCAAAAGCAGAGAAAGAAACTTTTCAAGTTCACTTTTCATATGAACTTTTGAAAGCAGCCAAAAACTTATAGTAAAAACTACACAGCAGCACAGCAGTCAGTCTCAGGAATATAAAAACGTGGTTATCTTATGACTTAATACAGTAAACATCGGGGGGAAATATCTATATTTTTTGCTGATACCATAGCCTACTATCTACCATAACACCCCTATCTACTGTCTATGTGAAGCACAATGCGTTCAACACTTTAAATCAAACTGTCTCAGCACTTTTTCTTTCTTCCGTATCTCACTTTAACAGTCTCTCCCTAGTGTCATTTTTTTTTTTTTTACCCTATCTTGATCCTCTTTTTAACAGTGTGTCTTTATCAGCGTCAGTGTGTTTGTTCGGAGAGTACAGCTCACCCAGTACGACATGGAAGTACGTCACCGCCGATGGCCTGTGCTTAGAAAAAAAGGGCAACAGGAAGAGACCACTCAGGGAGAGAGGAGACAGGAGGGGAGGTGAAGGAGAGAAGGGTGAAGTTGTGTCGGAGGGAGAGAAAGTAAAAAGGAGGCAATGTAAGGTACAAGACATCAATGACTTTTTGCATGCTAAAGATTTTTGTTTTGTATATGTTGAGTGCTCCCTCAGGTCGCTTTTCATTATCTTCTGATCAACCCGAAAAAGTCCAGTCACCAAAATGCAGATGAAAGAAGAGAGGAGTTGATAAAAAATGTTGGGTACGCTCATCTGACTCCCCTTCAATTATTACTGTGCACTTGCAGCAACAAGCTTAAATGAGCAGCAGCAGCAGCGACCGACTTAATGACTTTTTTATGCCTCTCATAGAGCACAGAGGAAACCTTCCCTTCTTATTGCTGCATGAAGTTGAGGACATATGTAGCCTGAAAGGACGTAGAGAAACAATTGGTCAATTAATCGATTAGTCAATCAACAGAAAATGTATTCATTTTTCTGGTTCCACCTTCTCCAATTTGAAGATTTGCTGCTTATATCATTATAAACTGACTATCTTTGGATTTTGGACAGGACTGGACAAAACGAGACATTTGAAGAGTTCACCTTGGGCTCTGGGCTCTTTATGACATTTCAAAGACTTAACGATTAATCAAGAAAATGAGCAGATGAATCATTACTGAAAATATTAATTGCAGGCCTCAAATGCAGACACTACTTGGGACTGAGCGCAGCACGCTCACCTGCTCTGCATAATATCCAGGTAAAAAAAAACATGTAATGTATGTTTTTATTTACAGTTATATTCTTCTAAAGAGATGCTAGAACTGAATATCAAACCAAGATAAGGCAGTAGAGGAGAGAGCTCATTGTAGTAAAGATGGAAATAGTCATACACTGTAAAAAATATTATGGACGTACCCATATGTGTGTGGAGTCCTGTTTTGAAGCCTGAAGTTTGCATTTTGACCGTCGCCATCTTGGATTTTTGGAGCCAGAAGTGACCATATTTGGACAAGAGGGTGGAGCTGACCCTAACGCTAGCTGCTAGCTTGGTTAGCACGGTGCATTTACAGTCTATGGTTAACTGTGATAATGCTAATGCTAATTTTCACTAGTGAAAAACAAGCTTAAAACCATTCAAACAAAATGTACTTACCAGAAAAAACTGAACATCTGACTCCTTAAAGGGTGTTTTAGTACAACCAAATTCTGAACAAGACTTTTTAGGTGACTGAAACTGAAAACGCACTTAAAGAGCGACGGCTACGGCTACTCTGTGAATCTGGAGTTACACAATGGTTACATTATCTAACCAATGTTGTCACTGTGGTAGTGACTCGCCTGTGACAGCACCCACCTGTCACTCAAAGTGGCCACACCCTTAATTATGCATAACTTTAAGCCTTAATGACATGTAATCAGGTGAGTTATTCTTTTTTTTTAAATTCATGTTTCAGCCCAGGAGGTTGCTGCTTGGAAATAGTACATGATCATAACATATCAGGTGTCCACCAAAGCAACAGAAACCTCTTTTTTCCAAAAACCATGTTACTGTGACTCTGGATAATCTACAGAAAATCACCCACACTTTTCTAAGGAACCGTTTTTTTCATCAAAAAAGTAGTTCCAATGAAAACTGTTCGCTGTGAGGTCTGTGGATTGTCTAGCGTATCAAGGACACGGTTTCTGGAAAGACATTTTTTTTTTTTTTAAACGTTAACCGTCAATGCTGTGAGCATCACAAAAGAAAATCTGTTCACTTCCATTGTATTTGGGTGGAAGCATGAAGCTCAAAACCTAAATTGACTAGAAACCACATGAAATGACCTGCTCCTAAACAATGTGGCACACTATGCTGTGTCAGATTGTCACTGTACTGTTACTGTAAGACAATGCAGAGATGACGACTGAGTCGGGAGCAGAGAAGAGAAACTGGATCTTTACCAAGCTCTCAGTCAAGAGCATTAAGGATGAATAGACAGTAGTTTCTCTGCTACTTGTGTTCTTCTGGCATTGAGCGAGGAGATAATTAGAGTGAAAGCAGAAGTTATAGTCGTCGTAGCGCATTCATCCCAGGATGTTCATTCTTTCTCTCTCTTTGTATCTCCTCTTTATCTCTTCCTCCTGCCTGGATCAGCACTATTGCTTTGATCTGGCTCTTCATATAACAAGGCCCCAGGGTCTACTATACAAGACAGTAGAAAGAGTCCAAACTACAGTGTGTGTGTCTGCGCACGCCCCCGTGCACATATGTGTATGTGTATACATACTTAAAGTATGTGTTGAATATCTTCTTGCTTGTGTCAGACACTCGCCAAATTTTCCCTCAGGGATTAATTCTTCATGAGGGTTTTTTTTTTTTTCCTCCTTTCTGAAAAGCTCACTCCACTTTATTAGTAAATGATATTGCAGTCTATTAGTGATGCTGCTTGGGTGATTTCTTTTTTTTTTTCCCCACTTCAGTCCTGTGGATGCTTAATTGGCATGAAAATGGGATACTCTATATTGCCATTGCAGTAGGTGATAAATTGAATGTCATTACGTTTCCTTCCATTAACTGCAGAAAGGTTAACCATGAAATTGGGACAGAAATGATATGGAAAGGGCTCACTTAGTATTGCTGCTAATTTTCATTCATTTGTTGCCATAATCAACACATTTTAAAACTGTACACTGACTATTCTCTGCAAAATAAGGGACAGTTTCAGGATTGGAGAGACTTTTAGGTTGGGGTAATGTACCATATTTTTATGAGTAATGAGGAAATGCATATATAAAGTTACGTTTACAGTTACAGTAGGGCAAGAACACTGTGTTCTCTAGCAATTAGGATTTTGTCTGGTATGTCGTCTGGTATTTCGTCAGATTTTGTGTTTCTCTCTGCTATTGTAAATAAGATCATCTACCCCATCTTGTCTGCATCTCTGTCTCTCTCTCTCTCTCCGTCTCAGACAGGATGTTTTGAGGAGGAAGACTGCAGGGTCATGGTCTGATCCGGAATGTATGATAAAGATCAACCATTTCCTTTGCATCATGTGTGCGTGTGTGTTTCTGTGTTTGTGTGTGTTCATATTCAAGTCCAGTCTCTAACATTTTGTGAGATGAGCATTATGTCTTAAAGATGGAAATATTCATATGTCCTCTGTGAGATAGACAAATACATTTTTCTTATGTGAACTTCTCCAAGGAAGGGGAATTGCCTACCAGTGAGCGGTGGCTCTGCATTGAAATGCATCAGTGCTGTGGTTGGGATGGTGGATGTGTGTGGTAAAAAATTTCAACTCCAATCATGAAAAGTACTTTGACTTTTTGGTGCCACTGTCTAATCAGGTATACTTTATAAAGATTTTACATGTGTAAGTTGTTAAAAGATGATATATTATTGCTTTACGGATCAGTAATACGTCATTAATAACGTAACCTTTGCGGTTTTGGGATTGTAAAGAATTGCCATTTTGCTGGTGTTAGTGGACTGTAATTGGATTATTTTTCTGTCTTATATTTTGTCTTTAATTGTTCATATGATTATTTCATAATGACTTTATTTTATTTTTAATATCATTTTGAGTTTCCATCATAACCCAAAATCAATCATTTTCGTTCAAAACAATTATTACTGATCTGTAAAGAATTAATAATTGATATATTAACCATTAATGAAGCCAGAAGTTACAACTTATAAACCCTCTATAATGGATGCCTGGTCAGAAAGTGGTATTGTGTGGTCCTAATGTAACTTTTCAATTCACAAACTGCTAAAAATGTCAGATCCAGGTCATGCTCTTATTACATAATGTAATTTGTTATGTAGGAAAGTAGTACAAATAAGCTTTTTTTCAGGCCAAACCTATGAGAAGCTCAGTCTAGAGCTGCAACTTTTCTCGATTCATAAATTAATACTTTAGCCAAAAACATGTTTATAACATCCTAAAACCCAATTGGATGTGTTCATATGTCTTCCTTTCTTCAACCAACACTACAAAAACCAAATAAGTTTACTAGCATATAAACAAAGAGAAGCAGCAATTGAGAGGCTGGAACTAGAGACTGTTTGGTATTTTTGCTTGAATTTGAATGCTCGATTTTCAAAATAGCCACAGTATGAATGATTGATTAGACTGTTTCAGCTTGATAGTAGTATCAATGCAGCCACATTTTTGGGGGGCTGTAAACACATTATACGAACAGAGAGAGGCAGACAAAAATGAGTAGTGAGGGCAGGAGGCTGGACACTAAGGGCCAGGTTTGGGTTAAAGGAGGAGGGGGGGGGATTTTTAGGTTCCAGCCAAAGTGTCTCCTGCAGGAGGTGGTGTGTCGGTGTGGAGGGATTCCCGCTCCTCTGAAGTCTAGGAGTTGGTATCTGGTTACTCCTGTAGGTCTGCCATGATTACCCTCCACTCACATTCCACAGCCCTCATTTACTCCAATCCACACAGGAATCTGACAAAGTCAGCATTACACACAGAAACACAGACACACACATACAAACCAACACATAGACCAACAAACATAACAGATCTCCAGTCAAATGTTAAACAAACTTTTAACTCAAAACATCTCAAATTACCACATTCATCACCCCCGCTTCTTCAAATTTCCCCTTTCTCCAAACAAACTCCTTGTCAATTGCAAAATGCAACACAACTTGAGAGTTTGGACGGCGATTTTCGGCTGTGACCGAGGTTTGTGTTGCCGCTGTAGTGCTAACCTGGTTGTAAAATGCCAGAAATGCTGTAATCCACATGGAGGCGTTTGTCACCTCACACCAAACTGTGAGGGGAGCAGCGGTAATGTGGTGGTTTAGCCCTCGACCTCGTCTGTTACCCTCCTGCTGGAAGGAATGCTGTTATAGACGGCCGACTAGACGCCCAATCAGCTGCTCCACATGGCCACATGTTGCAGAGTTCTTTTGTGATACTGCAACAGGACGTTATGTACTCTCACAGACACTGTCCACTTATGACATCAGCGTTTGTACTCGTATCTATGCGCGCAGTAGCTCGTACACGCTGCTTTGTGTGCATGGCCTGTGCCTTCAGCCTCATATGTGAGAGTCTTCTTGTCTCCGACGCACGCTGTTTCCTTCTTTTGAAAATGAATTTTCCCATTGCATTATTAAAGTCAGCTCTCTGTCAGTGAGGCTGACATCAACATTGTTCCTCTGTGGGGGTTTTTTGGCCTCTGGGAGGAAAGGCCCAATAGGACAGAGGACAGTGCGATTCATAATCAAGAGGCAGGCAAGGAAATGGCTCTTCTTGTGTAACGTAATTGAAAAAGAAAAGGGAAAGGATATTGTAGTCATCTCAAGCTTGTCTCATGCTGATATTGCACCTATCAGTCATATTTCATAGGGTATGTTCTGTGTGTTCACTGACATTTCTCTTGATTTATCTTCGTAATAATACGCACATACTGTGTGTATAAATATACAGAAAGAGAAGGGGGCATCAGAGAGGGGGCTATATGTGATGATTTAATGTGATGTGATGTGTGTGGGGGGAGTGTTCAGGGCATAACATATAAAATAGGGGTTTCTGTGGAAGAATATAATATATAATCATCTTTTCATCTAAACATAGCTAAAGAAAAAGCTTCCACCTGATCTTTGAACCTGCAACACTTTCAGAGGAAGAGTATTTAATACTCAAAAGGCAGATTGTGGGTGGAGTTTATGATAAAACATATATTAAAACACGTACAACACGTTCAGCAGCTCTACACTTGAAAGTCAATATTGTGAAAGACTGAACGCTGCCAGAAAAATACTGCAGCTGCTTAAATTAACAATGAAATTTAGATATTGTATGAGGTCTCATCCTAAGGGTGATGCTTTTGATAAACATTTAACATTTAATGAAAACAGACAGAGTGTCTTGTTTCTTTTCAGCTGAGAAAAATAAAAGTTTGTGGTGCCTAAATCTAAACTGGCAATGATTATCCACACTACCGTCTGCTGTCTAGACCAAAACGACTACTTTTGTTTGGTTTGTTCTCTGGTAATTCTATCTGTTTGTTTCTGGCTGACAGACATGCGGTATAATATGTAGATGAAATGTGGAGATCCTCCCTTTTAAGAAGCTGCTGAAAGACAAGAGAAAGCTTATGACAATGAGGCTGATTTCTGTCGTTCCGAAAATCGACGACAGAAGTAGAAAATATTAACATTTCAATTGCAATCAGACTTTAAAACTGTGATGTGAATAATTTGATGAATCAATTCATCATTCAAGTCATTTTTTTAAGCAAAAATGCCAAACATCCCCTGTAGTTCCAGCTTCTCTGTTTTGATGCTTTTCTTTGTCTTTAGTGATAATAAACTGAATATTTGTGGTTATTGGTCAGACAAAACAAGCAATTTGAAGACGTCATCTTGGGTTATTGGAATTTGTGTTGGGCTTTTTCCCACTATTCTCTGACGTATTATAGACCAAACAATAGATTAAGTGAGAAAACAATCAGCAGAATAATCATTAAAGTGATCGTTGGTTGCAGCCCTACTGTATCTGAATGCTAATCAGAGTTATTGACATTTGAAAATGACAACAATGTTTAGGCTAATCTCAGAGTTTTTTTTCTAAATGAGCTACTGTTAATTGCAGTAAAAGCACAGTGGTCACACAGTCCTAAAGGAAGATCACCACCACTTCTTCCATGACCCAATAATTCTACTGAGAAATCTCACATCAACATAACCAGTTACATACTGAGTGCAGTGGGTGAGTTAGCTGTTTCTATTTACTGCCAAGCCCTTCACCATAATAACCAATGGGATCTGCACAACCACTTATAATACTATTTTTAAAAGTGCAAAAATGGATGGTGATTAACTTAACCTGTCTGCTAGAATAATTTGCAAATACAAGAAAGAGTTTTAGTGGTAGATAAAAATGTATGAATCTGTTTTTAAATTATTATGATCACATTTGGTCCTCAAGTCTACACTGTTGTAATGAGGGGATTTCTGTCCTTTCTGTTATCTAACTGCAACCACTAAATGTTTTCTTTTTTTAAAAAAAAAGGCCTTCCTCCTGTTGACTAATTTGTATACTATTATATACTATTTGTATATTCTGGCTATACTTGCTCCAATAAGGCTGCATTCACACCCAATCCATCAATGCATGAAAAACAGCAGTCCTCCCATTCATTTGAATGGGGGCAGTGCGTTTATGCTGTGGGAGTGGAAACTGCACAGGGCTCGACAAAAAAACACAGCGGCCATCCAGCAAGAAGCTGGACTCAACTTGAACCATAACCCAACGTCACGCTGTGGCCAATCACATACATGTAAGCACACACACACATTCCTGGTGGATTACTTGTAACGTTTACCTTGTCATTGTGATGAAAGATAAAACTTTCCAGAGTTGTAAAATTCTGTCTGTGAGTTTTACAAACGGCTGTGCGGTGTTTTGGCTTTTGATAAATCCATAAATGCATTAATCTGTAACTCCACTTCCTGGATCGTATTTCATTGTCTCACTGGTACCTCAAACAACACGCCCCAACCATTGTAGCCCTCTGCATCGTAGTGCCGGATTTTGGTGGGAATGCAGCCTAACTGACAAAAAACAATTTTGTGAAGCAAAACAAGCTTTATGCTTAAAAAAACATTACTTGAGAGAACTACATCCATGTTTTCCTACACTCTCTGTGCAAACATATGTGAACACACAACTGAAGTTGGAACAGAGCTGAATAAGTGCTGGCATTTAAACTCACAAACTCTAATTACAACAACAAACAGCACACAGAAAAGCAAGCCTTGTGCGTGACTGTTCCCGGCCACAGATCAGTATTGGCTCAGAATTCATTACATGGAAAGTGTTATACTCGTACATCTTTCTAATGATGATCAGTGAGCTGTATTCTCACATTTGTCAGCTAACTCTGGTTACCATAAAATAATTAACCACGGGGCAGTTTTGACTACCTAGTGTATAAAAACTTTGAAATAAGCGGGTTTGTGTGCACATACGTTTCAGCCACTGGGTATGTGCACATGTTTGTGTGTGATTTTTTTTCTTTGATTCAATGAGGTTAGGAAAAACATGACTGCAGGCCATCCTGGAACAAAATAAGCATAAGAATGCCAGAAGTGACTGTCCCCTTCTTAAAACCCCCAACAGACACATCCAGCCTGTAAACATGGCTAGACTGTCCCCACCCCGCCACCTCCATAACCCCCCCATCCTGGGCCCCAGCCCCCCTCCTGCTGGGAGCAAGCAGATAGACAGACTGTCTTATCTCCCCCCCCAGGGAAGAGGAAGAGGGGGATGGGGGGGGGACTGGCTTTGTGTCTACCGGCACAGACGAGGACTTTGTGTTGCATTTCCACATGCATGCATGCAGGCACGTGTGCAGGAATACATGGACATATACACACACACACACACACACAAACACACACACACATAGGCAAGCAAATAATATATGACACACAGCAGGCAAATGCAAGGACAAAGCGTACAGAATTCTTTGATCTATATATACTGCATAGGATGTCTCGAACAATAATGCAATTTAAAATGACTCACATTCCAGACAAATCTACAGCAAATTATTTAAACAATCAGGAGGATGTTTACGTCAGTTTCAATGTCAGATGATATTCTAATTAGGAAAAATAAGCCCTGAAGTGAAAAGGTCAGGGTACATTCACACACAAAGAACAGCCCAAAGCAACCCCCACTAACCCCACCTAGACAGGCCTATAATGCCCCACCTACAGCCCACAACCCTGTTCATCCCCCAACCCCCAGGTCTATACACACAGACATATATATATACATAAACACAGACACACACACACACAAGCAAAGGCTGTATGGCAAGCCCTTTCAACATTTAATCAGTAGCGGTAATATCAACAATTGCTTCTTGAATAGAATTCCAAGCCAAAATATCCATAATGTAATTTTGACTAGTAGCAGTTCTAATTAAAGATATCTACAATTAATTTCTCACTAGTCAAAATGTTAATTCTTGATATCAACAATTAATTTCTTATTAGTGGAAATGTCCATTGTAGATATCTATAACTTAATTACAACTAGTCAACTTTTACCACTGACTTCTATTCAAACTCAAATACTGATATCTATAATTCAATTTTGACATGTTTTAATTCCAAGTCAACGTATCCATTTTGACTAGTTGCAGTTCTAATTATTGATATCTACAACTCAATCCTCACTAGTCAAAATGTTAATTATTGATATCAACAATTTAATTCTAATTAGTGGCAATGTTCATTGTAGATAATTACAATTGTTCTTACATTACAGATATCATAAATGGAATTCTAGATATCTAAAATTCACTAGTCAAAATTAAATTATTGATGTTGGCTTGGAATTGTAACTAGTAAGAATGTAATTATACATTCTTAGAGATATCTAGAATTGCATTTCAGATATCTGAAAATACAATTTTAACTAGTGGAAATGATATTCGTACTAGTAACATTCATATTTGAAATATCTATAATTCCTTTTAATTGAAAGTGAATATTAAATATCAAAAAAGTAGTCAAAATTTAATTGTAGATATCTTCAATGACGTACACACAAATTTGAAATGAATACAGTAATTTGGGCTACGTATCTGAAATTAATATGGTAATTTGAATGACATAACCAAAAATAATATGGTAATTTGGGCAACGATGATGAGTGGAAATGGATTGAGAAGGAATTTCTAATAGTGAGACGGCAGTTTCTGCATTTGACAGAATTTTGGCGAAGCCAGACAAGAGTTGTTGCAGGGTGGTAACAACAACATCCTTGTTCCTACAAGATATCTGTTCTGTCAATTCTGACATTGAATGTCTGGTAAGCTAAACGTCAATAGCTACAGCTAGCCATTAGCTAATATTACTAGCTTGCTAACGCCAAACTGGTCTAAATGATGTATTCAGTTCAATTTAGGGAGACCATTGAGTGAGACAGGAAAAGACAAACACTCTCAAATTAAACTGAACTGGAGCTTAGCAGAGTTTAACCAGTTTGCCCATCAGAGCTACCCCCAAGTAAGCCTAAATCTGGTAGGGTTTGAGTTGGCCAGGGCTGATTAAGGCAGATAAAGGTCTGAGCCAATTCTATCAAAGAATTAAAGGAGGTTACTGGAAGGAGTAGGCTATACATCTTCCCACTCGCTGAAGTGTTACAGATATGTAATTCCTCACAGTTTTGGTCAGTGTTAAAAAAAGTGTTGAACTTGGATTGCATGATTTGATTCTTTCTGATCATCACAATGTCATCACAGGAAACAACTTTAAATATGCATCTCCCACCACCTGAACCTGCACCAACACCATGTTCTAAAACAAACCCAACTGAGGTAATTAAGAACACACCTATTTCCTTTATAATGTACAGATAGTCTTTAACAAAAGTTGTTTTGGTTTTTTTTGTCTGAGATGGGTCAAACACTTTTCTATTCTAATTATGTTGTATCGCTCTGTTATACTGTATGCTTTTCAAAGCGTGCAAGAATGGCAAACTTTACGGCATCAACAAGACGCAGAATTTAATGAGTCATTGCTGGCAGATAACGAAATAGGGTAATTTCATGCTGGATTGTCCTTGAGAAAGCCATTTCAAACTAACAGATTAGATGGCAACATATTTCCATTTATCTCAAACAGGAAATGAGACATCAGGGACTGGAGGAACAGGAACAGAGACGGTTAAAGGTAAATGCGATCGGTTACATAATGAAATATAATTTCAATTACAATTGCACAGATTGTTGCTCTTCAAATGCAGTTTAAAATTCATACAAGTATAATTATGTGTCATAGGCAACTGAGGCAAGACGAGACCAAATGGATGCTTCTGAAGTGCCCATTGATGATGTGACACTCAAATTAAAATTTTCAAATGGACTAGTGAGAACAAAGAAATTTCTCATCTGAATCCATTCAGGTAATCACTTTTCCTGTCTCAGTGTTAACCCCTGACAAAAAGTTGATCTCTGGTATTAGGTTTTGCTCTGAAGTTGCATTTGTGAAGAATATATTAACAGTTGTTAAGTCCTGTCTCTATTCTTTGCTTTAGACACTGTTTGATTTCACTGAGCAAGAGGAAATGGCCAGTGAGGTTTTCTGTCTTAGAGAAACAGCATCAACCAAAGCACTCGATAGCACACTGTCAAGATCCATTGAGCACTACAACATCGAAAGGTTTTCAACTCTCTATGTTTATCTGTGTTTTTGTGTATTTTGTCTGAAATTCAGCAAATTGATGCAGGTGAGCCCAATGGTGCTTGCCCTGCAGGCCAACATAGCCCTTCACCTGCTCCTTCTTCTCCCCACCAGCCTCCTGCACCATCACCTCCTCCTCTTCGACCCTTAGAAGTCTTAGAACACTGGACAATAGTCAGTCCTCATCAACTGAGTATGTTATTTTCTTACATTTGAATATTTATTCTAAAACTTCAAAGTTCTCTTTATTCCTTAAAGTTTTATATTTGTTTTTAACTTACAGAATTAAACTGCAAACTCTTGATGAAGCTTCTCAGCAAAGTGGATCTCACCTCTAATCAATAAAATAAACATTTGCAGAGACAACATCTTGCAGGGTACTCTTCAAGCATTTAAATGACACCACTTTGACCCAGGGGCAAAGCTGGATGTGGATTTTGTCAGCACTGAGGGGACAGAACAAGGGGCTGTGGATGATGGTGGACCAACCAGAGACCACCTGCGGTTGCTAATGAGGGTTATACAGCACTCAAAGATATTTGATGGGCCTGAGAATGATAGGCTGTTGGCACTTGATAGTCATGGTAAGTATTTAGTAAGTTTTCTGTCCTTTTTTAAAATTGTATAATAGAATCTGTACAAAACTAATTATTTGAATCTTGGTTTAAAAGTTGGTTTTTCAGGTCTTGAGACTGGACTGTACATGCTGATTGGAAAAATGGTGACTGTGCATAATTCATGGTGGAGTTGGTCCACACTTGTTTTCTGAGTGTCTCTTTCTTCACCTTAGCAATAAATCTCCACCTCCTGCCTCAGTGGATGAAATGGGAGACTGCTCCTTCAGAGAAAATTGAAATTTAAAGGGTGTTGGTCATTTTTGGAAGCCCGGTCACTAATCAATGCATTCAAAAAGTTTTCAAACCAGACTTTTTTTTTGGGGGGGGGGGGGGGGGGGGGGGTAGTGTCCTGTATGGTGCTTGTTGGCACAAAGCTTGAATGTAAAGCGCTTTTTGTTTCTATGATAGGACTACTCCCATTATTTTATTTTTTAGATAAAAGGAGCTGAGACTGTCCATGAGGCAAATGATGTGATCACAGACACAGAAAACAGCCTGAGTATGATGAACTCTGAGGTACATCTCATCCTTGAAGCAGAGGGATTCCTTGGTCCAGTCTGCAGCAGATTACTTTGTTGATGGATGGATGCATGTGGCATTGAGACAGCAAGCAATTTATCCATCAGGGCAAAAGTGAGTGGTGTATAAGGGTGAACACGTTCAAATAACATTGATTTGTAATGTTCTATTATGTGTTCCTTTCTCTTCTCTCATTTGAGAAGGGTTTCAAAACTCTTGGTTTCCTTGACGAGCTTAGGGCTCACCCTGAAATCTTTGAGGACCTGTTCACCAATGTACTGAAACCACTGGAGGCAAAAGACTTGTCTACTTTGTTTGAAGTTGACTTCTCAGCCCCTAAAAGTAACAGACGACGTCTGGAAAATCAGAACATCTGTTTCTGGAAAGACTGGTTAATTGATGTTGAGGTTATGATATTTTAATGGCATATAATAACCTCTTGTTCCTTGAGGTACAGATAAATTACATAGGCCTTTGTGTTTTTGGCTGGACCACTGGGTCAGCCCTAGGAATTGGAATCTGGGTGGGTGGGTGGCTCTGTCGATCATTTGTATCTCGTTGTGCAATCACAGTTGCGCTAATGCACCACAAGATGGCCTTAGGTATGCCAAACCACCATTTGAAAATAGCCTCACACAACTATTGGGAAGATCGCGCGCAGAAGAGTTCAGCGACAATATTCTGAACCTGGACTTTAACAACAGTGTCATCAAGATGCATAGTGGTACATTACTTGAAGCTTTTTAGTGTGACAGGCATTTATACTTCTGCCATACAAGCTACAATTTCCTTTACCCTTGCGTATTTGCAGAAGGAGAACGCAGCCCCTTGACACTGGAAATGGTGCAGGGGTTTGCCTCTGGAGCTTCAGCAGTGCCTCCCTTGGGCTTCCCACAGCGTCCTGTCATTGAATTTCCCAACGATGAATCTTTCCAGAGGCAAATATGTGCGTCATAGTGACTGCCGACTGCAGACTGCCCATTCACAAAGAGTATGAGAAATTCAGAAGCTGTATGACTGAAGGAATTCGGCAGGCTTCAAGTTTTGGCATTGCATAATTTTACATTGACAATCAAATCAAGGTACCAGATACTGATATATCTACTGATATTCTTTCCACCCTTTTTTTGCCCTCAACTTTGGTTATCAAAGTGAAGATGTGCCAAAGATATGCAATGGGGGCAGGACTTTTTACAGTTGAAGAATAAACTTTAATTTTATTTTTCAAAAATAACAAAAAAAAGTTATACATATTCTTTTATTTCTGAGGTAGAATGAGGTAGTGTGTCAGGTAGTGTGTAGTGCAAGAAGCAGTTGTATTTTTGGTTATCGGACAAAATATTACATTACTACATTCATTTAGCAGACACTTTTATCCAAAGAATAAGTGGATTCAATGTCAGTCCTTTAATATCTTTAAGCCTTATGCCTTTAAATGCACCAAAAACATTATTAAAAATAAATGCAGGCATTAACTGACTGATAAAATGTGACATAAATTGATATTTATGTTTTAATTGGCTTCTGTATTTATTTACCTTTGTATTAATTCCCCTATTTATTTACTTTCCCATTTAATTTTCCAGTTTATTAATTAATTAATTTTTTTATTTATGTACCTGCTCCTTTTCAAACCAAACACTTATCCTTCTTAGCCTGTGGAAGTGTAGGAGCAAGGCGTGTCTTAGAGGGCTACGCCTATCCTCATAGAATCTGGGTTACGGTATGTAACCAACGATCTATGCACTCTGATGTTGATCAACCAATTGGCAAAAAGTTGACCCCATGGTACACTTTGCATGACAGCCCCCTTATTTGCATAATGAAGCAGAAATGCAAAAAGAAAATACAGAAAAAAATAAGTCTGGGGAATTAAACACGAGGAAATGCAAAGGGAAAATAATGCAGATATAAATACATAAATAAATACATTTTTAAAAAATGGAAAATTAAATGGGAAAGTGGGAGGCAGAGCCTTCAACTATAAGGCTCCTCTCTTGTGGAACCACTTTCCAGTTTCAATTCAGGGAGGCAGACACCTTCTCCACCTTAAGAGTAGGCTTGAAACGTTCCTTTTTGATAAAGCTTGTGGTTAGGGCTGGCTCAGGCTTGCCTTGGACCAGCCTCTAGTTATACTGCTATAGGCCTAGACTACCAGGGGACTTCCCATGATGCACTGAGCTCCTCTCTCTTCCTCCCCTTCCCTATATGTACACATTGATGTCCCATTAATGCATGTTACTAACTTGGCTTCTTCTTCAGAGTTTTTGTGCTTTCTCGTCTCCTAGGTTTCTATAGATCATGGTCGCAGACCACCCGGTTCCAGATCGCGGGCTTCCATGGATCGTGGTTGTGGACTGCCTGCTGCTGTGGTCCTGCTTGACACCCATGCCTACTATTAATATTAATATTATTGTTAGTCATATTTCTATTACTATTATAATTGTTATTGTTATTATTGTTGTTGCTGTGCATCTCTGTGTCTCTCTCGCCCTCTCTAAACCAAACTGCCTAAGGTAGATGGCCGCCCACCTTGAGCTTGGTTCTGCTTGAGGTTTCTTCACGTTAAAAGGGGAATTTTTCCTTGCCACCGTCGCCAAGTGTTTGCTCTGGGGGAATGTTGGGTCTCTGTGAATTAAAGTGTACTGTCTAGAACTGCTCTATATGAAAAGAGACCTGAGATAACTTTTGTTGTGATTTGGTACTATATAAATAAAACTGACTTGACAGTAAATAAATAGGGGAATTAATAAAAAGGTAAATAAATACAGAAGCAAATTAAAACAGAAATATCAATTCATGCCACATTTTATCAATTAATTAATGCCTACATTTATTTTTGGTGCATTTAATGGCATATTAATTTATTATTGAGTCATTTGAATTTCCATCAATGGCTCCGTGGGTTACCAAACCCCACCTTGTGATAAAAGTAAAGGAGAAAAGTATATTTGATTATCAATCTAACAGACTGATGCAGTTGGATTTGAACATTAATATGTCTCAGACGGTTTTCTATACCTCTTGATTACTTAATTAAAACTACTCAGTAAATGTATGTCTGCAGTCTTTATACAACATACAGGCCAATTACCTTATGAGGCGCATGTTTCTGTCTATGTGCTATAAGCTGTTGGGATGAGGAACATGGTACACCCTTCTGGTCACAGCACTGCTCCACCTGCGTGCAGCTGCAGCAGGATTTATCTGGGTCAACATGTCCCGTACCCTACGCCGTGGAACCAACAGCCGCTCAGCACGCAGAAATCCTCACATCGTCTAAAAAAGATGAAGCCAACCAACAAACTAACCAAAAATATTTTCAGCTAATTGTATTGGCAACACAAATTAAAACAACATTTTTTATAGTTCATGGGGAACATAAAAACTACTGTACTTCCCCTATTAGGATAAAGACCACAAAGTCTTGTATTTTGTTGGCTGAGCTCTTCGTTCGTCACTGGCTGATATTCTCTCCAAACAAACACTCCATGCAGCTTTGTTTTCTTGTACAGAAACGATGAGGAGCAGGGCTCGAGAGTAATGGTGTCTGGAGACGGTAGAAAATGTGTTTGTGACAAACAGAGATCTTCCCTAGGACGCCTCCAGGACGAAAGGGGATTTATATAATTTCTATTCATTTATTTATTTAATTAAACTATTGCTTAGCAAATGATAAACTGAACCAAGCGCTTTACAAAACTACGATGGAGCACATCTTCTCATGCTGTTACCATAGTTACTAGTGATGCGCGGATTGCAGTTATATCCGTGCGCTCCAAGGTTAATCCACGGATTGAGCGGGTTGGGTGCCAAAAAAATTAACATTCTGATTAATAGCGGATGGGTCACGGGTGGTGAAATAATACATCATTAATGAGGAAAATAATTACATTCTCTAAAATGTGAACATAGCAGAGCAGTGCTGTAGAGCTGCGGTCTGCTGCTGCTCTGCAGCAGACAGCTTCATTTTTCATCAGGAACGAATTACTGACTCACAACTAAGCAAACTAACAACAGGGAATACTAAGAAATATACAGACACTAATAACACTAAGAAATACACAGACACTAATAATTATTTCTACAATTATACAAGATAGATTATTGGAGAAATTGGGACACTCAGCATGCTACAATCTTTCCAAACCGCATGGGTTATCATGCAGAAACAAGACCACAGCAGGCAGCGTGCATGGTACATAATATGAATGAAACTGTATTGCAAAGGCATAGTTCACCATGGAAACGTTTACAATGACTGAAAGCAGCATCTCAAAACTTTAAAGTAAATCGTTACAGAAAGCACTCATACATCAACAGGGGTGGATTTAGTGATTTGGAGACCCTAGGAAAACTAAAAACTTATTTTCACCCATTCTCTAACTGGGAATGTCTCAAATCTTTTTTCTTTAGTAAAACTATTAATGTTGCAGAGTAAAAATACTATAAAAGTAAAAGTTCTGCATTCAGAGTTTTACTTAAAAGTGAAGAGTGAAAGAGAGGTACTATCAGCACAATGTACTTAAATTTACTTAACTTATGTTCAAGGTGGTGCTTTTAATTCTAACCATATATAATGCTGGATAGTTTAATCAATAATAATGCATCATTTGCCATTTCACACTTAAAAGATTTACAGGCTGTAAAGCATCCACATAGCCCCAAGGGCCCATGTGACTTAAATTTCGTCACCTACCTATGTCCACACAGGTCTTGCAGACACCTGTGTACAGTCTAAAATATATGACGGCGCAAGCTAATGTGTGTGTACATGAGTGCACACATCTCTCTATGCTGACACCCAATATAGTATAAACAGAACAGCGTGCATGACTACAGTCTGTGTCTCTGTCTGTTTTGGAGAACATTAGGGCGTTGACTTTGGAAGATATCCACTTGATTTGCCAACTCAGACCGTTGACGCCACAGATTAGATTGGACATCTCAATCAGTAAAGTCATGTTAGGAAGAAATCACTTCACTACCAATATGATTAGGTCAGTTTGGTTTGGGGAAATTGTGATGGGTATTTTTCACTATTTTCTGACATTTTATAAACAAAACATAAACTAATCTCAATTAATTGAGAGAAATAATAGTTAGATTAATTGATAATGAAAAAAAATCATTAGCTGCAGCCCTAGTCACATGAGTACCATAAAAACAGACTGAATGAATCTAAACTAGCACTTAAAGGTCCAGTTTGTAGAATTTAGCGGCATCTAGCGAAACACACTTAGCAGAAATGGAATATAATATTCATAAATATGTTTTAATTAGTTTATAATCCCATGAAAATAAGAATCATTGTGTTTTCATTACCTTAAAATGAGCCCTTTACATCTACATAGGGGGCGGGTCATGCAATTTTTTCCTAGGATGGCGAAGTCATGACCCACCCTACTCTGCCTCTGATTGGCTAGTGCACATTGCCTTCATTGTTTGGGTTGGTTAAATTTATGTATGGGGAGTGAGGTTGGTTAGGGTTAGGGTAAGAATATCATAATAAACCAATCAGAAGCAGAGTAGGGTGGGTCATTACTTCGCCATCCTAGGAAAAAAATTATCATCAGTGGGTCCCCTTTCATGGAGCCCACCATGTTTCTACAGTAGCCTAGAACGGACAAACCAAACACTGGCTCTAGAGAGGGCCTTTTGCATTTTTCGCAAATTTCATGTTCACCGCAGGTTCTCCTATACGCTTGGAAGGGGAGGGTGAGAGGAGCATAGATACAGGAAGAGCGCCAGGCTTTGAAGCAAATTTGACATAGCGGCCAAACTGTGTAATTACACCGTCACGTGATGCACATTGGCCCAAAAAGACTTTTTCCCATAAACTTACATTGTGAAAGAGACGTCTGTAAATCAGTGGATAAATTTTTCTGAGCGTCACAACCCTCGCGAAATGACTTGTCTGACTATCAGACTTAAATCCGTTCGGTCCAATCACATTTCAAAAGCCTAGAAGAGCCGCATGATTGAATTGTTTTATCCCCATTGAAGTTAGCCAGAGGACTAAACCGGAAGTAGCCAACTCGGCCAGCGAAAGTCACTAGTACGCATGCTCTATAGGCCGCACAATGTGGAAGATCCGGGTACTTTCATACCGGGAAGTCGATTTTTTTTGGCTTCATGCGCCACTGAGCAACTTTCATAGGAATGAACGGGGCCCGCCTCCGACGCTGTATCCAGTTCTCTTTATACATCCTTGGAGAGGAGGGTCATTCAATTGGTTGTAATCTGCAACCCCACTAAATCCTACACACTGGTCCTTTAAGGATGAACCAACATTTTAGATGTCCCACAAAAATTTATCACAAAAAATTCATAAATTAGACAAATCTAATCTATGAATCAAACTAGTAATCCAGTTGCTGATGCAAGCTAATTATGCAATGTACGACACCACTCAATGACAAAATAAAGATAAAACAAACATCGACCAGAATACATGTGCACAGGTTAGAAACATGTTACTATAAATCACACACAGACAACAATGACTGAACAGCCAATACAGGCAAACTTGGCTATTATGTCCCTGTAGACAGCAGCTTCAGTCCAAGCAAACAAGACAACCTCCACCCACGGCGGGACATTTACACACATAAGGTATATTTGACTCACGGTTGTTGACGCCGAAGCCCATTATCTTCAATGGAAGTGTAGCTAACGGTGAGCATCCAGGCGATAGCCATATCCCGGTGTACTTGTTGCTGTTAACTCTTTTCTCCATCACCACCGACTAACCAGTCTTACAAAACACGGTAGCTTTAGCTGATAATACTACTGGAAAACTAGCCATCTACCGGTTTAAATGATGTTGCTAAAGTCTGTAATTTGTTTAGCATGAGGCCTGAGAGAGGGTGGCTTCATAGTTCATTTCTTTTACAATCCTGTTCATTAACAGTTTCACAGACTGCATATGCTTGGTTGTATAGATAACGGCTAACGGCTAGTTAACGGCTAGCTAATGCTAACCTAGCTAGTTTTAACTGTCAAAGGATACTAACTTCACCTTGCTCACTTCAGTTAGACGCGAACTGACATTGACCTAACTTTACAATCCAGAGGGGCGCTGTTTCACCACGTTGAAGAAACTCAATTAAAATATATGGTCAACACAACAAAATAAGTATGGTATGTGACAAACAGTGGTGGAGGAAGTACTCAGATCCTTTACTTAAGTAAAAGTAGCAATACAACAATGTAAAAATACTCCATTACAAGTAAAAGTCCTACTTGCGTAAAAATACATGAGTATTAGCAGCAAAATGTACTTAAAGTATTAAAGTAAAAGTACTCATTTGGTCCCTCTGAGTGATATATTACTATATATGACATAATTACATTATTAACACCAGGATTTAAAAAATACTGCACCCATTCTTAGTAAAAATATTCACCAGAAACCAAAAAGGTCTTTATTTTGAATTATTAACATTCAATTTATTCAGTTAGACTTAATGTAAATTTTATTTCCCCACATGATGGTCTAAACAATGTTTCAAGGCCTTCCTCATACTGCCAGGAATAAAATTATGTGTGAGGTATGCCGGAGCCTTTACATATTTATTATTTTCTTGGCCTGAGAGTAGTCAAACCAGCTCATAAAATACTCAAAGTGTTTTTCCTTAGAAGCTGCTCACAAAAAACAGCTTACATGTGTTACATATATATGTACATGCTGACTCAAGATGCTGGTGAAATCTGTAATAGTTTTAATGGAATTATTGCTGAGTGGAATCAGGGTCACCCTGTCTGAGGAAGTCATGAATATAAGGCCATTCCTCTCTCTCTCTCTCCCTCTCTCTCTCTCTCTCTTTCACACACGCATATGTACACACACACACACACACACACACACACACACACAAAGCTTCGAGCCGCTTTAGTTGTATTAGCAGGGTTAGGGATTATTGTTGCGAGGGCATGCAGACAGCTATGAGTTTAAAGTGCATGATGTCAAGGAACAGGGTCTCACTCTGTGGCCATAGCCTCCTGGTGTGCCTTACTCTAATAGTTTTGAGTATAATTTATCTGTAATTTATCCTATAACGTTTTTTTTTTCAGGTTTTAATAAATATAAAGATACAGAGAGTAATGCATGCATTGGGCACAGTCATAAAACAGAATCTATGTTTTCACAAACAGTCAATCAGGGAAACTTTTGTCAACAAATACCACACAAATATGTATGTTACCTGGTCTTTTTTTCAGAAATAATTTTGTAGTTATTTACCGATATATACGAGCAATAAAAATCTGAATTTTGGCTGGCTGATATCTACTTCAAGGACAAGAAAATTCTGACTCCTCATGGTGAAACTGCACTGATTGCTATTCAAATTTTTAAAGTCCTCCTCCACTCAAAGATGTGTTTTTCTCCTTGTTCTTTCAGTCAGATGTTTGAGCTTCACTGTGCAGAATGATGTATGTACCAGAGTTTGACACTGAAAGGCTGTTTTCACATTCATCTGCTATAAGTGGAAAGTTTCTCTGTGCTCATTGAAAATCAGATTTTTAAGGGGGCAGGCCCACAAGCATGATTTGTGACATCACAACTAGTTTGAAGCCAATCTTGGTCCAGTATGCAACTTACAAACTTAACTGTGATGTGGAAACTTCCAGTACACATACACTGAGAAAGGATTTTTCCGTGAAGTAGGAGACACTTGTGATCAGCAGTTAAACTTTTGAAATGAACAATATTTATATATTTATAGATTCTGGATTTTTAATGAGGAATAAGAAGTAGATGCCATTTTAAGGATTTTTGTGGAAAAACTATATTAGACAAACATTATTGTTTCAAACAGAGTATTTGTACATATCTTAAATCATGTCTGGAGGGAATCTTTAATAAAAATGGCTGGCCAGCCCAGCCAAATGCTAAAAGGGACAAAGAGGAAGCATACATTCATGCTCCATCGAGTCAGTGTCACTAAATATGTATTTCTTTTCTCATATCCGAAATAAAATTCAAGGTTTTTCCAAGCGTTTTGGAACACGGCTGAGTGTGGGGGTTGAATAGCATGGAAAGTGGGTCTTGTGAATGTAGGTCTCTGAGACAGTGTATGTGGGTAAAGCAGGCTTACAGTAGTAATCCTCTTCACAGACACCCATCTGACTAGCAACAGGACGATGCCCAGACAGACACACACGCAAATACATGCAGGCACACATACACACACACATGCACACACACACACGCACACACACACGCACAAAAGCGAGGGATTGTTAGAAGGAAATCTACTGTGTTTTGTCTTGTTTTTAGAAATACAATAGGTCATAAATAGGCCACCTCCGCTAATCTGATTCTCAGACCATTCCCCGGATATTTTAGATGTCTAAGTGAAGTTGTAATATTCCAGTACGCGTTCATTTCCTCAGGTGTGGCACCGAATTCTTTGTGTTATTGTCTGATACATTACATTCCTTTCTTTTATCTGCCATTAAAATAAGGAGGCTCCTCCAGGAAGCCGGACCCTCTGTTGACTTTATTGGTTCCTGAAATTTGTCATTACTGCTTCCTGGCTGTGATGTCATCAGCTGGTTAATGACAGAGAGGAAGAGGGGCATTCATCCCGAAATAACCCAGAAAAAACAGACAATTTTAAAAGGCATAATGAGCCCGTAAGAGCAGGGGACATTGAGTTATGACTCTGTCACGGTCTGACTCATTGTCTTAGAGGGAAATGCTTTTACGATCTACAACATGACATCAAAGTCTTTCAGTGACACAATGTTGACTTTGGTTATAATGAAGAGACAATGTTCTTCGCCAAACCCAGACTGGGAGGGTTTTATACAACTGATATGTGGCTCCATTTAAATAATCTAATTTGGATTTCATTTTAACATCGTTTTGCACGAAGCGGCAACACCAAGACAGATAAAAAATAAAGTACTGACTGGACAGAAAGTGTTATTTGTATTTTTTTTTTTTATTTTGGCATTTCTTTGTTTTGCATTTATATTAAGCAAAGTGCATCTTATTTTCTTTTTCTCATCAACACATTGCACAATACATAAATAATGATGCATATAAAACGTCTTCATATTTACAATTAATAATATATTTATATATAACATAAAATACATTTTTCGCTTCTTATTTTATTTAATTAAATCTTAGTCATTTATTAAACAAAGTCCGTCAGAATTTTATACATTCTTCTTCTTTTAAAACTTTTTTTTCTGTTTGAACCTCTGGAACAAAAAAAAAAAAACAAGGAAAGTGGGTGTAGTCTGTTTTGTGAGGGGGTGGAGGAGGGGGGCAGAAGAGGTGAGGAGGGTGAAGAAGAGGAAGGCTGCTGCTATCGGGTGTTGAAGATGACTTCCAACCAACACGGGCAGCTACTGATGAACTGTCTGGTGTAGCACTGTCCCCAGCCTTTCACAAAGCTTATCTGGACCGTGAAGCCTGTGCGAGGCTGCTGCGTGAACTCGTGGTCGTTTGGCCTCTGCAGGCTGCCGGCCTTGTCATAGTCAAAAGCTTTGATGGAGAAACCGGGGAACACCTTGTGCACCAGCAGCGTGCGCGAGTCCGGGTTGTCCAGTGTGGCCGACTTGATGAAGATGGGGTAGCAGCTGCGGTTGTAGACCCACACTCCGTCTGGCTCACGCGTCAGCTGGATGCCGTAGCCTATCTTGGCCCGCACCATCTGCACCAGCTGGGACTTGTTGTCGGAGCAGAGCTGGCCCAGGCAGAAGCCGTTCCCTTGAGGTAGATCATAGAAGATGTCCAGAGAGGGCTCCTGGACTGAGTAGAGGCGCCCGACGCGTGTCTTCTCCTCCCAGTATGCCACCACGCACCAATGGGCCCGCTCGCCAGACTCCTGCAACGCTAGGGAATCTGAAGGAGACAGAGAAAGGAAAGAAGTCGGTTAAAACCTGCCGAAAGGTGCAACACGATGGCGCTGAAACATTGTAGGAGAAAGCACAGTTAAATACACAGATCAAGAAGTAAAGAAAAAGAAAAGAGAGGGGGAAGAGTGGAGTGCATGATGTGGAAATTTTGCTTCAATAAAACACCTCAGGCTACACCAAACTACTCAAACATTGCTACTTCTCCACAACTTCTTCCTTATGCCCGTTTTGGGAAATAGAGAATTTGCTTTATTCGAGAGCCAAAGCTAAACTGTCATCCTCAATTTCTGCCACACAGGAAAACCATGTTGGAATTCTTGGACTTCAGACAAGGGAAGCAACTCAGAGACACTGGCAGGCAAGTGTCCACACGCAGTACAATATTTGTCTAGGCATTAAATGCTTATCTTCTGTCTGGCTCGCTGTATTTTTGTAACAGCGTGGCCAACAATGCTCTGACGTCAACCAATCATCTCTCTACAGCAGCACGCTGTTAAGAGGAAATTAGAAACTATCTTTGAATTCATCATCTACAAAGATGAGGCCACGGTGACTGTAACAGCAACGTAAACACAGCATCAGCCGTCCCCCCCCCCCCCCCCCCCGTCTACGGTGAAGCACTTAGTGTTTAGCTGAGGAGCAACGCAGTCCGTTTACTCTCAAACCCTGGTGTCTGAATCGTTGACAAGCTAGGCCTCGCCGGTCTTAAGTTACCCCTGAGCGTAAAAGAAGTGTAGCATTGGCCATGCTCCAGTTTCCAACCCCCCCCCCCCCCCCCCCCCCTTTAGTCTCCCTTTAGCGTGCCTCCTGCGCCGTCCCTCTCCCCCTTCATATCTCTATTCCACAGAAATCTGGCTCCCAGCTACTCCCAGCTAGAAAAGTGGGAGCCAGTCAGGCGCAAGGGAAATAGAGGGAGACAGAGAGAGAGCGCGAGAGGAAAGAAAGAGGGGGCGGGGGTGGAAGAGAAGGAATGCTTTTCACATATTTTGACTGTTACTTTTGCAACTTTGCTTCCTCTGCTGATTTTTAAGCGTCTCCTGTGTTTTTAGGGTCATCACCTAATTGCTGCAACTTCTATCAACTATCTTTAATACTTCCTCTCTTCTGTCTGTCTCTCTCTCTTTCACACACACTCACACACACACACACAAACACTCAATGAAAGACACATTCAAGGGTTAAGAAAGCTTGAAGAGGGGAAATATATGTGAGGGAAAATATGAACAGAGCCCCCTCTCAGAGACATTTCAGTTGCCCCCCCCTCCCGTCCTTCCCATCCTACTCCCCCCCCTCCTCCCCGCTCCCCTCCTTCCTCGTTTCATCTGGCGGTAGCTGTGAATGTAACCGGTAATTTGGAAGGTCCCGTCTGAGACAAACTGCAACGTTAATGCGGCAGGATCTCTGCCGGCCCGAGCGGACTCACCGCGGCCTGTCATTAGCCTTCATTAGACGCAGGGAGAAGGAGGCGGGGAGGGAGGGGGGGGGGAAGGGGCAGAAAAAGAACACTGGGAGAAGAGAGACAGAAACAGAGAGGAGGGAAGGGAAGAGGGAGGGGAGCAAAACTGAAAGCATGCGTTCCATAAAACAAGAAGAGCTGTGTTCTTTGAAGTTGGTCAGAGCCGAGCCTCGGGGAGTTTATCGTAAATCCATCCTCATGGGGTGCTGAGGGAAACTAAGTACCCAGCTATCTACCTTAGACTAAATGGAGAAAAAAAGAGCATTTATCTTTGAGATAAGAGACAGAAAGTGTCTTTTGTGTCTCAAGCTGATGTCAGACAGCGTCTCCGCTCCCGGCCCGGCTTTGCTCACGGGTCTGTTTTACATGTACGTACAGGAACAGCCGGGGTTGATAAGGAGAAGGACGCGTTCGGCTTTCTTAACAGCTGACAGAGGGCCTGCTGGTGGAGCTCACCTGTGGGGCCCTGTGTGTGTGTGTGTATGTGTGTTTGTTATTGCTGAGAGAAACAGGGCCTGGCGTCAGAGGTCATTAGAGTGGCTGCCTGTCTGAGCCTGTCATTGCAGCCTGAAAACACCCTGCTATTCAGGACTACACTAAACTGCCCCGCTTCCCCTCCCTCGCCTCTCGTCTCCTCTCTGAAACTCAAGACTGGTAGCAAGTGAGAGAAAAGAGAGGGAGGGGATAAAAGCAAACAGTTGAAGAGAGACAGAGAGGGGGAAATATGATGGCAAATAAACAACAGAGAGGGTCAGCTAGTAAAGAGGCAGTGTAAGAAGTATTCAGATCCTTTTCTTACGTAAAAAAGTGCAATACAACAATGTAAAACACCACATTTCAAGTTCTGTCTTGCCAGAGACAGATCAAAAGCCGTGATATCCTGACTTTCGGTCCCTAGTATGGGTCAAGCTTTGAAAAACTGAATCCTACACTTCCCACAATGCAACTCGATAGCCTCTTTTGTTCCCTTCTTTCCCTCCCTGACTAGCAACGTCTTTCAAACTCCATGCCTCCAGGCTTTCTGTTATACATTTTCAATTAAACACCACACTGAAATAAGCCTGATGACATCACTATGGCATCATAAGGGGGTTGTTTTCTTCCTCCAAGAGCCACAGAAGAGATTATACAAAGTGTTTCAGGAAGGTGGAATGCCCCTTTAATATGTCAACAGCATTTTTAATGTAGCCGGTTGAGCTGCAGCTACTTTATAAACTGTCGAGTAGTTTTATCTATAACAGTGTATCATATTTTAAAAGTTGATCATGTGATTCATATGTTAAGTCTGTAGCTATAGCTGTGAAACAATCATTGAGGAGTAAAAAGTACTAAATTTGGCTCTGAAATGTAACATGAAGTCAAAAAAAAGTGAAGTTCAAGTGCCTAAGAATTGTTCTCAAGTACTTCCAGCAGTGTGACAGCAGCTAAACCGAATTCTTCCCATTTCTCAGTAGTTACATAAAAAAAAAAATGACTGGAAGCAAATCTCAGAGAGACTAAAACAAATATAGCTTCTGTCCGACTCAAACGATGCTTACAAGTAAACAAAACCAAACTTTTTTCTGCTCAGTATATCAGCAGACAGAAAGCGAGACAGGCAGACTCCTCCATCTGTGGGGCGCAGCCTCGTGAAGAGTATGTTCACAGCTTGTCCTGACAGCAGATGAGCTTACGCGTCATGAGTAATGCTGCTGAACACACACACACACACACACACACACACATATATATAAACACACACACACACACACAGTAATGTGAGTGGCCCACACCTTGTTGCAAGTGCAAGGCTCATTTAACCGAATTTTAATTTTTTAACACATGGTGCAAGTATGTTTGTGTGTGTTTGCATGTGTAGACGTGTGAGGTGTCTGCCGGTCGCGCTCCTCATGTTACGGTCTGACACTATTTCAGGTACTTCTCGCATAGGTGTGCGTGTCAGACGGTGTCGTCAGAGTGTCTGCGCCGCATCCGTCTGTCCTTGGAGCGGTGTGTTTCCATCCACTCCAGCCTCTGAACACTTACAGAGCTGTCTGCAGTGCCTGTCTGTACATCTGTCTGTCTGTCTGCTCGCTGGACGTCTGCCTATCGAAGCATTAGTCCGTCTTTCTGTCTGACGCCCCATCTGCTCGCGTCTGCACTGCAGCCCTGCAGCCCGTGTGTCTCGGGCTTCTCCTCGCTGGAGATAAGCTGGCTAGCTGGCAGCCTGAGGCCATCTGTCACCCCGGCCCTTTCTACTCTGCTCTGCTCTGCTCCTGTCAGTTGTCTGCTGCAGGTCTGTCCCATTCTGGTTTGTCCCATGGGGTTCACATGTAACCCCCCCCCCCACTCAATAGCAAAAAAAAAAACTTTCAAAAAAAGCACATTTGAGAGCTACAATGTTGACTGTATTGCTGCAAGATACTGGAGCAGATTGGTGTGGAGTGCATCATGTGACCGTGGATGATGATAATAATGATAACAGGCCTTGTTAAAAGCATTTTCTGCAATGTAAGAAATTGCAAGAAGCATCTGGTGAGAGCTAATGTGGATGTTAGCCATTAGCAACCCTGTGCAAACAAAAACAGCACATTGCCACCATGTTTTCTAGGTATTTAATGGATCAGCTTATGGTCTGAGAGGAGGAGGAGGGGCTGAAACAAGCCACCATGCTCTTCAAAGACACTGTATATATCTGAGATTAAATAAAACCCCTGTGCAATGCAAAATATTTCAACCATATAGCTCAAGAGGGAAGAATTTGGCAAAGACGACACACACAGAGCCAGACCCCCTCCCCCCTCCCCCCCTCCCGTGGATTTTAATGGTCGTCGGTCTTAAAGAGTGGACGCCACGCTCTCTGAGACAATTGGACTTGGTCGAAGGGAGGAGGGGTGACGACAGACTGGGTGCTTCACTCAGGGCCACAGTCTGGAAAGGTTAATCATTACCTCTGTCTGACTCCACACACACACACACACACACACACAGACACACACACACACCAGGTTACTACTCATCTTTAGAAGTCAGCACAGTCACAGAGTAACACGCCTACACCCTCATGTGCACACACAGACACAATTTCCAACCTTCACTTCTGGACACAACACTATCAACATCAGTAAATAGTGAGGAGGCTCCTGAGAGCTGTCTCGTATCGATCACTGAGAGCTCTATATGTGTATGTGTGTGTGTGTGTGTGTGTGTGTGTGTGTGTGTTTGTGCCTCTCTCTCAGCTCAGACGTGTAATGACCCTGTCGTCATCAGACACACACAGTGGCTGACGAGAGGAATGGGGAAGACGTGGAGGAAACAGCTCGAGGGGGAAGGAAGGGCTCTTCATGGTGCCTTATTTTCTAAGTCAACACCCTCTCTCGAGCCGGGGAAAGTCTATTCCAAAGGTCAAGGGTCACACTTTAAGGCATTCCTTTTGTTCTCTCTGCCGTGCCATATATGTTCAGCCCTCTCTGTGTGTGTGCGTCTCTCTCTCTCTCTCTCTCTCTCTGTGTGTGTGCTCACAAATAAATCTTTGGTCTTGTTGATTTTTTTTCAGTTAATAAAAGTTAGAGTCTGTTGTGTTCACTTTTCTCTGCGGCAAGAAATTCAATGACTGGTGACCTATCAGAGAGAGAAAATGTCAGCGGTTCTGTGCAGTGAAGACAGAGAGGTGTCCTTGTGAGTTTAAGCAGTAGACTGTACACAGTCTGGTTTGGGGTTTTTTTTTTTTATGTACTGTTGCAAAATAAATGACTCAGTCTGCTCTTTGAATGATTGTGATTGGTAACTTGTCGTGTGGCAGAGCATGCAACCAGAAACCAAAATGTCATTAAATCAGGCTAAATGATGTGATTTATCAGTTGGACTGCTTGTGTAAAGTTTTTTTAAGCAGTTTTCATCGTCTATTAAGCAGAAAAAAGATTTATAAAATGTACTACATGGGCCTAATTTGCTTTATTACAAAGCCTCTTTGGCACGACGACTACTTTGAGGCAAAAAAGATACATTATTCAGCACTAGTAGGCAGACAAATACATGGTAGTGGGTTCAGTAGCTGATAGAGGAAGTGCCTCTTTAGGGTGGCAGCTTACGTAAGAACATTTCAAGTCCCCCCCCCTCCCGTGTTCAGGAAACCTAAATAAGCCCTGATGGCAGGAAAACCACACAGGGGAGTGGCACAGTTTCGCTATCTACAGATCTGACTCCTCGCAGAAACACAGATAGAGCGAATGAGTTGCAGACACGCCATTGCTAACATGAACCATCCGGCCACGACCGGGAGAAGATAAGGAGGAGAAATGGTGCATGTTTTCCTAATGCCTCCATCTTCAGTATCATTTTCTCTCAGTGGAAGTTTCTCGCAGTAATGATCCACATGTCTCTTTGTTGCTCAGGAGCCGTGTTAAAAAGATAAAACGCAGGAGCATCTTCTGCTTGGATGTACATCACCCTGAAACTACAGCAGGATGCTTTTTTTTCGCTGAAGGACATTTTGTTCTTCTGTAACACCTTCCTTCCTACTCCTGCTGAGTTATTATTCCAACACTTCATCATGCTGACCCTCACACACACACACACACACACACACACATACACATACACAACCATCCCCTGCAGTCCAGATTTCCCAGGGTGACAGGACAAATAAACACAAGCTAGTTGGATACAGGGTGCCAGGCAAAGCTGTAATGATGTCATCAGCTCACTTCTGCAAACACACAAGTCAAAAGATCACTCACAGGCACTGTATCTTGCAGCCATTTATACACAGACACACACACACACACACACACACGTAGACACATACCCACACCGCTACGGACAGATGGACAGACAAGCCAAACAATCGCCCACATTGTTGTGGCGCTAAAACACCGTGGGAACAAAGTGGTACAGACACCACAAACAGATAGGAAGATAACCAGCAGAGCCAGTTGTGTGTGGTATGAGCATTTGCTGTGTTGTTACTCTGTTGTTAATAATTATATACCTCTGTATGTCTGTGAGTGTGTGTGTGTGTGTGTGTGTGTGTGTGTGTGTGTGTGTGTGGTTATGCTAGCACTGTGGTCTGTGATAGAAACGTGGCTACTGACAGGGTCTGTTGCTGAGATAAAAAGAAACACACACGCACCCCTCCAGTTTGAGTACACAAAAGACAAACTGACTACATGAATGAGCAGGCTGGAGGGTGGAGACAGGAGCGCTGTGTGTCACACAAGAAATCTGACACACACACACACACACACACGTTTACAGGAATGTGTCTCCACTTATTTCCATTTCCGTCTTTATCCCGCTAAAGGGGGTTTTCTCTCCCTCCTTTCCTCCTTCTCCTTCACACACACACACACACACACTCTGTCTCTTTTTCATATCTTCCTACATTGAGGTAATGTCAAAATCCACTTCCACAGAGTGACTGCGAACCAAAACAATGTTCATCTTGTTCTGGGCTTCCCTCCAGCTCTGGCTCGTAGCCAAATCTGCATAGCCCACCTTTCAATCAGCTGGCGATGCTAAGGTAGGCTGATGCTTTCAACTGTGAACGCTATCTTGACTGTACGCTGAGAACAACAGAGCATAATGCATCTGAAAAATCTTCAGCAAAAAAAACAAAACAACAAAAAACAACAAAACATGCAAGCTAGGCACGCTTTCCGTTATCCTCTCCTCTCTCCTTTTTTTTTCCTCCCCTGTCTCTCTCCATCCTCCAGTGTCTCTGTGCTGTTTTTTCAATTTGTGCAGCATAATGACACAGGGTGGGGAACAGAGGACAGCCAAAACCAAAATTAAGTCCCTTGCCAAGAGGCGGCTTGGCTGCCGCGCAAGGAGAGGAAGTGGGGAGTAATGAGAGATCCTGGCCCGGCACGGAGCGGCCCGGCTCTGCTCTGCTCGACTCGCTGGCTAACACACAGCCTCCAAATTACAGAGAACAGAGCAGAGCTGCCAGCCATCTCTCCCTCCACCCAAAGCCGCCATCTTCTCTCCCTCTTCATTCCTTCCTCTTACTGTTCAAGCAAGGGAAGAGAAAAAAAAAAACAAAAGGAAAATCCAGATTGGACCAAAACAGAGACAGTTTTATGGTGAAGAAAATGTTTATGTAGCAAGTTACATGACTGTAAAAAAAAGGCTTGCTATACATTTCTATCTTTGCAGAAGTGAAATCATTTCTCTCTCTCTTTTTTTTTTTTTTTTTTTTTTTACTCCCTCCTTCTTTCTGGTTGGTGCACTGTTTGTTTTTTCGTCAAGAAGAGGCCTCGGCTGCCTCCCTGTCCGCTTGCCTTTTCCTCAAAGACATGAGGTCATATCCTGCGCAGCCCTTTCCTTTCCCTGCTAACCCAAACAAGGCAGGAATGCCGAATGGGAGAGGAGGGAGACTGAGGGTGCTCTGTTTCTGAGTTAAAGCTGACTGATTGCTGGAAGTTGGTTTCCAAAAAAAAAAAAAAAAAAAAATCTAAGATAGTGTCTTGGGTATAACACTGGGTTAAAAAACTATTAACTAACACACAGCGGCTTTTTCTCTCACTTGGCTTGCACCAAAAATGGGCCGTTTCTTCGGGGCCTTCCATATGACAGCAGAACTAGTTTGATTTAATGAGCCGAGGTGCCAAGACTAAATTTAATCTCTGTCAGAGCCCCTGATGAAGGTTATACCTCCAGCCGATTCACCGGATGACTAATTGACTGACTGAAGGGCTGGCCGTCTGTCTGTCGAGCGAGGTGACTGGCTGGTGGTATAAGAATACAACTCAGCCTAAATTTAACCTGCAGTGGGAGGAAGCGCCTGTGTGACAGTCGGCCGTGCGCCAGGGCTCGCACCAGGTCATTCTATCTGCCTGCCTGTGTGTACGTGTTCGTGTGTGTGTGTGAAAGTGCGCGTGTGTGCGTACATGTCACCGCAGCCCGACTGGATCCTCTTACACACAGGCACTCCGGGTCAGTCCCCGATGGCACCAGCAGGCATGCCACCGACACATACACACCAATGCTACACATCCAATAAGAGCTTGGCACGAACACAAGTCTCTAACTCGCCTCTAAAACACAGTAAACATATTTATGTGCACACTAGGTGCTGGGTATTGATCCTCTTTGGACTGACCGAAATGCATCAAGCACAGAAAACTGGCATTGAATGACTGCTCAGCCTCATAATCCTGTTTACTTATTCTTTGATCAAATAGCTCCAGGCTCAATTCAAAAAAAAATTTTTAAGCAAAGTTCTTTTACACACGTCCACATTTTGTACCACAGCCAGGACCTCTGTCTCCTCAAGCTTGCAGAAGTCTTAGAGTCAGATATTTAAAACGCAACTGAACTTTTTCCAAGCCTTTGTGAGCAGACAGACAGTTTGGCTACGTAGGTGCCACCTGAGCCGCTCATAAACAAAACTAAAAGCCATATCTAGTCTCTAACAAGTTTAAATATTACTTAACAGTGAACAGATTCTTAACTAACAATCCAGCGCCCTCTTAACCCTGACCCAATCTCTATTTCCAAATCTCCCTCTTGATCTCTCTCCTCAGTTCCTGGGTCAACCTAAAACCTCCCCCCCCACCCCCCCCCCCCCCACTCCCCCGGAGCTAAGCTCTCACCCCAGCTCAAACCAAGATCAGCACCCCAACACCCAGCTCCAGGCCTCCAGCCATCGACCCCCCTCTCCTCTCCTCTCCTCTCCTCTCTGCTCTCTGCTCTCTGCTCTGTTCCAAGCTGATGACGTGAGCCAGCAAGAGGAGCTTTGGAGCTGGTAGCCTGGCAGGCAGCCTAGTTTGCATTTGCGCTTGTCGCTGTCGCAGCTCGCTTAACTCCTTCCAGCCTGGATAGTCTTGACTCTTTCCAAGATGGAAAAACAGGGAGAGTAAAAAAAAAAAAAAAAAAGGGAAGATGAGGAGCGGAGGATGTTATCTTTAACCTCATCTCATCGGCTCTGTCTGATCTGTGTTTTCAGATTCATGAGGATTCTTGGGGGGGTGATCTTCCTGCTTTTCTTACTAAGATATAACTCCATAGCATGGGCTACAGCCTCCTCACCCATCCACACACTACATTCTTTTAAGTCGACAAGCTCTTAATTATTCTACTACAATGCAAAAAAAAAAGTATAGTACAACTGCTGACTTCAAGTCTTTGCCACCCTCTTCTCCCTTCCTCCTTCCTCTCTGTAAATATGTCTGGAAAAGAACATAAAAAGGGCAGAGTGAGTGAATTAGAAGGTCAGCAGCGGGCCTCTGGGAGAGCCATGTTTCTTTTGTCAGGGCCCCAGAGGGAAGGAGGGAGGCAGAGTGTGTGAGGCGGAGGGGGGGGGGGGGGGGGGGGGGGGAGAAAAGGAGGAATGGAGCAGCCTTTTTTTTTTTTTCCCTCGGCTTACCAGGGAAATCATGAGGGCAGAGCGCTTCGGCCATCCCGCCCCGGCCTTTCTACCTCGCTCTTACTGAGGAGGCCCATTCACTGAGCGCTGGCCGCCGCTGCCATGTCATCCTCGCCAGGAAGGAAAACAAGGGAGGAGGAGGAGGAGGAGGAGGAGGAGAAGGAGGGGTATAGTGTACGCCTTACTGAGGGAGGGAAGGAGTAAGGGAGGGAGCATGGGGGCGCCTGTTAAGACTCCAGTTCTTGGGTTTCACAGTTTGAACTGGGTCTAAAATGTGTCTTTAGTTAATGCACACAGGGAGGACTTAGAGAGGAGGAGAGGAAAAGGAGAAGAGAGGAGAGGAGAGGAGAGGAGAGGAGAGAGGAGAGGAGAGAGGAGAGGAGAGGAGAGGAGGCTGATTTTTGGTTCTTTTCTTCTTGTAAGCACTGCTGCTCCAATCTCTTCCCCCATCTAAGGACACACACACACCCACACATACACACACACACACACACATACATATGCAGGCAGGCGGGCTAACCCCCCTACCACCAAACAAAGGAGGGGGGGAAATGGGCAGCGAACACCAACTGACATAAAACAGGCTTTAAAGGCCCAGTAATGAGAACCATCTGAGGCAAAGGAAAGCAGAGAACAGCACAGAGCAATCTCAAGCAGTGGAGAGCAAACTCCCTCTCTCTCTTTCTCTCTCTCTCTCTCTCTCTCTCTCTCTCTCTCTCTCTCGTGAACACCATCTTATTCTGTAGCCTGCGGACAGGGCGCTGGGTAAGGAAGGCAATGCTGCCAAAGGGGATTATGGGAGAAAAGCTGAGGAAGCCCGAAACACGTCCTGCATGAGAGATGGAAGAAAGAAAGGCGCCTGTGTCTCGCTCTTATCCACACACAGAGACCCAGAGGAGAGTTAACTGTCTACAAAGGCGTCCCCTGTACGCACAAACACACCCAAACAAACACTCGCGTGTCAGTTGAAGCCTCTCTTTTTTGCTGCTTTTTTTTTTCCCGCACGCACAGAGCATATTCTTCTCCAAACAACGGTTCGGCGTGTTTGTCTTCCATTACAACATAACACGGAAAGGGATGAGAGAGGAAGAGGAGAAGAGAGAAGCCTTGTTCAAAGAGCCAGAAGGGAGGAATTTATGTGGACGTGGGAGAAATACACCACCCTCCTTCACTGGCTTTTTTTTTTTTTTTTTTTTATTACAGAGGGGAAGCAGGGGCCCCCACAATCACCGCCTCATCACCAGTATAGAGGAGAGATAAGTGTGTGTTGGGAGGGATGCATAGAAGAAGGATAAGAAAACAGAAGAGGAAAATAATATGAGCAGCAAAGTGAAGGAACAATAGAAGAAGACATGAATGGTATAAACAGGGAATCTATTTGGAGTAATGTTTACCTGAAAGCCCCACAGGGGCTGAGTATGTCGTTCCCCCAGTATCACTGGATGAAGGTCCAGAGTCTGGAGAATCTAATGGAGAAAGAGAGAGAGTCTTTGAATTAGTACTGTGTGTGTGTGTGTGTGTGTGTTTGTGTGTGTGTGTGTGTGTCCGTTCAAGTGTGTTTGTGTGTGTGAGGGGAGAAGGCAAAGCAGCAGCTGCGAGGCCGTCAATCACTCTGGTGAAATCAATGCCTAATGAAGACGCTGACGACGAAGCTCACGCTCTCACACACACACACACACACACACACACACACACATATACACACACATACACACACACAGAAGACTTAGAGAGGAGAGTTTCTTACACCCCTGATAATCCCCCATAATCCACTGCTTCAGGAGGAACATTAGCCCTGTATCTCTGCATGGACGAGCTACTGATCTGGAAAGAGCTGTATTCTTTCTGCTAAGGGTTCGGGCTAGAGATCCCCACTCAATAACCCAGCGCAGATCAAGTATTAGAGATGATTGCAACACTTTGCATTCCGGGTTTCTTCTAAATTTGATGCCTGCCAGATAAATTGGAAAGCTGAGCCTTCGCACCAACAGCAAAGGTGTATCAGAAATGTTTCTACCTATGTGGCTGCTTTGAGTATCTTAAATTTTAGGAAGATACACCATATCCAAGCAAAAGCAACGAGGCAGACAGAGCGCAGAAATCCCTTGAAAGCTGCTCACTATAAATTTTCTTAATGGCTCTCTATCAGGCAGACAAGCAAAAAAAAAAATTGTCATTCCCTCTCCCTCTCTTTGCATTCGAATACTTAACCCCCACCAGGATTGTAATGTAGACTAGTTTCAACATGACACCTGAATGGAGCTTTAACAAAACCGCTGTGTGTGCTGAGCGGAGCAGCGCACCGCTGGGAGCGGGCTAGCTCTGCTGCAGAGCTGCTGCTGCTGCTGCTGCTGCTGCTGGTAGCTTGGTATTCACTAATGATACATTCCTTTCGCTGCACGTCAACGCCGTGCTACACCTACCATCCATTCAGCCAGAGTGTTTGCTGGTGGAGGAGGTCACCTCCATTCTTGACTGAACCGTGACACTTAAGTGACTTTTTCTGAGCCACATAAACGTACATTTCTGTCACATTCCCACTCTCAAGTCGCTAAGAAAAAAAAATCAAAAATGACGATTTAACTGAGTTTCCTCAAATTTGAGGTTTATTATAACAACTGCAGCAGATGCAAATTATTCTTGCCATACAGTGAGCCAGGGATTTAGCAGGAGGAAGCTGGTGTTTCTGCTTCCACAATCCAGCTAACAGATCGTGCCATTGGCTTCCACTTTGGCCGAGCAGTTGCTATGAAGTAATAAAAGAAGCAGCAACCAGAGCGGTTTCACTGCGGGCCCTTACACCCTGCCACCCTGCCCCCGTCCGGACGCAGCCCGTGCCCCTGTGGTCGCAGTAACGAGATGCACGGGCATAGCCCAGCCTGCCGCGCTTTCATTGGCTGCCAACAGCCTTGCCCTGGTCTCCCGGGCAACAGTTCACAGCTGACCACAGGGCTGAGGGGGCATCAGAGAGAAAGAGCTAAACAGTGTGTGATTTATATTCCCCAGAGCTGAAACAAGGTAGCGTTTTACGTCTGGGGCTGCTTTCATATTGACCGCTGCTGCTGCCGGAGCGGACAGGCACCCTGACACATATAACCCCACTTCCTGCTCGCTTAGAATCATAAAACCATCATCATAAAACCCACCGCTCTTCCGCTTCATGCAGATTTTTACAGCGTCTGATTGCCTTCTAAAAGTTAACTGTGCATATTTTCTGAATGTCATTATGATTTAACACAGCCTAATATGAAGCAAATACAGGGGATATTATAGAAAATTGGAATAGCCTGCAGTAATGGGAAGGAGTCAATGATTGACAGCTTCCCCGAGGCACTGGGGAAAAACCCCTGTCTTTCTGCATGATAAGCTCATCTGTTCTGTGTGTGTGTGTGTGTGTGTGTGTGTATGTGTGTGTACCCTGCAGCTTGCTCCATTGTCCTATTAATATATGTTGTCTTTCACTCTCCTTCCCCAATACAGAGACGCACAGACAGACAGACAAACAGAAACTCCTTTGAATGACCACAATTGCAGCTGCACTCACTGAATTCTACTAAATGAGGAAATAGTGTGGCAGGTGAGCTGGAGGCTACGGCACTTTTTTTCATTTAAATACTGAAAAAAAATACAGTTTGATGACTACAACTTTTTTTTTTAAAGTATGAAAACTCTACTCAGAGACAGACAAGCAACCTGATGATATATTCCTTTCCTTGTTCTGTTCTGTTCTCATTCCCAACATTTAATTCCCACCCCGGTCACACCAATTCAAGTTTTTTCAGTTTGCTCTGAAAGGGGAAACAGGGTGGTAACATGAGTTGTATAATCATTTCCTTTGTCTGCATCCAGCTTGCATTTCCTATTTACCTTCTTGTTTCCTTTTATCACTGGAACGTCTCCAACTGAACTCATACAAAAGACGCCAGTTCTACGACTGAGACTATGAGTCAAAAGAGGATTTCACTGTCTGTCATCGAATCTTTCGATTTTAAACATGTTCGGTCGGTCCCGCTTGCATTTGCGTGTTTTAAAAATGCTCTTCATGTACAACAACATCGCTCAAGCTCAGTAAATAAAAGTAACAAAGACAGAGAATGACAGAAAGGGGGGGCGGGGGGGGCTTTGAAGAACCACAGCTGCAGCTGCAATGACTTCCTATTGTTACCACTCACTGAAAGCCACTTTCTCCTTCTCCTGACTAACTGGCCGGCCGCTCTTCTGACTGGTCATTGTTTAACTCCGAGCCTTTCCTGCACTGACAGACAGCGAGACGGGACTAAGGACCGACTCACTCTGTTCATTTATATCTTTGTCACCCCCTAAGTGACACGAAGAGAAGTCAAAGGGGGCCTTATCTCTGTCTCTTCCGCCCCAGTCTTGCACTATTCTGGTTATAGCCTGAAATTTAACACACTTCAAATCCGACTTAATAGGCGATGACATAACCTGATGCCACTTTCCGGCGCCAGGGAATAGGATGACAACCACAGCAGTAGCATGTGGAGTCTGGCACAGGTGGAGGGAGGAAACAATTAGGCATGACCAAAGCTTTCTCTGGAAGTGCTTGAAGATACATGGATGAAAGACATTAAAATGACAAATGCTCCCTAAAAACAAACACAGACAACGATGCGGGACAGTGACACACATACACCCTCACAAGAGCGCAAACTTAATGTGTTGTTTAATTCAGATGATAAAAGCTGGCTGGCTCCAGAGACGCCGCTGCCTGTCTGTTTCGCTCTGTGCTGCGATTTACAATAGATAGATGGACACGCACACAAACAAACAACTCCCTCTCAGACGCACACACACACACACACACACACACACACTGCTCCCTGGTGACGTGCCAGTCAGTCTATAGCTGGTATCTCAACTTTGTGCTGCTTTGCCCTGGCTGCCAGCCATGCTAGAACTGCCCAGCCAGCCAGGCGTGCCACTCCACTGCTATCATAAATCACAACATAACATGGAGCTGTTTCCTACAGACACACACACACACACACAGACGCTGCAGAGGTTGTGTGTAAGACTATATGCATATGTTAGGACATACAGACAAACACATAAACAGTCATGAATACAAGATGGCCTTTTAGACGTGTGTGTGTTTGCAAAGATTGCGCTTCAGGCAATACATACATACATTACTGTATTCATAAATGCATATATTTCAAGCTCACCTGGTGGTTTAAGATAGTCCATGGGATAGCGCGAATATGGAGGAGGAGGAGACTCTGCATGGAGAGAGAGGGAGAGAGAGAGAGAGAGAGAGAGGCAGAGCATGAGAAAAAAAACAAGGGAAAGATCTAAACTTTATGATAAGAGTTGTCATTCTTCAGGGAAAAGGGTTTGTGTCTGTCAGCTCAGCCTGGAGAGGCAGGCGGTGAGGCCGGCCGGGCGGCTATTGCCTTTCATTGGCAGGCAGATAAACAGGGGGCCGCCTGGCGCCAGGAGGGCCACTATCAGCGTCTAGGACAAACTGAGATACGGGCCTCTTTTGGCCCGGGACGCCAAGCAAGCGCGCACGCACGCACGCACACACACACACACACACACTCACTCACGCACACACACACACACACACACATACACACACACAGGCCCTGGAAACTTCACCGTGGAAAGACTGTAAAGCTCTGGCTGAGTCGCTTTGCACTTTGGAAATGGCAATTGTGAAATGTTAAAAAGCCAGATAGGTTGTTTGTTTGAAAAAGCGTGGGCTTTGTTGGAGTTGATCATGTCCAGATTTATGTTGGAATAAACACATACAATTAATTTGGCGGCTTTAAAGTGTCAAAAAAAACAACATGTTAAAAGTTGGGATGTAGCCTAATTAACGGATCTCTATTAGGATATCAGCACATTTCAAAACATAATCAAGCCAGATATAATTATAGTAAAAAAATAAATACATGAAAAAAGGACCTGTGATGTCACTATTCAGATTTCATGATGCCACACTGCCGGTGGAGATAAAGACGACCACTTGGCACGCTTTTCCCACACCGGTCAGGTTTGACCTTATGGAAACTCAAGACAACTGTGCCAAGAGAGGTGATGTCAATTTGAATTAGGCTAATTAGCCCTTTAAGAGTCTGGCAATTCTTTGACATAATGACACGGTGTCTGATTTTTTTTTTTTTTTTTGGTATAAAATTGGGCCCGACCACCAGAGAATTCAATGCAATTTAGGGGGGAACTTTTGTTTAGGAGATGAGGTTATTTTAATAATCCAGCTCACCGAGTTCACAAAGCCTGCTCATGTGGTGCGGGTTGCAGCAAACGAGCTCTGGGTTGATTTTCCCGTAGGATTCACAGCAAGACAGCCTCTTCAGCTCCGAGGAATGCCTGAGGTCCGGCCACCTGAACACTTTGTAGAGCAGCATGGGGAGAGAGTAAGACTGTTGACCCACTTTCGCGTCCACTTTGCTGGGCAGGAGTAAGCAGGGGCTTCGGGCACCCCCTTTGGACTCCACCGCCTGCAACAGCACCTCTAATTGTTTCTCTTTGATTTTTTTCAGTATCGAGTGGGTCAACGCCTTCAATTCAGCCTCCGACCCGGCGTTGGACTTGGCCACCTTTGTCGCTTTGCCCATGCAGCAGCCCCCGGAGCCATGCGTCCCTCTATCCGCCTCCCCGTCGCCCTCCACGGGCGCACGGCTCCTCCAGAGTCGCCGGACGAGCCCCGATCGTTTGGTCCTAAACATGCGGGACGAAAAGAGGGTTCCCCGGCTAAAAAACGAGCATGGTGTCCGCAAATCATGAAGATTCCGGGATCCGAGTCCAGGCAATGACAAGCAGCCTGAGAAAATACGGTGGAAAAACTGGGAGCTGGATAAGCAGAGGAAATCTGTAGCATACGCCAGTCTCTGTCGCCTTCTCCTGCAGAGTATACCACCGAAAAAAGCAATCGAGGTTCACGGGACAGTCAGCTTTTCCCGTGAGGGATAAATAACCATCACCTCTGCGCGTTTAAGACTCGCCTATAATGATGAATCTAGCAGCTTATACGCGTCTATAGCGGCAGGAGAAATCTGCTACAACACAGCAGCATGTAGCCTCAATGTGTTATAATTATTCACTTGGAGATGTGCAGCCTGAGCTCGCTGAGAACTGACCCCTATAAAAACACACTCAGTGCCGATTTTCAGCTCATAAACATTGTCAAAACATCTTTACATCTATGCGCAATCGCCGTGGCACAAATTAGACAAACTGGGGCCTAATTAAGCCTAAACGCTATCACAATTATCCCATGAAAAACCGAAGCTCGCCTAGGCTATGTGTCTTCAGGAGCATTAATCCACAAAGTCCTTGATCCGACTGCACAGAGTAGGGCTCTCCACCAAGGCTTGCGGAGGCTTTCTTATCCGTTATCGTCTAAATATGCCACTCGTCTGCAGAGGATGTGGTCTGCTGGCAGCGATGAGCCTCGTCCGAAGAGCCAGGGCGCAAAACCCAGGACTGAATCTCCAACCAGAGTTGAGTTAAAAGCCGGAGAGAAAGCGAGAGGGACCCTCGGGTTACGTCCACGCACCGAGCCTCGTAACCTATTTTAGCAGCCGAATCCCTCAAAATGAAATAATCCAAGCCTCGTATCTCACCACACGAAGTTTCCGTGTCTGAGTGTGGAAGAAAGCGAGCCGACGAGTGATCTCGAGGGGGGTAAAAGGCTCTCTGTCTGTAAATGAGGCGGATGGTTTTGGTGCCCTTGCTCCGTCTCCAGTCTCCAGTGCGCATTGACGCGCCCGGTCACGTGTGTGTCTAGACACCCTGTCGCTTAAAAGAAATGTGATTGTGTTGCGCAAACAACAGATCAAGTAGAGCCCACAGCGCGCGCACGCACACACACACACACACACAGGCACAGGCACACACACGCACACACACACACACACACACACACACAGCCACACACATATACACACACACAAACGTTTGAGGAAAGTTAACATTTTCTCAGAAAAAGTTGACAAAGTGTAAAGTTGAGAACATGGCGATGAGGTTGAGAAACTGTAGCAGTTATAGTCCAAATATACAAACCCTCCATCCTAGTCATTTCTTTTAAACATATGACTTGTTAAATTAATTGTGAAACTAAATAATAGAAATCTAGTTTCAATCCTTTGTATCTTATGAAAGCTTCTGTTTCGCTCACAGGCGTTCATTTAATGAGCTTTAATGACGTTTAAATTAGGCAAAATGCCTAAAGATTTGCAGTTTTTGGCTATTTTAGAGCGAACAGTTCCTGATGCATTGGTACCTGAAGCGTTTGATCAGTGTTTTATTAGCAGTTTATTCATATTAAAGCATGCATGTGTGCTAAAAATGTGTATCAATGGAGCTGGGAATCAATCAGATAGGCTAGATATTATGACAACAGTCCAATCCAGGCATTCCCCCTTTTTTCTTCAAAATAAATCATGTTTGGTTTTGTCATGTTAATCACTCAGGACAGTTTTCCTTGATTATAATATCAGTGCTTTGTGCCCTGAGTTTTGCCTCTCAGGCGAAGCTGCGTCCCCATTAAGCTTCACTAAGCAAATTGCTTTTTAGGTTTTAGCTTTAGCTGGTTAAAGTTGGGATTTAATGGCTTTAGTTTAGGTCTTCTACTACTAGCAAGTGAACCATGGGAATATCAGTTTGAGATATAGCTGTGTGCCTAGGAGACTAAACTTAGGGCATTAAAACCCATGTATAACATGTCCGAAACACAGACAGGAGCGCGCTGCTGCCGCCCTCTGGACGTTTAGCTTCCAGGTGGGACAATCACTAAAGTGGCCTTTTGAGTTCGTCTGTTTTAATTACCAACACAATAGTTTTCATCCTTATTTATTTATCCAACAGAATGATCCATCAGCTGGGGATCAATTTCCTTTCTTTTCCCTGACAGTAGATCTGTAACAGGAGGCTCACTTTATTTATTGTCTTTATAGGATAAATCCATAGGTTTGATCAATTTACAGCATCATGAGCAGAGGCAAAGAAACACACAAACAGTCATTTAAGTGTATGTATAAAAAAGCGTATGGATTAAAAACTATGACAATAAAAATGTTGTAAAGGATATAGATGGTTTGACAATTGGCTACTCTGTTATAGCAGAGATGCAACTGTAAGAACCAGAAACCTATAAAACACCAAACTCTGTTCAATGAATCTAATTTTATCCAGTAACGATCTGTGGCTGCAGCCCTTCAGAAGACCTCACACACTTCCAACGTCCCTCAGTCACTTTTTGCTGTATTTGCATGAATGTAGGCTCAACTTCTTTTCCTCATATGTGTGTGTGTGTGTGTGTGTGTGTGTGTGTGTGTGTGTGTGTGTGTGTGTGTGTGTGTGTGTCTCCGCCGTAGCCTAATTGTGTTCCCTAGACAGACAGGGGAGGAGGTGCAGGCAGCAGCAGTATGTTAATGTGCCAGTGAGCCAGTGTCGCTGCAGGGCAGAGGGGGGTGGATGGCTGATAATGATGATGGGAGAGATGTGCGGTGTGTGTGTGTGCGCGCGCGTGTGTGTGCGTGCGTGTGTGTGTGTGTGTGTGTCAATAGCTCATCCCCACATTGTCCCAGGATCCCCCACTGGCGCCGCGCAAGAGCGCAACGCAAGAGCCCAAAACAGGGACGGGGACTGCATGCGCCGCTTTTTAAGGTAGTCTGGAAGCAATCAGTCAGGGGAAAAGCTCTGTCAGAGGAATTGTGGAAGTGACTGCAGACACACATTGTCCCCTCCCCTCCCCTCCCCTCCTCTCTCTCTCTCTCTCTCTACATCTCCCTGCCCTTCCTTTTGTGTGTGTGTGACTGTTCTCCAGACTCCAGGAAGTAGCCAATTTTATCTAACCGTTTTCCATTTCAGTCTGGCTGGAAGAGTCTGTCTGCATTCTAGCCTGAGTGAAGCTGCAGGACAGGGTTTTATTAAATATTTAGTATGACCGTGTTTGAGCCACAACACTGTACGCTTTACTTATTCCAAACCCCATCTCACATCAATTAAAAATAACATAATATTGAATGGTGCATGAGCCAATGCAGAACATTATTTCTTAATGCTGCATCCTTATACTTTATGGTTGGGTTCTGATATGTATGTTAGCAAAAACTTATTGGCTTAAATAGCCTTTTATATGATTTTTGCATGCAGGATGAAGTTCCTTGACTTGTCAGGTATCAAATTAGGTAGATTTGCCCCTCAAAAAGGTTGTGTTTCCTGAAATTTTGTTGTGTTTTGCACCTCAGGCCAGGAAATGAACCATCCTATATCAAAATATATGTATCAACATCGCAGTTTAAAATACATACATGGGAGATTTTATCCACATTGTCTCTATAGCCCAATTATTTTAGATTTCCATTTAGATTTTTTTTTTTTAAAGAAGATTTCAAAATGTGGCTCCTTGTTGAGTGTTTCCAGGACAACTTACATCATCTCACAAACTTTTATATGTGAGATGATTTACTCAGCTTCTATAAAGTTGAGTATTTTAATGAGCGTTTCTGCCTGTATTGATCATACGCCAGTGTGGGTCCTTTGAACACACTAAATTTAAATTTTTGGTCACTGCATAAAAAAAAAAGTTGAAGAAGCCCTGTTATAGTCTATCATGTGGCCCACAGATTTAACTAAAGAGAGGGCACAGAAAGTGGGGTAAAACAACATCATAGAGGAAAAAGGATGATTAATATTCTAGATAGCAGTCCTGGCCTTTACTATAATTTATTGACACAGTGACTGCTCCAGACAAGGGGTAATGCATATGCAATTAAAAAGGCTTATTCTGTCTAAACTGCAGTGCTCAGAACAGGGTGAAGATGGCACACAGGGTGCTTGTCAGATAAGAGCGATAAAAATAAGATAACTTTAATTAAAAAGATAGAGGAGACTTTTTTTTTTTTTTCCACCACTCGCACATCTGATATCTTGTCAGGAAAGAGCAAAAACTCCCACATTGGTAAATGTCACTGCATAATTAAAAAATAAAAAAATATTCGGGTGAAAGGCGAGAAACCGGATCAGCTTGTGTTTTCATCTTATTGTGTTGACATGAAAAAAAAAAATCAACCATTTGTCAACGTCTCCAGCTGTGTTTCTACCATAATGAAAGAAAGAAAGGGGAAGGGGAAGACATGCTGTCAAACCAATCAGTGACCCAGATGTTTAGTTACAATATAAGTTCTACCTGTCCTTCAATCTTTTTGTTCAACTGACATTTCAGTGATTGCCTCCAGGTCAAAGGCCACTCCACATTTTTCTCTCCTGTGTCTGTCTAAACTTAATGAGTTTTTACAATAAGTCAGAATATTTAGTCAAGATTTGTCTAAATGAACAGTTTTTCCCCCCAAAAGTGAATCTGACAGCACAGTAATGAGCGGCTGCTGACAGATGGAGATGAAGCCCATGGAAGGTTTAAAAGAGCTCCCCAAACATCAAGGCGTCAAGTCAATAGAGAAGCTCCAGAAAATAACGGTCAATGATAAACACTTCAGGGTTCAAGGAGAGACGGATACAGATCACAGAAACGATCTCAACAGCAGCAGCGGGGCCTTTCAAGAAAAAAAAAAGTGAGTTTGCAACTAATGATTAGTTTCATTATCTGGATTAATCACCCAATTGGTGTTTAAAATATCAGAAAATTGTCAAAAATGTTGACTAAAATTTTGTAAAGCTCAAGGGAATGTCATTAAAAATAGCTTATTTTGTCCAACAAACAGTCCAAAACCCAAATATACGCAGTTTATTGTCACACAAGACAATCAATGCAGCAAAATCTCAGTTGAGAGGCTGAAACTAAGAAAAGTTTGATGTTTTTGCTTAAAAAAATCAATTCATCAATGATCAAAATAGTTGTTAATTATTTTTCTGTCCATCGACTATTATTTAATTAACTATATAACTAATCATTTCAGCTTTAAAAAAGCAATATATGTCAATCAGTTTTCAATATCCTGTTTTCCCTTGGTCTCTGTACATTTATTGGTTTGATTAACTACCAGATAAAAATGAATAAAATTCATCTCATAAAAGAAAGCTGTAAAAATGCAGCATGAAACTGAAATGTATAGTAATATCCCCAGACTATAAAACTGGAGGCATATAAAGCACATTTTTTATGTATAAGCTGGGGAGCACATCTTATAAGATCTCCAATTCTGAGGCTTCCTGAACAGCCAATTTCAGCTACAAGGAGGGTTAAATTATTAATCAAAAAAGCAAAATACAAAATCAAAAAGCAATTAAAACCCTAAACATACAAACAAATCAGTCCACATGCTGTCTACTCATATTTAAGCTTTTTATTTCAGACTAACATACAGGCACAATCTCTTCCCTGTAGGTACAAAAAAACAAAATAGACAAACTGAATGATAATGAATGAAACTACTGTAGGTCTGTTGAATATTTACTGTATATGAATGGCCAAAAACATGAGGCAAATTAGCATCATACTGTCACACAGAATCAGCTAAAGGAATGTAAATGTTTTTGTCCTGAGCGGTGGTTCCCAGCGTGGAGGTCGGGACCCCGCCAAGGGGTTGCAAGAAAAATCTGAAAGGTGATTAATAATGCAAAGGAAAGTTCAGAAAATTATGACTTTTCTCCAACATTCCTTTCATAAATCTACAAAACAGTGGATAGTTTTACCTCTTGAAGCCAAATCAAACAAGCAGAGAGCTTTTTGGTTGAACCGCTCACAACTCATAGACGTTTACAACCTGTGAGAGGGACTCATGAGAAGACCCTGCTTAGCTTAAAAGCCAGACTGTGCCTTTATGTAAGAAGAAATAACACAATCTTCGTCTTACACATGAAAAGTTGAATTCATAAGCAATAAAACACACCCTTGCTCAATTTAACACACTAAAGGGTTTTGCTGCTACAGTCTGACTTGGTCTTGTATGACCAATGCTAATGGTGGCTAATATTAGCTCATGTTAGCTAACAATATTGCTGTGGAAGTGACATCTACTTGTGCTACTATCGCACGATTATCTTTTACAAGTCACACATGATCTGTTTTTTATTGTTTCATCTTAAGTAAAACGTGAAGTAAACACAGTAGATCAATTCAGGAGACATTGTTGTTTACTTTTTGAGAAAGTTTTCTGCAACTTAATGCGCTGAGAGATGAGACGACTTAATCCAAAGCAATTTGTTTTTTTAAATTATTCTTTCATGTTCAGAGTTCAGCATCTTTCCAAATATTAATTTTCACTGATTAAATTTGACACTTCCAACATGTATAACAAGTCTACAGATGTAGATTTTAAAACGGAAGTCATAAGTCAATAAAATTTAACACATATAAAGATCATATAAATTTCACCTTCAGCTCAGTATATAGTTCTGTTATGTGAATAGAAACATATCACAATAGAAAACAGTCCGTCAATGTCAATTCATAAACACTTTTAATCGATCCAAACTTTTCAAATGGATCATGCCTATACCCCCCTCATACGTTACAGTTACGTACTTAATAAAAATTAATACGTAGCTGGCCATCACAAGCAATTATAAGGTGTATTAAAGTGACTGGCTGAAACCTTCTATCAGTCTTCACTGATGTTTTCCTTCCAGCCTAAAGCAGCTTTCATGTGAGAAGTATTACATTCATGTCTCCCTCTCTGCAACATTTTTTTTGCATCGTAACGAGAATCAAAATCAAAACCTTGTTTTACCTTTGATTTCACCAGTACAGAATTGTCCTCAGGGGTACTTGATATGTGCAGTACATGACATTGTTGATGAAAAATAAAAAAAAAAATAAAAAAAATACATGTGCTTAAGTTTTCCCAGTCTGCAGGTGATCAAAGAGGTTTTCTCTTATTAAAATGGTTTTGTTAAAACATAATTTCAGTGTTTTCCAGAGTTGTCTGAGGAAAGTTTTACTGTCTTTACCCATGAGTGCTGTAGAGCAGGTCATTCTGCATTCACATTCCTTAAGTGGGGTTTTGTTCTGGGATTCAATTTGTGACATTTTATCGAAGTAGCTGGAGGCCTCAATGACCCACTTCTCTTTATAGGCCATTAGTGTGAAACGATTTTGACGATCTGCACACATTTAATTTTCTACATACGAGAAAATCAGTGAGTGTGGTCGTCCAGCTGTCACTCGTACAGACCAAGATACCTAAATAGCTACTGGTAAGACTGAAACGAGGTCTGGATATTCATGGTCCCCAGAATGATACCAGTGTTTTTAGTGACCTCTTCAACATCTCCTGGATTCACCGTTATGCCAAAATATCCACTTGTACACAAGGAAAATAAAAATAGACCAGGCATGATATTCAATGAGCGCATTCATGTTCCCCAAAGGAGGAACTCTTTCTCGTTTTGATACTCAATTCTGGCCAAAATTTCAACTTTGCTCAAAGACATAATCAATAACTGTTTAAGCTTTCTGAATAATAACATCTTTAGTGTGTTGTTAGTTCAGACACTTTTTTAATATGGTGTATGAGATGGGACCTAAAATGTCCTGATAGTGTTAAAAAAAAAGTCATTATAAATCTTTACCTGTCTAATTAAAGTAATTAAAGTAGTAGTCTCTGGGAGTTTTTTTGTTTAGCGAACATTACAGTTTTTGTGAATGTTTTTATGGCTTTTGTATTTTCATCATATTGCATTCATAGCTTTAAAACAATTTCAATGCCAGCATGCTCACATTGACAATGCTAACATGCTGACGTCAAACAGGTTTAATGTTTACCATGTTCAACATCTTAGTTTAGCATGTTAGCATGCTAATATTTGCTAATTAGCACTGAACACACAGTACAGTTGAGGCTTATGGGAATGTAGTTTTGCAGGTATTTGGTCATCAAGTACTTTGCACATTTAGATTTTGATCTGATGATGGTGCTAGATGAAAAGTCAAGGGATCACCAGAGTTATTTTAAATCACTCAGAGCAGGGTATGAATTAAAAAAATATTATTTAATCTAAGTAAGACTTTTACCTGGATGAATTAAGGAAAATGAAACGAAAAATGAACGCCTGTCCCTGATGTCACAGCAATTGATCCAATAGTTGTTGAGATATTTCACTCAAACCACAAGTGTCAACCTTATGGTGCCACTGCAGAAAAAGTCACATCATGAATGTCTAAAAAATCTACAAACATTTACATCCCTATACCTACGTCGCTAGTGTTGCTAAAAATGACCTCTTAACCCCTTTTCTTGTCTTAGACAGCTTATCTTGTGATGTGTTAAGTAGCTCCATGTAAAAAGGTCAATGACCGCTGACCTAGAAAGGATAATTTGAGCCAAGTAATTCCTCAAAAATAGACGCTTGAACCAGTCTAAAACATAAACATGACGAAAGCCAGTACAGATATATGTACAGATGTTACCTTTTTGTATTTCCTAAGGTGAGGTGACCCGATACTGTTCACTCACTGTAACCTGTGACTACCAAACACAGGTTATCTGATATCTCGCAGACATCAAGAGCATGATACCGTCTGTCTGTCTCTTCTTTATATCTCTGTGAAATTTGGTTTTGTTTTTTTTCCCATTGACGCTCCAGTGCGTAACTGTAGTATTCAACCAGTGAAAAACTGTTGTCATTCCACTGGAGACTTGTAGGGAAGAATGAGACAAAATGAAACTGAGTGTTATCTGTTTTTGTGTCTGTTTACGTCAGTGGTGGAAGAAGTACTTAGATCCTTTCTATATAAGTACCAAAACAGTAATGTAAAAATACTCCATTACAAGTAAACATCCTAAATGTACTACTTCAGTAAAAGTACATAAGTGTTAGCAGCAAAATGTACTTAAAGTATTGCAGTAAAAGTAGTGGTTTGATCCCTCTGACTGATATATTATTATAGATGACATCATTAGATACTTAATACTGAAACCAGATAAATCTGAGGGGTCGTGAGATGATGGGAGAATGAGTGGGAGAGGAAATCTGTTTCCAGTTTTTTTCTCTAATCTTTGATTTTTGGTGAAATATTGAGTCATTTGAACATTTATTGAAATGAAACCATGTGAGAAGTTTAGAGGGAAAAATCACTATTTGGTGGAGCTGTTAACAACTCATAGACATCTGAAATGTGACCCCGACTACACACTGCTTTTTGTAAGACGTCAAAAGCCAAAAAGGTTGGAAACCACTGGTTTCGTCTTCAACAATGTGTTGTATTTTAAAAGCTTGTTATATTATCTATTGTGTCAAATCTTCATCTGAACAGTAACTTAAGCTGTCAAATAAATGTAGTGGAGTAGAAAGTACAATATTTCCCTCTGAAATGTAGTGGAGTGGAAGTATAAGGTAGCATAAAATGGAAATACTCCAAGTACCCACAATTGTACTTAAGTACAGTACTTGAGTAAATGTACTTACCACCACTGGTTTACTTTATATTTACATCTCACTCTCATTGCTGTTCTCATGCTGTAAGCAAGCTTCCCCCTTGCTGTGACCCAATCCTAAAACCGTTGAGCCTAACGACCTTCCGTCGTTACCGTGGTAATCTGTCATATTAATGAGTTCTGTGTCACTAGGGGCAACCAGTAGTTAGTACAGAGCCACTTCAGCAAACTGGTCTCCAGTGCCCTACTTTTTTTACATCACTCAATACATGCAGCTCTGGGTTTGACCTCTGTTTCTGGGGCCACGCTGCACTGCTGCACTGCTACGCATTGTCACATAGACCTTGAGGAAAATGTAGCAGCCTCAAAAAAACATAAACTACCCATCCCAGAATCCCACGCTCCATCCATCTTCCCGCTGTCACCTGAAACGGGAGCCCATGGTAAGGTGACCCCCAGTGCCATAAAGGAACAAGGAGGGCCATGTCACTTTGTGAAAACCTCCGCTCAACCATCTGGCGTTGCGATAATAGAGCAGGAAGCAGGTGAGAGTCGGTGCATAGAGAGAAAGAAAGCGTCAGTCTGAATAGCTTGTACACGAGCACGCGGTCTCACTGTAACTTACCAATGACCCTGCGTTGAAAATGGGCCATTCTTTACATCAAATTACTTCCATTATATTGTCCTTGAGAATGGGAGAATTTCAGGCATGAAAATCAATACAATAGAGACGAAAGGCATGAAATTCTCTGGGGAAGTGGGAGATCCAGTGACACAGTGGGTGCCATTGTGCCATAAACTTTTCCCCCCGAAGTGGTTTCATGCCTGTGTTTCTGCTGCCTCTGCAGCTATGACCACAACAGTCGACAATAAGACATGAGAGACATACTCACTGCTAAAGTTTATATATATTCTGTGATGCAGATATAAGGCATTGTACTATAAGCCAAGGAAGACCTGATGAAGTCCAAAAATAATAAAATATTCCCAGCTATACTCTTATTATCTGGGTGAAATAACAGAATTGTCTCGGCCTGCAGAAATCAATGTCACAATCTTCCAGAAAACCTCAATGAATAAAATATACAGAGAGAAGCTGTCTACAGCATCGGTTCCCAACCAGGAGTTTGTGAGATAAATCTAAAGGCTCAAGAGATGATTAATAATCTATGACAGAAAAAATATTCTCCTGCACATATGATAAACTTTTTCAGAGTTTTGTTTTTACTGTTAAATACTGGATAGTTTCACCTTGTCGAGCCTCGAAAAAGTTTTCAACAAATCTGGTTGAACTGCTTGAAACTTATTGACATAATGCAGCCACAAAAAGACATTAATTATCTGTCTGTATGCCAAATATATAGCTACAGCCAGCAGCTGGTTAGCTAAGCTTACCATAAACACTGAAAAGAGTTAGCAGCTAGCCTCGCTTTGTCCAAAGGTAAAAAAAATCTGCCTGCCCAGCCAGCGCCTCTCAAGCTTACTAATTATATTATTATATATTGTTTGTTTAATTCATACAAATCTAATTTGAGTGTAATAATGACAAGTTGTTATTTTACGACGGTATGTAAAGATAGACTAGCGAGGTGTGATGTCACCCATTGGTTTGCATTGGAGCCTGTTTGAAGCACAGAGTTGCAGTTTACGGTCGGCGCCATCTTTCCCGTTTGGAGTCAGGACCTTCCAAATAAGGAGTGTGTGAGCAAACTGTCAATCACAGCTTTCGATCAACACCCTCATAGCAGGCATCAAAGCTACTGTAAGTCTTCAAATCTTATTAACGGAGCAATGATTTCCAAAATGACCACCAGCACACATATTAGAGGGCCTGAACTTAGCGATTGAGACCATAATGACTCATTGAAAAAAAGTATTTCTTGAGAGAAGTTAATGCTTTTTGAATGGGAATCAATTGGAATTAGGGATTGTTTGGAGCCAGTGTCTAGCGGCCGTCGGTGGTGTTGCACTTTAAGGTACTTCTGCATTGACTTCAGCCTCAAGCCGTGCTAGCTGCTGCTTAGCTTATTGACTTCATGGAGTCTCTGCCTGGTGAGCTCACTGTGATGACAAGACTCCAAGAATTCAATCTGTAAAACCACAAATTTTTATGCTTTGGTTTTTTGCATGAATTAAACAAATTACATATAATGTGTTAATGCAGAAGGGCTGATTGAGTGTTTCCCAGTTTTGTGCTAAACTAAGCTAATAATCTCCTGGTATCAGTCTTCTCATCTAACTCTTGGCAAGAAAGCGAATGTATATCTCCCCAAACTATTCATTTAAAGGATCACAAGCAGAAAAGGTTGGAAACCAGTACATAGCATCCCGGTGCGCTCATATTACTGGGTGCTGTGGGAGAGAGTTTGCCTCAGTAATAAGAGGAGGCAGAATTATACAGTGAATAGATAGAAATATTCAGTAGTATGTTAAGTTCTTGACTGACAACTCCTGTGCTCTCCAGCTGAAATAATCTATGTGTCAATGAAACAACTGTATTATTTTATAGTGACAATATAATCCCCTTTTATGTCTACAGTCATTCTTTTTCATTTTGCTTAATAACCATGTGACACTTAGGTTGCTTTGATGTAATATTTTTATTTAAACTCCTATTTTCAAAGTAATATTTGCCACAAAATGACAGCTGTTGTCATATTATATGTAATAATATAAAGCCAGTTTCCCACCTGGAAAGAATTAAAGAATAGTACCACTGTTTCTCTTTCATTAGTAGTAGATATTTCATTACTACTACCATCTACATTTGGAGGGGCTGAATATAAAAAAAAAACCAATATACATGAAAATAAATAATTTTATACAAAGTCTCTAGTTAAACATGCAAATAAAGTGACAAATTAAAGAGACAGTTGTAATTATGCGCAGTACAACAGGAGATTTAATGACTAGTTGAAGTACTTGCCTTGGGTTACCATCAGGAAAAAAAATGGAAACGACAAAGACGGGGTAAAGTCAAATAAATGGGCTGGAAGCTTCAGTGAAATCACATGTATCAGAGTGATGTGGACTGCTAATATTATCCAGGGACTGAAATTAAGCATTAATTAAACTATAATTCAATGTGGGTTATTGGAGGTGGACATCAAGCAATACTGGTGGGCTCATATCTGAAACCCCCAAGATATTACAACAAAACAGAGGACTTTCTGTTGGTGATCAGCTTGATTTCTCTGACTTGTTTTAAACTTAATTTCACACAAATCTTTTATACAAACTCTTTGTATTCAGAGAACAATATGTGGTCAAAATAAAAAGCTAATTTATGAGATAATCATATCTAAAAGTCAATATTTTACAGGATATTCGTGAGATATACGCTGCGTTTTCCAAAAATGTGGCTTGCCTTGAATATTACATTGGTGCTATTTCTTAGCATTCAGTGCAGCTGTAAATAAACGTTCACCAGAGCAGTGTAACACTTAGGTGTATATGTTTTAATTGACCTTTTCTTTGTAAGCAAGAAAAAAAAACAACAACCGTGGGATTATCCATCGCCAGTGTCCTGAGCTCCTCACAATAACAGAAGGTTTTACAGAAGAGATGTAACGCAGCATGTGCTGTGGGATCAGGTCAATCTGCTCCCATGTTAAATAGGCAATTCACTACAGGACTGACTATACATGAGTGGGCGCTACTGTGTGAACTGTTAACCAGCACAGACGAAGCTTCACAGTGTAGAAGCAGAGGGATTATTATGATATGAGGAAGAGGAAGAGGGGGGAAAGAAGAGGTTGTGCTGCATAAAATGGAAAAAAAGAAACACCGTTCTGTACAAGGTTGAGGCACTTTCAAAGCAGCGTGCACATACTATAAAGGGTAATGCGCACACACACGCACACACACAAACACACACACCCCCATACACACACACACACACACTCACGCGCTGTCAGTCTCTTTTTTTTTTCTATACTGAACGGGGATGAAGACACACAGTCCACTGCAGCAGATGTTTCAGCCAGAGTCCATGCTGAAGAGCTCGATGCCATGCGGGCTCCAGTGGAGGCCGACTCCAGAGTTGAAGACCAGGGACCAGACGTAGGGGATGAAGAAATCCTCCGGCTGGTCTTCCTCCACGTACTTAAACTTAAGCTCCGGGAACTTCTGTTGACACATGAGAAGAGAAAGAGAGATGCAAGGAAAACTGTTAGGATGAAAAAGGGATTTAAAAAAAAAAAAGACCGTAGGCAGATTTGGCCTAAAATTCAATCATGATGTAAACAGTAATTGCAGAAATTTGTGACGTTTTCAGTGTAAAATAAAATTGTCCTTAAAGGGGACGTATCATGCACATTTCCAGGTCTAGACTTTTATTCTGGGGCTCTACTGGAAAATCTTTGCATAATTTACACTTCAAAAAACTCCTTATTTATCTTATACTGGCTCTGTATGCAGCCCCTCAGTTCAGCCTCTGTCTGAAACAGGCCGTTTTAGCTCCTGTCTCTTTAAGGCCCGCCTCCCGATGAGCCAACTCTGTTCTGATTGGTTAGCTTCCGGAAACTGTTTCTCCGCTGACAGGAGGCTACGTCAACAAACCGTGAAACAAACTACAGTAGTTGGATTTCATTACTTTTTCCCTCGCTCTTAATTTGAAATGTCAATTTCTCAAATACATCCGTACATGTTCAAGCTGATCCGAAATATGAGAGAGGACAACGCAAACAACCCACGGAAAAATCTTAGCAACAAAGGCTACGGAACAGACAGCCATTTATGGACATGCGCTGATATCAGCTTGTTGGCGAGTAGAAAAAAACAACGTTCAGAGCAGGTTAGAAGCCTGCGTTTTTGACTTGCAGCAACTTTGACCATGTTTAACATAGATATCCGACATCATAACAGTATATAAATAACAGAAAACCACAAAAAACAGAATATGTCCCCTTAAAAATTCAAGCAAATGTTGGACACTGACTAATTCAGGTGCAAATGTCTGAACATAGGGTAAAAAACAGAAAGCACAGAGACAATTTCACACCTCCTGCCACATTGGATATTTATAAAGCGCTGCGACCAAGAGAATGACATTTCTCTCACATGGATGGAGGCTATAGGTGCTTCTATACAGGTAGGTTAACTTGTTCAGGCTTCTCAGTAATCACTCTTCATCGGGTACAGTAGCTCTCCGGCAGATGTAATTCCATCCGACTGTGGGGTAAAATTGCTTACAGCTGCCTGCGGGACAGGTATCACTCTGTGGTCCGACCGCTGACCTCTTAAAGGGCTGCCTAATGTGCTAACGTCACCTCCTGACCCAAGCAGTTGACTGGATATCGACAGCTACTGTCTGGCAAATGAAACAGACAGCAGAGTCACTTGTGACTTGTTCATAAAATAGCCACAGAGAAATGAGAAAATAGCTCCATTACAGACCTGACCTCAATTCATAACAAGTAAATACATAAAGAACAAAAGATAATCTGATAAAAATGAAACCAAACATAGAAAGAAGCGTGTCGTTTTACAGAGCGCTCTGTCAGCCATTGTGACCTTATTGTTTAGGTCTGTGGAGAAGTGCTGAGTAACACGATTACCTGGTAACAGCCACTAGACTCAAGACTCAAGCTTCAGCTTGTCTTGACACGGCTTGTTAATGGACAAAACACTCACTGAGCTGGACCGAGAGATGTTATAAGTTCATACTGCAGGTTGTCAGTGAGATTATGTCAGAGGCTGATCAACAGGGGAAAAAAAGGAGAAAACAAACATATTGTGGCTGTGGATGTGTTCTCTACTGTCTTCTGCATATTTCAGATGTTGTATATATGAATTTTATACCTTAGTTTAGTCAATTAAGCCAATCAACAGAAAATAAATCAGCTATATTTTGATAAACAATTTTGTTTCATTGGTTCCAGCTTCTCAAATGTGAAGATTTGATGGTTTTCTATGTCTTATGATATAAAATTAAATATCTTTGGGTTTTAGGCTGCTTATGTCACCATTTTAAGACATTTAATACACCAAAAAATTCAATTATAAATATATAAAATAATAGTTAGTTGCAGCTCTAATTAATTTCATAATATATGTTGTTTCACTGTTTTTAGGATGTCTTTTTAACATCTGGCCAGGGACAACACACAGCCTTCCACATTAACTACTGTTATTTATTACTGTTGATCAATGAACATGACCCCTGTCAATCAAACTAATGAAATAAAACAAATAAAACAAAAGAGTCCAAGTTTCAGCACATTTAGGACAACTTAACATTTAAGAAAACACAAGTCCAGAATCCATCATTTGATTTAATAATAAATGTCTTAAATGTAAACAAGATACTGAACTCCTCTCTGACACAGCGACATAAGAAATACTGGATGTGCGAGTCTTCTGAAACCCGCTAGAAGCATTACACAAGCCCACCGACCAGACCTAACCCACCTAACAGCAGGTAGGTAAAAGAAGAAGAGCATCAATAATACAACGGTACCTCATTATATTCTCCTGTCTACACACGCATGTATATACGCACACGCAGCCAGTAATCAGTCTGCAGTGAAAGACAGACGCAGAGGGCCTTTATGTGGCGGTTGCAGTCCGGTCTATTGAGTCCCGGCTGGCTCTATTCACAGCCACACTATCGGTATCATAATGACACAGACAAGAGGGGGGCTACGGGGTCACAGGCCATATGCCAGGCTACTGAGGCTAGACCACACACCAGTGCCATTGTGATGGCTAGACACAATGCAGGAGCTGTATTATCTGGCTGGTATTTGTGTGTAGGTGACTGTCTCGTAGACAAGCTTACCAACTCATCAAATGTTCATACGACACTGACGGCGACGGTTACTCAACCCAGGCTCACTTTCGCTTGTAATATAATATCGTTTTTAATTTTTAATTTTAAGACGGAATCTTTTTTTTTTTTTTTTTTTTTAGCGGCTTTTGCTGATCACAGAGCAGAAACAAAAACAAAACAGAAGGTTAGTTGAGTTGATTAATAACTTGCAATAATTATCATGATATATGAAACATAGCCAATTATGATAATGAGGTCATTGAGATAATTAAAGCATTAATCAGCAAACACTGCTATGTCAACATACTTTCAAGCAACACGTGTGGTATTAATATCATTGAAGCATTAGGGAATCTAATTTTCCATTCATTAATGTGCAAATATATGTAAAAATGCTCCAAAAGCTAATCACATCATCTATACGGGGAACATGTGGTGTAAGCAGTATTGTCATGTAAGTTATTGTTTTCATAAGAACATGTCTGTAGACGTTATACGCCACTGTGGAAATAAAAAGGTTTCCATCAAGGCAGAACAGTAAAAGATCAGTTTATTGTGACTGAATATGAGGAGCACTTCATCATAACTCGTGAATGCTGCTTTCACAGTTTACAGGAACAGGTAGGAAAAAAAAATAGAGCACGGATAAGCATTTTTCCTAAAATGATAAAAGCTGTTAGTGTAGTGTTACATCAGTATAACAGGCGGTACATAATCTGACAAGCTGTGGAGAGACTGAGAAGTGAGTAAAAATGATGCATCTTGTGCCACTAAAACAAACATCTTTTATCTAAGAGAGAGATTCTTGACAAAAATGCCCACTGGAGAAGAAAATTATGAAACTAAATGACAGCGATATACAGTCTCCCTGTGCACATCCAGATATGTTCACAAGAACACAAAATGAGAAGAAAAAAAAGAAAAATTATCCTTGTATCACAGTGGCAAACGTTTTTTCTCCTGTGTCTATATTAGAGGGAGCACCGAGGGATTTGGTGCTTAGGGAAGTCTTGGATATCACTACATGCTTCACAGAAAGAATGTCCCTTCCAGGCTCCAGTGCTTTCTTGGAAATATCAGTCAGGACTGCCACATCCTGTCCCCAATATTATCTTGGTCCCTTATTCTGTCCATACTGCAGCTTCCTCTCTGTACATATCTCCTCTGGCACTCTGTTGCCGTCTCTCTCTCTCTCTCTCCCTCCCACCCTCCTCTGTTTTGCTCTCAGTCTGGCAGCTGTCTGGGCCCACTTGGCCCAGGCTCATATCAGTTAGTTATGGGTCCTGGCGGGTCAGGCCCTCGCCCCTGAACACAGACTGACTGGCTGGCCTCATATCTTCACTCAGGACTCAGTGTTCCTTTCCCTCCTCTGCACGCTGCCGTGCTGTCAGAGCTCAGCCAGACAGAGAAGAATGCAGCTAGGGAGCAAATATGAACTGAACACACACACACACACATACACACACACACACGTACACACACAAATGTGCACTTACACGCAGGTACACACACAAACATTGAAAGGTCATCTTTCCAAAAAAAAAAAGCTACTGTATTAATCTTTCATATAAGTTCATGGTCACGAGGAGTCCTACTCAGAATTCAGTGTTTTTAGCAACACTAGCGGGGTGGCTCTGTGGTTGTAAATGTCAGTCTGCAGGTCGGTCGACTGTTTTGGTCCAGACTGAAATATTTCAACAACTATTGGGTGAATTGACATGACATTTTGTAAAGACATTCACGGTCCCCTGAGGATGAACCCTAATGACTCATGATGCAGTGACTTTTCCTCTAGCGCCACTAGTAGGTCAAAGTTTTCACTTATCCTGTGAAATATCTCAACGTCTAGTTGATGACCTAGCACAAACATTTACACATTCATTGTGCAAAGTGGATGGATCCTTTGCTGATCCCCTGACTTTTACTCTAGCATCCCCATGAGGTTCACATTTCTGTGTCAAGTCTAAGTTAAGAGATGACTCAACAACTATTCAATGGACTGCCATGAAACTTGGATCAGACATTCATGTCCCCCTCAGGATGATTTGTAATAACTTTGGTGATCCTCTGACTTTTCATTGAGTATTTTTCATCAGTATTTTGGTTTATGAACTTACAAAACTAATGCTTAACTTTGCTAATTAGCAAATGTTAGCATGCTAACATGCTAAACTAAGATGGTGAACAGGGTAAATATTATACCGGCTAAACATCAGCGCGTTAGCATCCTGATGTTAGCATTTAGCTCAAAGCACTGCTGTACCTCAGAACAGCTTCAACATTATATGTTTTGACGATTCAGTTTTTAATGCTTCTTGTGAGTCCACACTGAATTAGTGAATCACCCCTTCAACACATTATATCATTGTAAAGAAAAGGCTTGTAGTAGTCATTCAATTTAATGATAACCACTAGTAATTTCAGGCCATATTTACATTAATGTGGATAAATCTGAAATATATATTTATGTCGTCCTTTCAGATAAATTTCACTGTTTTCATTTCTTGTCCATTCTTCCAAATCACTTGAAGTGGTCATTGTAATATTTACACTGGCAATTCAACACGATGGTATGGATGAAGCGGTTTATCTTTATTAGTGCTGAAGCGATTAGTCAATTAATTGATTACTTGATGAACACTACATTAACCAACAATTTCAGTGATTGATTAACTGTTTAAGTCATTTATCAAGCAAAAGTAACATTTCCTGTCTCCAGCTTATCAAATGTGACGATTTGCTGATTTTGTCTGTTTTATATTTATGTAAATTTAACATATTTGGTTTTTTTTTACTGTTGTTTAGACAAAATGCAGCTCTAATTTTCATGAGATATTTCTTTCTTTACTTTGTCGTCTTATATAATGTTAATACAACTCACATTCTGCAATCCTGTTCAAGTATTTCTAAGACTAGAGGCTAGAGGTTTCTAATTATATCTATTATTGTGTTCTAGTAACCCTAAAATATTTATTAGACCATAAAGTAACCATATTATAACTTCAAAAACCTTGTTAGCCCAAAGTCTGCCAAGCCAGATCTGTCTTAAACCCTTGTCTGGAGATTGGTCAACAATTATTTTCATTATTTATTAATTTGTTGACCTTTTCCATTTAATTGATTGATAATATAGTATATAAAACAGTGAAAATGTGCTTGTTTACTCACAATACAGAAGCTGGGACCAGTGACTTTTTCCTTGATAAATTACTTGTTGATTCATTTTCTGTTGGTCAACTGATTAATCGGCTAATTGCTTCACAACTAATCTGAACCCTAAAGTTACTGCATTGATCTTAAAGATGTTTGAGAGTGAGAAAACCTTAATGTGTGGGAAAGTAGGGTTGACCCGGCCATCAGACCTACAAAGGCCCAGGTACTGACTGAGTAACAGCTGGTTTGCTCCCCCCACCCCCTCCATCCTGAGGAGCCAGAGAGTCTGTGGGCTATCGCTGCTCAATAAGGCAGATTTCAGCTGGTCAGGCTAAACAACACATTCCTCAGGCACTGCCCATGAGAGCCACTCAGCCTCACACACCCTGAAACAACACACACATACACAAAGAACGAAAGAGAGAGACGGTTGAGTGACGAGGCACTGAGGGTCGTCCCTGGGGTATTTACCACCTTCTTTTAACCCTTTTTTTTTCAGTTAGGAGCTCATTTGCATGTCTACGTCTTTGTGTAAACGCCTTTAAGTAAACAGGCTTTTTTTGTAGTCTTGTGTCTACAATGTATCCCTCACCTAAAACAACATGGTTCTGTTCTGTTCTATTTACTTTACAACTGTCAGCCCCACCACCCCCACAAAAAAAAACAGATTTCAAGGCAGCAAATTTAAGCAGCTTCCACTCAAAAGAGGAAAAATATGGAAGTTTGGTTTCCATGTGAAAATAATAATATTTTCATGTTGTTTTAGTGAGACTGCTCTGTCCGCGCAATAACATGCAAAAACAATAGGAAAATGTCTTCTTCCTCATCTTTCAGTTGTCTGTCCATTAAACCCATCATCAGACAAAATTCAGTTATTCTGTTTGAACTTAGTTTAAACTTATTTTATCTCTCAATTGGTGCTTATATTGTGTTTCAGTATAGATGAACACATAATTTAGTTTATACATATTTTTGTTTCTGTTGTCAGACAATTGTTGCTTAAGTAATCTGGTCAAGACTCATGCATGTTACCCGCTGATCAAGGCTAACAGTAGATCCTGTGATACTGCAATGAGCCTGTAAACCATAGACTGTATATCAAAATGGACCTTCCAGATAAGGAGTGTGGGGTGTATACTTGGGCTAACGTTAGCTACTTTAGCTATATTGTGCTAACAGGGCAGGTATCATAATCAAGTGATGTTAAACTTACAGAAATATTGCAACAATAGTCTGACTCAGTCTCAGAGCCTTGGAAAGCAGCTGGTGGGCCAACTGTCGATCACAACTGTCAATCAACGCCCACACGGCGGACATCAAAGCCTGCTATGAGTCGTCAAATCTCATTAACGGAGCAATAACTTCCAAAATGACCGCCAGCATATTATTATTATTATTAGAGGGCTCGAATATAATGATTGAGACCATAATGAGTTGTTGAAAAAATATATTGATATTTCTAGAGAGAATTTGATGCTTTTTGAACAGTAGTACATTGGAGCAGGGATTGTTGGGAGCCAGCATCTAGCGGCTGTCGTCGGTGTTGCGCTTTCAGTTTCTTCCGCATCGGCTTCAGCCTCAAGCTGTGGTAGTTGCTGCTTGCTGTCATCTCACTGTTGTATGTTGGGAGATGGAGAGATCGCTTCATTACATTACAGCTACAGTGTCTGTAGCGCCATTCACCATTCTTTCATCCACACTACTACACAACACTAGTGTTTTCAGATTTATCCTCTCGGGAGAGGTTTATCAAACTGCTCTTCTGTTTTTGGGTGAGAATACTGGATCAGTGCAGACAGAAGGCCAAAAAGGAAAAGAAGCTAATTAGTGCAGACATGGCTGCAATTTCAGGAATTCAGATTTCCAAACAAAACTGGTAACGCACTGACACATGTTGTGCTACTTTATGTAACTGGTGTTTTTTAGAAAGGAACAAAAATATGTTGTTTATTTACGATATATAAATGGAATGATATAATTTATTTGTTGATTATCCATTTCTCCTTTCCTTACATCTCTTTCTAGTCAGCCCTCTCCTTGCATGCACAACTGATTGAGACACCAATACTCCCTCTAAGAGCTTTTACTGAGTAATTACCAACTTTATCGATGATTCCACACAACATTAATCCAAGCTATGGATTTTCGCATTGGGGGCTGAATAGTAGAATGAGCTCATAAGATGAAGGGATGCGAGAGGTGGAGAGACAGCTGTTTGTTTGAGCGATGGTACCATCAAACGGCTGGGACTTCTCCCTGAGGAGACATTGCCCAGATATTCTCTTCACTTCACGTCACCCTGTGGAACTGGAAAGCACTCAGATGTAGGAGAGTCAATGTGAGTATCAAGAACACTTTCACAGAGAAACAAAGACTGGCACACATGGTTGCACACTCATCAAAACACAAACACACACACACACACAGTTACACGTCTCAACACAGAAACGGTCATCTGCAAACACACACAGATGGAGAGGAATGACACACACTTGTACCACACACACACACCACAGCTGGCTGCATGAGCGTGCGCTACAGGTACAGCGCCATCGCTGAAGGACGTGGCAGGGTTATCCACATGGCTCCATGTGTAATTCTACGGCTATACGGTCGATCGCTACATTAGCGCTCCGAGGCGCTGACAGAAGGAGAGAGACAGAGAGAGCACACGGACTCGTGGCCACGCACCATCCCTCTTCCACATTGGCCAGCAAGACAAATGCCTTGCAGCCAGCCGCCAAGTATAGAACATGAAACACATGATGAAACATGCAATTAAGAGCTTCGGTGCTGGTGAGGAGCGGAGTAGGGAGACCGCTGGTTACATATTTCCTCACTGATTAATGGAGGAGCACTGGGAGGGGCAGGGGTTAGCGATCCCGCCAGGAGTGTTGGGAGTGTTGGGTAACGAGGCGCAGTGGCAGATTTATGTCCCCCCCACCCTTCCCCTCGATCTTATGTGCCCATGACAAAGTGCCCCCTAGCCCCCCATCCCATCTCCTTGAAATGTCATTACATGTTCGCTTGTAGCAGGCCAGCGGAGATGGAATGAAGACGGGCATTAATGCTAATGAGAATTGGGCTTTGGCCTTTTGTCTCATGTCCCAATGGCTCTTTCCATCTTCCCCTCGCCCCAGTCCATATCCCTATCCCATACCTCTCCCTCTTTCACCTGTTCAGACAAAACTCATTTTCTTTTCCTCACTTCCCGGCAACCAATCGGCAGTACCTCACAGCCTTTGACAACACACTGTACCCTCTACACATGCATCTCCATGTCCAATATGTACCACTTCTTTGTTCTTTAGCTGGTCTCATGTTTCACTATTCCTCGTCTACATGTAGTGCGTCTGTCTGTGTGTGTCTGTGTGTGTGTTTGTGATTTACCTTCAGTCTGTCCGTGGGCAGGGCCTGGGCTCCTTTCATGATGACCTCCTGAACCCTCTCAACTGACAGGTCACTTCCAGCCTGCTCCAGACGCTGACTGAAGAATCCAATCACCTAAATGTCACATGAGAGAGAAACACTTACATTTGGTCTGATAGACATGATTTGTAATGAAAACTGTTTTTGTAAGGGTTAAACATAATGAATGATTATGAATTTGGTTGGTGCTATTTTGCGTTAAAGTAGACACGGGTGGGCTAATATCATAGGACAACACTGGATTATCATAAATATATTGGTATTAACGTTTATGTTGGCTTCCAAATGTGTATATGATTTTATTTATAGTTAATATTTGAACTAGTTTAATATCAATGATGTCAATAGTTGAAAATGTTATATTTACAGTTACTGTCATCTCAGACAATTAGGTTTTTAGCAATATGCCTGACTAAATAAAGGCTTTTAATACAACTTCTCTCCTTGCTCTGCCCAAACGTTTTCTTTTCAGTTCAGTTTTTTAATCTTCAAGAGAACCCAGATTTCCTGCTTGTGAAACTGAGTAAGCAATTGGCCTCTCTATCTTTACTCAAACATATCTTAATCACAAAACAAAAAAAGAATACCTGCTGATATATTTAGTTATTGGTCTCAAAAATCCAGTATCGGTCTGGGCTCTAGTCTAAATCTTTCACCATTAAATCCTGTTCCGTTCCTAAAGACGCTGGATCTCATGCCATCTTGATCTCATTGAAGCTTAATATCAATTCCCAGTTCTGTCATGGAGCCCTTTGACTCGTCTAATCCCAGTGTTTGGAGCTGTCACACTGAGATTGCAGCAGCCACACCCTATATGATGACACTGGATGCAATATGGAGATCTAAAGTTGGTACAAAATGACATCATACCACATATAGAGGGCTTTATTCTGTAAACATTAACACTGGTTAAAGTTCCAACCTGTTCAAAACATTAAGTGTCAGAGAAATCGCTGTTTAATCTATATAGCTAGCTTGTTATGATCTGTTTGCTTTGAGACAACATTTTGCTACTGGCATCAACAGCCAACAAGACAAATTCATGGGCTCTCATGTTTCCTAGCAACAGTATAATTGCTCCAAAAAATGCATCTATACTATGCAGTGATACATACTGTATAGCATCATTAATAAGCCAAAACCAGGCTTAATGAGACTGATTGACAATCTTTGCAAATAAAAGTTGAGGCAATGGTTGTAAAACTGCACAACTTGTGTTTTTATAGATGCTACAAACACTGGCTTGGATAATATGCCTGTAGGCTACATACTCAGTAAACACATACATGAAGTATTTCAGATTACAAACTCACCATAGGGTTTGAGCATGTTTCAACCCACTTAAAATAAGCACTTCACTGGAGCTCAAATTATCTGATGCCTCCTGGGTTTAAGCCCCAACAAGAGATCAAGGAAAGTGTATTTTGCATTTCCACCGCTGTGCTAGGTTCCTCCCTGGAGAAATAATATTTGAATATTTGATAATTAAAAACTCTGTATTACTAATTCTTTTTAATGCTCTTTTTTGTCAAACCAACAGTGAAAAATGCATCTACAGGCAATGTTTTCTCTGCTCACGCTCTGTGGCTGCTTTAGAGAATTCAAACACACCAGAGCCCTGCATGAGCAGTGTGTGTGTGTGTATGTGTGTGTCTACATCTATCTAATACTAATCTCTTCATTAACTCTGAAGGCCTCCCATATGGGGTTAATTTAGAGGAGCAAAAAAGCAGGCCCCTCATCCTGAATCTCATGCTCACACACACAGATTTGCAAGCACAGGGAAGGCTTCGGAGAATAGCCTTAGGGAGGCTGACTTAACTGAGGGATTCTAGCAAGCATGCTTCCCCTCATACTTATGGATAACAGCAAAGCTCATGGCAACGTATGCAGCAACCCCCATCACTCACACATACACACACACACACACGCCAAAGGGAGACTGGAGCCTGCCAGCTTCCTTTCCTCCTCTACATGACTAATACAGCTTTGAATGACAGTTTTCTCTTGCGCTGTCCCTTCCTCCCCCATACACCAAACACTCTCAATGAATATTTGACACAGAGCCTCTCGACACAAGGGGACTGATTAATTTATCAATACTACTTAAGCTCACAGAGCTCAGCATGCTGTACAGTCCAACTGCACAGTATGTTAACAATGCAGCTCCCCTATGTTCCCGCACTGCCTGGATTTTCGAAACTTTCAAAGCAGATGCAGAGGATATGCGGAGGAAAAATCTGTATAACCTTGATCTGTGGCGTAATCACCGCAAATCAGCCAACACCATGAGGTTTTTAAAAAGGCTCCCAGGTCCAAGCTTCTCTCAGTTCAAACAGACTGACCGTGTCCAGGTTCTGCATGATGTCCTGGAAGGAAGGGTGTGTCCTGAACTGCTCGAAGAGCTCCCTCTTGTAGAGCAGCGCGTACACCAGGTTGGGGTTGTGGTGGAGAGAGTTGCACAGGCAAGAGTTGATGATTTCCAGCATCATGCGGATCACCTCCTCAATCACATTCAGGTCCTGGGCCTGGGGGAGAGGGAGGATGTAAAGGTTAATTGGTTTCCCACTACACTGGTTTCACTTATAATGGTGTTTTCAAATGATTTCTTCCTAATAGATTGATCAGCGGGGGGGAACAGAAAGGTGAAAGAAATGTCAGAAGGAGAGAGAGAAAGGAGGAAAGAACGATGTTGTTACTAAGTTGTCAGCCAAGGTGACCTTGTATGTCACAGATCAAGTCATGTCACAGTATGTTTCCTGTGGGCAAAGACAACTGTCGCAAGGGACAGGTGACAGTATGTGGGAAAGATGGAGGGGAAAGACAGTGGGGCTGGAAGGCTGACATGATGAGTTATTTCAAAAGTTATTCACACAAAGTAGACTTGTGACAGTAAAAGGCAGGAACTTTCATGCAGAGTGTGTTGTAGTTAAAAGAGTTCAAGCTCAAATAATAGCTCAAAGAGTTAAATGAGAAGATCTTCCACTAGCAGGTGGTTAGCTTAGCTTAGCACAAAGACTGGAAACAGCTAGCCTGGTTCTGTCCAGCAGTAACAAAACCCACCAAACAGAACTTCCAAAGCCCAAACTAGTCCGCAACATAACACTGGAAAACACGATTTAGTTTTAGCACAGATTGAACCAAATAAGCTCTAACATGTTAAATGGGTGAGCTTTAAAGGGGCTTGTAGAGTGGATTTTGGTCATTGGACAGATTAGGTTAGCCATCTCCCAGTTTCCAGTCTTTACCATGTTCATATTTACCACACAGTTATGAGAGTCGTATCAATATTCTCATCTAACTTTTGGCAAGAAAGCGAATAATTTACAGAAATGCATTTCCCAGTTCACACTCTCCGTCTCACCTCAGGAACCAAATTTCTGACCAAAACCATGTAATTAGAGCTGAAAGCAAGCCTGCTTGGATCCAGTTTGGTATTAGATATATTGACGCACATACTCGACACTCACAGCAATAGAACAGGACCCCAACCCACCTGATCAGAGTCAATATAATTTAGATCCTGGGAACCGAGTAGACCTGTTAAGACGTCCTGTTTTAAGAAGTCTAAACTAATAAGAACAGTCAGAAGAATACACTGAGGTACCAGTTACAAAAATCCAAAGCAATACAACATCCATTCATTAAATCTTACATTTGTGAAACTCAGTTTTGAAGGTGCTCGTACTGCCAGTGGTAGCTCTTAAAATAGTTAACCTACAGGTCTTTATTATAATGTACTATATTATTATTTAAGTTTTGGTAGTTCCAAAAGTCACTCTTATTATTAATACGGAAAATCTAAGACAAGGTATGCCAAGATCTAATCGGATCATCTCCTCTACATGGGAAACCTGCATAGAGATTCTGTCATGCATTGTTCTGTAGTAACTGTGTTCACAATAATGTGTCTACACAGACAGACAGATAGACAGACGCCACCATGACGAGATAACGTCCCACATGGCCTGTTCGGTGGTGGCAAAGAAAGAAAACTGCGGAGAGACTGTGAAAATGAATAATCTTTAAAGAGATAAAAACCAGGCGACATGAATTGGCAACTACAGTTCAAGAGATGATGTCTGATTTCCCGTGGCGTGACTATGGGCAGAGCCTTTGCAAAATCTATCATGCACTGATGGTATTATAGATAAGATCCCATGATGATGCAGTCGGTTACAAAAACAATCTAAAAATACAAAACAATGAATAGTGCCATAATTCAGCTCAGTAAAAACAAACAGTGCCAGGAAAATGGACTTCAGACACCATGTTCTGGTTTTCAGCTTGTCTTCTCTTTCGTTTGCCAAAAAAAATAATAAAAATGACTGCCTTTCAATTTAGTCAAATTTAGAATAATAAATGTATTGGTAAAAGAGTACTAATATCCGCTTGGAAGCTCATTTGCCCTGATGTTTGTGTAATCTATAAACAGTATATCTGTGTTGCACAACAGAGCCAAGATGTACCGGTCAACGGCTAAGACGCAACTGAGACAAAAGACGCAGACTGAAAGAATGCAGGAGTCAAGAACATTCAAAGCTGCTTAACTTAATGCTATCGAGTACTAATGAAATAAGTCCATTGGTAGAATGACCACCGGGCCTGTCTGACCATTAGACCGACTGACAAACCCTACGGTGCATGCTTGTGAATAAATACACAAAAAACAAGCTAAACACAATGCAAAAACTTCAAATCAGCCTTTAGCCTCACAATTACAAAGAAAAAGCCTTAAAAGAAAAACAAGGCAGACATCTAAGATAACTTGCATGTGTCACTTTCATATTTTTTCCTAAAACACTTTCTACTCTGTCATTGTGAGTCCATCGTGTGTGCGAGCTGTTGGCCAGGTGGAGCCATAGAAAGCCACCAAATGATGTGAATTTACTATGGACACTCAGTAGGAAGTTCATGATGAAGTGGGATAAAATATTTCTGTGCACATTATAGAGCTACTATACTGTTTTGATAGTAATTTAAGTCACATTCTGAGCAATTATGCCAAACATTCACTGGTTCCAGCTTCTAAACCCCATTTTCTTAGTCTTGTATGATATTTAAAAATTAGTTTTGGACTGTTGGTTGGATAAAACAAACAGTTTGAACATGTCAACTTTGGCTTTAGAAAATTGTGATGGCAATTTTTTTTTTTTATTATTTCATGACATTTTATGGATCAAACAATTAATTGAGTAGAAAATAATCGGCAGATTAATCAATAAAGAAAATGATTTTAGTAGTCCTAATACACCTAGCACTCTCATTAGAATGAACAGACGCCAGCCCAGATTAGATAAGAAAAGACTGGAGCGCACTGATTGATTTGCAGCCTTTAATAGTGCACTATTGAAAAACACAAAACACATTTACTAAACCAAGTATGGTAGCTAGCCTATGCTAGAAGTTTAAGCTCAATTGACTCAGTCAGTAGTTCCCACAACTTTAAACACCATCCTTGCTTTACAGGAAGCCTTGCCTTAGACAGTACTCATCAGCCATTTCCTCCGGGATTACATCGTGCCTCATTTCATTTCAAGTGTGTTTCACTGGAAGTATTACAATTCCAGTTAAATACTATAAATTAGAATAAGGTGCAGATGAAGCCAGTTTAATGCAGAGATGTATAAACCATTGAAGCCCTCCCATAAAAAAAAGCTTGTGTCCTATAAATATGAGACATATTTTAAATCTTAGAAAGTGAAAATAAAGAACACATGTTACCATGGACAAACAAGATCTATCATTGGGAAAGAATATGGGCCTTTATATTCTCCATGGCCAGACTTAACCTTAAGGATTCATTTTCATGACAAACATCATTGTTCTGATGATGACCTGTTTTGACCAAGAATTTGTTAATACCAGCTAAGACCAGATTCAAAACAGCAGCCTGGCGAGACTGCAACGGCAAGCTGATTGGAAGCCGAGATTCCACCTCAAATCTGGGCTAACCATCTGTAACAGAACTGCATGTGGTAGCATTTTATATTCCATCTTCAGCTCTCTGCTTCGGAAACAAGTCCTTATCTTATAAATAACTTTTCTTGCTGTGTGGCCCTTTCTTTTTTTTTTTTTTTTTTTTCTCTTTTCCCTTTTGCCATATCCACACATAAGCATACGCACAATGTCGTGCACACAAACACACACAGTTACCACCTGACAGTAGGCATAGGGGGATTACAATGATTGTAAATAACTGTGTTCTGTTGTGCGTGGACCATGAATCAGGCTTGCCACACAGATGCAATAATTTCCACAGGCGGGCGGACGGAGGTGTGTGGTGGCGTGGAGCTTTAACAGGCAGACGCGAAGAGGCAAGTGGAATGCAGGAGAGCCGGCTATAATGAGGATTGATTGTGCGTCTGGAAGCAGAGGTGGTTCTCTGCGCTCGACTCCACTGCCTAGCTAGACCTGCTCTACTCTGTTCTGCTTTGGCAAGCCATAATTAGACAGAAAAGCGGAGACAGATATGGGAGACGACCGAGTAGGAGGAAGAGGAGGCAGAGGGAGGAAGACGGGAGCAAAAATGAAAGCGTAGAGGAAGAGAGTGGAGGGGGGGCGGGAGGGGTGGGGTGTTGGTGGAGAAAGTGAACACGATGAAGAGGAGACAAAAAGGAAGAGAGGAAGGGAGAGTAGGGAGTGAGGGATGCCTAGTGTGTTTGTTCTCTAGCTCTGCACCCAGCTTAATGAGATTAGCCTGGCAGGAAAAAAATGCCACACTGGGGAATTCAGGTCACATGAAAATAGGCTAGCTAGACATCTGCCTGGCCCTGTGTGTATGTTTGTCAAGTGGATGAGATTAAGAGGTCCATGGTCTACTTGAAACCCAGACAGGATTTAAATATCTTGGCCCCACCTCTTCCACTTCCCACTCTGTTCTCTTGCACTTGTCCCCCCCCCCCCTCTCCCAAAAAAAAACGTATCCTCTAGACAGCCAGAAAACACCTGACATGTGTTTGTATGACTGCATGAAACCATTAATGCCTTTCGTTTATTTCTCTCTCTCTCCCCCCTTCTTTCCCTTCCCTTTCCTCCCCTCCTCTCTTCTGCTCCGTCTCCTCCAGTCATGTGCTATTTTCCAGCCTCCTGCATTGTCATTTAGTCACAACCGCTCATGCCGCTATTTCTCTCCACCCAGGAAAACACAGGCCTCAGACATGAGCTATATCATTAGTCTCAATGATCCTGCCCCATTTTACTTGTATCACCATTTACACAAACCTTACACGAAGACTGCGGGTATGCGTATACGCCTGTGTGTGTGTGTGTGTGTGTTTGTAAGCTTTTCCATCTGTCTGATTCTGCTGCTAATTCTTCAACATGCTGGGCACAAATGTGTTATGTCTGCAGGTATGTTTGACCTTTGCTATCTGTCTGACAAGGAAAATTATAGAGTTTGCAGATGCAATCTGTGCCTGGGAAGGACAGAGTGTGTGTGTCTATGTGTGTTGCCGTCCTATCATACCCATGCATATTTTTTTTTTTTTTTTTATGCAAGTGTTTGTGTGTGTGGACAGGGTGTTTAGAGACACAGACATGTAAATCCCTGTAAAGTAGGAGCTGGCATCATTAAACCAATAGCTTAGTGATTCCCTGGCTGGCCCCGCTGCTCACTGCAGGCTGTTGCAGGGCAGACAAACCAGACATATTAAGAAAGAGTACTGACAAAGACAAGGGCATGGAGATAAACACCGAGAGATACCTGGAGGGAAAAACAGAAAGAGTCAAAAGCCACGCCTAAAATCTTTTTTTTTTTTTTACCCTACCAGAATACAAATCATTCAACAGAAAGACAAGGAATATTTGCATTTTCATCTCTGATGCCATGTCATCATGTGAGAAAAAAAACCCAGAGAGAGACAGAAAATATTGAGAAGTAATTTCTTGTAAGAACCAAAGGAAACCACTAATTTAAAAAGAGTGATGGTTGGAATAAAAAGACAGAAGATGGAAAGCATGAAGAGAAGAATAAAAAAAAAAAAAAAAACACACTATGTGGGCAGACAGAGAGGGTCAGACTGGCTGAGCAGCAGCAGCCTGCTCTGTCTTTTGGGAGTTTTTTAAATAGGTCATTGTCTGACCTGCATTATGGTACCACGGCCATGTCATAATCACACCATTTTGTAGAGCATTGTGCCCAGGTCAGCCTCTTATTACCCCATAGCCTCATGCAAGCACAAAACATCCTTTGTTGCACACACAGAATGAAGCAAAAGACAGTGTTTGCCCCCCCCCCCCCCCCCCAGAACAACAGCACCATCAACACTGTCTGCGTCTAGGATCGGAAAGATTGTGCTAGACAAGTGCTACATCACTGTCTGTGTGGAGGGGAAGTCCAGCATATTTGCAGACAGACACCTTATTATCAGTTTAAATAAGCACACCACCTCTCCAAGACATGGCTAGCACTAACAGCAGGGGTCCGGGGGGGCGAAACAGCAGTGATGTTGGCGATGACGCCTGTGATAATGATAAAAAAGATGACGCCAACGGCCGCAACAGCACTCTGACAGATAGGTGGGCAGTGCTAATTGATCTGCTGCGAGCTGTGCTCTGTTGTGCTGTGCCCGATCAGGAAAAGACCAGGGCACAGCGGGGCTGCCCTAATTACCATTTGGAAGCAGACAATCATTAGGACCCCGTAGCACCTGCTGTCTGCAGGGGTGCCACTCCTACTGCCGGTGAATAAATACAGAAAGAGTCAGAGAGAGACAGAGGATAGAAGATGAGAGGGCGACAGATATATAGGAAGACAGGCTAACAAGTAAACTAACAGCTAGGCCCAGCATCGTCTAGGCAGGTGAGAAAAAAATTCGTAGGATGAGAGACTAAAAAAAAAACCGAAAAGAAAAGGGTGGGGGAGTGAGGGAGTAAGTCAGCTCTCCGCTCTCAGCAGGATACAGCCTTAATGAGTGGAACACAAGGGAACAGACTTACTGTATGTTGAGACTGAGTGGATGACATAATGAACCACATAAGAGCGTCAAAGTCTTAGAGGTTACTTATAATTTGTGAAGCTCAACCTTATCTTAGATCATTTTATTCAGTGTTAACTTTTATGGAGACCACCTAAGACATGTGAGTTTGGTTCATTACAGGAGGTGAACAACCTTGGTATTTTTAAACCCCATCTTCTTGGGGCTCGTTACGAACAAAACACCTCAGAAACAGCAAGGTATATTTGATGGAAGCAAGCTCACTTCAGTTCTTATTAGCCATGCAATGGCTAGAGGGATGGCAGTGCTGGTCTGTCCGTTGCTCCAGACTGAAATATCAGGACGACTGTTTGATGGATTGCAATGACATTTTGTACAGACATTCATGGTGCCCAGAGGATGAACCCCACTGACTCTGGAAATCCAATGACCTTTCCTCCAGCCGTCACCATGAGATTGACATTTGTATTTTGAAATTTCTCAACAAATATTGGATTGATTGCCATGAAATTTGGTGTGAACATTAATTTCCCTGTCAGGATAAATTGTCAATCAGGTCAATATTTGGTTTATGACTGAATACTTGCAAAACTAATGACATTCCGATCAAGCTATACTTTATGTTTATGCTTATGCTGCTAAACATCAGCATGTTAGCATTGTCATTGTGAGCCTGTTAGCATGCTGATGGCAGCATTTAGCTCAAAGCTACACTGTGAAAAAGTATAGCAGTACAGCTGTACTTGTTTAGGTGAAGCTGCATTTGAGTTTTTGGTGCAGTTGTTTTGTATAAAGATTTATTTGTTTAATATCTTTGAGTCTGATGTGTTGATACTATGTCACCAAACAAGTAATTCATAAGTTCCTAATATATGTTAATAGTCCTCATGTACTGTTAGACTTTAGGCCACAAGTCAAAATCTTCCAACTGTAGGCAAACACATTATTATTAAATGGTATGAAAATGTAACAGGCGAAATGTATAGGTGCAATTTACCTTCCTCATTTCTATATCTATTTCTCCCTTCCAGGTATTTTCACATGAAATGACAGGAAGCTCTGTGTGTGCACTGTAACCTCTGATTTCAGGGAAAGGGGTATGATAATGTACATCAGTCTGGCGGGAGGATTGGCTCCACATCAAAAGACTGCAAGAAATGTGACAGGATAATATAACATTCACACTTCAAGCAATCAATTCCAACTTTCAGGTAAACCATGTATGAAAGGAGACACTGATCTCTGTCCTTGCACATGATGTTGTCCTGGAGTCTCCATCAGCACCGTGGAATTAGATGAAATAGACATGGAGGAACGTCAGCGTATGAAGTTGCCATTTCTTATAATGTCTGACACTGGGACTTACGTTGAAAATACATGAGCTTTCCACTTGCAATGGAGCCAAGAGGGGGCTACACTGAACACAGACATATTTAAGTAATTTCATATAAAATATGCAGAGGGGAGAAAGATCAGGAGAGGAGATAGAAGTATTGGCGAAGGAGACTGGGAGCGAGGAGCACTTGAGATAGACTGAGAGACATTTGAGATATTTTAATACATTTCTCAAACAAAATATCTGTGCTTTTACTTAGGTGTGAGTTTTTACTTTTACACCACTGGTGTGGGAACATATTAACATATATGGACTCAAAGCAGAAATTGTAAAACATACCCAAGGCAATGAAAAAACGGCTGTGAAGTAAAATCTAACCTGATGAACGGCTGCGAAGACCCACCCCTGCTCTGCCTCTGATTGGCTCTGACCCTGATATATTTACCCTAAACATCTCACCCCTCATGCCTAAATCTAACCAACCTAACCGACGAAGTTAAGAAGTACTAGCCAATCAGAGGCAGAGTATGGCGGGTCTTTGAGGAATGCGGGTAGGGAAAAAATAAGGCTGATGAACGCCACTTTAAACTTAACTAAACAATCATTTTCAGGACAAGAATTAATGACACCAGATTGATGATGAACTCCAAAACCTGCTCAGCTAATGCAGTTTACCTCATAGACTGGACCGTAACCCGCTTTAAAAAACACAATTTCTAGTCGTCTATGAGCTATTGCAGCATTAATGGAAAACTTTGGATTTTGCAAAACATTTTTGTTGCCTCATAAGAAAGTGGCAAATTCCTGGAAGGCCTGACGATAAACAGAAGGCATAATGTTTATTATCAGTTGATATATCCTCTGGCTCTGCGTTTCCCCTAAACAAGAGGAATGGTGCTACAAAGCTAATGCATGTCTCTACTCTGGCTATTAAAAAGAGATCACAGATTGTGACTCAACCAGTGCACATAAACACATAGACAGGGTGGTCCAACATGCTTCTGGCTGTGTGTGTGTGTGTGTGTGTGTGTGTGTGTGTGTGTGTGTGTGTGTGTGCTTTTAGTCTCTTCCCAGAAATGTGCAACAGTAAACAGACTAAGAGAGAGAAGTAACATTACCACTGGCTGGGAGCATAAACATTGACACACAATGCAATTCAATGCAATCCAGCATATACTTCCTTCTTTTTATGTTTGTTTGTGTGTACAGGCACATAGTGCATGTCACTGCATATATCTCAAAGGGAAGAAAAAAAAATGCAATCAGAGGTGCAGAGGCTGCACAGAGCAACCGTGGGGCCCCCTGAGAGCTGTCCTGCTTGGACTGGGAGCATTTGGCTGTCCCCTGAGGGCTCAAGGGGCCCTAACCCTTCACTCTTTCTTCCCTGACACTAACCAGACACAGCAGCACAAACACATTCAGGGATGGGGAGGGTGGGGGGGAGTGTACTGTGTGTGTATATATATGAGAGAGAGAGAGACGGAGACCAAGAGGCAGACATCAAGAGGAAGAGAGGGAGGGGAAACAGAGGAGACAGAGAGAAAGAGAGAGACATTAACACATAAGCAGAATGCGCCCGGTTCTAAAGCTTGGAGCATTTGACGACGTTTTTTTCATACCCTTCTCTCAGTCTCTGCCTTGTAAAGAGAGCAATTACATGTGCAGGACAATCCCACATTAAACAAATATTAGTTCTCTCTCCAGAGCCAGACTCAGCCAAATTACATTGTTTCCAGATGCCCGTCACAAAAACACACTTACCATACCCTCCTCCTCTACTCTGCTCTGCTCTCCTCCTGCCTGTTTCTCCTCTCTATTGTTCTCCTTTTTTCCTCACCTTTAGCTCCTCTTCGTCTCTCCCTATACATCCCAAAACTTCCTCACTTCCCTAAAATTAACGCGAGTAACACCAGAGCAAGTTTTCAACTGCTCTGCCACATCTACCACTACTGAAAGAGGAGAGGAGAGCCAGAGATCAAGGAGACAAAGGAGTCAGCACGATGAGACAGCAATCCTTCTTTTGGATGTCACATCTCTCAAACCTCAATCTCAAATGACGGACCTTAGCCAGTGTGCCAGGTCATTATAACCGTCCAGATAAGAAATGCTATGCATGAGGATTTATGTAAATGTCAGTTTAAGATTCACACTGATGGCAGAGGGTAGAATGAAATGGCTGGTCAGCTAATGTTTATCTTACCGATAACATTTGTAACCGTTAACTCATGTATTGTGTTACTTTCTTCTCACATTTGCTGCTGCATTAAACATTTAACTAGCCGTTTATTTTTCATCTACAGTCTCATTCCTCTTCTGATAGGAACAAATGAGCTATATATTTGATTAACATTTACGCTATGTTCAAAGACAGTTCAAGCCCTAATTGTAACACACGCACATTTAGAAATCACACAGGACAAAAATAAACGGTCCTTAGTAAAACTCACTGCTGTATAATGGCTCAGTGCTGTTGTTTAAATCACATCTTTTAGACTTTTATGAAGTAATCTGATCAGAGGAGCTAGCTTAGCTGAGTGAACCAACTGACAAGCTAACGTTAGCTTGCTAATATCTGACATGACACTTTCAGAGAAAAAAAACATACTAAACCTCAAATTACAAAACTTTATGCCAATACAGTTCGACTAAATGACCAAATAACGATGGTTTACCCAGCATAATTGGATATTTCCCTCTTGCTGTAAACTGCGTGAATACAACTTATTCTAAAACACGAATATTGCTCCAGATATGCAGATAGAAATAAAACAATGTCAGAACCACATTCACAAAGTATTGGCAGTTAAGTTTTTTTTAATATTATATCTATGCCACACTTAATTTCAAATAAATATAAACAAGACTAAGACTCTACAGCCATGCTAGCAGCTTTATGGGGTTGTACTAATAGGGACAGTGATGCTTTGAGCTAAATGACAAGTTTAGCATAATAACATGCTCACAATAACAATGCTAACATGTTTAGCGCATATTATGTTTACCATGTTCACCATCTTAATTTAGCGTGTTAGCATGCCAACACTAATTAGCACTAACTTCCTGAGGCTGATGGGAATGCCAATAGTTTGCAGGAATTGCGTCATGAACAAAATCACCATAGCAGGGCTCAAAATTAGCAAAAAGTTAATTTTGAACCCTGCCAAAGTTAACACTATTTATACTGAGGTACACATGAATGTGTGTACATGGCAATCCATCCAATAGTTGTTGAAATATTCCAGTCGGGACCAAAGGGGTGCCATGCATAATGCTGCTAGAGTGGCTAATGAATTAAAAAAAAAAAACTTAGGGAAGATTTCACATAGGCTTGCAAACACATGACAAGGTTGCACACTGTATGAAAACAGTCAGACATAAAGCCAGACTGGAAGGTCCCTTTCCCTTTGAACGGCACAACACAACAGGCCTTATCAAACACTGAAAATCACCATGTTTACTACCAAAGACATGAGAAAAACTGATTATGCTCTTTTGTGTGGGTGCACAGAAAACCTAACTACTGTCCAAGACACAATTAAGCTGAATGTATATCTCTTGGTGGGTGTATGTGGGCAAATGCTCAGGGGGTAAACAACACAATATGTTCCTTTTCATTTAGAGATGTAAATAAAGCTAAACATTGACTTCTAGATGCGGATAGCAGACACAGGAACCCTTGTAGACATGGGAACCAATGTCACACTGAGTTAGTATAGTCTAAGCTCAAGGATAACGGCGGTATCAGAAAAGTTGACCAGTTCTGTCGTAAAACTCTATGACCCAGACTAGATGTCTGACACTATTCTTGGAAAAAAGACCCTCATTGTGAAATTCCCATGAAATAATAATACTAGAATTCTGCCTTGCGCCCTTGAGCAACACACTGACTCTTCAAAAGTAGGAGTGCTGTTGCGTAGCAGGCCTCACACTTTGACCTTCCACTGCATGTTTTTGTCTTATTATTGTTGTCGTAACTATTATATTCGCTCTGAACACACTCTCCTAAGAGAACATGTGGCTGGACTGATATCTTTAATGATGGCAATGTAATTTCTCTTACGTTTTTCTTTTCTGTTTTCAGTCATATATTGTGTGCGATTATGCACGTGTGTGTAAATAAAATAGAACATTAAAATAAGCCCTGAAGGAAGGATGCATCAAAACAAAGCTGGATAATTGCATTTTACATGTTTTTATGTGTGTGTGTGTGTGTGTTTACGTGTGTCTATGGATGTCTGTTTGTAAGAGGCTTCATCAGACAGTCGCTACATGGTTGAAGGAGCACTCAAATAAACTCATGTTTCCCCAACACCTAAGGGCATCTGTGGGGACCTACTAATAGCCTACATCTTCAACCCCCAAATGCACAGACACGCACACACACACACACAAATATGTTCACACACACTTATCCAGAACCATGCAAATCTAATGAGACAGCCAGACTGAGACCTAGACAGACAAACCTGAAGGCAAAGGTGCCTGAACACAAATACAATTATACATAGTCAACAACATGCACTCATCGGTCAGGTGTGACTATTGGGATCCATAGATAGTTTATTGCATTGGGACAACATTATGATTAATTTATTGCTTCAAGCTCCACCACTTAGCTACTGCTGTGGTGCTATTAAGATTTCAATTTCAGATTAACACTGATCTTTCAGAGAAATTTCAATATTACTTTGGTACCAGTGTGACTGATTTTAATATTCAATTTCATAAATGTTCAATACTTTCATCAAATATTATCCTACAAGTGGAAATGCTTTCAGTGCAAATTAAACATGGGGGATGTGGGCTGCAAAAATAATGAGAAGAAGACAAAGGATTGGAGCAGACAGAGCTAAAGTCTGTCACTTGACAGTGGGCCTGCAGCAACAAACCTTTAGATTTTATACTTTCCAGGGGCTGAAAACGTCACAAAAAGCATCAAACAGTGCCCCGCATCCTAAACTGGCTGACATTACTGCTGCCATAAGCCAAATACGGAGTTGCCTCTTTTACAGTAGAAAAATGTTTCAAAATCCATGATAGAGAAGATGCTAAAAAGCAGACCAAAGCATGTGTGGTAGCACATTATACATTATTATTATATTAATAATGATTTAAAATTATAATTTAGATAATCAATAATTAATTTAAGTGACTTATTAAATAAAATTACAAAACATTGCTGGTTATGGTTCAGAATTGAATTTCTGTGATGACTTGCTTGCTTTTCAAGCCATAATAAGCCACTTTGTCACAGTCATGATGACTGATGACAGTCATCATGACAGTCATCATAACTGTTGGGTAAAGTCAGGTGTAGTCAGAAATGAGCAGTGATGTCACGATGTACTCACACCGTGGAGTACACTTTTACATCACTGCAGCAAGGTGAAAAGTTAAGTGACTCTTTAAAGACTGACATTTTATGTATGAGTCAAACAATTTTACTTTAATACTGATGGCAGAGGGGTAGAAATAAATGGCTGGTCAGCTTGTATTTGCTTTTCAAATCATTATAAAATGTAAATAATCTGGATTATTTCCTCATTGATTGCAAATCAGACCCCTTAAAGTTTGCTTACCAAGCTGGTAAAGGTGCGGACGATGCAACACCCTTCATTCTCGATAGTGTGTATAAGCACCTCAAGAAACCCAAATCTCATGTGAGACTTTTATTCACTGATTTCTCTTTGACTTTTAACAACAAGCAGCCTCATTTTGATTGAGCGACTTGCTTCTTATTTTACATTACCTGATCAGCTTTTGATGCTAGTTTTAGATTTTCTAACGGACAGAATCCAGCAGGTTTTGGTGAATGGACATATGTCCAACACCAAGGTCTCAAATACAGGCTCATCCCAAGGGTTGTATCCTGCCCCCCCCTCCACCCACCACGCTTTTTATTATGTATACAGACAGCTGCAGGACTTCTCAAGAGGGCAACTATCTTGTGAAATTCTCTGACAACACTGCCTTATTGTCTCTTCTCCAGGGCTCGGAGCCAGATCCTGGTTGTGCCCTACCTGCCTTTGTTAAATGGTGTGATGTTAACTTTGTCAACCTTAATGTATCAAAAACTAAGGAATTAACCATTGATTTCATGCAGAATAGTGACAAACCAAAGCATTATACATGGCGAGGATGTTCAAATTGTCAACACATATAAGTATCTCGGAACAGTGTTCAACTCTCAACTAAAGTAAACACAGTCAGTTGTCAAGTGTGGACAACAAAGAGCTCACTTGATGCTGAAGCTAAACTCTTTTCATGTCTGTGATACTATTTTATGTAAATTTTTATCAATCATTCATAGAAAGTCTTCCAACTTTCTCATTTATTTGCTGGTTTAATGGGTTGTCTGTGAAGGACAAGAATAGCCCAAATCGTATTGTGAAAGCCTGCTCCAAGATAATTGGAGCCCAGCAAAGAGACTTGTGCTCCCTCTGGGAGAAACAGGTGGCCCAGAAAGCAAAAGGAATTATCAGCCAATCTGACCATGTTCTGTCCAGTGAATTCACTGTAATGCCTTTAGGCTGGCGTTATAATGTGCCCCTTAGGAGAACAAACCGCTACTGTAAGTCTTTCATTCCTTCCGCTATCAGGCTACTAAACGCCGACAGTAGTCATTTTAAATGACTGTTTCATTCCTTTAAACTTGATTATTTATATGAATTATAACAAAATGTTTTATTTATTTACTACTGCTCGTTGTTTCCTTGTATTGACCCATGCATGTTGATCTGTTGCCTCTGACTTATAACTACCTTGCCTGTGAGTTTTGGAGTTGTGTGTATGGACTGGGTAAGCTGCGAATGTACTGCCCTTCTTGGGATCAATAAAGTTGTCTGAATCTGAATTTTGGGAAATACACTTATTGGCTTTCTTGCCGACATTTAAATGAGAAGATTGATACCACCCTCATGTCTGTATGCTATATGAAGCTACAGCCAGCAGTTGGTTGGCTTAGTTTAGCACAAAGACTAGAAACAGGAGGAAACAACTAGCCTGGCACTGTCAGAAGGAAACAAAATCCTGCTACCGGCGCCTCTAAAGCTCAGCTATTAGCATGTTATAACTCATTTGTTTAATCTGTACATAAATTGATGTGTAAAAATTACAATTTGTGGTCTTACTGGGCGTTATGTGCAGGAATACTTCTTGGCTGGGAAGTCATTGCGCCTGGCCAAGAAACAGTCCTGCACATAAGCCCCTGGCTAGCTGTTTCCCCCTGTTTCCAGTCTTTATGCTAAACTAAGCAGCTGCTGGCTATGGCAATCATATTTAATGGACAGACATGAAAGTGATAGCAATCTTCTCATCTAACTTTCAAGAGGGAAAATAACCACATTTCCAAAGTGTTGAACTCATTAACGTTATATTTTGGGCTATTGTAACAAATAATGTATCATTAAATGAAAAACAAATCAATTAATTGATGGTTAAATTTTTTGTTGCAGTCTCAAGATCAAAAATTTAAAATGCTGACAAAGGTCAAAATTAAGGCACTTTGGGCTCTTCTTATTGCTTTTCCTCAAAACTGGTCTGCCAGTTTATCCCTAGGGACTTTAACCTCACACTAAAGCGTCACACATAATAAACTTTCAAATTATGCATGTCTACTACTGTACCTTATCAAAGTACAAATAATTTGGCAACCACCAATAAACCAAATGCAAACTGTGTGTGTGTGTGTGTGTGTGTGTGTGTTACTCACATAGTCGGGCAAGGCTGTGTTATCTCCCTGTCTGCCTCTCAGACTCTGTGTTGCCTGCTCCAAAACCTTGTTGTGCTTTTTGGAAAGCAAAGCAAATAAACTGCAGGAGAGATACAAAGAGAGAGGAAAGGAGTGAGAGTAGTAATGACAGATGAATGATACACTAAAATACGCAGTCGTCATATTGCACATGTTGACCTGTAATTTATGTCCCTTAAATACTCAAATAGTGGCCTTTACTTACCTCAAGTAAAAGAGAGAGGCCTTTATTTAAAACAGATTACTATTAGAAAACGGGCTTGTTTTGCTCTGTAAATGAGGCCTTTAAAATAACGAGTAATAATGAGTCTTGCAACAACAAAATAATCATGAAATTTATGTGTAAAAATAAAAATTACACTTAATTTACAATCACAACTCCTGTGATCTGGCTTATATTTGCCCGACAGGTCACACAGCCTTAATTACTTTGTGAGAATTTCCAGTATTTCCAGTAGTAGGTGACAGCCTTCCATTTGACCCAGTGGCTCATAGACTTGCTTTAACCTTACTGTATGTTGTTTGTGTCTGTAGAGATGCTGTATGTGAGGAGATTACATGATTGCACAGACATACATCAGGAGTCATAGAGTCTGCTTGGGCAACCTTGGATTGTAGCAATAGTGTTAGTCAGTGCACACACACACACACAAAAACACGCACCATTAATGACACAGTGTTCATGTCACAGTAAACTGATTCATTCAACATGTGTGGTCATGCAAGAGACTAGACAGAAGACACATTTTTTTCTCAAGATGTTCAGCTTTGAGTACCTCCAGTGCAAAGAACACACAATAATTAGTAGTGTAATTAAAAAAACGTTAAATCTAATTTAATATATTGGTAGCGTTTCTTTCATTACTCATCATATTAACTACAGAAGTGCATGAAGTGAGTGACCTTCTGTTTTTAATAAAACTTTTCAATCGTCTTGCTGGGCTCTCAGATTTTTTTGTGTTCTCCAATGGAAAAAAATTGCAGAATAAACTAGATTCAATGACAGCAAAAGACTTGGGAAAAGCAAGAACAGACTTCAGCTAAGCCCTTTAGAGCTGCACCTGTTCACCTGTCGGCACTGGAAAACACACATACATACACAAAATCTATCAGCATTCTTTATCTTTAGCTAAATGGCCAAATAGAGCTATTTGAACAGCTATGAAGAGATCTACTTGTTACCTACAGACTGCTTAATAGGACCTGTTGTACTATTTAGTCGTTTTTTTCTATTTCAAATGAGAGACCACCGAGCAAGCTCCCACCGGGACCCTTGCCCACAATAACGCGGGGTAACTAGCTGTTCTGTCCGTTCCCCTCACTTATGCTGAGGCAGTCATTGTGATGTCACAAAAAGGATCTTTTATGTACACATCTTAAACTCAGATTTAAGGTGAGCCCAGAGAAACTTCGGTCCTTTTGCAGATGAATTTGAAAACAAATTCTGCACAGTGAGGGTCAAACTTCCAAATGAAGTAACAATAAGCTAAACATATTTTTGAGTGGAAGGGGGACTTTAAAGGGTGATATGCAATGATGGCTTTCTGATGGAGCTACGCTGCTCAGGTACTGCAACATCGAGCTATATTTGAAAAAAAACTATTTCAGGCTTTATCACATATTCTCTTTGGTGATACGCCAATTTTTCCTTTTTTTTTTTTTTTTTTTTACAATTGATGGAAATGTACCTAAAGTTCAATCAGTTGACTGTGGACTACTGAAAACTAGGCTGTGTCTGTTGAATCCGCAGACATCAAAGTAATCAGTGAATGAAAAGACACGAGCCGAGAGGAAACTGTGGATGGGCAAGAGACAGAGGAAATATTGATGGAGACAGAGGATAAATACAAAACAATAGAAAAAGATATGGGGTGGTGGCGGGCGGAATATTACCCACTACTGTGTGTAAATAAACAGCACCAGCCGCCACTCTCTCTCGGAGTCAATTAAGGAGCAGAGTTCAAGGCTTCCTGGTTGAAATTTGGAAATTCCTGGCAGGAAATTCCCTTTATCTTGCCTGCCAGCCAGCCAGCCAGCCAGTTAGTTAGTTAGTTTAGCCCAACCCAGGCCATCATAATCATCATCATTATCATCAGACATGGAGTCAGTTGCTCAACATTACGACAAGACAGACAAGTACACATTCACAGACAGTGTTCCTTTCTGACTCAAAGCACCAGAGACTCACAGATATAGAGAAAGACACAGGCAGCGAGATAAGAGGAATCCTTGTGTGTGCGTGAATGTGTGCACGTCTTCAGGGAAGGAAACATTCCTTCCTGTGTGCCTGAAGTTAACAAACAGACATGAATGACTTTATGCTTGTGTGTGTGTGTCTGTTTGTGTGTGTGGTTTGGACCTTCGCCTCGCAAGTCTTCCGTCTCCTCATGGGCCAAACCCTTTCCCTCAATTCCCTCACGTTACATAATGTTCTTCTCTACACAAGCACACCACTCTTTCAATATTTAATGCCTTAGTCTCTTCTGCTGCAGCCACTGTCAAGTTACTACAACAATAAATATTTTGTGCTGATTCAACATGAATCATTAACATTAATGAGTTTGTTTTTGTGTGAATTAGAATTTCCACTCTTGTGTTTGGGCAATTTTGTGTCTCTCTCTTTTGGCTTCTTTGTTTGCCTCCGATGCATTTTTTAAAAAATCTAGTGAAGAAGGTCAAGTCCTGAAGAAGCAGCAATTTAAAAAATTGAAATAGATTTCAGCGAAAAATGTCAGACAGCGCATCACCTTCGTGGGCAACAGCTCTAATTTAAGCAATCTTATTTTACATAGTCTGCCAAAAAGGAAACACTTCAGCACAGTTTAGAGATGGTAGGGTTGGGTGATGTGTTAATATAGACTGTAGGATGATATAAATTGGTCTACCATCAGAGATTTTGGCATTTAACATCTTTAAATGTATTAGACCATAGTAGCAAATGTTGCAAATCAATTAGCAGGACTTTTTTAGTGACAAAATTAGATTTTTGTACACATTTTGTTTCATAATTGTGATGACCTATTTTGATTTGTCATCTATTTTATTCACTGAATTATCAAAAAAAAACATTTCTGTCTGGTTATTTCATCCATGAACAGTTTCTCAATTTATTATATAAAGATGTGCATTGATATTGTGATATAAAATTACATATACTGATAATTTTATCCATATCATCCATCCCTGGTTGGTGGATATAAAGACTATGAAAAAAACTATGAAGGTCAAGACAGATTCTAATTTAAACCATTAAAGATAAAAATCAAATGTCAAAACATACACAATAAAAACAGACTTGGTTATGTGTTGTTTTAAGCCACTATTAATATTCTGCCAAAGAATACATTTATATGCATAGTAAGACAAGAGCTGGGATAGGTTGTATAGAAAATGGATGGATAGATGGAAGAAAATAGATACCATCTAACATTTTCTATCATCCTCTGTTCTGTTCTGTGTGGATTTTCAAATTGTACACCTGCAGTATGTCCTCACCTGATGATGCGCTGGGCAGCATACTGGTGGAGACACCGAAACTGTGCTGACATGTTTGCGAGTGCGGCCAGACAGTTGGTGTGGAGGTACTTATCCTAGAGGGGGTGGGTGCACACATAAACACACACAAACACACACACACACACAATGATGATCTTGTTAAACTTCAAGTCACTCATTTTCATCTTTACAGTTCTACCATGACAAATGCTGCATGTGGATGTTACTTATTTATGTAATAAATTACTATTTAGACATATAAATGTGCCTATAGCGGATGGATTTCTGTATACACATCATGTTTGCAAATGCACAAAGTGTGTGAGCGTCTGCATGTATGTGCAGCGTACCCTTGTCCGGGTCATATTGAACTGGATGGTGCGGATGACCACCAGGATGAGCAAACTGCCAAGTGATATCTCTGTCAACGACCTCTCTGTGTACCATGAGATGTTCTTCAATACCTGAGGGAATGAGAAAGAGAGAAACGGGACATGAATGAGGAATAATTTACTATAATCCCGGCAATTGCAGATAATTGAGGGTTGCAGTGCCGACGTGAATGGTGTGTATTAAACTCGGTGTCTACCCACCACCTCATGAATGGAGCGATTGAAGGCGTCGTCTTCTGTAAGGATGAGGAGAATGATGAGGGCCATGTAGACATGATGAGAATTTCTGTCTTCCACGTGGTAAAGGATCTCGAGGATGGGCAACACCTGAGAGGAACAGTGAGAGAGGAAGAGGAAGGGCTGAGCATGTGCGATGATGTCGCAATAACATTTATTAGATCCGTGTTACAAGACTTCTGACTTCTTTGTGTGCATGGGCATTTGTCTGAAGATAAAAAATGAGTCATGTATTTGCCACAGCCCTGCAAATTCAACAGTTACATTCCTCCGTTCCTAATTTTGGTGCTTGACTATAGGGGAGTCCGAATCTGTGGATTTTCTGGCTATTTGTGGGCAAGGCCTTGGAGGCGGCATGAGGGGGCAAACTGCACAAGCAATAGATGGAAAAACTGAAGACCTGAATACACACTCGAAAATGCATTCAGAGGGACAAAAGCCATTAAAATCATATAATTAGTATGACTGCATACAATACAGTCCTGATTCCACCTGTGGAGCTAACAGAGTACCAAGTCAAACAGACAAAAAAAAAAAAAACAGGAAAAACTGCACTTCAGATATCTTTTCACACTTTTTTGAGAGCTCTGAACCGTGACTGCTAAACTAAAAGGTGGAGACGGATGTGACAATCAGACGCAGCACGCGGAACAGATGGTGAAAGTGTGCAAAAGATTTTACTCTGGGAATCACACTGTCAGAGTGACAGCAGTGAGTGGCTAGCATAGCGAGTGAGGAACACACACAGTTGCGGTGTTAGCTCATTACGCTCTTGTGCAGTGGTGCTTTATTGTTCAGTAGAGAAGTAGCAGTACTCATTGGTACCCCCCCTACATGATGAGCTCAATCTAGATCTGCTAATGATGGTATTTTATTGTAGATGCTATATGGGGAAAAAATAGAGAATATGCAGAGAGGTCATATTGACAGGGATTTAATTGACCTACAGTTTCAAAACCTGCACATGTTTAGCTGTAGTCTTGAATTTATAGCATTTTTTTGTTGTTAGCGGTTCAGATGTTGTTTTCTCAACTCTCTAAACATGGCACAAAGGCTTGACAGATACCATTTAACTCTAACTTCCACACATTAATATGTCAACACATGTCAGAAACCCCTGAAAAATGATAATCACAATGCACAGTACAATCACATTATTTGGATAATTCGCCATAAGACCACATTATTTTGTGCTACGCTGTGTGAAAAAGTCTAATTTGTGAACGTGTACCATCTGACATGCTGAGCTAAAAGCTTGAAATCCATTCAGTAAATGCCCCAGTACATTCACTCTGCTATAAACAATAACTGGCACTGTCCCACATGAGTAGAACAGCACCAGCTGCCACTGCATACATCTTCACTGTTTACTGAGCCATAGCACTGGTCCTACATGAAACAATGTCACGGCCAAACCCATTTCCGTAAGATTTTAAAAGACTATACTTGAGTATTTGCAATTCCACTAGTAACTGCTTTTCTTAACTGATGTCCAAGTTAAGCTGTATGTGTCTATTATTGTACACAGGTCTCTCTTGAAGGAGATTATGATCTCAAAGGAAGGAAGGAAGGAAGGAAGGAAGGAAAGAAGGAACTCTATAAAATGTTTTGTTGAGAATTACCTAATCACACTCTTATTCATTTTAATAGTGTTGTTTGCTTTCGCTTTGATAAAAAAAAAAACCCTAAAATGCCAGATTCAGAAAGGAATAAATGTACATGCATTTGTGCACCACACTCTGTAAATGAACAACAAAATCAAAGCGTCTTTGTTGCTTCGTTCCTACCCACCAGATTGTCCATGTCGGTTCTGGAGAGCATGTACGTCCTCATGTTGGCGTTCTGATGAAGCAGCGTGTAGAGCAGTAGTGTGGCCTGATCTGAGCGCTGCTGCTCACACAGCGCTGTGTACAGACTGTTGAAATTGATTTGGAAAGTGTGAGGTTGTTCCACAGGCAGCGACGATGTGTCTACATGGGCAGAAGCAATTATAATCAGAATTAGTGGATCGTATTCTGGCGCAGTTCGTACATATAAACGACATGTTCTCAGCAGCAACTACAATATGCAATAAAAAAAATGTACAACAGATTAAAATAAATAATATGTCAACTGTGCATATATTACCTTGTGTGTTTCTGAAACAAGTGATAGCCTGGCGGTAAGGGTTGGGCCAATCAGGCCCGTCTGTCAGATTGGCTAAGACCAGAAGTAACAAAAGGCTCTGATTGGACAAAGGTAAGGGGTTGTGTTCCTGGTCCATCCCTGCTTTGCTGCCAGCTCCTCCTAATGTGAAGACACTCCACAGACCACCTGAAGACACAACAGACACACAGGTAAACACACGAGTGCAGCATTACTATATATGATTTTTATTTCTGTTGAATTATTTCTGTTACTTATTTGTTATTAATTTTCTTTTCAACTAGAAGAAATATTTCATGTCAATTGTCTCACATTACAGTGAGTAGATTTAAGACAGGCCTGAGAACTGCAGCTCTCATTTTCAGTACAACAGATGGGTAATCTGTGTAGGATCCAGTAATGAAGAGCAGTCAGGTTGTGTATGTCAACCTTTTTATAGAAAGCACTAGAGTCATTCTCATAACTGATTTACGCTTCATAGGGGGAAAAAATGAGTATGTGCAGCCAGACTGATGTAATCAAGGCCAAAATGGGCACAATGGAGTCACGCACAGTGGTTTGCAGCACCTGAAATTTGAAACAACATAGACGGCGCCAGAGAACAAAGAGAAACTAGAACTACTGGCCAACTGGAGCCGTGTTCGTTTTTCTTGTTGGGGGGGATGAGAGAGGGAGAGCCGAATTTCCTACGAAGCCGCTGAAGTGCTGGTGCTTTCAGGCGTCATGTGAAGCACGAGAAGCATGAGCAACAAGGTACACAGATGACATTCTCTGGCTCCTGCACGTCTAGCTGCACAGAATGCATGAACCGAAGCACCAGTGAGAGGCAGCGCGGCGGGTGGGTTGTAGGTCCACACTGATCAAGCTACTGAAAATGAGGAGAAGCCAAGTAGATCTGTTGCCATCTAGTGGCGAAGGATAGAAGAGCAGGACGTTCTCTCTCCTTGTTGAAGAATAATGTCACTAAGTCATCCTGATCCGACTATGACACAATCATTTCATCTGTTTACTTGGTTGCTGACCCATAAAAGATGTCAGACAAGCGAAAAAGGAGATGCTGTTTCAAAACATTATGTGCAAAGACCTCCTATTACATAAAACAGTAAAAGTTTTAAACCGTTTCATATACTTTTCCTTGTGAAGAGTTTCTTTTCAACAGCTTGTGACTGTTTTAAATTGTTAGTAACATCTATAGTTTATATGTTGGTCTGCCCTTAAATTCACTAATGGCTAGTAAAGAGCTACTCCCAGCATTTGTGTTTACAACTGTGTGTGCAATTCCAGAGAGGAGTTTATATTTCAACAAGAGGACATCAACAAGCTGCATCCACAACAGAAAGAAAACCCCCGAGCAACAAATGACATCATTTGTACTGGTCATTCTCCCCTAATTTCTGTCTCTCTCTCCACACACACGATAGTCTTTCTTCCCTCTGCTGCACAGAGAGAGAGAGGAATGAGTGTGAGAGAGTGTGAGAGAAAACTAAATCTGGGGAGAGAGAGAGAAAGAGAGAGAGAAAGACAGAGAGAGAGAGAGAGAGGGCCAAGTTGTGACGGAGCCCTGTTCATCTCATCACTGGCACCAGAGTGACTGGCCCGACAGTGTCAGAGTACCCGGTCTGGCAGCCACATTTCCTGTACTCTCGCACTCACATTCGCAGAGCTCTATTTTACCTTAGTGGGTGCTGTTTGTTATCCATCTGGCTCAGCTCCCTCTGCCTGTCTGCCTGCCGACCACATAAACCCAATAATGCTACACTGCTTAGGCTGCTCGGGCCCTGGCCGGCCGCCCAGTGGAAAAAGAGGAGGAGGACATGAAGAGGAGGAAAGGGAAGGGGAAAGTGAGGAAAAGAGAAGGTCACACACGGACATAGAAGCTGGCACGCAGAATTTGGGCTTCGGGACTCGGTGGCAGTGAAGGCATCGTATTGTGAGACATGCGACGCAACTGCACCCACAAATTCCTACTTTAAAACTTTGCCGTATGAGCCTGTATCCACGACAACATTTAAGAGTTGATCTTTCCACCTTTTTTTTAAACAAATGTCAACAAGTCTCTTAACAATATTTACACATAGCAAACGTCTATTAAAATCCATTAAAACAGGCTGAAAAACAGTGCATGATGCAAGTTTTCTGCAAAAGAAGATGAGCTTTAATGACTAATTTCTGCAGGATAGGTTAAACATCTGCTTTTCTGTTTCACCTGTGTCACCTGCAACATCCATTTGATCATGTGACCACCTCAGTGGGCCTGTGGAGACACTAGATACTGTAAGGGAGCTGAGGTGGGAAATCATTCCTCATAGTTATAGCTGAGAACATATGCTTCAGTGTAGACGGAGATACCGGGCGAACCGAGACAGACAAAATATGCTTCTTACTTATTTACTTGCATAACAGTGAATGAAATATGACATCAGGGCTTCGGGCCAGTGGCTTGGCCAAGTATGCAGACATAGACACACACACACACACACACACACACACACAAAGTATGCCGGACTCGTGATGATTATCCAAAAATGCACATGGGGAGACATGCTGTACAGACAATAAATAAACACACTCTTCTGATAATCCCACACAAATCAAAATATACTGTATGCTCAAAGAGCTTTTACCCAAACCCAATCCAAATCCCTGCTAAAAAAACAAAATACATACAACATATGAGAACACTCCACAGGCTTAGAATAATTTGGAAACAATTACTATAATCATATTAAAAAGCTAGCGCTAATATGTTCAATTAATCTTCTAATGACCTTTCCCAGGATATTTTACTGGTAAGTGTGCGATACTAACGAGGACCTTATACACATACATGTAGACATCACAAGGTGGGTAGTGTAGAGTAGCAGAGAGGAGATGAAAGGAGAGTAGAGTAGAGAAGCGAGAGGAGAGGAGAGGAGAGGAGAGGAGAGGAGAGGAGAGGAGAGGAGAGGAGAGGAGAGGAGAGGAGAGGAGAAAAAGCTCTGAGTTGCCAGTCTGGGTGATAATCCCCCCTGCAGACGCTCGCTCAGACTCAGACAGCAGAGTGTGTAAAAGCAAGAGAGGAAGAGACATCCTACCCCCCCCCCCCCCCCCCCTTCCCCACACACACACACATTAAAATGGCGACAGAAATCAAGCACTGTTTTTCTTTGACAATGACCAGTATTCAGATCTGGGGACCGTCCAGCCTGTCTGTGAATCCAAGTGTGTAGGTATGAGTGATCTGACATCCAAATATGTTCTCCTCAAATAACATATGAGGACCAGTGATTCCTCAATAACAATGGGAATGTAAAGTATTCAGTATTCAGTCTAGTCCAGAAAATTTTGAGACCTTAACTTTATACTTACTTACTATTTTTGCCCACTGTTTTTGGACCTAGACAGAGATACCTACAGTTTCAGAAAGCCACTGGTTTCCATTATCGTTGTCTGGGGTAATGCTGAATTAAAAGTCTGCATTGCATAACCTTGCAACAATAATGCAACTTTGACAAAAGTTAATGCAGACTTCATATCCACTGAGATGGATTACACAGGTCAAGAATGTTTCAGGGGCCTACTAATTTATCATCATGCCACAAAGAATTTAATGGAAACCAATAGATGCCTGATAATTTGTAAGTGATTTATATTAAATTAGCCAATACATGCAAAACCACTGGTGTGGTCCTTTAAACGGTCACTCAAATGATTTTTTTTTTATTGCTGCTATAAAGTTGGGAGACTCACAAGAGGCAAATTAAAAGAAGATGGCTGAGATATCCTTGACTTTTTGTCCTTGCTATTGGTCGAGCTCAGAAAACATTGGATCCTACATTTCCCATACTGCCAATAGCCAATAGCATCTATTTGTTAGACCTTACCTGCCTGGTGAATGGTCAATTTGTAACATACTCTACCATGACACCATCCGGGTTATTTTCTTCATCTTCACAAAGCTCCTCCAGAGCCACTGAGGACGGGACACGTACTAACCACTTATGTGTAAAATTCTCCTCTAATTAACTGAACATTTGCTCATGAGGCAAAGATCAAGAAATTCAGTTGATATTTATGGTACTGCAGAACAGCACTCATACATACACCCATTTTCCACATTTTTAATAAAATGTACTTGTTTGTATAGTCTGTCAATGGGCGATGACTGTGTGCATACGAGACAGAGAGACAGAGAAAGAAAACAAGTGTTTTGTTTCTGAGCTCTGGGCATAAGAGAGCTTGTGTCTCTGTTGGTCTGCGCGTGTGTGTATAAGGGAGGCGGCTGCAGACAGACAGGCTCTAGGGGATTACAGAACAGGACAGGGCACCATAACTCATCGGGCCGATCACTGGCCACAGACAGACAGGCTGGGTGCATGCTGATGGCTCACTGATAGGAATCTGCCACCAACAACCGACAAAGAGCATTTATCTGTGGGGGAAACCCATGGGCGCAGTCCTATTCTCACACTCAAACAAACATCCATTCAACATACAAACACAGAGCACACTACCAGTCTAACACACACATACTCTGTTAATTTTTGACTCATCACTTTCATCTACGTTGGCATGGATGTCAGCACGACTTGCACTTTGATTTCGCAGATTAGTCATATTTCTGGCTCCTTGGCTCTTTTAATTCTCTCTCTCTCTCTCTCTCTTGTAATTTGACTATCATTCCTATAATTTATGATGACATTTTTACTCTCTGATGATGATGAGATGTAATGTGGGAACGTGGTGACGTCACTAGAACATCAAGTAAAGATGTTAATCAATGCCAAATATCGATTATTAGCAATAGTTTAATAAATTCACGACAAAAGGTCCAACTTAAAGGTGCGGTGGGAAGAATTTAGCGGCATCTAGCGGAACGGACCTGGCAGAAATGGAGTATACTACTCATAAGTATGTTTATATTATGTTATAATCACCTGAAAATAAGAATCGTTGTGTTTTTGTTATTTTAGAATGAGCCCTTTATATCTACAGAGGGAGCGGGTCCCCTTCCACGGAGCCCGCCATGCTGCACCGCCATGTTTCTACAGTAGCCCAGAACGGACAAACCAAACACTCTAGAGAGGGCTTTTCGCGTTTTTCATGACCACCATAGGTTCTCCTACATGCTTGAAAGGTGACGGTGAGGGGAGAGGTATTCAATTGGTTGCAATCTGCAACCTCACCACTAGATCCCGCTAAATTCTTCACACTGGTCCTTTAAGCTACCAGTTGTTTTCAAAGCCTCAGCAGATAGAGTTGCACCGTTGGAGATGGTTTAGTTCGGTTATCATGTAACCTAAGTATGTAATTTCAGCCACGACATATGGTCAAAAGCTTTCGGAAATAACAAGTGAGTTGGATTTTTGTCAAACTGCTGTTTTCATGGTCAAGACTTATCGTTTAAGATCAATCAAACTAGATGTTGATAAGTTTTAATTGATTAATTGACTGTTCCAGCTCTACGACAAATAATCCAATAATAAGGCAGATTAAATTCAAACCACAGTGTTACCATATTACAGTTTCTAAGCCATGTTATTTGAAAATGAAGGTGAATGCATCCAAAATGTCCATAATAATTATTCACTGCAATGAGAAACTGGATCTATGCCAAAGCTGAACCAGAATATAGCGCAGCAAAATCTAAAAGATGATTACAATGGACAGTTTAGGTAACCGTGTAAAACATTCGTTCAAACTCAATTTTCAGTTTTAAAAATAAACACAAAATCACTGCGGATCTGTCCACTTGCATCCAAAGACCTCAGTAATTAGATTGGTGAGTAAAAAGCTGTCAGAGCAAATACAAATGATTGCCAAAATTATGATCTAGGTTGAAAAAATGGATTTTCCTTTTGCTCCTTTGTTATTGTTTCCTTTTATTTAGTTTGTGTGTGTGTGTATGTGTATACTCTTACTTGCCACCCCGGATGCCAGGCCGTAAAGCAGGCCGCCCTCAGCTTTCGGTTCAAAGATGTGGGTCGCTGGAGGTGGACATTTCTCCTGTCTGATGAAGTTGTAGAGCAGGGTCTTCACCAGTCGACTGGTTAAACACAAACTGGAGAAAAGAGACAAATGCAGAGTTAAAAATCAAAGAAATTTATGTATTTTTTATGTTTGACTCCACTTGAAACATCGCAGGACAGATCAACATCCTATTCTCAATCCACAGGTGTCCATATCAGGTGTCAGTTTGAGACTCTACTCTTCCTTCATCATATAAACTCTCTCTCAGTGACATACATATATAATTGGTTGTGTGTACAATATCTGATATCACTGTTTTGGTAATTCGACACAGCTTTGCTTTCTTGACAGACTAAATGGCAAAAACATTTTAGATAGCCCTCTAATCTGTTTTGCCTACATCAGCTACTTGGAAGCCTTTCTTCAGCTCAGTGGCAATTAATCCAAAGTGCTCTCATTCGGCTCTTACGCTGTGAGAGCCCTGAAAGAAAATTACTTTCATCCTCTGTCTAGTGCACCCATCTAAACTGCACTATGAGACTCAGTGGTACAGCATTAATCAACATTTATCAATATTCAAGATAAGAATGAACTAAAGAAAATTGGGTTCTCGCCATTTCAAAGTACAGATCTACATCAGAATGTTGTTTTTACTTTTAATTAGCATTTAGTAAGTTATCTTATCGCCACGTTTTATTTTTTGCATTTTGAAGTTCATGGGTGTTATTATCATTTAAAAAAACAGACTCGCTTGTTCACTTTCCCACGGAATCACAGACTACAAGGTCACAGCGGAGACAAAGGTCTCGGTTGAATAGACTTGTTTCTTTTTTTTTTTTTCCCCCCCTTTTCGTATCAACTGAATGACACATGAAGACACTGTTTGGAGCATGATGAGAATGTCTGGAAGCACAGAGACAGGCTAACGGTATTACAGTCCAGATAGAGGAACAGTAGGCTGGATTACACGGTTTCACATTGACGTGGAGAGGTCCAAAATGATCTGTGTTCATTAAAAGTCGTCAACAGACTGTGGATGACCCAGTTACTAAGACGAGTGAGACTAAGTCATACATCAGTAGAGATTCCCGAAAATGATTCCACCTAAATGTTTGTTTACCACTCATATTTCTATCTTTACACAAAGTTGGTTTTACTGTTATGGTTAGAGTTAATGCACCAAACAGTAATTGTGATCATTAAAAACTATGTGGCTCAACCAAATCGTTAAGTCAATGGCAGTCCTCAGTGGACCACAAATGTGTGTGTGTGTCCTCACCATCGTCCCTTCATGATGTGCTGGTAGATTAATCCATCTCGGAGGATGTCTTTGTGGAACAGCTGGTAGGAGAAGAATACCAGCAGCGTGGTCACCGCTTCGAACAGGATGCTATAGGTGATGTCACTACAGGGACGGACAGATGCGAGCAGAGTTAATGTAAAAAAATTATAATCTTTGTAGCACAAATTCATGGGTATAAATGGTATCTAGATGCGTTAATCCTTGAAGTATATGGATGATCTCTACGCATCACCTATTTATTGCTTTACATTTTAGGAAGCGGGTTATTTGCAGCTGTGATACATATCTCCCTTGCAGTGTTGTTTACATTGACTTCACATTATAAAGGAGGTAGAAAGAACAATGTGATTCCTTGGTGGAAATTTGTCGCACTACAGAAGAGTATCCTTCCACTAAAGCCTGTTTACTAAACTTAACTCGTACCTGCTTCCTGACACATAACACGTACGCACAACAGCTTTAACTGAAATGACCTGACTTCAGACATGGGTCACTAGTGTTTTCTTTCCACTTTCACACACTCTCTGCCAATTATGAGTCACACTGAAAGATTATCACTTGTCTGAAAAAAAAAAATAGTGAAAAACAATTTCCAGAAGCTCAAGTTGACATCTTCAAGTTGCTTGCCCAAAAATATTCTGTTTGCTATCACGGATGACTAAGAAAACCAGATAAATACACATTTTAGAACCAGCGAGTTTTTTGGCATTTTGCTTAAAATTGACTTAATTAATGATTAATAGATAACTCAATCAATTGATGAGTCCATTTACAGGAAATTAAGCACTTTTGATAATTGTTTCAGCTCTACATCTGCGAGTTAAAAAATGACCAGTGACAAAGATACAGCTAAAAAAAACAGGACGTAAATGGAAAACAAATGGTGAAAAATCGGTACCATAACCACGTGTTGAGATGTCTGTTTTTTTAGGTTATTAAATATTTTACAAAGTATTGCAAAAATAAGACAACACATACATTGATTAGAGACATAAATGATCAGTACTTAATCTAACCGTACAGATTCTAGACTATCAATATGCATCAACTGCCTACCTGGAAAATTAGTAAAAAAAAATGCTGACATCTAGCTTTCTTGTAAAAATTAAGGTTATAATCAAAGTGCAGAAGTCTTTTAAGGATTTGGGGGAACTACACCAAAAGAATGGTAAGGTTCCCATCCAAACCAGGAGCACGTACAGAGGAAATGGGCCGAGAGCCACAAAGTGGTGAAGGGAAGAAAAACAGGGAGAGTCTTGAAGCTTGGAACAATGAATAATGTTGGAATACTGAACGCATTTATACAAGAGCCAGGGTTTGATGTCCGGAGACACAGAAGAGAAGGAGAGAGGAAGAGGGAGAGAGGAAGAAGAAGAAGAAGAGATCGGTTGACAAAGAGAGAGAGAGAGGAAGACATCGAGATAACACAACGACAAACAAGAGAGAAAAGAGAAAGATGCTGCGTCATTTATCAGACGCTTACGCAAACTTATTATGATGCTCATGTGTAATGTAGGACCGCAAGGGAGATTTTCTCTGCTTCTACGTACGTTCTGTATCTTTGTTTGTCCCTCTGTGACAGACTGAGTGGCAGGCGGGAGACAATTCTGCCATTGATAAGTAAACACATGGAAACGTTCACTCATTAAAGCTGAGTGTGCTAGCGTGCACACCACCCACTGGGAGTAAAGGCTGATACCATTTTTCAATGTGCTCCTCTCCGGCTCATTGGCACCACTCCTGCTAATCCTACTCAACTTTCAAACCATTTCTCTTCTTCTTCCTATATGGCTACGGACTCTGGAAGTAAAACACACGGATGTCCGAGCCAAAGCGTGTCCCGTAATGGATTTCATCTCCTCTTGGTTAGTGTATCGAGGGGGTGAATGAGCAAACAGAGCACGCAAAGAGAAAAGTTTCACAAACTGCTTTTCATTAACTCAATGACTAACATCCTAGACAGATTAACAATGAACGAAAATGAATAAAAACAAGGAGATCAAACTAAGGGATGGACCGGACTGAGAAACCGCACAAGCCATTGATTTTTCCGAGTGATTATTACGCTTATAATATAATGTCAGACAAGAGATCTTGAGCAAATACCACTATGACATTATTAAATTGATGTGTAGGGGGAAATGTGAACAACCTGGTCATGTAAAATGTCTTTTTACAGTGTTGTATCTGAATCAGTCGTACATGTCTGACCTTTTTAGTGTACGGAAGACATGGTTGGATGTTTTATTCAACCTTACACACACGCACAAGCATCGATACATAGTACATAATCATAGATACGCAAACAGCAGGGAGATACTTACAGCAGGGGCACTTCAACGATCAGGTGAATGAGGTTGGATAAGAGCTCCTCAAGGAGATCCTCATGGCCTGTTTCTATACAAAGGGTTAAGGACATTATTACAGAGAATTATTATAAAAGAAATACATCGCAGCTCTCTGCTCCCTCCGACTCCCAACCATCATTCCTGTTTCATGCTCACTGTGCATAGATGGCATTGAGTGAAATTAGCTCACTGGAATCTTCTTTTTACCGCTTTCAACAACTCAAAATTAGCACTGTATTATTTTGCAGACAAATCAGCAGAGATTGAAGGTATTTGAAAACAATCATCCAACAAAGCAGATATAAAACCAAATCCTGAAGGTCTGTAGGCAGCTGCAAGTGAGTGAATGTGTTTCTGTCTTTGAGGAAAATGTCCCAGTTCACGTATGTGAGTGAATACTGGTAGATATGTGAATCTCAGCATAGAATACAGTAACAGGAACAAGACTGAGGAACAGACACAGCAGAACCATAAAAATGTGTATTTCTTCCACTGTCCCCTTGATGGTATTTCTTAATTACTCTGTAAGTGACCACCAAAAAAAAAGTCTTAAATAATTTACATTTATCAAGGTCATCAAGAGGGTACACGTTTGCAGAGTGCATATCTTCAGTATTTAGTAGAGGCAGGGCTTATGTTTGAGTCCAAAAATGATGTGCAGTCAGGGAACGTAGATTCTGACTTTTATTAACTGAGTTTCTCAGAGACAGCTGATCCAGGTCAGTAGCCAGGGGTATTTGTGCTCAATTAAAAAGTCAATTTCTTATCTCTCTTTTGGTAGGAAAGGAAGTATTACGCATTCGACCCCAGTGACTAAATTGTATTAACTCACACCTCATGTGTCTACTGGGATCCAAACACCTACAAGGATGTTGCTCATAAGATTTTTCAGTAAATTATTTATTTTTTTGTGTGTAAAGTACACTCAAAAAGAAAGCAAAAATGCTCAAACTGACTTAAAGCACTTTCATTTTTGTGTTTGACAATGTAGCTGTTGGTCACTCCTTACAAACAAAATGAGAGGTTTTCACTCAAAATCAGTTGTTGAATCCTGTGAAGCTGATTTCTTTTCTTTTAATTTTGTGGCCTCATTTCAGTCTTCCTGTGGCACACCTTCCTTTCCCCAAATCAGATGATGATGATGATGGAGCTCACCTCCACAGGAGCCTAGTGCCCTCTCCTGGTAGGAGAACTGTAAGTGCAGCTCTTCTTCACTCATCTCCCTGATGAACACCTTGAGCAGGCAGCGGATCATGAACAGTGCATTGTGGGCCTGCCAGATAAACAGCTGACTGCGGAGGAGAAACAAAGCAAAAGACGTGTCACATCAAGGTCAAACATGTGACTGAAATAAATGCAATGTAGGCTCATTCTGTTGGGTTTATGTCCTAAATTTAACAAGGTAAGACCCTGAATGTTCTTGTAATATGTTGCCATCGATGTAAACAGTTACACATATTCATCCAAGAGTTGCTCAGCATACTAAACTAGGACTGAAGCCTTTGTGTATTTGGCCTAATGTAACTGGAAACCCAACACTAACTGCTCCATGAGTGTTTTGTTGTGGACCAGAGCTCTTAACTCCAGGAAAAGGAGCAAGTGTGTGATGTTCATTTCCTGATGGCAATTAATAAAGCATCATGTTATCACTTTGTGCTTGCCACTGACCGTGCCAAACCAGTGGAGCATATTACTTTTAGTTTTCACATTCAAAGTAGTGACTCTGGTGTTTCGCAAATCATGACACAGCTTCTTCGACTTCACGGCTTCAGCGGCCTTTGAGTATAATCATATGCCTCTGACGGAGACAAAATTGGGACGAAGTTGGTGAGAAAGAAATGTAGAGGAAAATAAGAAATGATTGGAACCATCCAGCGCTAGCCGCAATGTTTCACAACCACTAAACAGCAACAAGGAGGTGTCTAATCAGTCCCACAATTTGACATTTTGCACATGCGAATTATGTTACACCCAGAATATGTGGGTTTGGTTAACAAAACCTGTTAAAAATTTTGTGAAAAATAGATGGGAGCGATAAGTCCAACCTCACAGAATGAAGAGTTCTCAAACGCTAACTTGGGCACGGTCCATTTCTGTGGAAATGGATCTTGGCAGTGAGTGTAGAATAATGCCACATGTGTTGATGGTTATACCTCAGCAGTTTTCTTATGGGAAACTGCAACCGCTTCATTGTTTCTCTGCTTTCAAACACAGGGATTCCCTGACTGCATGCAATCAAACAATAGCTGGCCTACACTCCCACTCATTGAAGACACTGACATGCACAGGGTGTATCATTACTGACACAGTCCTCATAGTTCATTTTTCCCCTCCTCTGAGGTTCCCATGCTCACTCTTGGCATTCTGTAGAGATTTTCAGTTCTTTGGTTCTTCCCAGGAAAATTCTCACAAGGGCGCCAAAGTTCCCCGTTCTGGGATTGTTTTCAACTGGAAAAAAAAAAAACGTATGAGAGAACTTATCAACAACATTACATAATCTAACTTCCTAATTTGAGAGTTCAGTTTGCAAACAACAGCATGAAAAAATGTGTATTTTTGCTGATATTAATTGTGATTACTAGAATAAGGTATTGATCAGTCAAATAAGCACATATAAAGTATATTTAAATCATAGAAAACATACTGAGGATCTTTGCCAGGGGGATGACGGCCTCTTCCAGCAGCTTAGAGTCTCCACTGTTTAAGGGGAAAACAGGGAAGAGAGGAAGTAGAGAGAAAAGGAGAAGATACTTAGATATGCATGATAAAAGACTAGTGCTCTCTGTTGTAATGCTCGAAAACTGCTGTATAATTTAACAGTAATAACATTGAAACAACTGGTTATTTGCAACTGTCATAGATCTGCAGGGACAGAGGAAAAGTTATATAAATGCCTCTAAAAGTCTGAATGAGACGTTCAAGGATTTGTTAAGGTGTACGGATCAACTTTTTCATATTATATCTAGGGCCACAACCAACTTTTCATTATTGATTAATCTTTTGATTATTTTCTTGATTAATTGATGTACCCCAAAGCCCAAGATGCAACCTAAAATGTTGCATGCAACCAAAAGTCCACAACCCAAAGATATTCAGTTTATTTCCATAGCAGACTAAAGAAACCAGAAAATATTTACATTTATTAAGCTTGAACCAGAGAATTCTGCATTTTTTACTTAAAAATTTACTTTAACAACAATTTATCGATTATCAAAATAGTTGGTGATTACTCTTCTGTTGATTGAATAATGGATTAATTGACTAATTGTTGCAGCTCTCTCTATATATATGTATTAGTCCCTTAGGTCAGATGGAGGAATTCATGGTTTATATTAACTAATGCAACTGTAAATTTCCATTAGAGTTGAGCATGGAATATGTTTCTTTTCTGGTGGACAGCAGCTCTGTCAAGTACCGTCATGTCGTGCTTGTGTGCAGTATGCAGTGGAGTGCCATTCATTTTTTATGGTAAAGTATCAGTGTGTGCTCTGGGCGTTACTGTGATCACGAGCGAAAAAAAAAAACTGTTTTTAAAATCAATTTCAACAAGCCTGAACTGAGAAGACCAGCTGGGTCACGCTAAGATCTTTTCTCATTTCCACTCATGTGTCCTTCTCAAGTGCTAATTGGGCATGATCCCCTTTCAGGCTTGTCCAGATATTTCACTGGTATGCTCTACACGCAGATCATATGTCCTCTGCATTTCCACAGTCTTACTGCTACTGGGAAATTAAGTGGCAGATTGCTTTATTTAAAAGTTGATGTTATCATTTGAACCTAAACAGAAACTACTGTGACATTTTGGTTGAATTTAGTTTTCTATCAAAAAAGGTCTGCCCTTTAAAACCATGATTAGCTGAATCCTAGATTTACTGAAATATAAAGAACAATCAACAACATCATTTTATAACTTCAGTCACAGTCCAGCTTCAAGAGGAAACCCAGTGTCTTTACTTCTCAACACTATTTACAAAGGAACTAAACACTAACTAGTCCTCAGCCTTACAGGCCAATAATCCTGTTGAATCATTACTCAGGTGAGCTCTGCAAACATCCTGTCTAAAGTTTAATGTTGGATCCTGGCTGGGAATCTTCAAGGACATCTGTTGGTATAGCATACTATAACTGATGAGTAGATGCTTGGGGAAACTGAGATGGTGCTAAAATAAAAGGAAATATGCGAGAGATTTTGATGAATCTGTTGTCCTCTAAATTTAGAAGAAGCTGCAAAAAGGAAATGATTGGTACTTTGATACATAAATTCCTAAAATTAATAATGTTTTTTCCAATCTGAAATTAACCATGTCAAACAATCAGCAATCGAATTATTCAACTAAATTAATAAATCAATTCGTTTATGTAAATAAAGCAACAAAAATTGTGACTCCACTAATTGCTATTTGCTCTTCAGCTGGACCTTCATTCACTGCAGTCTAAGAGAAAAGAGCTGCAAAATTCTGGCACATAATTTGACATTATGTCTGATAAAACATTTCTATGCGTGTGTTTTGAGTACCTGCTGGTTGGACTGATGAAGGTGAAGGAGATGAGCTGGTTCCAGAAAGGGTCATTCTCCGATATGGACTCAGTGCCCACGAGGGCCTTGAGGCTGGGGTTCTCAGACAGGTCACTGACCTGGCTGGTGTTGGCTCCCATCTCTACTGGCTACACTCAGCCAGATGCACCACTCCTTACTGATTTTTCATCGGGCGTATGCCAAATCCTGAGGCAGAGGAAACGTTTTAATCTTTGGTTCCATCACCACCAAAATAAACAAAACAAAAACAAATGCAAAACTACTAATGCTTAACAGAATGTTATACTTATAAGCCTGCATTCATAACTTTATTATGAGGCTAGAAACCAGCTTGCGTTTAACATAGATCATTTACATTTCTGTCTGCACTAACACTCAAACATGTTTTATAGATCATAATAATAATAATAATGATATACCTGCACACTGAATCAGAGCTCCATTTACTTTATTTGTGATGTTTCGTTTACGTTTAGTGGATGTGCACATGACTACTCTGTTTCATATCATATTTATTATGGCGTCAGTAGATGTCCCGTGTTAAAAAGGAAATGACAAATACTTCACAATCACTTATTTTTCCTTCATTTCTCATATCCTGGCAAAGATTAACTATTGACATTGGACGCAGCACATGAGCTGACTAATTAGGTCAAGAAAAGCTACAGTGTGTATCTTTGCTCTGTGTAAAACTTTAAACTATCCGACTCCTCTAGGACACTAGCGTCTGCTAGTTGGCCCTCTCTCTCTCTTTCTTTCTTGCCTTGATACGTCACATCCCTTGTGGTTTTGCTGTAATAAGGACCTCATGTTCACAAGAATATGAAGTCTCCAAATGTCCCTTTTGAAAAAACTGTAGAACTCTCATACTGTGTGCTAGTATGTTAAAATTTGAGGAAGGTATTCACTGGTAATTCATTTACATTCTTTACAGACGAGGCCTCAGGAAGTTATTTAGACTGATTTTTTTTTATTTTAGGGAGGACAAAAGATTTCAATGTTCAATGGCCTACTGCTCTGTGTCTGTATCACATCGAGGGTGTCTAACACTTTCACACCTTTCTGGCCTTATGTAAGACCTTATTTATAGATATAGTCACTGTGATTCAGGAGCTGCAACCATTTTAATTTGGGTAGGTCAGTTTAGTTTTTGCACCAAAATAGGGTTGGAGAAATTATGAAGCTGATGGAATTTAAAAGAAGCTACTGTTGCTACCAGAGCTATCAAATCACATGATTTGAACATTGCATGCAAGCAAATTGGATCAGTCCTCCTCAATTAAAAAAAAAAAAAAATCATTCATGTGAAAGGCCACGTTCATGGGTGACACGCTGCGAACCAGGACGTGTTTTGTCTTCTTGAAATGACACACCTTTGGCATACAGGTGTAGCCAGGGGAGCAACGTTTGCTCAGGTGAAGTGCATCATACAACAGTGATGTACCACACCTTGTGCCCCTCATGTGTTTATGGGAAAACATGAAAAATACAAACTTGAGCAAAGACATAAGGATATGTATGTCATCAAAAAATGCTACCTATCCTTATGTTCTTGTTGTTATAGACTAACGGACTATTGTGACTTTGCCAGAGCTAAATTTAGTTTCCACATCAGAGTTTGCTATCTCATGCCCCTCTAGTTGTATCTGTTCTTGTATCACTGCAGTTTCAGTTTAACTTAGCTAACGTGACAGGACGTCAGGTAGCTCATCCTGTTTCAAGTGCAGGCGCCAGGGAGGCGATTTTGACTGTCACCACGATATACTGACATAAACTAAGTAGCATGAAGTCAAATATAGGTATATTACTGGTTCACGAGCGTGTCCAGTTAATTAGTACTCATTAATTACTGTCCAGAAAACAGCTAACGTTCACTGCTTGTTTGCAATCAGCTGACCGTTTAGCTTACCTGTCATGAATGCTTCTCGCAGTTTCCGTGGCTCGCTCGGATCCCACGACCGTTAAGAAACGACTGTTTTGTTATTAACACTAATTAGCAATTTTGTCCAATTTGTTTACCGAGCGTAATTTACAAAGGCAAATGCTTGAAATTGCGTGGAAATTAAGACAGTTAAGTTTACTCTACTACACACTCCTTTCCTCCATGTTTTCCACGTCGCCACCCCTTGCGTAATGACGACATAAGGGCTTTGACATACGTAAGTGACGTTGCAGATAGAAATAGGGTGAATAGAAGTGCCCGATCTAAGCTAACATTTTCTATCTACTTATTAGTTGTGTTTTAAACGTCTTAGAAGTTATTAAAAACATTTAGTAACCACCTCAAGGTGTTCGCATTTTACACATACACTGCCACACTACACATACACATTTACACTATTATTATTTTCTTTATGTTGTGTGTTCTATGTTATCAATACTGTAGCACTTTAAGTTTCACTGTGAATGAAAAGTGCAGTACAAATTAAATGAATTATTATTTTATTATTATTATTATACTGTCTGAATAATGTAATTTCAGTAAAAAGTCAGCAAACCAGTTGAGAGCGAAGCACTGGTTAGAATAGAAGCAGTGTATGAGCACCTTGTCAATGAAAAGATGATCATTTATTCATTAATTAAAATGTAAGTTTGAGTTAGAAAAACTATTAAATTAAGAGTAAATACATTCAAGAATACACAAGTACATGCTCCTATGTAGTCAACCTATCATTATCAAGAAAAGGTAACAGATTTTCTTAGTGTTACATGAAATTACCAAAAAAAAAAGGTCAAAAGAGGGTACACACAATTTGGGAAGTTTAATTCAAAGAAGACTAACACATTATTTATTGAGACAAGATAGTACAAGGCAATATAAAAAGACAGATAAATAGGATTTTACAAAAGTAAAAGAGCTAGAGTGTAGTGCAAGATATTAATGAATAGTCCCTGAAAACCCAGCTTCAAATCTTAGTATTTCTCTATAACATTAAATATTAATTCAGTAAGAGTTCAACACTTAAAAACTCTGCTTAATCTGCTTCATCAGGACTGTGTGCAGGTGCCGTCACCATCGTCCAACTGAGCATGCCCTGATAATGAGTAAAGCTTAGTCATAGTAGCAAAGTCAGGATATTTCTGCCCCCCTGCTGCTTTAATTTTGACCACTTTGATCTGTCTCTTTAACATTATGCTACACCGCACCATCAGTGATGGTAAAAAAGAAAATAATGATGATTCATAAGTGACATAGCCTGGGTTTGAATGTTTCATCACCAAGGACAGAGCACAGTGAAAAACATGGTTTGGTCGTATCAGAAATTACAAACACACTAAATAGTTTCCTCTGTAGTGAGAATTAAGTTTTTATTTTTCATATTTTCATCACTGACAGGTGGTGTCTCGCCCAGCTGTAATTTCAACATCTATAAAATGTGAAGCATTGAATTGTGAGATCGTTAGCAGAAAGTAGTGAACAGGCCATGGACACTGCATTTTTGAGGGCACTATACTGTGCAGAAATTTCACACTCACACAGGAGGATATAGTGCACTATACAGTAAATAGGGAGTGTTTTTGGGGCACAGCCTTGGTCTCCCTCCAACAGCCAAATGCAGCAATGAAGTTTAATTAGCCAAACAATAAACACTTGTGTGTGCTGAAACATTATAACTATCCTGTGGGTCGAACACCTTTTTGTGCAGCTTTAAGAGTCCAATTTTGCCCAGACAGAAAAACTCAAAGCAAGCTGACAGATAAAGAGCCATCATATTATATGGAATACAACATGGCTATTAGTAATGTGTTTAACTACTGCCTAATTTCACAACCAGCAGACATTAGCTTTCATTTTGAGTCATGTAGCCACTTGAGGATATGCAATATCATCATGACATGGTGCCCTTAACTGTAGCTACTATTGTAAAATATATTCTAGTTGGCAATGCTTTCAACAAACTTACAGCAGTCTAATTGTTTGCTGCTTTAAACTGATCATGATCAATGATCAATCGAAAACCCATTTAGCACACCTGTGATATTGCTATCACATTTATATTGTTTAAAATAGCATGAAATACAGACATCAATTCCTTAATGACTTTACAATGAGGAGGGAGCAAACTAGTTGTATCTGACGCAGTTCATTAAGGGAGCAATAAATGAGCATTTTTTATTTGAAGAATTTCTTTTATTCATTGATTAAACAGCAAGTTTGACTTAGAAAAACTATTCCATTGAATATTTGAATATTCAATACATTAAAGTCTTGTATCAATTCATGATTGACAAGGAAAATATAATACTAACCAATTTCCTAAAGTTACTGGAATATAAATGAAATAATTAAAAACAAGGTAAACGCACAATATGGAAGGTTGTAAAGACCATTCAAAGAAGACTGATAAGTTAATTTATAGTTTCTATATTATATCAAATATTTACACTGTTGTAGCTGCATTATAATCAAATAGAGGTGTCAGTCCGTCTTCTTATCCGCTGCTATAGTAGATCCGTTGGCAGTGGCCTCACCATTGCTTTCAGGCTGAAAGACATGAATAAGTAAAAATAATAAAACACCCTGCTATAATCAACAACATACAATCATTAAAATGCTTACACAAAAGATAAATCACGATTAGGAATTTTATCCGCTGAATTAATATGTTAAATAAATACAACAAAATACATTCAAAATGTCTGGATGAGCTGTGTTACGTAATAACAAGTCTGGTTAGTTTTCACTTATAATTTGGTTTAAATCATTAATTTAAACAAAATGTAGTAAATTGAAAACACAATATAATCATATCATCATAGTATGACTCTGATATTAAATAGATAATATTGAATTATAGCACAGCCTTACACACATACTGATATTAGCTACAGACAGGTATCTAAACCCTCATCCAGCAAAATAAATAAATGAGAAAAAAAATATATTACAATGACTTGGTCATTACTCATTATCTTACCTTGTCTGTCCCATTACACTTTTCACTAACTTTTTGGTCACTAGCGCCTGTCTCCTGGACTGCTTTTTTGGTCCAGAATGTATTAATGATGGGTGAAATGAAAGGATAGAGGAAAGGCTCCAGGAACCTCTTGTAGACCCACAACAGGACAGGAATCACAATACAGGGAATGCACACCATGACTGTGGCTCAGACAGGCCGTCCAAAATGAAGAACCTGCAGCACAGAAAGGGGACACAGGTTGTCAAAAGAGTATAATAACGTGTCTTCATCTCGTTGAGGGTGAGACAGCTTTCATGCCCATATATTACATATCTGTCCATGTGGCCACCTGAAACAGCAAAGTAGTTGACTGAACATTGCTTTCTGGGAACTTGCAGATACACAGATACAGACAGAAACTAGAAATTAAGTCTGAACGTTTTTTTGAAAACCCTCTGATCTCCTAAACCTACAGAGGGGTGAATACAACATCATGAACACATAAACAATCTTAATAAATTCTATATAAATGTCTTACGAGTAAAAAAGGATACATTTTCTTGAGAAAAAAATAGTGATGCTGCCTGGATTAAGACTGGATTTTCTGGAAAGTGTTGCTAAATGCTTTGAAGGGTATTGCTAGGTGGTTGCTGAGGTTTTGCTGGATAGTTGCAATGTTCCCACAGGTGTTTTCTCAGGGGTGTTAAGAGGTTTTTGCTAGGTGGTTGCTAAGATATGTGTGCACAAATGTTTCATAACTGAGGCCCATCCATGAATGTTTCAGCAGTTGCACTTAAGATAACACTTAGTTAGACTTTGATGCAAAGAAGGCAAGCCTGTAAATAAATATGCAAACGAAATAATCTATTACCTGACATGTTCAAGTTCCAACAGTGGTGATGTGTTTAGAGTTTGTGACGATTTAAAATTACTTAGATCCAAAATTATATTTTGAGAAATACCATCTAACAATAAGTTTTAACTGTTGGTATTATGATTTTTTTAACCATTTGTCTTTGAATCAATATTTCTGTGATGCTCACTTGCCAAAGATGACTGAGAGCCAACAGTAATAGCAGAGTTTAATCACTCATAGGATGACAACGTTACATTCTTGTAGAGCTGCAATTATTAGTCAATTAATTGGTTGGTTGATCAACAGAAAATTAATCGGCAACTTTTTTGGTAACTGATTAATCATTTTGAGTTATGTTTAAGAAAATACATTTAGAAAAACTGTCCAGGTTCCCTGATTCCAGCTTCTCAAATGTGAATATTTTCTGGTTTCTTTAGTCTTTGTTGATGTTTGGGGTGTGGACTCTTGTTTGGGCCGAAAGAAAGTCGCTTTGGGCTTCAGGAAACTGTAATCAACATGTTTCACCATCTTTTAACATTTCATGGACCAAACGACTAATCGAAAAAATAATCAACAGATTAACCAATAATTAAAATAATCGTTAGTTGCAGCCCTACATCCTTGAGGTGAGCTGGTGTCCAACTGCGATGAAAACCTTGGTTTTGGTCATTTATAGTAATGTTATGACGAGCTGGATCAACACTAACTTACTTAATTTCTGCCTCTCCTCACCAGCAAGTGAGCGGTGAGGTTTGTCACCAGCGACCTGTCGGGAAAATTGGTGTTTGTCCTGCATAATTTCTAAATGACTCTATCAAAACTGAGGCATACTCATGGAGGGCTTTCTTTTAAGAGATTAGGGACTATTAACTTGTCTTTTTTACAAGTCAGCGAACATTATCGTCACAACGTCAACAGACTGACTGTAAGCTAACGCTAGCTTCCTGCTAACGCTCGGTGCTGAACGTAGACAGGTATTAACGATTGTAACTAACCTGCAGGCTAAACAACATTAAACTGAGTGATGTGTCTCACCTCCGTGGATCACAAGACACCGCTGTTGTCGACTATTGTCAAGGTTCACAGAATAGTCCTCGTGTGTGTGTTTTGGAAGAAATCTCTGGAACGCGAGCTAACGTGACTTGCGCAAAACGTACTTCCGTAGAAGAAGAGCGACGCGGAAGTTGTTCCACGCCGGGGCGCCTTTCTTCAAAACACAATCGTGTGAATTTCTGAATTGCAACTTTGTAAGTGACTGACACCTCCTCACATTTGCCAGTAGCAATTGTTTAAAAGTTTACTCACCTTGGATATAAGATATTACAATATATTGCACTGAAGGTAGCTGTAATTAGCTATTTACGTTGTTTTATCTCTACGTGTGATACTCTAGCCTACGTTAGCTTAGGATACGTCAATAACAGACAGCAAAATGACAGTTTCATGGGTGTATTTGATAGTTTACATAAACCTTTCTATGGAAAAGCGTTCCCTCTTCATTTTAATATCAAAATGGTACCCAATTTGTGATAAAGGAGACATCTAAGTTAACGTTTTCGACATTTAAAATGGCTGCTATTTAAATGCCACATTATGTTTGTACAGTTTCTAATCTCCTGAAAACGTCCAAACCTTTCTTGCAAAGCTCTGTTTGTGTCTTCATTTCAGCGCTACAATGCCTCTGTCAACCCAGTCTCAACCCGACGATGAACAGTACGTGTTAGTGGCCAGTCTCGATAATGCTCGCAATCTGTCAAACATCCTGAAAGCAATCACCTTCAAGGACCATGCCATCTTCAGCGCTACACCCAACGGCCTGAAGGTCACTGTGGAAGACTGCAAATGTCTTCAAGCCAATGCCTTCATCCAGGTATGTTTGCTATACAATCATAATAAACTTTTTAATTGGAGTAAACACAGATGAAGTGATCCAGTTGTATGCAAGAGAGTCTTGGTTTTCTCCCCTTCAGTGATGATACTTCAGAGAACAGATTTGGCTTCTGTTTTTTATTCCAGGCTGAGATCTTCCAAGAGTTCACCATTAAAGAAGACTTGGTGGGTTTTCAGGTCAACCTTACTGTTCTGCTGGACTGCCTCAATATCTTTGGAGGAAGCACAGTACCAGGTAAAGAAACTGGAAACCACATTAGAAGCAGCTAAAACTCAGAGTATGCAAAAAGTATTAATTAAACCAGCTCTTATTTGGTTTCAGCACAGTTTACTAAATTTAAATCATCTTAAGCCATCATTAGTTCATTACCCATTGCATTTTTGGAGCATGAGTGTAGTTTATCTTTGTTTCATTATCCCCCTCACATGATGTTGCAGGAATATCAACAGCCTTACGGATGTGCTACAGGGGATATGGTTACCCTCTGACCTTGTTCCTGGAGGAGGGTGGGGTGGTAACTGTTTGCAAGATCAACACACAAGAACCAGAAGAGCCAATTGACTTTGACTTCTGCAGCACCAACGTCACAAACAAGGTGAACTTTCTGAATATTAAATAATATGATGAAAGAGATATACTCTACCAATACATTAATTTGGAAGAATGACAGAAACAAATAATACATCAATGAACAAATCTCTTTAGAGACTAAAATATGCATATTCTATTGATTTCTATTGATTACTGACTGTATCTTTGGCTCCTTTCAAAGGCGATCCTGCTGTCAGAGAGTCTGAAGGAAGCCTTTTCTGAACTGGACATGACCAGCGAGGTGCTACAGATCACCATGTCCCCCAGCCAGCCGTACTTTCGGTGTGTTGTTAACACTATTTAAACTAAAATATTTTGTTCACATCAGTTACCATACACTTATCTAATTGGTGTTAGAAAACAAAGTTTTACATCAAGTAAATAGTTCAAGAGTAGTCTTGCATCTACATGATTGCTACTATTGCAACTATATGTTATTGCTGTTCCCAATAATCTATACTATGTGAGGTTCACATAGCACACACTACTGCTGATACTACCACTACTATTTAAACAATTTCAGTATAATTTCTTGGGGACATTTGGCTTATGGTTATATTGCATAAGTGCCCAAAATAATGTTTAAAATACATTTAACCTTTTGTCAATAATTGGACTGTCTAATCTTTTAAGGAAGAAAGCATGCAAAAGGTTTCTTCAGCTTTTTTTACTATGCCGACTGAATTTACTTAACTTATTCTTTGATTTGTTGTTCTCTTGAGGTTGTCTACATTTGGGAACTCTGGAAATGCACATTATGATTATCCCAAAGACTCAGACATGATGGAGCTGTTCCGTTGCACCAAGACGCAAACCAACAGGTAAGCACAGAGTCACAAACAGCACAGTGCATTGTAAAGACTATAGAGAAATAAACTGTATACACAGGTGGTGGAGCAGGATAGAAACGCCCATTGAGAGGTAGGACCTTATAAAACTGTTTAATCCTCCTAATCATTCTGCCATGCAAATCGTAATCAGTATAACAAGTAACAGTGGATAATTCTAAAATAAATTTGAATGATTTGAGATCAAGTAGTGGAACCTACTTCCATGAATCCTTATGGGATTTGGATAATGGATGAGTTAATTCTGTTAATAAATAATATTTAGTCGGGAGTATATTGACATAACATGTTTTAAACATGTGCTCATCCCGTTGATGACCTTCAACTTGAGATGACTCTGCCAATGCAGACATGTGGAAGGCCTTGTTAAAGCCCCTACACACGCACACACACGGACACAGACGGGTTCAACCCCACTAGTGCTTTCACTTAATCTGTCTGATCAGAGCTCTCCTCAGTACTGTGTGGGCGGACAGATTGGATTGTAACTCTCAGCGTCGCTCTACCCCACCAGTGCAGAAGTTTAATCAGCCAGAATAGATGACAACACCTGCGTTAGAGTGTAGGGCCTTTAAATCATTGCACACGCTTTGCATGGCCCTATTTGGATTTCATTTAGTTGTCTTATTTTGGATTGTAAAAGTGGTGAAGGGCTGACCTCACTGAATTAATATACCTCTATACTGTAACTAGTTATGTAATAGGCCTTTTTTTCACAGCAGACATTGTGATTTGTCATAGCAGGAGAAGCGCTAGTGTAATTAATAACAGTAATGATTGCTTTGTTCCATTTAAATGTCTCAGTAAGCCATACTGGTAGGGCTGGGTATCATTTAAAAAATTACAACACCAGTACCCTTAAAGTGATACCGATACCAGTAGAGTACTTCATTTGACTCCAAATGATTTTTACATCAATACATTTTGAAAGTGTTTAAATTATTTAAATATTAAATAACTTTACAATGAAGTATTATTACCATAGACTGTATGGGTTGTAGCTGCTGCGGTAGTGGGCCAATCACACATCGCATTAAATCAAAGAACGCTTGTGGTGATTGGCTGCGAGCAAAACCATATACATTTTTTTCTAGATCTGGAGACAAAAAGGATCAATTGCAGGTATCGTTTGACTGGAGAAGTTTTAATTCTACTTGGTATTGGGTTATTTCAATCAATACCTTCAAGGTATTGAGTACTGATACCCAGCCATACATACCAGTGAGTCAGCATGCACAATAGCTTGGGAACTTGTGACAGTTATTAACAATGTTATTATTAACACCTGTGCTTTTTGAGGGGCTTTATTTGCTTTATAAAGGCCTTTATCTCAATTTATACGTTGTTATACTGTATTATGTCGACTCCATTATCTCTTATATTATTAACCTAGGAATATCCTTGTTTCTTCTCTAACATGTCCATATTTTTGTGCTGCTCCCTGTACCAGGTATAAGATGTCGTTGTTGAAGCCGTCCACCAAGGCTCTGGCTTTGTCCTGTAAAGTCTCTGTGAGGACAGATAGCAGAGGTTTCCTCTCTCTGCAGTACCTGGTCAGAAACGACGATGGACAAATCTGCTTTGTAGAATATTATTGTTGTCCTGACGAGGAGGTGGATGAGGATTGATTACACTCTTTCTGATAAACACATTATCATCAGTGGTGGCCGGTCGCTTTGAATTAGCGCAAGAAATCCTGAGAGGGCAGCACAGCCTGTGGGGTGCACACTGGACAAAAATGAATGTGAAGAGAGCACAGTGGATTATGGACAAATGGGCAAAGTTGGATTGTTATGGCAAAATCAACTGGTTGTTCATTTCCCAAACAGTGACATTTAAGTAGCACTTTGGCACTGGGTTAATGGGAATATCTTACTCAGCTCTTTGCTTCCTTTATAAATATGGGAAATGACTTTGGTTGCAGTTACTGAATTGTGTTCAAGTTACACTGGAGTCCCGGCTCTTTTAACACAAGGCACTCTACATGTGGACATTGCCTGCCTTTGTGAATAGTTTACTTCCTGCATCGGAACAAATCTGTCCTCCAGAAGTGTTTTAAGTCTAAAACAACACCATTTCTGCCCCAAGCATCGCCTAATGGTTCACATTATCCACACTACAATAGTAGACCACTAATTTATTAGGGTGTTATGACAGACTAGAGATCTGTCGAGGCCTTTCACCCAGTGTATGCAGGTATGAACAGAGCTGGACAACAGACTTTTATTCTTACTATTTGTTAAGATTGACGTTACCTTTGATTATTATGAGGGCAATATTATATTTCATCCACTCACATACTGTTTCTGGAGCCCTTTTTTTGATGCATGCAGTGAGCTGGTTCTGTGAGATGATATACAGTGTGTCTACATCATCTATAAAGCTTTAGATGCTTCAGCAGTTCTGCACATCTGGTTATAATTTTCCTTTCACATCACACCATTTGTTGTAAGAAGACATCAGATGATACTGTAAGTTGGATTGTTTTATTTCCAGGACATAGAAAACAATTATAGTCACATTCAAACTCAATAAACAAGTTATCAAAAAGGAAAAATATTGTTTGTGATGTTTTAAAAGCTGAGACTTTGATTACCAGTTACAATATTCATGTGACTGAGCCAGCAACATTAGTATATAGTGTGTGAATCCACAAACTATAGGAAAAGACACTCAACACACATTTGCCAGTAAAGGATTTTCTCTGACTGTCAAATATTTGATAATGAAATGCCAACGTGTTGCAGGCAAAGTCTTATCATGACCAAAACAGCTCTGAATATTGAACCTTTCACTGCACTTTCTTAGTAGCAGTGAATCATTCTCTCAGCTTGATCCAGTCCATCCAGTTACCTGCGTGCCATCTGCATCCTTTGTCTTTTGAAAGCTTTGTGTTTGTTCTTCTTCACCACTTTTGGCTCAGGTGGTTCTGTCTGGATGTGAAGAGGCTTCTCCTCAGCCGGTGTTACAAAGACGTCGGCGGTCACATCTCTGGCTAAATCCTCCTTTGCTTCAGTCCTCTTCATCTTCTGCATCTCCTTCACCATCTGCTTTTCATGCACTCTGGCTGCCGCTGCTAGGCGCATCTCTCGCCGGTGCTGCAGGTGACACAATCAGACAATATAAGATCAGGTGTGGTTTTCTTAGCAAGTGTGCTTAATACAGCTGGAGAGAGATGCCACTTGGGTGTGAAACCCAAGACTATAGCCACATTAAACTCAGATGAAATAAGTTTTGACCATCAAAATGCATCATTTCACAGATAAAATATCATGCCTACAGTTTCAACTGGCTGAAAATAGATTTTTACCATGTTAGGAGACTGGAAGTCTGGGTTCTCAAAGAGCGTAGGCCCTCCGAAGCTCCCCTGAAAGATCTTGATGAGGTTGAGAACAAAGCGAGGTCCAATCTCTACTAGAGAGGCATCCTCCTCGATGATCTGAATGTGGTGTAGAGAGATTATGACAACATTACAAAATGAAAAAAAAGAGTCACTGAGTATCACATTTCAGAAGCTCCACAACAGAAGATTTTTATATTCAATACACCTAAAAATGCTAATGTAAGCCTAGAACCATTTATTTCCAGTAGGGAAATATTACCTGATAGTTTCTGAACCATATCCTGTTGTCTGCGATGGTGAATGTTATGACGTGGTCCACAAAAGGCTGACTCTTAGGGTGGTAGCGTGGAGTGGAAAATGTCTGGAACAGAAAAACTTTGTGAGTACTTTCTTAAAATTTAAATAGAGGTAGATATACAACTCTGTCAGCTTTAAAACAAAACACAGCTTGTTTATGCTGAGAATACATTCACTGCTGGATCTAACCAATGATCAGTATTGACACAGTCCAAGTCTTATTACATCAAGTAAACTCTCAGTTTTCGCACCTGTCTTTAAATAACACAGCAGCAGCTAAATGTCACATTGTTGAACATTTTAATTCAATAACATTCATCAGCTCTACAGTTTGACAGAAGGTGTACTTTGCTAGGTTATAACCAAACATATTGACAGCATTAATGTGTGCATCCTTTGACAAACAACTTTGTTTTTCTTTTGGAAACAGACCTGGGTGAACAGCTCCTTCAGTAAAGCAAAGTGGGGCTCCTTGTCAAATTTCTGTAGGAGGAAACAAAGAACAACATAAAACCTTAAGCTCTTGTTTGGGGTTTTCACAAATTCTTTCTTAAATTCTTGTAATTGCAAAGTCTAGTAAATTGTTTCAAAGCATCTGGGGACTAGAGGTTTTTGTGACCTGAATAATTTTGTCTCTGTCACACAATCCATGAAAACAAATCCTGACAAAATCCCATTAACAACGGCGCATCCACGGCTACTCACAGGATCAAACGACAGCAGCGGCCTGGATCCTTTGAGGCAGTTTCCTGTCATCTTGAGTTCAGCCAGTGTATGAACTGTGGAGGTAGGTAAAAAAAAATGTAAATCAGTTCTCGTGCAATATGACAAATGTAGTCTTGATTCACTTCAGGACTATAAGAGACACATAACTCACTGTTCTGAACCAGAAATTTTGCAGAAGGTCCATGAGGGCTGTTTGAAATCCTGTAAAACAAAAACATTAATGAATTTACTTTTAATTCGTTCTACGATGCTGATGACGTTTAGAGAATGTAATAAAGGTCACAAATACTCACCACATATAGAGGTCCTGCTTCTTCTTGGCCTCAAAGAAGAGGCATTTGTTGCAGTTTTTGATTTCACACACCTGTAAAACAAGGCTGATCTTTAGCTCTGCCGCAGTGTGTGTTAGTATAGTGTGTCAACATTTTAAATAACATAGAACTCACCTCATTTACAACAAACAGCTTGTCCTTTCTGTCCATTTTTGTATCTATCAGGCAGAAAATGTTCTTGATATTATAAACAGTAAAATACAAAATAGTGACATCCAGATATCTGAATACATAACAGTCTGATATGGATCAGTGCAGATAGTTGTATGAAAGACATACTGCATGTCAATATTACATGACACTAACCTGCTTTTGAATGAGGCATCAAAGTCCTCAGGTCTTGCATCAAGTGTCTCGTTCTGAAGTTGATCCCCCTCGAGGAGAAAATGAGAACCCTTTCCTTGTTGGTCCATTTGCCCTGTTAAAGAGTTTATCACAGAACATTAAAACAAACTAAAACATGTTTGTTATTGTGAAGTTGAAATCACTCTGTCGTTCATCATTACACTGAAAGAGGTTTTCCTCGCTGTAATCATTCTTCCTGTTCACACTGGTGATTAAAAAATCCCCTTCAAATGTGCTTTCAATGTAAGTGATGGGGGACAAAATCCAGTCATTTGGGGCAAAAATGCATTTAAAAGTTTATTTTAAGCTTATATGAGGCTTCAGCAGTCTGAGTTAGTCATATCAAGAGGATATCTACCACATTTACAGTCTTTTAAGCATCAAATTCCCTCTTTGTGTTTACTCAGACAGTCTTTCCCTGTTGAGCTGCAAAAGTATAGTCACAAAAAAGAGGGACTTTGGCTCTAAAAATAGTGTAACATTGAAAGATATCTACTTCATTTGACTCATTTGGACGGCTGAAGCTTCATATTAGCTTCAAATAAACTTTTAAATACACTTTTCCACAGAGGGAGGCTTGTGGGTTTTGGTCCCCATCACTTAGTAAATGCATCATGAAGAGATTTTCTATTGGCCAGTATAAGGCAAGGAATGATTATGGCGAGAAAAAACTGTTTCAATGTACATTTAGGGAACCTGACTGTTGTTTTAAGACAGACATGAAATATTGTGAACACGTCCTTTAACCATACTGGGTAAATCAAATGTCTCTTGACCCCGATTAGTGAGTGAACATGATGCATGGTGTACATGCTGGATGAAGGCAGACTTCTATTTGGAGCAGCTTGAGTGTAATTTATAATTTAAGGGCTCTTTCACTGTAAAGTTGTACATTATATTTTACTCTTCAGTGTATTTCTTATAGCAACATGCTTGACAACCATTTTAATGTTACAATAAATAACTTATAAGACAATTTACCCCCAGTATAATGCTAATGCTAACAAGCTACCAACTTCACTGACAAATAACAAGCACGAGCACCTACCTGCGACACCGGTGCTGGGATTGTGACTTCATTTTCCTTCTCCTGTTCGGGTTCACCGGGTGGCTCACCTGCTTCTGCTACAAATTTTACTTTCTTTGCCTTTTTTCCACCGGGACCCTGTCCTCCACGTTTTCTCTTGTGTGTCGACATGTTTTTTTTTTTTTTGCACGCCGACACAAGTCTCGCGTACCCGAAGACTCAAACAACACATGTGTGGGTCAAACAGAGGAAGAGCGCCTCCCTGGTGGCGCGGAGGTGGTACTGCAGAAACTACATCCAAAAACACTTAAGTGCGCACAAAACTTAATGACCAAAACACAGACAAATTATGGCATTTTAAAGTGTAGCCCCTACCAAAATAAACAAATAAATAAATGATAGAAATGATTTATGTTTATATAGCACCTTTCAAGAGCAGACGTCACAAAGTGCCTCGCAATAAAAACAAACAAAAACAATGCAACAGACATTAAATGTAGACATTCAGCTGAAAAAAGGCAAAAACAGAAATAAACAAAACAAATTAAACAAAAGAAAGTCTAAACAAATGGGTCTTGAGCTGTTTTTTAAAAGTGTCCCAATGGGAGAGAATTCCAAAGTTTAGGAGCTACAACCTTAAAAAAAAGCTCAGTCTCCTTTTCTCTGGAGCCTGGAGCGAGGGAGAAACCAACAAACCCTGACAACATAACAACAACAACAAAAACAACAACAACAACAACAACAACACAAAACTGTCCAGAAAAATCCAGCCCCATCCCATATATCTTTGTCTGAAGACTTTAGCTTTTAATCCCATCATCAATCCATCGTTGGTCACAGTTCAGTGTCCCTTCTCAAAGACTTCCATCCCAGAGAACATTGTCCTTTCACCAGCTATGCTCCAACTATGAAATGTGATTTTTTTTCCTTCCTCCACTATTTCTAATCAAGTGACTTTAGTTGATTTTAAAGACAGATTTTAGACTTTTATTCAGAAATGTTTGATTTGACTTGAATCAACTATACTTAAAGGGATTACAATGTCCTATATAATGGGTATAAAATAGGTATAAAATATAATCTTGTGTCACCTGGATTTTCAAAAGACTGAGGCCATGTGTCTGACTAGAGCACCCCCACCTACATTAGCAGAAACCAAGGGGGAAAAAATCTAAATGTTTTTTTCATCATTATTATTTGGATATTTTCTATTTTGTCATCTACCTGTTCAATTATACTTTCTATATTTTTTCTTTCCCAACATAAAGGTGTTTCAAAGCCTTCTCCATGTTTCCAGAAATAAAAACCTGGCAGATAAATACTAAAGCTTTTATTTATTTATTATTTGATTTTATTGGCCCAAAATATTTATTTAAAAAAATACTAGAATCAGCTTATAAAATACTTGCCTGAGTGACTTAGTGTCCTGGATGAGGAGGTGGTCTGTGGAAGGTGCAAGTCTCCTCGTCATCACTAGAGTGCATCATGGGATAACTAATGGCTGTAAATTGGTATCTGTGACATTTTGTATTCATTGTACAATCACAGGTTAATTATAACAGTATGCAATAAACAGAGAGCTGTGGTAGTCAGTGTGCATTGTAAATAATTAATACTTAAGTGGTTAATTTACTAATCATTGCTTTGACTGGCTGGAAATGTAATGTAATAATGGAGCATTTCAGTATTCATTGTCAGTTATGGTAAGTCGGACAACAAGTCACATTTATGCAGGTTAGTGAAATAAAATTAGGCATGACAATTATTTGCCTAAACTATAAGTTTAAAGGGGTGTGTAATAAAATGTTTATAGGTGACAGATATGAGCTGAGGCACATAAAAGGTCCAATGAGATAGCTTGATGAGTAGGATTTTTTAAATATCTGTAGTCAAACCAAAATATGTGGTATTTAGCTGTAAAAAAATAGGCAGTAGACCAGAGAGTGCAGATATTTAAAGTCCCCCTCCACTCAAAAATGTGTTTTTCTTATTGTTACTTCAGGCAAACCAAAAAAACCCTAAAAAACCCTCATTGTTAGTCTGATGTATGCAGCGTCCTCTGTGGTACGGATCCAATACAGATAAAAACTGAGTGTTGGTGACCTTTCACATACTATCATCTCTGCTCTTCTAATTCAGTTGAGGAAAATATCTCTGCGGTTGCGTTAGAAGAACACTGAGAGGGTAGAGCCTAGTAATAATAATCAACAATATTTAAAGTCCCCCTCAATCAAAAATATGTTTTTCTTCTTGCTCCTACAGTTGGATGTTTGAGCTTCACCATGCAGAATGATGTATGTGCAGAGTTTGACAGTAGAAGGCTGTTTTCACATTCAACTGCTGAAAGTGGAAAGTTTCTCTGTGCTCATTGAAAATACCATTTTAAGGGGGCGGATCAACGAGCATGATTTGTGACATCACAAATGGTTTGGAGCCAATTGTGGTCCATTATTCAACATACACAAGTGTGATGTGGAATCTTGAAGCCTCCAGAGGACATACATTGAGAATTGACTTAACAGTGAAGCTGGATATATCTTCTGTGAAGTAGTTAAACTTCTGAAATGAAATATATTTTCATATTCATAAACTCTGGAATATTCAATGAGGGAGTAGATGCCATTTTAAGGATTTTAACAAGTTTATTATATTTTTTGTGGGAAAAACATATCAGACACACATTATTATTCAAAGTAGAGTATTTTATATACATCTTAAAATATGCCTGGAGGGGATCTTTAAGTTATCAACTGAATAAGATCTTCATTTTGAGCTGTGGAGGGCAGCAATAAGCGGTTGTAGCTTCAAGTCAGCCGAGATTATAATGCAAAAGAAGACGAATTCTCGCGAGACTGTAACAGGACAGTCCATCCATGCCATGGTTTACCGGTCGTAAAGTGACTATTTAAATATAAATAAATACTATAGAAGCTTTGTCAGTGATACACAGCTTTGCACGGATTTGAATATGTAAAGCCCAAACATTACAATGTTGTCGCCATCATCTGTGAAGTTTCGGTTATTTTTAGAGATAAATTAGAGATGTTTACCGGTCGCTAGCATGCTAACAGTTAGCCAAATGCTAAAGCTAGCATAGTCTGGGACAACGTTTTTCACAACATTTACTGAATATTTATCCCCGTTTCAAGTTTCTCTCATTAGTAAGTGAACAATGAAGTGTCATTATGAAATCTTGGGAGTGAAACGGGACGCAGGAGACGACGAGTTGAAGAAAGCTTATCGTAAATTAGCACTGAAATGGCATCCAGGTAAGTGGTGGCAGTTAGTAGGAGATTACCAAGTTATCCTCAAGTATTTAAAGTATAATTCGCCTCTTTATTTTGTAAGGCACCACTACCAACAGAGCTAGTAAACGTTATAGATAAGAATGGTGTGACATTCATTCACGTCTTACGACATTACATTGTGATGGTGAAATTGGCAAGTTTTGAATCCCAAACGCTTTATTTTCATGACATATTTTGTAAAACGGACAATAAGAATTTCAAAATTGCTTTTGAAATGTAGTGCAGGTTGAGCTTTCAGGCTCCCAAAGTGAAACAATAAACAAAAATACTCCTGAATCTCCTTTGGCCCGGGCTGGGTGACTTGATATGCTTTCAGACTTGCTTGTCAAAATGTCAAATCATATTCAGACCTTTTGATATACTTCTGACATTTCCAGATAAGAACTTGGACAATGCCGAGGAAGCGGCGGAGCAGTTTAAGTTGATTCAGGCAGCGTATGATGTCCTGAGTGACCCACAGGAGAGAGCTTGGTTTGTACAAATTTACCTCGTCATCACTGTCTACCCGCAGCAGCACATCTCTCTCTCCCTGGTCTGCTGCTTTATATACAGACTGTTGCAGTGTGGCTTGTGCATGATGTCTCTGTTTCCTCCTGTATGGCAGGTATGACAATCACAGAGAGGCGCTGCTGAAAGGAGGACTGAGTGGAGACTATGAAGATGATAGCATCGACCTGCTGCAGTACTTCACGGTTACCTGCTACTCTGGATACGGAGATGATGAGAAGGTTTGTAGTCATGTATGCAAAGATCAGTATTCACAAGCAGTTCTTTTAAGATACTTTCTTTAAACAAAGACAATCTTAACAGAAAACAGGATCTGCATCTGCCACATGCTGGAGTTTAATTTTGTGGAGGATAAACAAATTGTTACCATATGGTATGCGGTCAGCATAGATCAATCTCTTCCCTACTTTATCTATTGTACGTCCAGACTGAAAATGTATTTTGGCAATAAAAGGGGGGAAAGTAAAAACTATTTTTGGAAGATAGTCTAAGGTCTTTAAGCCATATAAAGTCAGAATTAGTGATTTTAACATTGTTCCCAAGCGATTTATTTGAATGTGTGAAATGAAATAGCCTTCCATTAAGGCATGCAGGCATCTTCTCTATCAGCACAGAGAAAAGTATGACCGCAAATGGCCTAGAAAATGCAATCTTCAACTCAAAACACATACCAGAGAATTTGATTGGATATCTCCTGATTTTTAAAAAAAGGTCAGGGTAACCCAGGAACTTTGGCACCACTCAGTTAAATAACAGGTCAGACTGTCTGTCCTCGCTGGATAAGTGTACAAGTGAGAGGGTGTAATGAGATTATCAAAAGGCAGATAAAAAAGCCATGACAACATTAACATCAGCTGTAGGATAGTGGGCAAGCTGGAAATAATCCTCCACTTTAAAAAACAAAACATCCAGTCTTATTTTCAGTACGTAAGAACACACAGCACTCTCTGTCCAGGTTGGAGGTGGCAGCTTTATCCTTCATGATTGTGTGGACAGATATTCTGCATGCGCTTTGAACGATGCACATTAATTTCCTCTCTTATTGTTCCCTCTTGTTTTCATTCACTCGCCCTCTCTAGGGCTTCTACACAGTCTACAGGAATCTCTTTGAGTCTATTGTTAAGGAGGAGATGGAGCATGGCAGGGTGGACGATGAAGAAGAGGAGGAAGAGTTTCCTCCCTTCGGAGACTCTCAGAGTGACTATGATACCGTAAGCCAGCCCCATACTTAAAAGATGTGTCACGATGTTGTTCCTCTGATGGATGATATGAGTTCCGAATACAATTCAGTTAAAAACATAACATGACTGAAATATTAATCGTGAACCAGTAAAGAGGGATACTTCTCTTTCCGTATTACAGGTAGTGCACGTCTTTTACGGCTTCTGGCAGAGCTTCTGCACGCGGAAAAACTTTGCCTGGAAGGAGGAGTACGATACGAGGCAGGCGTCCAACCGCTGGGAGAAAAGGGCTATGGAGAAGGAGAACAAGAAGACCCGAGACAAGGCTCGAAAAGAGCGAAACGAGTTGGTGCGGCAGCTGGTGGCTTTCGTTCGCAAACGTGACCGGCGGGTCCAGGCCCACAGGAAGCTGGTGGAGGAACAGAATGCGGAGAAGATCAAGAAGATGGAGGAGCTTAGGCGGAAGCAGAAGCTCAACCAGGCCAAGTGAGTAAGGGATGGAGAGTTGGGTTAAATGTGTTACGTATTTCTATGTCTTCCTCATACTCATAACACTGTTCTCTCTGTCCATCCAAGACTGGCAGAGGAGTACAAGGAGCAGAGCTGGGCGGCCATGTCTGAACTCGAGAAGGAGCTGCAGCAGATAGAGGCTCAGTACGGAGAGGAGTTCGGTGATGCATCAGAGAGTGAGGAAGAAGAGCTGGATATGGAGACACGGGAGAAGACCAGTGAAGAAGGAATAGGTCAGTGAGAGTCTGTGTTATTTATATTTCTGTGATAAGTGGTTACGTCGCACCTACAGCGGCTACAGAAATAATATACAGAGACTGCAAGAACTGTGATTGGTCAGCGTGTGTTTTTTCCCCATTAGACAAACCAATGATGTTTTCAGTCATTTCCACAGATTTAAATTCACAAGCGATGTTTTATTAGTAATAACTTGATAATAAATAAGGTCTTATGTGCTTTTTCTGGGTTTTTTTTGTGTGTGTGTGGTCACAAATGCAGAGCAGCCTGATGGAGAGGAACTGATCGACTATTTTGATGATCTTTACTGCCCAGCCTGCGACAAATCCTTCAAATCAGATAAAGCGTGAGTATCCTCCCTCCCACTCAGCCTCTATTTGCTGCTTTCTGGAACCACGTATTAATGCACCTCGCTAAGATTTTAGTAATGTTTGGTCAGCAGGCAGTCAACATAACTTCAAAAGCACTCAGTTAACTTTCATTGATTTCAGCACCACATTAGAAAGTCACACAAAGCTTTTTTGTGTGTGTGTTTGGCCGGAGGGGACAGGAGGTGTGATGTGACTGAAAATCAGTGGCCGGATGTAGAAGATATGGAGTAATTATCAATATAGAGAGTACACAGAGTCATTTTATTTGTATTTTTTTATCACTACTAGATGATTGTAGGTGTGGACTAGATGTACTTTGTTGAAAAATAAGTGTTTTTTTTCTATTTGCTGTCTGTGGTGACGTTTTCTTGTTTCTAATAATCAGTCTGAACAACGGAGGAAAAACTAATAGTCAAGCTAGAATGACAAGTTCATTGGTTGCGGTTGTTTACACGTGTTGTGGGAATTTACTAATTGATTTGGCTGTGACTCATCGACTTGCTCGGAGCTGTTGATGTGGTTTTTTTTTCTCGTCTCATTCCGTACTCAGTTGTACTGCACACTTGAGACAAATGGTTAGAAATGATTCATTGCCATGGGTATAATTCCTTGATTGAGCTAATTTCCATGGATGAATAATTTTATATCTATACTCATACTAATTATACATATATATACATAGTACCGGTCAAAAGTTTGGACACACCTTTCCATTCACTTAAATGAGAAAGTTATACTAATTATATATAATTATATACATATAAAACGATTCTATTAATACTCTTTGGCGATAATAATGTAAATCTGCAAATGACATTTATACACTGTTAACTTAAGTCTATGCTCTTAATGCATTTTTATGTCTCTACAGCATGAAAAACCATGAAAAATCCAAAAAGCACCGGGAGATGGTGGCGTTGCTTCGGCAACAGCTGGAGGAAGAAGAGGATTCACTCGGTTTGAACGTGGACGAAAAGGAGGGAAGAGAGGAGGAAAATGAGCAGGAAGAGGAAGAAGAAGAAAAAGAAGAAGAGGAGGAGGAGGAAGATAAGCCGAGGCAAAAGTATGTATTTCATGCTGGATGTAATTGTAAAAAAACGTATTTTCACCTGGTTGTTGGAGTGGTTAGTGTTAGTTAGTGTGGTTAGGGTTAGTGGGAAATTCTAATTTAAGGGGTTACAAATTGGGTTAGACTGGGAAGAGCTTTGGCCTTGAGGTCTCCCAGTAAGCAACACTAAATCTGAAGGAGACACTGTCTCCTCTCCTTAAGACTCAGAGCAGCTGTCTGTGATGTTTGGGGAAGCGGAAGCCTTTCTGATAAAGGGTAAGTCAGCGTTGCCGTCGTTACCAAGGTCAGAGGGGGTGACTGCCCGACTCCCTAGACACCACAGATAGATGACTGCATATATTCCATTGGCATAATCAGACAACAGCGGCTCCAAACTCTATGAAATGTGACTGAACTAACTCGGGTAAAAACATTTCCCTGTTTAGAAAGTAATGAACCAATAGAGTGACTTCTCATATTGTAGATGCATTGAGTTTGACCATTTCTGGGCGTATAGTATTTGTGGGGTTTAAAGTCAGAGCTGAAATCGTCAGAGCATTAGAGACAACATCAATGCACAGAAAACTGTGATTGATAAAGTTTCTGTTCACCGCTTGGCCAAGCGTTCAATAAATATTCTCAGCAGAAGACATCAAAGGCTCCTGGACGCTTTCTTCACTGACCATTGATCAGCGTTTCTCCATAACATTTAGAACTTGATGATGTGTCAAAATTTCATATAATTTCTTAGTTGTCTCGCTGACATTTTTCTTTCCACCCATACAGGCTCTCCAAAAAGCAAAAGAGGAAAAAGAAACAGCAGAAAGTAGTGCATGTGAGTAATATCTTTTCTTTCAAGCGGCTGTGCCTGGTTCAGTGAACCCTCCTTAAAAGCCCTCTCTATTCATGTTCTCCTCCACTAAAGCAGAGTGCTCCAGAGGAGGAGGAGGAGGAGGAGAAACCAACGCTGACCACATGCAATGAAGATGCCCCCGAGAAGTCAGCGGACCCCACAGAGCCCGAGCAGCAGGATGAACTCCCTCCCACGGAAGCCAAGAGGTCGGCCGGTTTAACTGTCACAGCTCTGTTTTCAGCCGCAGCAGGCAGCTATTTTTAGTGCAAAAAAGCTCTAAAAACCCTCCGAATACTGTCTGCTCAGCACCAAACAGACTCAGTTAGCAACCAGCTGGTGAACATAGTGGAGCATTTAGCTTAAGAGCCAGATATTTCCCTCAGGAGTTGGTAGGGACCAAAAACAGAGCTAAACGAGAGTGAATATTGGACTTAAAGTCACCAGGTGGACAGAAACACAACTCCGAATAAATGATAATGTTGCTCTTTTAACTGCAGGATGTGTAACTTTAAACAATATGATATGTCAGTGTTTCTGCTGCCCCCAAGTGGCCAAAAAAATGAGCTATCCCACTTTTAAACCTTATTAGATTTTATCCAATGAGGCAGGCAAAATTTATATATACACTTTTTCCTCAGACGGGACCAAGTAAATGCTAGTTAGCTACATTAGTACTGAATGTTTAAACCTGCAGGTACTAAATATTTGTTGACTTTGGGGCAGCAGAAGAAGCAGAAAACACAATATCTGTCATGGCAAATGTTCCCATTTACACCTCCAGCAGACACAGAGAAACATAAGTATTCATTTGGAGTCGGGTTTCTGGCTGCCTGATGAATATTAAATCCAGTATTCAGTCTCCTTTTAGTTATTTTTGGTCTCCTAACTGCTTACTTTGTCTCTCTGCCATTTGCTGCCAGGGAGGTAGCATACAGTGGGTTCATCCGAGCTGAAAACAGCTGCCTGCAGAAAACGAGCTTGATAAGAGCAGAGTTTGTGAGTCGTAAAATCAAAGAATGAGCTTAAAGATGCTATAAAGCTCCGTAGAGATGAGGGGATCTGCAGAGTTGGGTGATAAAGTCACTTTGACACCTTTCACACAATTCATTTATCATATTTTGATTAAAAATTTTGATAAGTGCAGCTTTAAATATGTTAATGGCATCACCCAATCTGTATTAGACTTTATATTAGGCCTGAAACTTTACATACATGGGTGTCCCCTGTTCATCAGTGTTTTAAAAAATGTTCCCACTCATTAGACTTTTGAAGACTGTTTGTATTCCTGTTCCTGCTGCTGTGGTTCCTGTTGGGTTCTGATCAGGTTCCTGTTGGGTTCTGATCAGGTTCCTGTTTTCAGACAAACAGGAATCCAATCTGACCGAGCATAAACAAAGAATTAAAAATAATGTTGGCCACACTACGTGAAAAAAAGGTCAAATATTCTCATTCAGTTTTTGGCACGACACTCATAACAGAAAAATGATATTTTTGGACATATAGAAACCTGATCTTATCCAAGATTTTAAAATTCTTTCTTGAACACATGACAGTTTATTTCTAAAATAAATTATGTAAAGTAACACAAGTTAATTGTGTTATAAAATGTAATGTGTTGTATTTTCTGCTTTGCCTCTGCAGCTCCGGGAAGACAAAAGGAAAGAAGGGAGGAGGAAAAGACAAACCAAAGAATGTCAAGTCTCACACAGGAGAACAATGTCCTGAGGTTTGTACAGTAAAACCCAAAACTTAACTTAATCAGTTTTATTATAACAGCTCTCTTCTGACTACTTGCACATTTGTCAGTGTTTTGATTTTCCTTTCCCACCTCTTAGTTATCAAAAAGAAAGATTCAGAAAAGTGTTTTTTTTTAAACTGTACTTAAAAATGGCACTCACTGTAAATGGCACTCACTCTAACAAAAAAATTATCCACATATCACTACCCCCCCTCCCCTCTCCCACCCTCCAGAAGGAAGTAAACCTCCGATGTGTGACGTGTAACTACGAGTTCCCCACCCGAAACAAGTTGTTCGACCACCTGAAGACCAGCGGCCACGCCTCCGCGCTCCACTCAAACGCCGCTCACAGCTCCGCGAGCAAGAGCAAAAAAGACAAAAAGAAGAACAGATAACACATCTTCATCTGAACCTGAAAGAGTTTGACTCAGCAGGGAGGAAACGACGCTTTTGGGACGTCTGTCAGTAGGAAAATAAATAAACAGACAGACAACAAGCCTTTGAAAGTGGACTTTAATGGACTGGATTGGCCGACTGCGTGAAGATAGTTTCTTAAAATTACATAATAATCGTGTTCAGTGAGACAACTGCGTATGTGTGTGACACTGAGACTCTTTTTTTTTTATGGCTGCTATAACAAAGTAATTCAGCACCATTTTCCCCATGACTTCTAAGATCCTCTGAATTGATGAACCAGTGGTGAAAAACATACAAGGCTGTGCACTGGATACACATTTATCCCCATTATCAGATCCTTTACTATTTTAGGAATGGTCTCCCTTGGTTACCGCAGCCAACAATTAAGCTGTTTTTTTCCTATCATAACATTAGAGGTGATACTGCATGTCGGTATAATTTGCATTAATGCCTCTAGTAACCACGTCTGAGAATAAACTATGTTGGATGTGTCTGTATCAATCATATAACCACACTTTTTTATCTGTTGTTTTATTGGTGAGACAGAAAAAAATGAGATACTGAAGCAAATATGTCGAAGCACAAATGGTTGTCATTAAACTGCGATAATTATTACATTCACAGTCGGTAACACATTGCGTGTTCACAAAGATTCATTGCATAACAATCATAAAGGTGTCAGATTCAAGCACGGGAGCAAAATGAACTCCAGGTCACTCGTTAGAGAGATGTGTAGGTGTAATATTTTTTCCCCTCAGAGTGATGATTATGAGTTTTCACTGTGAAACAATGTTCTAAAGCAGGAATGACTGCAGCTCAAGTGTCTTTATAATGATAAAAAGCAGATTGTAAAATGATTGACATTGCATGATTTAGCCGTTCATTTTCCATCCATGTAGTTGTGGATGGCTTTGTTAAAAACTGCCAGGAAGAAATCTACGTCCTTCCTCGTGATGCACATGGGGGGTTGGACACGAAACGTCTGAAGTGGTGAGAAAAGGGAAAAAAACAGAAAAGAAGCTGATTAGCACAAGATTACCAGGAAAACATTCGTAACTTTACTGAAGAAGGAGGCCGGTTCTGGCACATGTTAGAGGAAGAGAAGGTGAAATAGTGAAGTTAGAATTGGCTCATATGGTACTTATTTACTGTGTCATGTATGGAAAACTGTGCCATAATTTGCAACTGAAATTATTTTTAACAGAAAAGATCTCAAAGGTGAGGTCGAGGTGATGACAAAGGTTTAAATCAGAAAAAACTAAATTGTAAAAAGGATTGCAGATTTATACTTTGTTACTTTGTGAATGAACAGTTTTTTATAGCAATTACACATGAAATAGTATGAAGTATTTTATCTTCTAAAGCCAGTAGAAGCAATGTGCTGTGTAGACATTGTATGACACCAAAATTGTCTGTTCATAGTGAAGACTGATGAGCAGAGATGGTGTCAATCAAAGGATACTGCAGCTGGACCAAAGAATCACGAAACGATGGCAGAAATCCTGTAGTATGGATCATTTTGTCAAGCCACTACTGAAAGGAACTTGCCTCTTAGTTGAGGCAAGGTTGTATTAAAAATCTGCTTTGATGTAGGAGCCGGCTGTGTTTTACCACTGAGTATTAAGGAAAGAAAAAACCTGAGATTTCAAGAGTAAAGTTGTACTAAAAAAGAGTATAATAGCCAAGCTGGTGGCTGTACTTTGAGCTTAACGCTAACATCAGCATGCTCACAATGTACAAATTTGATTTTCTGCTAAATTTGACCTGATGATGGCACTAGAGGGGAAAGTGAATGTCTGCCACGAATTTCATGACAATCCTTCCAATAATTGTTAAAATATTGCATTCTGCTGCCTGACTAAAAAGTTATTTTACTCCCAGAATAAAATCTAAAATTTTATGAGAAAACAATCATAATATGAAGTCATAGTATTTGCTCCAAGAAGGTTACTATATTTCAAGAACAAAAACATTGTATGTTTTGATGAGACTGAGCAGATCAGACTACTATTTATTTTACATTGTATGTCTCTCATTTTTGGATAACTGAGCATATGACTGTATAAAGCTTAGAGGAGGGTTTATGCACTGCAGTTATGCATCCTTGAGGTCTTTTCTCTTGTAAAACAAACTTTCTTAAGATAAATTTCTCATCAGAAGTTTTAAATGACTTACGGAAGCAGGTGTTCAGTTTTATTTGTGACTTTTAACCTTTTGACTTTTATATTTAACCTTTTACTACGTTTTGTCGTTGTCGCGGCTTTAAGGTATTTATACAACCTCAGGTCTTCCACAGTCCTCATTTAATATTTAAACTGAGACACTGCTCTCAACTCAGTATTAAAATAAACATAATGTAAAATTACAACTTTATTGAAATGCTATAATTTTTTTTCTTGCAATTTTTTTATTCTAAAAATATGATTTTTTTCTTGTAAATTGCAAGTTTATTCTCTTTATTTTATAACATTATGACTTCCATTTATTTTCCCTTCAGAGTTAAGCTAAAACTGTGAATATAAACTGACAGGGGGACAGGCAAGCAGACAAGGTGAGTGCTCTTACCTGTCCGTACACTCCACCTTTCCCTATCAGGACTCCCATGTCCTTGATGTCCTCAAAGATCACGCTCATTGCCTCAGGTGACAGCGGGGTTCTGCTGGCCTGTGGATGATAGAGGAGAGATGAAAGTGTGGATGAGGCTGGATGTGTTATATAAATGATACTTAGTGGTTAGTTGCTTGGACACAGGCGCTTCATAAATGTTCACATTGTTTGTTTGTTACTTCACTGACCGTTAAATGGCCTCAGAGGCTTTATAAGAGGTTGGCAAGGGCACGTACACCCACACGAGAACCGACACTGAGCTATCATCAACGTAAGCATCTGTGTGCAAGTTTGCAAGAAATAAAGATTTCTGCTATTAGTTAATTACATCTACAAGTTCCAGACCAATAATAGCTGAGAGGTAAAAAAAAACCCCAACAATAACAAGGTAGAAGAAAACGCTCAAGGGATAATGATTCCTCCTCGCCATCAATCAGTTACTTATTTGAAGTAATAAATGGTATTTTTCGCTAAAAAGTGGAGTGGTGAGATTAAACATTTCTCCAAATCCATGCAAGATGTCATGAATGGTGTCAGATAGTGTACAGTAGTAAAAACAGACAATTTCTTTATCTGTGGGGGACACCTACAATATAGGGACTGGACAAAATAATAGAAACATGTTAATAAATCTGAATCTAACTGGATGAAGCTAACAGGTGTTTATTAGTCACTGGTTATCTTTAAGACTGGAGTATTAAGTGTTAGACTGACTTTATTCATTAAGGCTCTTATTATCCAGAGTTTGGTATCGGTCTTCATGATTTCTGATCTTGTTATATTACAATTTTGCAGTGCTAACAACTGGTGTGCCATCACCTCTAGCAGAGAACACTACATTACAACTACAAAAAGCAGCTAAGAGAGTGTTTCCAGATCTAATGAAAGCAAATTATGGAATTAGAGAGCCCAGAAAACAGCTACCTAAATTGCTGGCAGTTATGAACAAATTATGCAATGTAGCAAAGGGGAAAGCTCACAAATGTTGAGAAAAAAAATGAAAAAAATTGACTCAAAGACTGAAAGACATAGCAGGATATTTGCCTAACAGCACTGCAACGTTCAATAAAAAGACGCAAGTAAATTGAACATTACAAGCGTCACCAAACTGTTATGTACAGCCGTGTGTCTGGTTCTGTTTGTTCCCTTTTCAAATGCAATATCTACTAGATTTAATGGAATTAATAAAAACAGTATCAGTTAATATGCAGTACGAGGTGAAGGACAAACATCCAGTCATGCTGCAAATACATGGCTATAATTTTCTAAAACGATTTCAGGGAAAATTTAGGAACAATTGCATTTACGAGGAGTACTAATCAGGACTTCAGACAGTAGCACATGCAGTGCAGCAGAGATTGTTCTGTTCACAATTACAGATGGTCACTGCTGCTCCAGCTAATGGTTAACTGGGGCAATGCTGAACCATGCCCCCGGGAGGCACAGCACACACACACACACACACACGTTGTACAGGCATGTGAAGAGGGGGTGATTGTCACTTCTGTACCAAACTCAGTACCTTGTCTTTGACCATTTCCACACCGATCTGCAGGCCTTTTCCACGGACGTCACCGATGATCTCGTACTTGTCTCTGAGTTTTGCCATTTCTGTCATCAGATAGGTGCCCACATCCAGACAGTTCTGCTGTATGCCATCTTCTTTGATAACCTGTTAAGTAAAAAGACTTTTTATATTTTTATATTATATTATCAACTGATTTTTATTATTAAAAAAGAAATAAAGGTCTCATTGGAAATATCAGAATTACTCATTTTCTGTCCAATCTGCTGGAAGGGCGTGTTGGTGTCTGCGTTTGATTGACAGCAGCTGCCAAACAGAGCCTCAGCAGGGGAATGAGAGACAAAGTAAAAAAAAAAAAAAAAGTGCTGTTGCTTACAAGCCATAGGCAGGCAGTGTGTCATACCACCAGAGAAATATTTGAGGGGGCACGTGCCCATATACTCCACCCACAGAGATTGGATGCCTTTAGAAACTATGAAATTCTAATTTCACAATATGTGTGAAAATAGAATTGTTAGAATTGTAGAATTGTAGAAAAGTTGCTTTTCTGTATATCTTTACACACATGCCCCCCTATACATCGGCACAAGAGAGTTAATCAAAATGAACTCTTGTGCTGATGTGAACGACCGATTTAGAAAGAGAAAATGAATTCTTACATCAAGCACTGATGAGCCAACAGCACAAGCCATAGGATTTCCTCCGAAGGTGTTGAAGTGGAACGCCTTAACAAAGGAAGCAGCAATTTCTGGAAAACACACAAATAAACAAGCTCACGCCTCCACTCACTGCTGCCACAAATTAAAACCCTGGCCTGGCAATATATTTCTCAAAATACATGTTTTCATGTTGGTTTCTGAACCTTTACATAAATGCCACCCAGCAGGATTTTTGAAAAACAATATTTCATTCATCTGTATTTGTTCATGGTTGAAAGACAAAAGAACATGAACTCGATATCAGGTCACCACAAACATATAAAAAATGAGGCAGAGAACCGATGTACTGTACGTTTAATTGAAGAGGTCAACCCTGTGTTTACTCTGTTACGTGTATAACATGTACCACAGATGGTGGTGAGTGGTCTGCAATTAGTAGCTGAGGTATGATTGTGTGTATGACGTGTATCTGAGGTGTTCTGTATATATAAATCATTCAAGAGTGTTTTTTACTCATCTGTTTCTGTAGTTCTTATCAAGCACCTTGTGCACCTTCAGGAAGTTGCACCTTCAATCTTGTTCTATTTTATTGTGTAACAAACTGTTTTTCCAATACATGTGTTTCTTGACTGTTTAATAGTGGAAATAATTTAGAGAAATGCACCACACAGCCTCATTTTTTAAAAACAAACAAACAAACAAACCTGTATTTATGTTTAAAGGAGATATAAGCAGATTTTCAGACAAGGCAGTTGTGTCTTATTATCTCACCTGGTGTTGTAACAACAGCTCCCATTGGGAAACCATTACCAATACCCTTCGCCATTGTAACGATATCAGGAAGGACCTCATGACCCTGGAAACCCCAGAAGTGGCTTCCTGTACGCCCAAATCCAGTCTGGACCTGTCAGGTGCAAAACATGATTAAATTTACTTGGTTATAAAAATTCTAATTTCTTTATATATTATGCAAACATTTGTGCCAAAGAGATGGAAAAATGAAATCAGGTTCTGCCAAGAAACTTGCTCAAAGCATAATAGAGGCAGTTAGTTCAGCTTATGTGTTTTATATTTGAGCATAAAATAATTTAATGTGTCTCTAACCTCGTCAGCGACGCAGACCCCTCCTCTCTCTCTCACTAGTTTGTAGGCTTCTTTGAAGTAGTTTTTAGGGTACTGCACAGCTCCACCCATCCCCTGCATACACCAAACACATTCACATCCCATAGTTCCAACATAAAGAACACAAGCACCGAAGACGAAAAAACAACAAACATGGATGGCATAATAGCAAAGAACTTTTCTGATTTCAGTTAAAATTACTCATTGATGACGTACACTCAAAAATATTAATGTTCAAGGTAAATCACTACTCCAGAACATAATATCGTACCTGAATAGGCTCCCCAAAGAAAGCAGCAATTCGACTTGGGACACTGGTAGCAAATGTCTCTTTGAGTTGGTCAATGTATTGTTCATTTGCCATGCAGCGGCCTGTGTGATGAAAGACACTTCTTTTGGTGAGAGTAATAATACACACATTTGCATATATAAATGCAATATGAAAAAAATATAGGGTTAATCATTTTACCAAAATCTGCTATTGCATGAGATTTTAAATACTTGAGAACAGGCTTTCTTCTGGGATTTTACTCTGATAAAATATTTTGACTCCATGGAATGAAGGTGAGTTTAAGTTCTAGTTTTACTAACTCTGGTGTGCCTGATATTATTCTTCATACTGTTATTATACTTTATGTAAACAGTCATGTAGATGAGTGCTAAAATATGCTAAAATACTGAGCATCCAGGTAGACTCAGAACTTTATACAGAAACTTCAACACTTTTGTCTGATTTTCTAGGATAAAACTAACCCCTCTTACTTTCAAGCAAATTTTAAAGAAGGGGGCCAGTTGTCAATACAACAGGTAATTTAACTAAAATACACAGCTGTTACTGAGGTCTATACGGAAATATAAAACTTGGTATAAATGAAAAGTATAAATGTTCTTTAACCTTGGATCCAGACTGTACGCTATCAAAAGTCAAGCATTCACTCTAACAACACAAGCAGTTTCCTGTGGAAGTTGAACATAATGTTTAATCTCACAGACAACTGTGGTGAATTTTCCTTTTTATGAGAGCGTGCAAGAGAGATAACCTGAGTGTGTTGAGCCATGGATGCATGTGTTTGTGTACCTTGGGCACAGTTACACTCTCTGATGGTCTGCACAGGAGAGTCCCTGCAGTGGCTTCCTCCCCACGGACCTCTGAACACATCAGGACACACGGCCTGTATATTGGGCAGAAGCCTAGTCAGTTGGGTCAATCTGAAAGTAACATTTCATGAGTGTTGGAATACTGCCACAGCATTATTCACCTTCACCAATTCATACAAAATAAGCAGAGGTGTTGCAAATTTAATGTGGTCAATTAATGCACACATTTGTATTCTCCCTACTGAAATCTCTCAAATTGTGGTCAGGGGCATCCTGTTTGTTTTAATTATCTTGATTGGAGTCCACCTGTAGCAACCTGCTCCACAGTGACGTGAGAGTGGGGTGGCGGTTCACCTTTCAGCACGACAATGACCTGAAGCATTCAGCCAAAACAACACTGGCGTGGCTTCAGGACAAGTCTCTGACTGTCCTTGAGTGGCTCAGACTTCAAGAGACCTGAAGACAGCAGTTCACAGACACCCAACGGGGCTTCAACAAAATACTGAGTTATGGGTCTGAATACTTGAATGAATGAGATATTTCAGTTTTTCATTTTTAATAAATTAGCAGAACTTTCTAAAAACATATTTTCATATATGGGCAGAGCATATTTTCTTTGTGGGCAGAGCACATGGTGCACTTGTGGCAGCTCTTTGAAATATTGGTCTAGAGGTGAACTTTGCCAGCCGCTTCTTTTATTTACTAATGAACGAAAATCAAAACTGTCAACGTCAAGAGAAGAGCGGGCTGACCAAAGACAGCCTTCCACCAACTGGAACAGCTACTATCACCACCGGCCTCACAACGGGACATTGCAACAAGTCAGTGATGCAATTTTTTCAACCTCATTAAAATACAAATTTTAATGTGTGTTTTATGCTTGGATTGTATGGTTTTCCTATGGCATGACATTGTGGGACATTAATGCATACATCACTGCTGAAACAAATCGATTAATCCATTAGTCAACTGACAGTAAAATGTCAATAATTTTGATAATTGAGTAATCCTATAACTCATTTATCAAGAAAAAAATACCAAATATTTGCTGATTCAGCAAAAAAGGCATATTTTGGAGTTTTGGAGCAAGTAATTTGAAGATGTTACTTTGAGCTCTCATAATTTGTAGCCTGAATGATTAATTGATTAAATGATTGACAGATTAATTGATAATTAAATTAATTGTTGCAGCCCTAGCATACATACATTTACGCAGCCTGAACCAGTGGCGATGGGGTATTTATATGGTGAGTTGGAGGTGAGACCCATGGTCTGTGGGCTGCCACCGTGATATGATCCCCTGGAAGACAAGAACCAATCAGAAACCTTTTTTTTTTAACATTTAGAGAAGATTGCTTATCAATCAAGTTCTAAAGTTTTGACATACTGAATGAATTACAAGAATAATAGAACAGGTTCACAAATATATTCATACACAATCTTTTTTATAGATCTTCTGTTTACTCGTGTATGACATCCTCTGTCCATGAAAGGATTTATTTTTGTCCAAATGGAACCTTCAATTAATGAGAAAAAGTACAAACTATTGCAAAGCCAAGAAAAAAAATTCAGGTTAATCTAGAGAAGGAAAAAGTGCTTGTGGATTTTTTGAGTTTTTTGAGTCATGACAGTCCCGTAAACCTTGATGTGATTAGTTACACTGCATGCACACCTGCCGCAGTTTATAGGACTGTCGTGACTTCAGGTGACTCACTGCCTCTGGTTTTCTCTTAGTGAATTTAACGGTCACATCTATTTGAAGGACAGACTGAAAACGACTCTGCACACTGATTTGAAAACAACACCTATACAGTCCAGATCAATCAGATTGGCTGAGTTTTTGAGTGTTAAATACTCAATAAATGATGTTGAACAATGTTTTATTTTCTTTAAGTTTATCTTTGATTGCGGCTTTTTTATTGATTAATTAATGTTACTAATACACACCCAAGTTTTCTGGGGCATTAACACAAAATACCATTGATTCATTTGAAGCACAGAAGGACATCTCTATGGATAATTCACTTGTACCTGAAAGTGATAATGTCAAAGTTGCCCGTGTAAAGTCGAGCCATCAGTATAGCCAGGTCATTGGCTTCTGAGCCGCTGTTGGTCAGATACACCACCTGGACAGGGAAACAGAAAGATGCAGACATTTTAATTTCAGCCAACATATTTATCCAGGCTCCTACTCTCAGGTGATCAAAATAAAACTTCACAATGGTACCTTGAGAGGATCTGGCAAGTAGGAAGTCAGCTTCTCACAATACTCATGGAGAGGAGGTTGGACGTAGATGTTAGTAGTGTGCCACAGTCTCTTCAACTGCTGTGTTGTGGCTGCTATCACCTTCCTGTAACCACAGTGTAGGAGCAACAAGGAACAGTCAGGATACTTAATATAATCAGAATAAAACCTATTTTTACTGTGTGAAATAGCAAAGAAAAAAAGGACCTTACGGGTGGCAGTGGCCCACACCAACAGTAGCCACACCAGCAAACAGATCCAGATATCGCCTCCCGTCCACATCCCACACCCATTGCATGTGTCCCTGGTGGATGAACACTGGTTTCTTATAGTAGGTAATCTTCATGGTCATGGGGTTGCAGTTCTTCCTGCGGATCTCCATCATTTGGTCTTTAGACATACCCTGGACATAGACAAACACCGGAGAGGGGTTAACGTTACAGCATAGGAGGATAATGGCCTTCTTTTCTCAACTCAAATGAGTTGTGTTTTGAGTGAAATGTCTTGACAACTATTGGAAGGATTGCTATGACATTTGGTACAGATATCTGTGATGCCCAGAGGATGAATCCTGATGATTTATTTGATCCCTTGACTTTTCTTCTGGCGCCATTGGCAGGCCAGAATGTAACACCCAACCACACCAGCGGGGGTGTGAAGTAAATCCTTTCGCGTTGAGCTACACTTTGGTGAACCCTGACACAATTTGTTCTAGTAGTTAATCAACTAGTCCTGCGAATACTACAACACCAAGACTCCACCTATTTCACAAGGATGCGTGAATAAGCTTTGGCCACAATTAGCAAATATTAGCATGTTAAATTTAAAGGGGTAGCACGGTAAACGTTTTCTGTTAACATCAGCATGTTAACATTGTGATTGTGTGTATGTTAGTATTTAGTTTAACGCACTCCTGTGTCCACAACCTCACAGCACCGCTAGCATCTAAACTCTTAGTAAGACTCAGTTTTCCTTGAGAAATCTGTCTTTCTGTAGCTTTAAAAGGAACCCTGTGGCATTTTCAGTTTTGTGTAGCTAGGCCGTTACATGTTACATTTTTTAACCTCATAAAATATTCATTAAGTATTTCAAAACCTAAATCAGCTTGCAGTCTTTTTATTTGCGCATTGCTAACTTTTACCACCATCAGCAGTCCTTATGCACACTGCCCCCTGCAGTCGTATTGTGCTATTGTGTATTTAAACTGAAGTGGCCATTGTGACACCAACAGTGCATTAGATACTGTCTGGACAGCACATCACTCTTACCTTGTACTCCTCTGGTTTGAAATTGCATGAGGGCATCTCTGGGATGTCTTTGGGAGAGTATTTGAGGGCTGTTTGCTGACATACTGCACCTGTAAAATAATCAAAATTCAGAAAGAGCTGCAAGGAAGACTCCATGAGCTGATCACGTTTATCGGCTGAAGCTGATTCTGTTTCTGACATTTGGGAGTTGTTTGAGTGACAATATATAATAACATTTTCCCAGAAGTCTAAAACTCTTAACTTTCTTTCTAAAACCTTACATTCAAGCCTAATAATCAAATTGCATTGGTATTTTTTCAGTGAATTGTCAATGAATTGCTGAAAAAAAAAAGTCAGATGTCAGTCTAATCTGGAACCAGGCTACTTATTATCTACAGAAGGATACCTATCAGATGCACAATTTTTATTATGCTTGTACCTTGCAGAATTATCTGGTCAATATTTAATTGGATTAAAACCTGGTTGATGGTTAAACCACATTAACTTAGGAAAAACATGCTGCCTGTTTTTTTGTAGTTGACCCATTTCTGGAAAATGTCAGTTAAAACTGATCTGACTGACAAACACACAAACGACCTTTTTACAGGTATAAACAAAATGAATAAACTGAATTCTATTGATCTCCTTTGGTTTCAGGGTCCTGGTATTGTGAACACTGGCTCACTATCACACTATCAAGACTTACTGGGACTCTTGAATAGAACTGACCCTTTATTAATGTTATAAGTAACACTTGTGCTTTTCCTATTACATGGCTATTTATATGACAACATGTCTATTTAAATGATCAAATCAAATTAATGCTGTTGCATAAACATTTCACCTGTGCACAGAAAAGTGGAGATTATGTACAGGTCTGAATAACATGTTTTTAACTCTCAATGCACCATATATTTACCCACTTATGTTTCAAATTAGATAAAATGACAGTAATTTGTGTGTGGTTTTTAATTTGATGCAGTTACCTGAACTTTTATGTCACCATATGAAGTTGTTTTCATAATGTACACAAGTTGATCTGTCTGACTCAGTTACTGAATAACAGTAAATACGTTACCTAGTGTAGTGCACCAATTACTACTGTAGCCTATAATAAACACATCTAAACTAATGTTTATCTCTGGTTTCTGAGTTTAACAAACACAAAATAATTTGCGGATTATTATAGCTATATGATCACTTATTATATTTACTATGTCAAAGATAAATGCTACAAAATAAATGCTACATAAAATACTTCTTCATTAGCATCGGCAACAGACCATAATTAACAAACTATGTTTTTTTTTGTTTGCATCCATGATAACTCACCACTTCCCCGGTGAAATTTGGCCAAACCAGGAAGACAGAAGGCCTGTCTAGTGAGACCTGCACACCGGCCACTTAGACAGGAAGTCACTTTATACATGTTGAGCAGATACAGAGGGCTCCCTTCACTGACACTGACACTCAGCAGCTGATTAGCTTCAGGACGTTCTTTTTCTTCAAGGTTACAAGGATGGGTGGACAGTGCACAGCCAATGGTACCCTGATCCCACCAAATGGCAATGATTTCTCTGAGACGTCACATAGTTAAATATATAACAAGTGGCAGCAGGTGACTACATTTCCACTACATGCTCACTGATTGGGAGTTGAGTTTAGGAAGGTCAGATATGTTGCGTGGTGCCAGTTAATTTCTGTTGGGAGGCCTGAAAAGACACTAATCTCACTCTGTATTTATGGTAATTTGATGTATGGTAGAGTGTGACAGTCCACCATCCATGCTTACTATACTTTGCCTGCATTTCGTCTTGCAGGAGGGAAAACTCTCCCAGGCCACTACTGGTCAGGACTTGACTACTGGACCGCTGGACAGCCTTGACATCTCTACTTCCTTTCATATTTTCCTAAAATAAACTAAATTGGCATTTACAACTTTTTTGTGTGTGGACTCCCTCAATTGGGATAAGCCTGTGCCAAGTTATAACATGCAGTATTTATGTTTGGGGTTGCTTTTTTAATATTTCTGTTTCTCATATCAACTGTCTCGGCACACAGCTGTTTTTAGCTAAAAAGCTCTGAAAACCCACTGGTCGCTACCTGCCCAGGTACTAATACAACCAGCTCTGTATTGGCATCTAAGGAGGCCTGTGTAGACTCGAGCCCAGCACACCATGCAGAGTTGAGACATTTATTCAAGAGAGTTAGAGTTAGTTATCAAGACATAACTCCTCCAAATTAGCCTGTTCACAGCACTTGGCTGAGGGGATTTGACATTGCTGTTAAACAGATGGACCTTCGGTTTTCGGCTTTGACTTCAGGGATTGAGTTGTTTGGAAAACTTTTGTTTTGACACAAACAAAAGTTTGTTTGACACACAGTATTTGTTGGTCAAGAAAGGAAGGAGGAAGGTGTTACAAAATCTCAAGAAAATTAGAGCTGGCTAGTGTACAGAATCAGGAAATCCATCCAATGATTATGGAGATATTTCACTCAAAACCGAAAATGTTGACCTCATGGTATCATAAGAGGAAAGGTCATTAGGATACATTGTCTGAGGACCATGAATGTTTGTACCAAGTTTCATGGCAATCCACCCAATAGTTCAGATATTTCAGTCTGGACCAATGTGGCAGACCGACCAACAGATCATCAATGCCAGAGGAAACAACTGGATATGTATATATATGATACTGGATTGTTTTGAGAAAATCACCTTTTATTATCTTGTAAAAACAAGATATTTATCCTGTTATCTCAAGAAAACAACCTTTTATTTTTCAGACATAAAGTAATTAATCCATTATCATGATAAAATAACTTTTTTATTCCAAGATTATGAGGTAATTAACATGTGATTTACAGGATGACTGGATTAAAAATATCATTAAAACTACTGCAGTACTTATAGGACTTCCATAAACAAACAGGAAGGGGCAGTGTGACCAATTTGTTAAAGCACAAATGGTTGTTCCTCAAGCTCATATTTATAATCAGTCACTTATAACAATAACTTATAATCACTTTATACATGTTGAGCAGATACAGAGGGCTCCCTTCACTGACACTGACACTCAGCAGCTGATTAGCTTCAGGACGTTCTTTTTCTTCAAGGTTACAAGGATGGGTGGACAGTGCACAGCCAATGGTACCCTGATCCCACCAAATGGCAATGATTTCTCTGAGACGTCACATAGTTAAATATATAACAAGTGGCAGCAGGTGACTACATTTCCACTACATGCTCACTGATTGGGAGTTGAGTTTAGGAAGGTCAGATATGTTGCGTGGTGCCAGTTAATTTCTGTTGGGAGGCCTGAAAAGACACTAATCTCACTCTGTATTTATGGTAATTTGATGTATGGTAGAGTGTGACAGTCCACCATCCATGCTTACTATACTTTGCCTGCATTTCGTCTTGCAGGAGGGAAAACTCTCCCAGGCCACTACTGGTCAGGACTTGACTACTGGACCGCTGGACAGCCTTGACATCTCTACTTCCTTTCATATTTTCCTAAAATAAACTAAATTGGCATTTACAACTTTTATGTGTGTGGACTCCCTCAATTGGGATAAGCCTGAGCCAAGTTATAACATGCAGTATTTATGTTTGGGGTTGCTTTTTTAATATTTCTGTTTCTCATATCAACTGTCTCGGCACACAGCTGTTTTTAGCTAAAAAGCTCTGAAAACCCACTGGTCGCTACCTGCCCAGGTACTAATACAACCAGCTCTGTATTGGCATCTAAGGAGGCCTGTGTAGACTCGAGCCCAGCACACCATGCAGAGTTGAGACATTTATTCAAGAGAGTTAGAGTTAGTTATCAAGACATAACTCCTCCAAATTAGCCTGTTCACAGCACTTGGCTGAGGGGATTTGACATTGCTGTTAAACAGATGGACCTTCGGTTTTCGGCTTTGACTTCAGGGATTGAGTTGTTTGGAAAACTTTTGTTTTGACACAAACAAAAGTTTGTTTGACACACAGTATTTGTTGGTCAAGAAAGGAAGGAGGAAGGTGTTACAAAATCTCAAGAAAATTAGAGCTGGCTAGTGTACAGAATCAGGAAATCCATCCAATGATTATGGAGATATTTCACTCAAAACGGTAAATGTTGACCTCATGGTATCATAAGAGGAAAGGTCATTAGGATACATTGTCTGAGGACCATGAATGTTTGTACCAAGTTTCATGGCAATCCACCCAATAGTTCAGATATTTCAGTCTGGACCAATGTGGCAGACCGACCAACAGATCATCAACGGCAGAGGAAACAACTGGATATGTATATATATGATACTGGATTGTTTTGAGAAAATCACCTTTTATTATCTTGTAAAAACAAGATATTTATCCTGTTATCTCAAGAAAACAACCTTTTATTTTTCAGACATAAAGTAATTAATCCATTATCATGATAAAATAACTTTTTTATTCCAAGATTATGAGGTAATTAACATGTGATTTACAGGATGACTGGATTAAAAATATCATTAAAACTACTGCAGTACTTATAGGACTTCCATAAACAAACAGGAAGAAAATAGATACCTGCAAGGGGCAGTGTGACCAATTTGTTAAAGCACAAATGGTTGTTCCTCAAGCTCACATTTATAATCAGTAACAAAGCATGTGTTCACAAATTACAAACTATTAAACAATCATACGTTACATCCAAGCACGATTCAGTACATCCACAAAGAACAAAATTAACTTCGTCAGGTGTTAAAAATACACTGTACATGATTTTTATTTCTCATTTAATTAATGAGGTGTTTGTATATATTAAATGAACAGTTCGACATAGAGATTGATAACACTCAAATGGCTGTATGGTGCATATGAAGCCACTGGTAGCCAACTAATGCTAATCTTAGCACAAAGACTGGAAACAAGGGTCAAGAGCTAGCCTGGCTCTGTCCAAAGGTAACAAGATCTGCCTTAAATTATTAAAATATTATATTTTGTTTGTTTAATCTGTACCAAAAAAAAAGAAAAATTAATTGCTTTACCTTGGGTTATGTGCTGAACTATTTCTCGCTCAGGGCCAGTTGCCAGGCAACCAGTGAAGATCCAAGGAAGTTACTAGTCCCAGCCAAGAGAAAGTCCAGTACAAACCCTAGTAAAACTCCAAGTTGTTGTTTTCTACACTTTTTTTTTAAATTTACAAATTAAACAAACAAGCTATAACATGTTGGTTAGCTTTAGAGGTGTTGGTAGGGAGAACCAGGCTAGCTGTTTCTACCAGTTTCCAGTCTTCGTGCTAAGCTAAAGTAACTGGCTGCTGGTAGTAGCTTTGTATTTTAAGAGACAGATAGAGTGGTATCGATCTACTCAACAAATGCTAACTCACCACCAGAAATCAAATAAGTTTTTTTTTTCAAAATGTTAAAACATAGTTAAACATTGCTTCTACAATGGCTATGCAAAGCCAATAACAGAGGTAGATTTCCCCAGAGGGTCAAAATGATTAATACTGACATTTTCAACATTTTAAAAGATGTACAAAAATAGCAATCCACTGCTAGAGTGGATTTCCAGGTTTGGTCCTTGGCTCTCAGCAATCCATCTGACCTTCATCTTCTTTCCATGTAGTTGTGGATGGACTTGTTAAAGACTGCCAGGAAGAAATCTGCATCTTCCATCGTGATGCACATGGGGGGTTTGATGCGGAAGGTCTGAAGTGGTGAGAGAAACAAAACAAGATGAGAGATTATTGAAGCGCTAGAGATACTTATTACCAGGAAAAACTGGCACAACCAGGTGCCTCATTCTGTGTCTCACACTAAAGGAAGAGCGAGCATTTCACATATTTCTGGAACATATGTTAAGCAGTAGAAACAGCATTTTTCATAAGATAAAGTGTAAGTAAAACACAACCAGTAAGTGTGTTTTGGATTGATGGATTATTCCTGGATTTAGCATGGTTCTTTGAGTTAAGTTGAGTTGACTTTATTGCCATTTCAGCAAATGTCTTGGTGTACTCATAGTGCAACAGGACACACAGGACAACATTCAACACCACATAACAACCTTAAATATAAATAAAAGTACCATAAATATAAAAGATAAACTAAAAATGATACACATTAAAGGGCTGGAGGTTTGCAATTCAGAAGTTAGATAACCTAAACACATCAAAAATACACAAAATACCATAAATTATTACCTTATCATTCATACCATTCATATTACATTACCATTCAAGGGTTGAATTACTGCAGGGAATGTACTTCGTTTAAACAGCTCACATTTATAACAGTTGTCTGAAAATAATCTGTAACAATGTTCAAAACCTTTTGATGAAGGCGAACTTGTGATGTGAGGGTGTGGCCAGTAATTTTAAATACAGCCTTAATACTTTTTTAATGCATTTGTTTCAGTAGTAATCAGACTACAGAACCAAACGGTGATGGAGAAAGTTACCACGTTTTCTACGACTAACAGATGTGTAAAACTGGACCCTGAAACATCAGATTTCCTGAGCTTACTCAAAAAAAAATCCAAAAAAAAATCAGTGTTTACTGGAGACTTATGTGTGAAAGTTGAGGGTCATGTCGAAATAAATGTGGACAGTTTTACAGTATAAAGAATGATTTTCATGTACTTAAGACTTCCTCTTTTTCGATTGACAAGATATGATGTGAGTGTTCAAAACATGTGCAGCATATTTAATATTTTTCTTCTAGTGTAATAATCACTACGCAGCTAAAACATGAAATACCTGCAGTAATTTGTTTTCTAAAGCCAGTAAAAGCAACATGCTCATTATCTGTAAATAGCAGGTTTCACACCAAAATGGTCCTTTTAGAGCGATGAGAAGAGCTGAAGGTAAAATTACCCGAGGTAGTCTTTCTGAAAGCCTACAATTGCTGAACCAAAAAAATCAAAAACTGTAACATTAAAATTTATCAATGAATCTTTTTGTCAAGCCACTACCAAAAGCAACATGGGTCTTTCTTGATGCGGGTGTAAAAGCTGTATTTAAAGTGCACTAGTGTACTTGTTTATCATATTTAGCTTGTTGTTTTCAACAAAGTTTGCTGACCCAGGAAAAAACGATCTGACCGAAGGACAGAAGGTGAGTGCTGTTACCTGTCCGTACAGTCCTCCTTTCCCTATCAGGACTCCCATGTCCTTGACGTCCTCAAAGATCTCATTCATTGCCTCAGGAGACAGCGGGTCTCTGCTGGCCTGTGGAAGATAGAGAAGAGGTGAACGTGTGGATGAGGCTGAATGTGTTACAGTAACCACAGTAATTCAAGTAACTAAATAAATGAACACTGTCCAACTGCCTGTTTCCAATAATTATTCAATTGTAAATGAAGCATCTAACCTCTAATTGCTAATTGGCTTGACAGGCTATACATCTGGATAATGGCAAGGCCAACTTGTGCATAATATCTCCAAAATGAGTTGACCACATCTGCAATTTTCAGGCTAAGTATAGCTGTTGGGTAAAAAGCAGGCAGTTCAAACATGGCGACAGAAAATGGCGTCTTCCAGGGATAATTAATTTCTGCTCATGCTCAATCAGTCCCTAATTTGAACAGTAAATCAAAGTATTGAATGGTATTTTTCAAATAGAAAATGTGATGTGGAGTGGTGAGATGCAACATTTCTCCAAACTGAGACAATATATCAGGACTGGTGTTACAAAATATATTGTGTATAATGGGATGAAGCTTATAATTACAATTTGATGGTCATCTTTGAGACTGCAGTGTGCGGTTTTAGAGCAAATTCTTTTAGGCCAGTCTTGATGAATGTCTACATTTGACCGCTATTTCTCCGTGTCATTGTAATTGTCACGCATTTCCAATTAGTCGTCATAAATTTTAAGATAATTCTGCTACTTTTCATAATTTTGTGGTGTTTACTGCTGACACACCAACACTTCTATCTGAGAATACTCTAAGTGTTTCCAGGTTAAAATAAAGCATTAAGAGGTCAGAATCATTCTACCTAAATTGCTTGTACAGCAGTTACAAACAATGCAGCAAAGGGACAGTCTCACAAAACCATGATGACTATGCCAAACAGAGGAAAACTGCTTTAGCAAAGAGGAACACTGGGCAAAATTAGACCCTTAACAAAACAGACAAAGCAGGATATCTGCCAAACAAAACTGAAGATTCCACATTTCACTACACTGGTCTTTTACTATCAGAAGATTCTGTACATGCTCTGTTTCATGTATCTGCCAGATTTAAATCAGAACTTCAGTCAGTAGTACATGCAGTGCAGCAGAGATTGTTCTGTTCACAATTACAGATGGTCACTGCTGCTCCAGCTAATAGTTAACTGGGGCACTGCTGAACCATGCCCCTGGGAGGCACAGCGCACACAAACACGTTGTACAAGCATGTGAGGAGAGGTGAGCGGCACTTCTGTTCCAAATTCAGTACCTTGTCTTTGACCATTTCCACACCGATCTGCAGGCCTTTCCCACGGACATCACCGATGATCTCGTACTTGTCCCTGAGTTTTGCCAGTTCTGTCATCAGATAGGTGCCCACATCCAGACTGTTCTGCTGTATGCCATCTTCTTTGATAACCTGTTAAGTAAAAATGTGTTTGAGTTATAATTCAGTGTTCTTGTGTGGTTCCAAAGTTTGAGTTTTCATACGCAGCTACAATAACAAAAAGCAGAAATACATCGGATTTTGATCAAATGAAACTCTCTTGAGCTGATGAACAGGACTGATGTAGAAAGAGAAGATGAATTCTTACATCAAGCACTGACGAAGCAACGGCACAAGCCACAGGATTTCCTCCGAAGGTGTTGAAGTGAACCCCCTTGGCAAATGAGGCTGCGATTTCTGGAAAACACAGGAATAAACAAGATCACACCTCCACCCTCTGCTGCCACCAATTAAAACCTCAAACAAAAATATATTTCTTAGACTACATGCATTACAAATGATTCATTGAAATATAAAAGCTGTTTCATGTTTGGTCTATGTACCTTCATAGAAATGTCACCAACAAGGATTTCAGAATGACATAAAAAAAGAAAACACTGGGGTGAAGTAATTGTGCATCTAAAGGATGATTAGAGAGAGACATATGGCAACTTCCTATCTCAACAAATAGCAAATAACACAAAGTGCAACCTGTTAACATGCATCCACTGCCAGAAATAGACGTACTTGTTTCAAGACACAACGCTATTCTTCGTTGTAATCAACACATCTGTTCAGCTTGAGCATACAGAAAAGGAGGTTGAGAGCCATAGCAACTAGTAATAGTGGTGATAGGTCAAGAGGGCTCATCCTCTCAGCATTATTATTTTCTAAGAACCTCAGTACAATTCTCACAGGTCACCCGTATTGATGTGTTAATGAGTTTGGTACCAGAGAGCCCTCTAATGACCCTTGTTGTGTTGTGTAATCTATCTATCCAGGATCCAGAAATGCAGCTGATGTTCAGTTTCCCCCTCCTTCAGCAGTGAGCCTGGCTCCTTGAGGGTAAAGCAGTGAGTCATGGACATAATTACAATCGTCTATGATAAATACTGTTACAAGTAAATGTATAAAATGTACCAGAGGTGGTGATAAAATCTCTTCGACTAGTAATTGAGGAACTGAATGTGTAACTATTACTTGATGAAATGTTTTTTTTTCATTACATGTTGAAATAAATGTTAGAATTTCGCATAATTTCTGGTCAGCCTAGCATCATGAATAACTTAAAATAGTTAAAATGTTCCCAGCTGTGTGTCCCAGAGCTTTGAGCTTGTTTAGTCCAAAACAATCAACTCACAAAATAAAACCGAATGATTCATCAACTTTTAAGGAAATATAAGCAGATTTTCAAACAAGGTTTTTGTGTTTTATGTTCTCACCTGGTGTTGTAACAACAGCTCCCATTGGGAAGCCATTACCGATACCCTTTGCCATTGTAACCATATCAGGAATGACATCATGACCTTGGAAACCCCAGAAGTGGTTTCCTGTTCGCCCAAATCCAGTCTGGACCTGTAAGGTGCAAAACATCCCTGAAGTTTATTTACATCTGTTATTCAAATGCATTGATGTATTGTGGAAGCACTAAGAGACCATTAGTGCCATTAGAAAGCCTTGTGATATGGTGATGGCTTTATGTGTCTTTCTCTTTGGCATAACATAGCAACTTTGTTGTGGAACTGTAAAGCTGCAATAATCCATATTCTTATCTTAACAATTGGTCAAATGATCATGTGTAATGTGAAAAGAGTTGCTCATTGTGTTTAACCTACAGACACTTGTCACTTAGCTCTGCCTTTTAACATCTTTCAGCTCATTGTTCTAATTTTACCTGTGAATTTACTGTTTTTATTCACTCTCACTGCTCTCATCATCCTCATTTCTTGCCACAGGAAGCAGCTGTTTTCATCAAAAAAGGTCTGACAAACTATACATCATCTGCGCAGCAACAAACAGCAGACGGACAAAGTTAACAACTATAGTGCATAAGTACATTTAGTAGCTAAAGAGACAATTATTTCTCTCAGCGTTAGTGTAGACCAAAAAGAGCTCATATGAGTGAGAATTGTGGACTTAGGTTTGTTGGGTGACCAAGACAACAACACCAAATTGATGATAATGTAGCACCATGTCTGCTCAATGTGTAAATAGAAATGCTAACATATTTGCTGTAACCTTTTAAACTTTTGCGCCTTGTTGCTCTGCCTCCAAGTTATTTTTAATGGTTTGTATGATGATACTGATTAACGATGTAACAATATGTACTGTATAAGTTTTTCACAAGTTTCTTGATTCCCAACCTAAAATTCATAAATACAGGCTCCATATATCCAAACTTTGTACACTGTGAGTGCATTGTGATGCACAAGTATTAATATACTAATCAATAGAGTATAAATTGTAAACAGAACATTTTATAAAATATAAAAAATATGTGTCTAACCTCATCAGCAATGCAGACTCCTCCTCTTTCTCTCACAAGTTTGTAAGCCTCTTTGAGATAGTTTTTTGGGTACTGCACAGCTCCTCCGACTCCCTGCACAAAACAAACACATTGACATCCCGCAGTCCCATCTTAATTAACACAAGCAGTCTCACTGAATATGAGAAAACAATTAACACAGACGGCATGATAACAATGCCACTCTGTTCAGATTTTTCTGATGACTTGATTTTACTTGCTGATACAGTCGATACTGTTAATAATCAGTGTGGCAAAGCAACAGATCAAACAGTCAGTACAGAAGCATTTACAACATGCTAAGACTATGCTTTTTGTAATGCTCAAGAATATTATACCTGAATAGGCTCTCCAAAGAAAGCAGCAATTCGACTCGGGACACTAGTAGCAAATGTCTCTTTGAGCTGCCCAATGTATTGTTCATTTGCCATGCAGTAGCCTGTTGGATTAAACAGAAAAGTCCTTTGTATCAAACTAATACGGACATTAGCATATGTATACAAATGAGAAAATAATGCCTATCTTTGTAAGAAAAAAAAATACACAGGCTGAATAATTATTCAATACATTGTTTGTCATCTTTCCATATGATAGTGTCATGACAAAATACTCATATTACTACATTGTGGTTCACAGATGATCTAAAACAATGTGAGATCCTTCATATTTCAGAGCTGATGACACTGGATCAATTGATATTCTTTTTAGATGTTTTTACAGCTCAACCAGGATAACATGAAATATTAGTTATAGGTTCTCAGACTCAGAGAGAGAAACTGGCCATAAAATTAAATTCTCTCGGACTTACCCCGAGTGACAGGCAAGAAAACTCTGTGGCGTCTTTGGCTCAGAATGAAACTTTAAGGCTCATGTGGGGTATGTCACTGAGTCTGCTTTGCGCGGACATTTCTCTGCATTACAGAGAGACTGTTGCACACTTTAATATCCAGCACTCTCTAGACTATTGTAATACTCTCCTATCTGGTCTTGTGTTTTTAACGTACTTCATGGTTCTACTTCTTTCACCAGACTATTTGTGTGACATGCTTCTGATGTGAAAACTAGGACAGCCCCTCAGGTCCTCTGGCATGAGTCTTTTAGTTGTTCCAAAAAATGCAGGACGAAAACGTTTGGTGAGGCAGCTTTTAGTTTTTCTACTCCGAGCTGTTGGAACAGCCTGCCAGAGGCTCTGAGAGCAGCTAAGAGTGTTGACATCTTTTTATTTGTTATCTTTTATTTATTTTTACTCTGTTTAAATCTTTCAAGCAAATGATGGCTTCCTGTGGATATTGTGCAGCATTTAAATTCATATGAAATAAATTAAAACACACTACGCCCAGCAAGAGCTGTTTATTTAATCACTGTGCATTAATACAATACGTTAAATAAAAGTAATATAATTTAATGTAGGAATATTGCAAAGAGTTCGTAATGTTTAATCTCACAGACAACAGACAATGGTGGTGAGTTTTCCTTTTTATGAGAGCGTGCAAGAGAGATAACCCGAGTGTGTTGAGCCGTAGATGCGTGTGTTTGTGTACCTTGGGCACAGCCACATTCTCTGATGGTCTGCACGGGAGAGTCCCTGCAGTGGCTTCCTCCCCACAGACCTCTGAACACATCAGGACACATGGTCTGTTTATTGGGCAGAAACCTAGTCAGTAGGATCAGTGACAGCAACAGTCACTCATAATTAATGCAGCACTAAGAAATCTGCATGAAACTTGGAATGGTGCCACAGCCATATTCACCTGTATAATTCAGATATCTGTGGAATCCATGCAAAAATAGCGTAATACAAAACTTTGTGAAATTTAATTTGCTCAAGTAATGCTTAAATATAAACATTAAGAAGAAAAAAATCCATGAAAAATGTTAGGAATGACAGCTAATGAGCTCCAATGCAGTCCAAACTTAGAAATGTGTTTCTTGGAACATCTGGAATGGCAACTATTCTTCAGGCAGATGCTGCCTGAGCATTTAGTGTGTCTAAGTGTGTGTTTGTGTGTGTGTGTGTGTGTGCTCTGTCTGCCTCCAAGTGCATGTGCGCATTCACTTAGAAAATTTCAAATGCATTTAGCAATGAATGGCTTCTCCTTTATCTTCTGTGTTTATTTACCATAATTGTGCTGGTGCATTTAGTATATCACCATATTATATATGGTTTTCTCATGGTCTGAAATTGTAATAAATTCATGCATACATACATTTGTGCAGCCTAAACCATTGGCGATGGGGTATTTATATGCTGAGTTGGAAGTGAGACCCATGGTCAGTGGGCTGCCACCGTGGTATGACCCTCTGAAAGAGAAAAACCAGTCAGAAACCTTTTGGACATTTAGATTACAGAGAACTTTTCTTAACAATCAAGCTATCAAGCTGGAATCTTGAATTAATAGGAAAAAGGAAAAAGGAAAGCAAAGCCAATAAAAAATCTATTACCGGGCCAGGAAAAAAGTAAACACTGCCTTTAAAGTTTAGTCTTTATCTTTGTAAAAGAAAAAGTAATGTTACTATTAGCTTAATACAAAACCATTTCTTCATTTTTATATACTTTTTATGTTATTATAAAGCACATAAGTTTGTCTCTATGGGCAATTCATAAAAGTGAAAACCTGAAAGTGATGATGTCATAGTTGCCTGTGTGAAGTCGAGCCATCAACATAGCCAAGTCATTGGCTTCTGAGCCGCTGTTGGTCAGATATATCACCTGGACGGGGAAACAGAGAGATGCAGACATTTTAATTTCAGCCAACATATTTATCCAGGCTCCTGCCCTCAGGTGATCAAAATAAAAATTGGTACCTTAAGAGGATCTGGGAAGTAGGAAGCCAGTTTCTCACAATACTCATGGAGAGGAGGATAGACATAGATGTTAGTTGTATGCCACAGTCTCTTCAACTGCTGCTCTGCGGCTGCTGTCACCTTCCTGTGCCCACAGGTAGGAGAAATCACATATAAGAACACTAATAAGAAGTCATTTTCATTACAAAATGTATATCAGAATTGAACCTACTTCCACTGTGTAACACAGCAAAGTAAAAGGATCTTACGGGTGGCAGTGACCCACACTGACAGTAGCCACACCAGCAAACAGATCCAGATATCGCCTCCCGTCCACATCCCACAGCCATTGCATGTATCCCTGGTGGATGAACACTGGTTTCTTATAGTAGGTAACCTTCATGGTCATGGGGTTGCAGTTCTGCTTGCGGATCTCCATCATCCGCTCTTTGGACATACCCTGGACATAGACAAACACACAAGAGTTACATAATAAGATGATCAATGTTTGGAGTCTGTGGTTGTAGCTGTGATAGTGCCACTGTAAACAACGTTGAGAATAAATGAACCAGTATATTTTTATTTACTTAGTCTGGAATAATAATATTTTACATTCATTACTGAGGTGATTACAGAACACAGGGCCCAACTGTGCAAGACAGAGAAACTGTGCACCTGGAGGATGTTGCTCTTACCTTGTATTCCTCTGGTTTGAAACTGCATGGGGGCATCTCTGGGAGGTCTGTGGGAGGGTATTTTAAGGCTGATTTCTGACATAATGCACCTGTGAAATAATTGTGATTGAAGTTCAGACAGAGAGATAAAGGAGATATTTACTGTGAAGATCTCCATGAGACGACTGTGCTCCTTCGCTAAGGCTAATCAAAGCTTTACAATGACATTTCGGTGACATTTCGGATTGTTTTGTGAAACAACCTGTGACGACACTTTCCCCAGGGGTCTTACAACTTTCATCTTTCTTTCTGAGCCCTTGTTATCAACAGACAAATATTTCATTATTGTTGATACTTTAATCAATTTCATAACATCCAGAACTTTCTTGTGTGCATTTAATCAGATGTAAAACCTAGCTGACATTAAGTTCACCTTGGACTTCACATTGTGCAACACAGGATAAAATGCTGAATGTTTACCCTTGGTTGTAAAACGTGAGGCAGAGGGACTGGTCTGTGAGATAGGACTAGTCTAGCCCCCGGAGAAACATTTACCTTGTGTACAGAGGAGTAGAGATTATGTAAAGGTCTAAATAGCATGTGCTCAACAATCCCCTCTTCCTATGAAGTCACAATTTAACCAAATACTGTTTCGAATAAGGTGACATGGTATGACTAAATTGGATTGCAATCACAGTGTGCAAGGTGTATTTTTAATCAATGTTGTCACCTATATTTTTAGGTCACCCAGCCAAATATGCCATCTATTTTGATAATTGATTAATTGCTTTGAGCCATTTTTTTTTAAAGAAAAAAACACTAAAATTATCTTGTTCCAGCTTCTTAAATGTGATTATTTTCTGGTTTCTCATGACATTAAATTTAATACCTTTGAGTTGTAGACTGTTGGTCAGGGCAAAACAAGACATTTAAGGTTGCACCTTGAGCTTAGGGAAACAGTGATTGACACTTTTCTGACATTGTATAATCGAGAAAATAAATTGACAGATTAATTGATTAGGGCTGCAGGTAATGATTAATTTCATAATATATCTTTTTTCAATTAATTGATAAGTTGTTTGGTCTATAAAATGTCAGAAAATGGTGAGGAATGTCAATCACTGTTTCCCAAAGATCAAGATTACGTCTTCAAATGTCTTGCTTTTTTGTTTACTATCATAGAAGACTAAAGGAATCAGAAAATATTCATATTCAAGAAGCTGGAATCAAAAATGACTCCAAATGATACATCGACTATCAAAATAGTTGGCAATTAATTTAATAGTTGGCAACTAATCAATTAAGCGACTAATCGTTGCAGCTCTATAACTGAAATTGAAATTAAACTGTATTTATTTGCAGCCCTAAGTGGATATACAGTAATTTAGTTAATGCATTGTACTGATTTCTACCGGTTCCCTATAACACAGTAAACTAACGTTACAGTACAGTAAACATAATATTGATTTCTGTTCCACTAATGCTAATGCTAACGTCTGTGGATTTATTCACGTTGTCTTTGGCTAAAAACTGGGAGAGCTGTTTTCTTCATTAAATCTAGGTTTGTCTAATTCAAATAATTACGGTAATTCGTAAAAACAGATAAATATGACTATGATAAACACACATGCTAACTTAGACACACCGTCTGTCAGTCTCTGGTCTGTTACAGGTTGTATCAGGTCGTATGAGCAGCAGTTACAGACTATAACCAACTAGCTAGCTCTGGATTTTGTTGGTCTCCATGGTAACTCACCACTTGCCAAGTGGAATTTGGCCAGACTGGGTCGACAGCAGGACTGTCCTGTTAGAAGACAGGACACAACTTTAAACATGTTGAGCAGGTACTGAGGGCTCACAGCTGTCCTATTCCCTTCACCGCCTGACACTCAGTCCGCAGCGGAGTTCAAACTTTTCTTTTTCTCTGTTAAGTTTCTGGGAAGGGCGGACAGCGCGCGGCCAATGACCCTGACTCAGGATACCCCAGCTGCAACGTCACAGGATGCGCGCGCAAGTACACAAATCGAGTTTGTAAACAAAGTGTCACTAGTAGATTAAAGGAGAGGTTCACAATTTGCAAAGTCTGTTTTAAAGCAACAACGAGATGCCCAAATGACCATTGAAACAGGGTTTTCTCGTTATAATCATTCCATCCTGTTCCTACTGACCATTACAAGATATCCTCCAAATGTGTTTACAATGTAAGTGATGGGGGCCGAAGTCCAAGGTCCTCGTTTTGAACAAAAATTATTTAAAAGTTTATCTGAAGGTAATATGAGGATTCAGTCGCCTGAGTTAGGCAAATAATATATCTTCCACAGTTACAATCTTTTGAGTAGAAATTCCGTCTTTGTGTCACAACAGACAGTGATTTTCTGTTCAGTTGCAGTAACAAAAAAAAAGGGAATTTGACACTAAAATGACTTTAACCTTTAAAGATATTGACTTGATTTGACTAATTTGGATGGATAAAGTCTCATATCGGCCTTAAATAAACTTTTAAATACATTTTTGCACAGAAGGAGGATTGTGGATTTTGTCCCCCATCACTTATATTGTAAGTGCATCATAAAGGGATCTCTTAATGGCCAGTATGAACAGGAGGAATAATTATGGAAATAAAAACATGTGTCAGTGTTCATTTGAGTATTGTTGACAACTGATAGACTTGAAAAACTGTGAACCTATCTTTTAAGATCTCCATTGCCTATACATTATCCATATTATTACAACAATACATTCTTTAAAAACGTAAACAAAAGAAAACAATTTAAATGTTTGAGTTTGCATTTTACTTGCATATTACTTGCAGTTTGCCTTTTGTTTTCTCAGTTTTTTGTTGATGAGTATTAACAACAGTGGCTGTTTCTAGAGTCAGAAGTTATTGATAAATCACAGGTCAGCATGTTTTTTTTTGCCATTATGATAAATATACACAGGTAATAAGTGGCATGTAATTATCAATACACTTGTTGGAATTTCAGTGAAAAAAAATAAAAATCAACATCCCATTACTCAATATTGTAAATTTATTATGGGTATATTTTTTACGGCAAGCTTTCCAAAAAAGATTTGAGTGCTCTCTCCACTTTTCCACATTTTCTATTTGGGCAGTTGACTGTTTATAAAGATATACATAGATAGCTATACATGCTAAAGAAAAAAAAAGGTAAAACACAGCAATTTATCACTGTTAAACAATAGAGACAGAGTCACTTAAGGTTAGTGTTGTACATGGCATCATGACACTACTTTCTCATCCAAAAAATATCTTTGTAGAATTTTTTTTTTAATTTACCACTTAGCTGATCAAAGCAGTAATAAATTTATATACATAAAATAGTCTCTGAATGAAAAAATATATTCCCTCTTTCTCAGTTTTTCTCTTTTTGACACACACAAAATATATATATATATATGTATATAAGTATATACTGTGTATAAATGTGGAAACCAGCAAGCAGCTTTAAATGTAGTGTTCTAGAGAGAGCAGAGAAAATGTGCACATACAAAAAAGCGAAACAAAATAAAAACGTTTGATGTTTGAGCTTTCTGCAGTTTTGATTTTACATAAATCATTTAACAGAGACTCACATTACACCAGTATACATTAATATATTTCATTAGCGATATCAAAAAATGTTCATGACATGAAACGTACCTGTGACGGAGAAAAAGATTCATGAGACATATAATTAATCGTAGTAACAGCATAGTAGTAGTAGTACCACATAATTTATACAATAAATCATAGCAAAATATTGTCTTTGCAACCATTTCTGAAGGAGTCACAGTCACAGTGTTAGTGTTTTTTGCCTAGAACAGGTCTTGCAAAGTCCCAGACCTGCCAGTTGTGCTCCTAGTATGTGGGCATGGTGGCAGTGTCAACATAACCACTTGCAAACAGGACCCTTTCTTCCTGGACCGGCATGGCAGTGTGAATGCAGGCTGTAGGTTTCTGGGTATTGGTGATGGTGGATGATGTGTAGCAACTCTCCGTCACTCCATTTGTCCCCTGGTCCTCAGAAGGGCACCTGTCCACCTCTTCTTCCATCACATCCACCTTTCTCTGGAGCAGCAGCATGTTGTTACTGTCCACCCTCTTCACCTTGCTGTAGTCCTCCCCCCGAAGAACCTGCGGGCTGCCTTCGTGCTGGCCTTGGCCCGACTCAACGGGCTGGAGGAGCACCATATTATCCTCGTTGACCCTCTGGACTTCGACATACTCAGTGGACTGGAGAGCGGGCGACTCATGGCCAGCAGGTACCTGTTTGCGTCCGATGCTGGAGATGTTGATGTCGCTGTGGGCCTGGAGTTGCTGGCGGGCCTGCATCTGGGGATGGAGCGAATGAGGTTGCTTGGTGCTCAAACAGAACTCCCAGTAGCTAGGTCCGAGAGCCTCGTTGGAGCTGTGGCCAGGTTGGGTGAGGTAAGAGGATGTGGAGCCTGGTGGGAACAAACTGTCGGAGAGGCAGTGGTGTTTGGCCATCTCAAGTGAGCTCTGTTGGTCCGCTGGGCTTGAGCTGTACTGGGGCAGTGGAGAAAACACTGAAGGCCAGGTCTTCACCCTCCCACTGGACATATCAGGGCTAACCATATCTTCATGAGCATAGGCCAGCGCCTCCTCCTCCCAGTCTTTCTGGTGCCTCTGTGTCTCTGTCCTCAGTCGACCACCTTCCTGACCTGTTCGTCTCTCTTCATCTTTTGCCTCTCCACACTTATCCATCAGCAGAGTGTGGCTGTCGCAGCTACCTCGGCCGGAGTCACTGTCAGATGTGGAGCCCTCGGATTTGAGGCAACTATCATGAAGATCCTTGCCTTCCTCCAGCATCAACTCCTGTTCTTCAGGGACATACACCTCTAAGTACTCCACCAGCAAGTCCTCATAGTTGGATGATGGGGTTGGGGGGAAATCAGACACCACCAGTGCATTGAAAACGTCCTCTGACTTGCCATTCTGCACACAAAAAGATAAACAAGCAGTGATAAGTCAGAGGTCCATTTTTCTTATTTACATATGATTATTAGTAGCAGATTGAGAGAATTATTGTATAAATGATATCTTTCCATATGTTGTTGCTTTACCTTAAGAAGCTGCTTATCAAATCCTTTGATTTTAGGACCAGGGACTGGTGGAAGCAGACAGTGCTTCAGACTTCAAACGAAAGAAAGAAGATCAATGTCAGGATTTGCGAGCAGCAGATGAAAGTCAATGAATATGAGACAATAATTAAAATCAATACTTCACTTGCTGCATATTATAAAAGCTCAGAGTGGCAGTGATTATATACAACCTTTAATTTCATGATTACAACTTAAGTATCACTTTATCTCAAGATATTAAACTCTTTCACTGTACGTTTTTTTTAATTATCCTGCCATAATAAAACAATTTAGTTGCCATGAATAAGGAATACATGGAAATAACTGTAACAGATTACAACATTTTAGCAATTTTGTGATGGTCAGTTTAACAGACACTATTTTTCTCAAGTACTCTCACTATCTCTACACGGTAAATTCATAATTTTCTCTGTGAACTTGTCCATTAAGTTGCAGTAAGACCTTTCTCCTCTAAATTAATTAAAATTCATAAAATTCATATGTAATAATGTGAATGAGATCTTTCTGTGCTTATCACAACAAAGAGATGACTGACATCTCTACATGGCAATGTCATTACATTCTTATCTCTTATCTGAATATTGTGTTTAGAAATATATTCACAAGCATCACAAAATAGTACTTCAGGTAAGTCATGATCACAAAGGAAATAGTTTGAAATCTTAGGATAATCTGACACTGAAACTCTGAAATAGAGAGCCTAAAAAATACAGCTGCAGCCTCTGTAGCATATAAGTAAATAAATAAATGTCAATATTTGACCCAAAAAATGGCATGAGGCATCCATTTACCTGTGGCTGTTAATGTGTAACAACCATGTGAGGATGAGGAAGATGCACGCAGAAAAGACAGTAATGAGAATCCACACTGACTTTTCCCGATGGAAATCTGTAAGACACAACATAAAAATGTGAGTGCTTCAACACAACATACAACATTTGAATTTTTCCTATGGTGATTATTATCATAGGACATTAAAGGAGTATGACATCATTCTGCATTTGTCCCATTAACTGTTAGTTACTGGAATAGTTCACATTTTGGGAAATACATGTAATCGCTCTCTTTCTGAGAGTAAAATGAGAAGATTGTGGTATTGATCTTCTGATCCAAGTCTTGGCAAAAAGGAAAGAAGTGTATTCCACCAAATGTGGTACTATTCCCTAAATACATGCATTATATTGTATATCTATATTATCACTTTATATGTATATGTGTGTACTGTAGATGTTGGCAGATGTCTTACAGTCAGGAAAGCGGATGTAGGAAGTGGAACTCCATTCACTCCAAAAGCCATGATCAGGCTTACAGCGCACCTGAACGAGGTAAGTACCACCTGACCGCAGCCCGAAAATGTTAAACAACTTCTGCTGGCCAGCAGGGTGCATCTGGAAATACAACACAATTGACATGAGCAGTCATGCACAATCTTGTCACCACATGGATTAGAAATGTTGTATAGTATGACATCCAAAGACTTTATGAGAAAATTAATCAGAAATATTCCCTGGTGAAAATCTACCACCTTGTCAATATTTACTAGAGGAACATACGATAATGTCAACACGCTGTATGGTAATGTTATGTACCTCCCAGTCGTTTTCTCCATCCAACCTGATGCGGATCTCATAGATGAGTGTGATCCAACCGGAACGGGTGTCAGCCTTACGTGGCGGTTCCCATGACACCCGGAGGAAAGGCAAGCCTCTGTCCTCCATTAAAGTCACTGACACCTTCTCCGGAGGATTAGGCTGGACTGGAGAGGGAGAAAGAGAGAGAAAAAGTGAATGAGAGATGATGTCTTTTTGTGTGTGTGTGTGTGACTGAGACGGAGGAAGAAAAAAAGAAATTAAGTGGGAAATAATGTTTGTGACACAGAAATACATTAGGAGCCAACTGTTACTGTGTAAATGCATCGGGCAAAACCACTATGGCATTAGTTCCCGACAGACAGGAGTGTGTCAATGTCTCTTCCTCTGTGTAATAGTAAACCAATGCACACCTCCAGCGGATGAACACCGATGGTGCAGGAGTGACTCTCCAAATATTTGTTGACGTGTGCGCATGTGTGGTGACGTGGTTGAGATAAATGTTTAGGCTTTTAAGTTATCTTCTTGGAGACACATTGTGACATATGACAAGGAAATAAATATCACTGAGGACTGATAACCAAATTAGGTCAATGCTATTAGAGAGAAGGGGAAGAGGAGCATTTTCAGATAAGCGGCTTCAAGGGAAAGGTGGATACTTTTAAGTCTTTTAAATCTACCAGTTTACGCTCCTTTTGGATTTTTCATGAACAAAACCACATGCTTTTGTGTTAAGCAACATGACAGAACAAGACTAATTCCACACTTCATTCAATATTTATATTTTGTTACATAATTAGAAGGAGATCTGCGCAGTTCATTTTTCAGTAACAAACTTAAGGATCTAACTTCGGAGGCAATGCATTTACTATTTTCATGGAGCAGTGGAACAACATCCCGAGCATCTAGTTAATTTCATCTTAAGAGGAAAAGGCTAGAATTATAATTATCACTATGAAGATGAGTCACAAAGATATTTTTTCATTTCTAAAAAAAAAGTTAAGTAATTTCTTAAAACAGTTGGTAGATTTTAGAAAAGGTTACCCAAAGAGGAGTAAATGGTGCACTGGTTGGGGACTATTTTCAGCTGAGGATTATTACGCATTTGGTGTGCTAGTGAGTATTTCCGGCAGCAGGATGGTGTATGTGCGATTGCCTCAAAATAAAGCTGTGTTGATTGTAGTAAAGGAAATATACAGGGCGTCACCAGATTTATCCTTTAAGTGACTTGATTTCTTTCACATTTTGCTCAATCGTGATGTCTTCAGCGGGCCGACAGCGTAATTTTTTTTATTTCAAACGGTGACCTTCAGGGAGCAGTTACAGCTGGAGGGAGGGTTAGTACACTGAGAGAGCATTAGCCACAGTGTGCCACTGCGAGTGTGTGTTAAAATACACTTATTTAATCCTCATAGGGAAATTGTGTCTCCAACATCACGCTAAACCATGAGAACAAATAATTTTTAAAAAAGTAGCAAACATTCCCTCACCAATGTAGACAACATCTATATCCACGGGGTCGGAGAAGGTGCTGCCCAGTGAGTTGGTGGCCACCACGGTGATGTTGTAGTTGACCCAAATGGACGTGTCGTTCTTGTTAAAGAAGCAGGAGTTCTGTCCTGCTGTGCGGTAGTCGGGACACTCGTACACTGTATCAGAGCTGTAAGACAGGTAGGGGGAACGGCATTTAGTTGTGCATTTCTGTGTTTTCACTGTACTTTGCTGTTACACTGAACAACATGCATTCTTCATGCTACAATTCCTGAAACAGTGTGTGTGTGTGTCTTTGTGAGGGTGTGTGTGGGGCAACAAAAAAGAGATGAGTGGACAACGACTGTGCTTAAAGGACAATACCAGTGTAATTTCATCTCTATTTCCAACACTCTCAATTAGTCCTTTTGTTATCTGCACTTGTTTCATGCTGTCCTGTTACGCAGGCACGTTTCAAGGAGACATTGGAAATAATTCAGCCGACATGTTGTGCATGAGCACTTGGCCACCCCTGAGCATACTTGGGTTCCAATTCCAGTAAACCTGGGTGGTTCAATGAACACACTTGGAAGTGTTTATGTTAACAGAGCTTACTAGGAAGAAGAAAAACTGGAAATACTGAAAGAATGAACATAACTGAGTGTCAGCTATTATGTTTTCTCACTACAATTGAAAAGTGCGTCATGCACTAATGGAGACTGATTACTCAGAATAAAATCTCTTAAGATCTCTATGACTCTTCTCTGAGCAGAGGGCTCTCCAGCTGTGTCTATTATTATTGGCTCCATTCGGTATGCTTCTGGAAAGCAATAGACATTCCTTATAAACTATCAATGTAGTAACTCAATAAAAATAGTTAGTATAACCTCCCCTCCCCCCAAAAAATCCCCATTCCAAAGGATGTAGTAGATAATATAAAGCTCTGAAGCTCTGATACAGTTCAACAGCCACTCCATATCAGGTCAAGTGTACAGTATATGTCATGTATGATTCATTATCCCTTTTAAATCCCATAGCACAGACACACAGCGCAATCCAGTGACCTTTACATACCACAAACATGTGATTCAAACACTTGTGTGATTTAATGACCTCTCCATGTCTTTCGCAGATGTTTGATATCAAGCACCACAGATTTCTCCATATTGACATTTCACAAATATTTACGGTATTATGACTTGGTTTGATCAGTAATGGAGTATTAATCACACTGTGGTTGAACATCATTGGTGTGAACCACAGAGCTTCAAAACATATTTTCCTTTCTTTTTTTCTCTGTTTTGTGAGCTGTTAAAGTTTAGTTCATCTCTGTGCAGCTTGTTTGCATTTCTTCAAAGGAAGAGCTTGACATTTACCAGTTTATTATTCACTAGAAAGTTAGATGAGAGAGATTGATACCACTCACGTGTCTGTTAGTTTAATGTGAGGCTACACCTAGGGGATGGTTAGTTTAGTACAAAGACTAGAAAAAGCAGGAGAAAGTGAGCCGGGCTTTGTCAAAAGAAAGAAAGAAAAAAAATCTGCCACCCAGCAACTCTTCTTTCTTGTTTGTTTAGTTTTCTGGCATTTTTTCCTTTATTTATATATACAGCAATTTACTGGAAACAGGAGTAGAAAGAGAGGTATGACATGCAACAAAGGCCTGCAGCGGACTTTGTTAGCTGTAGCTTCATATTTAATTGACAGATGTGAGAGTGGTATTGATCTTCTCATTAAAGTCTTGACATGAAAGCTAATAAACACACTCCCCAAAATGTCAAACTATTTCCTTAACAGTTTCCGAAACACTAATCTTAATCTTAATCTCTGTTACCACCAAGAGTTTGTAACTGCTCTACCACCTCACCTTCATTCTTCTAAAACATGCTTTCTTTTAAAAAGTGTGAGGTGAGAGGAAATAGACAAAAGTGATTCCTGTCCCTTCCCTCCTTCTCTGGATCTGCTGTATGTCTGTTCCTTATCAGGCACAACCAGAGCCGCATAACTTTCTGCAATCTTTATCCTCTTGCACCTGTTGGCTGCCCTCAATCCTGCAAACCAACAGGTAGGCTACTCACCAACGACTGTGCTGACAATGTAAAAACATCTCATAGTGTTTGTTACAACTGCTATACTGCTGCTATGCTCCATTGGCATGTATGTTGGTGTGACATCCTCATCCTTACTGACTAGACTGGTGACTGTGCTAACAATCCATCCTTTTCTGGTCAGTACGGTCATATAAAATGCAAAAAATTAAACAAAAGACAAAATTAAGTGAATGTGGTACTGCATGAAACTGGGAGCCACTGACTTTTCTTTGCGATAGTACAGGGCGTACGTAGTGGGCAGTCCTCCATCAGAGCCTGGCTGCCACCAGCAGGTGAAGGTCTCTTTTTCAGGAGAACGACAGCTGGTCAGCGCGGGTTTCCCTGGCGGGCTGTAGCCTACAGATTGACAGGACATGTCAGAAAAGGAAGTGGAAGCACGTAGTGAAAAGAGTGTATTATATTAAAAAAACAGAGAACAACAGTAAATATTTGCACAGCTGCAACCGATTTAAAATCTGAATTGTGAATGTTATGTAATATACCGCAAAAATATCCACAGATAAACAACACTATTATCACCTATTAATTGTGCAGCTCTGGCTCACGTTTCCCGTTGTTTCAACAGCCTACCAACCACCAGACATCTCTCAGATGTCTTAACTCAGTGCCAGAAACTTAAGAAGATACTAAGACTGTGTTTCCAAAGACTTACGTGTTCCCTTAGCATGCGACGTGAAGACTAGCAACAACAGCAGAACTGCTTCCATGACTCTCTTCATCATGGCACCGCAAAGCCTTGGCTGTTGGATAGAGGAAAAGAAAACAAAACAAAACAATGCAAGGTGAGGACAGGGGAACTATCTGATCTGTGCTCTTGACAGATCACGTGACCTGCAATGTTTGATGCTGTCCGCCACAAAAGCAGAGCTGCATGTCTTGTAGTGAGTGACAACATACTTGCATGATAAAGGAAAACTGCCCGCTGTAAAGTGTAATGTTTTGTTATTGTCTCATGCAACATTTGTGAGTGCAGTGATACGTGCGATAATATAATTAGTTTAAAGCCCTGGAGACATAATGAAAAACTTGTCATCCACAGGTGAACAGTTAAGAATTTGTGGGAGAAAAAAACATGGAGGTAAAGATTTATACATTTCCAGCAGTGATACAGAACAGAAGTAATTTGTTTGAGAACAGTATTGAATCCTGTCATTAAACCTACAGTACTGTATGTCTTAAACAAGTATTAAAATGACACAAAGTCTGAATGAATACAGACTGATACAACTGAAATCTTCTATGAAGAATGTATGCTGCTCCACTAAGGATTAAAAATCATCCTCTCTCTTTCTGTCTACCTCTACCAGCTGGCACATGCAGCGTAAATGATTGCATAACCTGAGCTCAGGCTTTTGCCACAACAACAGACACACACAGCGGGAGGCCGGTTAGCCTCGCTGCCAGCCAGCACGACTCCTGTTCCCATGACTTGGAAATCTGCATTTCCCTAGCCATGTGCAGATGTTGAAGGCGTGACCCTTCATGTCTGAATCCATGGGAAAGCCGGGGAGGTGGGAGGGGGGGAGAATAGGAGGTGGGGAAATGATAAGGAGGTCAAATAGATAGAAGAGCTGATGTTGCATCAGTGACAACTGAAAGCTGGCAGAAAGCTCTTTCCCTCACATGCTCTCTCATATGCTCTCTGTCTTTCTTGTGATTACTGATGCTGAATTGTTGCTGTCAGTTGAGGATTTGACATACTGAATAGAGACGTTTTGTAGTGCTCTAGTCAATGAAGGCTAGGAAAATAAATAAAGTAATAAAGTCTTAATGTATGCTAATGACTTCCCTCTACTACACCCCAAAGCATTGGGCTTTCAAAAAATAATTAGCCAAACACAAACACATAAAACAGATGCAAAACAAGGCGGTCAGCTGATGAAATTTGGAGATGCTCCACAATTTGTGCCTTATTTACACGTGACACAACAAAACAATGCCGTGGTGCGAAAAATGTGTGATGGCACAGGTGCTAGGAAATGGAATAAGAAATGCGTTTAGAAAAGCGAAATTTCAAGCTCTATTGTTTGACGGTGTTTTTGATTTGAGCCAGTTAGAAGTCACAATTCCCTCAGAAAAAAAGTATAGCTCGAAACGATACTCTTTAACTTGTGTCTAAAACATTATCATAATAATATTCATTTGATCTGAAACATTTCTAGTGTTTGTGCTCCGCCCGCACTTGTAGGCTACTTGCTTCACTCTTTCGTGCAGTGAGCTTGGGTGGAAACATAGGGGTGTTATAATGAAATCAAGGAGTGTATGTGGTATTTCTAAGAACGTCAACACAACGCCTTGTACGAACTATCACACTAAAATACAAGTTTCAACAGGCAAAGACTGCTTGTTTACTTTTTAATTTCTGCCAAGTTACTTGTTGACTTTACTTTATATTCATTCACAAAATGATGTAAGCTTGCAAATTCATCATTAATACCATGTGCTGCAATACTGGTGGGTGGTGTGGCTGCTTAGGCATGTGTTATCACATCATGTCCACTGGTAAGCTTACTTAACTTTACCTGATGTATTAGTCACGGTGGCCGCATGGCGACTACAATACGTAAGCTTTTCTACTTTTGCAGCACCTTTGCATCAAGCTTGTCTTCAGGCTGTTACACATCCTTAATATCGTAAAGACTTTCGGCAAGAAACTGTTATCGACTCTTCTTTATGGTGCCTTCATTTCAATAACGTCACCATGATCTGATAATTGGCATTAAGGTCAAGGCACTGGATTAGCCTCCTGCTGCATATAGCTGTCTTACATAACCAGCAGCCCAAACTGAATAAGCTGCTAAGCTGGGAAAGTACTGGCCAACAGTGCGAAGCTCTTCCCTCGCAGATAATAATGGTCTGGATGTTAAATTTTTAACTTTGTTATAAGGATTCTCAGCACACGTAGCTTACATTTTCAATAACCTATGCATAATAAGTGCATGATCTATAAATAAGTAAGTATGTTTAATGTCATACTTCCCAGGATCTGACAAATATAGAGCAGCTGTTCTGCTTCGATGTGAAAAAACAACAACAAAAAAACAGTGAGAGATAAATAATACAGTGTGTTAGCCTTGGCATTAATTCCAAGTGTGATGTAAAGAGTGTGAAAAATCAAAAATGAGTCAGTTGGGTCAACATGAGGCTAAGATCCAAATTTAGACCAGTAAATATGAATCATTCACAATTTGTGTCTGTCAGTGGCCTCTCAATTTCAAAAGGTGAGGAGAGGACGCGTCAAACGACATGTTGAGGTAAAATGTGAGCAGTGAAGCAAGATGATCTCCTCGGGCACGGTTGTACAACAGCCCACCTTTGCAAAGGTGATTAATAAGGAATGTTTCTTTCTCATGCAGGGTCACAGCGTTCTCGTGAGCACTGACCGAAACAAACCGGTTTGTTCACCAGCACCTATGCCTTTCTAGGGACTTTTTTTTTTCTTTCTTATGGGGTTAGTCAAGGGCACAGAGCAAAAGAAAACAAAACATTGAACTTGAAGTTGCTGAGCAAATTTCATGGCAATGAAACTGCTCCTATAAGGATAAACACTTGATTTTAATGACCCAGTGGCCTTTGCTCTAGTGTCACCCTAAAGACAAACTTTTAGCTACACTACTGTTGAAGCTATACTGTACATGAAGGAAATTTGTCACTTCACATTCATATTATGGAGAATAATTAACAGGACAGATTTTAGACTTTTATTCTTGTTTTTCTTAATCATTGGCAAAAACACCCTGGAGTCTGGAGAATCAGTAGAGTTACTTATTTAAAATGGACACTGTAGGATGACAAAAGCTAGTACATACGGGTATTCTATTGTATAAACTGTACAATGACAATAGGAGAACAAGCAGAGTTTAATACCAATCTATATGTTCAGGTATAGTTCCCTGACATACTTCTGAAAGTCAAACAATGTAAGTCCTGTGCACACATACAAAAACATACACATACTGTACACAGTGTGCGAGCATAGCGGCGCTCAATTACACACAAATAGCAAAAGTCTATTTGCTTGATCCGCATACATGAATAAATGGCGTATTTATGTATGATAAGAATAAAGTTGTCATTGCACCTTTCACTTGACAGCATTAAACAATTTACAGCTCTCACAGTAAACCATAAAAACTCCCAAAATCAACAATTCATCATGCGTCAGATATTTCAGCACTGTTCCAGCTACCATTACTGCAATAAATTTTACTTCACTGTTGCCTGAGAAATTGTACTTCCTCTATTGTATTGGCCAATCAATACAATAGACGATATCCTGTGCTTTTCTATGCTTTTGAAGCACTCACGCAGCTTCAAGCTTCAACGATGGCGGACAACACGCCCGTCACCACCTGCAGCAATAATGATCCTACTGATCTTCAGCTGTAGTGAAGTTATGAAATAGGTTAATAGAATAAGGGAAACGACTAGGATACCTTTATTTATAGAAGGCCGCTACAGCATACTGGCTCAGAGAGTAGCAATATGTCATTTGGGGAGTGGTTTCCATTAGTTTAAGGGACACATCAGCCTGGTAAAGCAGTTACTGCATGTTTTTTAAAGGTGAAATAATTGAACATCTGATTTCCCTCGACACAGCTGGAGTGTAAGGGATAGATTTGACATAGGTGGCCCTGCCAGGATTTAATTGTGGCTGCAGGCATGTGCTTTTTCTGACGGTGGGCATAACGACATTCCAACTGACCTCCATCTGGTTTGTCAGATGGAAACATTGAGTGAAATAGCTGAGCCGTGTGTGTGCATGGGTGAAAAAGGTGAGGGGAAAGAACGGATACTTCTTTTGTCGTTAAGTCAGAAAAGTGAGGAGAGTGCATTAGGAAGTCAACAGCCAGGCCGTCATACTTTTGTGAAGAGAATTTATTACCATGAGTCATCACTTATTGTGGTGCCAATTATTATGTGTGACAGCAGCAGTTACTACAAAAGCTATGATATGAAGCTATGATCTGTCACATGATATGGTTTGTGTTATGTGCAGGAAATACTCATATTACAGTTCACTTCCTGTAATATCAAATGAGCCTTTGTTTTTTGTGTTTTCAATAGGTGTAACAAAAGGCCAAAGTCAGCACTGCCTTTCTGATCTGGAGAACTGATCAAATGGAATTGTGCCCTTTAAATGTGTATAATTCATTATCACTGATGAGCAAGCATGTTAAATTTCAGGCCCAAGCTACGCACTGCTTTAAAAGCTATCCTGGACGACATTCAGTTATGCTTCATCAGACTAATAATTACAGCTGTAACATGCAACGCCCTGGACTAACTATATAAAGCCTGGGTGCAGGGCTGACAGTGGAAAGAGTCAGTAAGCTGCAGGCACCTAACATTGTAATCCAGTATTGAGTTGATCAGCTTGGTGCTATAATAGCCAATGGTCTCTTTCACCTCTTCCTACCCTGACTAAAGGTCAGTGGGTATGCAGAGGAGGAGCAGATCATGAGCATGAAAATCTCATTATACCTCTGACACCCCAGCATCATCATCCTCCTACAAAGAAGGAAATAACCTGCCAATCGGTCAGCTGTCAAGCAGGGAATATGTCTTCATCCAAAGGAAAACAAAAATAGCACCATCCCACTCACTTGTTCGATGTTACACCAAAGTACTTCTTTCTTTTCGCTACTTTTCCGTCACATTACAAATCGGTGTAAACTGATCCAAAGTAAGTTGTTGTAATTGCAACTGAATGAATTTTTATGGGTTGTCAGAGGGACAAATGTGCAACTTTGATGTAGAATTACTTTGGCAATTAGCATTAAAAAAATCACTTGACTGACTCACAAACCTTTTATCCCTCTTAAGATCTGCACACAATGACTTACAATCCTTTTTCATCTCTAACTCTCTCTGTGAAATTAATTAACATTTTCACGTCATTACTGATTTTGACTTAACATTTATTTCCTTTTTATGTTCACATGACATGTGACATGCTTTCATCTTATTGTGTCATGGGAACAGGCAATAACTTATCCTTTTACCACACACTCACAAAAATAATAATGGCAATATAATAATGACACTAGCTGTGCCCTTAAACAGCTCGCAGAAATAAAGATTTGGACTCTAAAGCATAACCTGATGTTCAAAGTAAAGTCCTGACATATAAAAAGCATTTCATAAGCTGCAGGATGTGGTTTTATTTACACACATGGAATTGATGCACGACCAATCAGCAAGTCCATCATCCGTAACCGGTCACAAAAGACCACCCATGAGTACAGTAAACACAACATGGTCCCAGCCTGTGCTGGGTTTATTCACACCGGTCACGATGATACAATCTGTATTGCTGTAACTTACCAGCAGTTGACAGGAGTTTTTAGTCTCTCCCTCGGTGCTTTAGCCGTGGTGACTCCGCCGCTTGCTCCCACAAGAGCGGACTTTCCGACTTGTGTAACGGGTTTACCGGGATGACAGGAGACAAACATGCATTACAGAACAACTCGGGCAGCTCAGCCGTCCCGTCAACGAAGAAATCGCAGCATCCACTCTCCTCCTGCGCCTCTATGATCCTGGCGGGGGCGGGGCGGAGGAGCCCTGCCTCCGCACAAGCCCCGCCCGCGGCCGGGGTTGCCACAATCCGCCAGAGTAGACAGTATAGAGACCGGGCTGGTGGACGAGACGGACATCCAGGAGAAAAGTTCCTCAAAGGAAAACGATTTACGACAAATTAGATGATTGGTAGCACAAAAGTTGTGAAGTGTTAAAAGAAAATCTTGTCATGCAGATTTTTTTTTTGCTTCTGCTCAACTTGGTTTATATTACATAATGCTCAATTTCAAGTGTGTGTGTGTGTGTGTGTGTGTGTGTGTGTGTGTGTGTGTGTGTTTGTGTGTGTGTGTGTGGTTCGTCATAGGCTACTTTTGGGGACAAATTTCAGACTTGGGACCAGTTAATTGGGGATGGCTTGTCCAGTTGGGACAAAAGCTGTGTCCCCAATTGGGGAAAAAGGTGATTTTTGGGTCAGTGGTTATGGTTAGGGTTAGGGTAAGTCTCCAGGACATGAATGCAACTCTATGTAATGTCCCCAAATGTGACTATGATCTGATATGTGTGTCTGTATGTGTGTGTGCCCCTGGCAAACTTGCTTTATTTTCAGCCTTTCTCTAACTGGGAATGTTGGTATTGGCAGTGGCAGGCTAGGAGAAGTAGTCAAAACTTATTTCTTGAGTAGAACTATTAGTACCGCACAGTAAAAATACTGTGAAAGTTAAAGTCTAAGTTTTTTACTTAAAAGAGAAAGAGAGGTATTATCAGCACAGTGTACTTAAATTGACTGTTCAAGGTGGAGCTTTTAATTCTTATATAATGCTGGATAGTTTAATCAATAATAATGCATCATATTTATTTGTTATATGTTGTGAGTGAAATCTGAATCTGTAACATAACCAGTAACATTTATCTGTCAGGTAAATGTAGTAATACAATGTTTTCCTCTGAAGTAGAAGTACACAGTTGCATTTTTTTTAAAGTTTTATGGGGCCTTTTGTAAGTTATTTTGGGGTGTAATTAGTTAGAATAGTAACATAATTCAACATTTTTCATATCTAAGCATCACAATAAATCTATAGCTGTTTGGGGCCCTTTTAGTTGCGGGTCCTGGTTGGTGGTTATAGTGGAAATAACTCCAGGAAATTAATGACAGTCTGTGCGTATTTGTGTGTGTGAGAGAAACAGAGAAAAAAAGAAAAAGTTTGGATCCCTAATTTCAAAAATGTAAACACATGGCCAATCTGATATACTTTCAGGAATTCCTTAAATAGACTTTGAAATGCTGTCCTGTGATGCACCATTCTGCTACGTCCTTGCTGTAATTATATTCATTTTGGATAAACAAAACATCCTGTGGGATCCTAGTTTTCTATAAATGCAGAACAATAAAAGCCACCTGTCCTCAGGACAATGCATGGTGCTTGTTTATTGCTACCTTAGTGACTTTTACTCACTCCACCTATGAACAAATATTATAAAACACATTCCTTTCTCTTACTGGGAGCTGTAAGATCTCCCAGTGGTTGACATTACCCCCTTCCTCTTTCATGTTCTGTCCCTGACTCACTCTCTGTTATTTATGCTTTAATCAGTGAGTGTGTGCGAGTTTATCTTTTGGGTATGTATTAATTCACTATAAGAAACAGTCATAGCATAAATAGGCCTATGAGAAACACACTAAACAGGATGTAACCTTGAACAAGATGTTCCCAATGGAAAGATTCATATCTGTCTGAATAACAGAAAAGATAGACAGTAGTGCATTTTTTCCTTGGAAACTGCCCTTTCTCTGAATAGCACTATATGCACATGTGGGAAAAAATATTGTCTTGATATGTGGATAGCACCTGCCGTATGATAAAACATGAGGTGAACTGTAGGTGTATGAAAAACATAAAGCTCTCTGTGCAGATACACAAGGTGTAATTTGTAAAAGATCACAGACTTCAGCTGACAGAAATTCTCAAAGGTGAATGAATCTGTGAAAGCGCACATTGTTTCCAAGGACACTCATACAGCAGCTGGAAGTATGCAGAAGGAGACAGATTCATTTAGGGATCTTTAGGGATCTGTCTCTGTATCCAGTTATTGTCCTCTGAACCGAACTTCCTCTTCACTCATTGTGTTCACTTTCTTGGGAAGTCGCACCAGCAGAGATCTCACAGGCCCAGACGCACATCTGTCAAAGATGGGAGCCGAGAACATGTAAATTCCTGGGAAGTGGTAATGTACAGGCAGCAATGTGTGCTCTGATAAAATGTATCACTTTTTTAAAAATGTCTTCAGGTTAAATCATGTAGAGAAAGTGTTGTATTGATCTCTGTCAAAGTGATGAGGTAAACTTGAGCTCTAGATGCTCTCTTATTATGAGATAGCCGTCACATCTGCAACATTTTCACTGATTTTTTTTCATTGTTCTTTAATCAGTTTATCTTTTTCCAAAAGAAAGATGCTCTTTTTTATGTCTATGATGATGATAATGATGGGTAGACAAAAAACCCTCTCTAGTATATGTTATTTTAAGAAATAAGACAATATATATATATTGATTTATTATTAGTATTTGTTGATTGATAAGACTTAATGCATACTTCCATTAATATCTGTAATAAATGCATTTTAAGCATTGAAGAATTCTGTGTTGAAACAAACGTTTGTGCGGAATGAATGATGGCCTTGTATCAAGGGTGGCTTGGGAAATCTCTGTCCCTCCCCTTTTCAGCTCTACTTAGAAGCGATAATGTTATATAATATAGCCATCTGCTCTTCATGTTGATTTAAAAGACCCATTATGCGACATAGCCATGGTGAACATTTGAACAAGGACTAGACTGATTGGTGCCCTCGCTAGATACGTGCGAGAGTGCGCAGATTTATTGCCCCTTTTCATCATTTTCTGTCGCTAGTGAATGTTTTTCGTGTTGGGGGCGTGCGAGTGCGTGGTGTGTTTGTGATTTTGGTTTGTCAGCTTGCATGTCCGTGCTTGCTCTTTGATTTATTATACTGTCGCAAAAAGGACAGGACTGAGGCACGACCTGCAGTCAGAGGTGAGGCACTGGGGTCCTTCCTCTTCCTCAGTGAAACAGTGGGTCAGTTTGTGTCCGTGTGTCATGTTGCTCAATCAGTCACTGGACATCTGGAATTAACACCAGGATAAAACGGGTCAAATGATGAAGCGATTATGACCAAATAGTGACATCTAATGGCGCTGGTGGGAACTGGTTTGGCAAAATAAACAGTCCAGAAAACGAACACACAACCCAAAACAGCTGGGATGAAGGAAACTGGGGTCTGCCTTTGGTGAGACGGGATATGGGTGGAGCTGCAACAATCAGTCGATTAATCGATTAATTGCTAACTATGAAATTAATCGCCGACTATTTTTGATAATTGATTAATCGTTTTGAGTAATTTTTTAAAGAAAAAAAATGTCCATATTCTCTGATTCCAGCTTCTCAAATATGAAATTTTCTGGTTTCTTTAGTCCTCTGTGGAAATAAAGTATCTTTGGGTTGTGGGCTGTTGGTCGCGACAAAACAAGACATTTGAGGATCTTGGACATTTATCACCATTTTCAGACATTTTATAGACCAAACAACTAATTGATTAATCGAGAAAGTAATTGCCAGATTAATCGATAATGAAAATGATCGTTAGTTGCATCTCTAGATATGGGTTTGTCGTTGAAACTGCAGTCAATAAACTGCATGCAGTGGTAGATTCTTATTAATTTATGTTTCATATACTGCAGGCCAGTGATTCCCAAAATTGTTCTGCTTGTGACACCTTAATACGAAGCCATATCTCCTCGCGACCCCACCCACGTCACAGGCTGCATGTCTACAAGTCGTGAGTTCAGTCGCAGAGATCTGAAAAGATAAAACTATAGGCTACAGTAGTTCACAAGAAAGAAGCAAAGATTTGAGGAAAGTTTAAACAAAATAATCCTAAAATTTCAGAATTTATTTTTTTCTTATTTCTAGGGCAATCATCTAATGACCCTTTGTGGGGGTCTCGACCCACAGGTTGGGAACCACTGCTGTAGGCTGTATTTCAGTGTTTGTAAAGAAAGAAAGGGGAAACAAAGAAAAAAGAAAGACAAACAGAAAGAAAGAAAGAAAAATAATCAAATGTCTACATCTCTGTAGGTTATATCTTATCTGGATGTGTTTTGTGGTCTGGTAGGATTTCATTATGCGTCTAGGCGGCAGTATAGGACCAGGGTTGCTCATAAAAGTAATTAAAGAGACAGGCCTACATTACACTCATCTCTCGATATGGTAGCGAGCTATGAATGAATGAATGAATGAATGACAACAATGCATCACCATTAATAATAATAATAATAATAATAATAATAATAATAATAACAATAATAATAATAATAATAATAATAATAATAATACATTTACCGTGTTACAGTAATGGTCACAGTTGGTAGGATTTACTTTTATTATTATTATTTTATTTTCACACAGCTATAACTATAATACAGGCCTGTTTTAGTCCATTGTCGTCATTTTCATCGTCAATCATTTATGCAATTCCAAGCAACCCAAACAAAAGACATCAGGCTATGGCTATTATACTTGCATAAGCCATGTAGACCTACAGAATGACAGGCACCGTCACTGTGTTCAGCCTTTAGTTTTAATTTCGTTTCTAGCTCAGATTTATATAGTTTTTTTTATTGCTTTATTCTTTTCTACCTACTTTGAGCAGCCCTGTGTTATGTGATTTATGGGCGACTTGGCTGCTGTAACACTGCAATCCCCCGCCCACTGGGACTGATAAAGATGGCATAATCTATCATTAATGAATTATTTGTAATAAAATAAAAAACACATTTAATTTTCCACGGTAAAATGCGGATCAGTAGTTTGATCTAATCTGGTTCCTTCTGTGTACGGACCTTAATGAGACTAGTTAGCTGGAAATAATGACATCATTTATTCCATGGAAAGCTAAAAAAAATCCTGACAATGATAAATTTTAGTTGCTTTGCAACACACAACCTCACACACCCCGAAAATTAGGCTTAAAAACACACACACACACACACACACACACACACACACACACACACACACACACACACACACACACACACACACACACACAAGACACATTCCTGCTCCACGCCCTCTCCATATTTAATTGGTCGGTGAGGAGCTTAGGGAAATTCACGAAGCACCTCATTGGTTAATTTAGTCAGCAATCACGCCTTGCTGGCACATGATTGGCTTAGCTGTTAGAAGGAAGTCAAGTGTCACAACCAACGTTTCGAGGAGGGGGGGTAAAGCTCGGAGTTGACAAAAGCGATTTGTCTCAGTCGAAACATTCTGGACACAGTTTTTTTTTTACATTTCCAAGTTGTGTCCTGGACGCTGGCGAGGATTACATTAAGTTATTTTGCAGTGAACCGAACACCTGTGCCGTGCCAACGACTCGGTGTCATCGTGGATTTGACCACCACCGCACCGCAGAGGAAAGTGGGACTTTATTGTTCAAGGCTAGCCAGCTAGCTTTGTCAGGCGGCTTGTTTTTGTGTGTAAAGCGTGGACCACAGGCTATATGGCTACGAATTACGAGCCAATATATGGACTTTCAGAAGATGAGGTAAGCTTTAATCCCAACAAAGCAGACAGCAGACACGAATAAGTGTCTCTAATAGGGGGGGCTGCAGCCAGACATAGCTAACGTCAACGTTAGCTGGTATTCAAGCTAACAAGCCCTCACCCACATTCCGTAGTAATGTTCAGGCAGCTGTCAATTTCCAGCCTTTAGTTTACCTACCTTAATTTCAGTAACTACTGCAATACTTTGCCGCCAGAGCCCCGATATTGCACCGTTCAACTCGACCGAGCAAACCTCTATTTGACGAATGAAAGACTTGTAGTTCGACTAACTAGTACCTTTAAAGTGCTATTTTGAAGCACAGATGTGCAGAGGAAAAATCGATTCGTTTATTGGGTAGAGGGTTGGATGGCATTACAAGCTTACCACCTCTTGTCAGTAATCAAATATGTTTGATGGTAAGCTGACCACTAAACCAGTTTGAAGACTGAAGCTGGGGGGGCATGTACGTTTTGCTGCATGCATGTTTTGCACTGGCCGATGAGATCGATATCCGTTTGTGCAGTGAACTCCGTGTCGCCTTTTGACACTCAGAGATGCATCAATAATGTAGTATGAAGAGATGCTATAGTGTAACTGAAACGTTGTTTTACATGACAGCACGGTCGTTACGAGTTAAACATGAGAGCATCGAGTGACTGACAAAACAATTTGCCAACCGAACAGCTGTCATATCAGCCAACTACATTACTAATGCAGTCAGGAATAGTAAAGCTGGAGATTTTTTTTTTAGTTGATCTGGGTGGATGACTTAAGATAATGTTTTTTTGGGGGGAGTTTTCAAGGGGAAATAGGGGTGTGACTGAGTGTTGAGGTTGTCCTCTGCTTTTATCAGTAGACTAAACTCACTGCAGAGAGAGATTTGCATGTGGCAACTGACGATGTGCAAATTGTTAGGTGTTTTACACAGTGTGTTATATTATTTAGAAGCCAATTTAGTGGATATACAGTATGTCTTCTTGGCAGATGCATGTTACAGTGAACTGGCCAATACCTAGATAGATATTCCAAAATCCATTAAATTTGAAATTCTGCCTGAATACTTAAAATGTTATGTCTGAGATCAGAGCATGAGATACACAGTCATATATTAATTCATGGGGTATGAGTAATCTAACTCAGACAGTGTTTGTGTTTGTTCTGCTGTCTTGACTAGGTCACGTTTTTCACTTTCATAAATTTGAGCTGCCCTGTCTCTCTGTCACTCATTAGTGGAGGGGAAGGCATGCCTATAACAACATTCCACACTACAACAAAGGGCACTTTGGAAAGGGTTGGCTAGTTTTCGGCTACCATTCAGCATATTACAGACTTAAAACCACACCAAGTAGTCCCCCCAAGTAAAAGTTTTAAGACAATTGTGGGCCTACATTCCATGAGACAATGTACTTCCTGTGACTATGAGGTAAACATTCAGTAATGTTACGCCCTCAGATCAAGGCCATGGCCCAAGGCAACAGCTGGGCTGGTCTGGACTCCTGCCCCAGTCACCTCCTTTTCTCTGTTCTCTTGCAGTTGTCATAACTAAAACAGACAGAATTTGTTGTCAGCCTTTATGTACAGTCGTATTAAACCTACCTACCAAGAAGCAATGTTTTGAAAATGAAAAATACGCAGAGACGTGTACATTATATGGATCATAAGACTCATAGATAATAGTCCACATTAGACTAGACATTTATTTTCTTGATTAATTGATTAATCAATTAATGGAAATGCTCATCACAATTTCCTAAAGCCCAAGTTGATGTCATCACATTGCTTGTTTGGTCTGACCAACACTGCAAAACCCGAAGATATTAAGTTTACTAATCAAATAAGACAAAAACAAGTAATGACTCCTCACAATTGAGAACCTGAATCTATGGAATATTTGGTATTTTTCCTTTAACAATTAATTGATGATCAGAATATTTGGTGGTTATTTTTCTGTCACTTAGTGTTTAAATTGAGCTTATTTTATGTCATCTGACGGGCCCTAGATGTTGGAGTCACTCTGGGCTGAAAGCTTTTTCTGATACAACTCGCATATCATATCTAGGTCAGGGTTATTGACTTAAAAAAAATAGGAGGTTTGTGCAGCCAGCAGCTTGAAATGTTTGAGGGGGTTTGATTGTGGGGTTATGAGATCATTTTTACGTGAGTTTGATGAAATGTCTTGATGCTTCATCTCTCCCTTCTGCAGCATGAGACGAGAGTGCTGCGGGTTAAGGTCATTGCAGGAATTGATTTGGCGAAGAAAGACATCATTGGAGCCAGGTGAGCATCAAAGCAGTTTTTTTTTAAGACAACACCAGAAGATGCTATTTTTTCATCAGAGGTCATGTCATATTATGAGAACGATGTGGAGGCCTGGGGTCTCATTTAGAACCGTTGCGTACGCACAAAACAGGGCTTGAAAGAGGCGTGCGCCACTTCCCACGCAAAACTTGTGATCTATAAAAACAAACTTGACGGGAGAATGTGCAAATCTGTACGTAAACTCTGACCAATGTGTGTAAACATTTTGGAGACAGGAGAAATTGGTGAAGCAGATGGTGAGGTGGTGAACTGAAGCCAGATTGTATAATGATTCCTCTTACACATTTAATTTCACTTCATATTAAATGTTAATTATAGATCCACTTTATCAATAACATTGAAACCAGCAGGATTATTTGTACTTGCACTTGTTGTGAGCCGTAACTGTTCCATAAGCACCTTTCAATTTGAAAAGATATAAGCCAACTCAAATGTTAAATAAGAGTCAGCTGAACATTTCATCAGCGCTGTCTCACCATCACATTCCCCACCCCCGGAGCTCAGAGGAGTGGGTCAGTTGTGGAGCAGCACGGCAGCTGCTGAAACGAATGATGTCATGATGTGGCAGGTGGCAGGATTCAGGAAAGTCTGGCTCGCTTTTCCCCGACATTAAGCGTGACTATACTGATTCCTTTTCACCTCAACCGCATTGACTTAACTGGTGAAATTATCACCATCGGTTGTAGAAATCCATGACCACATCAAACGTAACTCAAAAATGCAGATAAGAGCACTAATAGATCTTTAATAATATCTTCTAATACTGTACATGTATCACCAGTTATGATTTTAGTTTCCACACACTCTGCCCTCTCCAGTCACCTCACTGGCACATCTTCACCACCTGCACTCATATATGGACTGTGTAAATTAGAGAAACACCTGTATGCTGGAGTTTGGCGTAAATATAAATGAATACAGTGTTTATTGTGTTTTTAAATATTGAGCGTGTGGTATAAAAACTACTTAAAATTGGTTAACTAGGAACTGGCCTGCTGCAGGGTGTCCGGTAAGAATTAACCAGAGATGTCTGACTTTACGATGCACAGTAATGTTTATTGAAGTTGTATATGGTTGTTTTGGGTTACACACTTAACTTCATGAAGTCTGAAAATGGGGAAATAAAACATTAATCTAAAGTCTGTTCACAGCTGTTGCTGTCCTTCCTCTGCAGCTGCCCGAGTGCAAGTGACAAGTACACGTACTGTTGGTCAGGTGTCAAGACAGAGAGACTGATTGATGCGGCGAAAGAAACACATGCACATCAATATTTATGAATACTTTTGCACTGACCATTTATTTTTGAATGTGGGTGTGTAGAGGGCTGGATATGAGGCTGATCCACATGCGTACATTTCCAGGTGGGCTGTGATTTATAAAGGGATAAATGCGTGCATTCGTGTGTACGCACGATTTTATAAATCCGATTTTTTTTTTTTTCACACACCAATTTCGACTTGTGTGCACATGTGAACTTTTAGTATGGATCTACGCACTGTTTTATAAATGAGAGTCCTGGTCAGTGCATCTGCTGTTGACACAGGCAGCTTGATTCAGGTGCGCTGCTGCTGCCTCTGACATGGCGCCTTTTTTAATATTTTAATATTTTGGCTGGTGTTTGGGACTCTAAAGCTCAATACAACACGTCTTGTCATTTTTGTAACAGTTCCATTTTGTTATATACCATATTTAAGCTACATAAGACACTTCAGTCAACACTAATTATTTGTCAGGGACATTTATATGAGAAAAGCAAACATACAGTACCAGTTAAAAGTTTGGACATTCTCATTGGACTTTCTCATTCAAGTGAATGGGAAGGTGTGTCCGAACGTTTGACTCATACTGTAAGACCAATTACAGAAACTTAAGCTACGGTATTGCGTATATGCTCTTTGATTTCGAGGGTCTCCTTCAATCTGTCCATTCAGCTTCGGACAGCACAGTGTTGTGAACTTTCACTGCATTCCTTCTACTTAAAAACAAAGACCTTGAACTCCCCAAGTGTTAATCAATGATTACCTACCTGCCTCTGCTATCCTACTCATAACCTACCTCTATTACAGTTTTTCTAGATAAAAGCGTTTGACTAATAATTATACACACCACATGTGTTCCCACATGTGAGAAGACACAAATTAACTGCTTAAACTTTTGAGAGTCTTTGAAGCATTTTGTTTATCAAATGGCCTTTGTCTCATGTTTTCTGACCCACTATTATCACACCTTTTATATGACATTGCATAATATCCCTCTCTGGAAGTGTGTTTAGTGTGTTGAGGTTATAGTTTTATTTACCTACCTCTCTGTACTTGCAGTGCAAGAACAGTGTGATCAATTAATAATACACTGAGTGATCATCAGACATTGCTAATCAGTTAATGTTTTGTTCATCTGCTAAATGTGAACATTCTTATGAACTTGCTCCTTCTTAGTCCAGGCAAAATGCATCATTCTGTGAGTAAAAGGCTTAATTTTAGGGTTATTACCATTATATTTTTAATGGGTTTAAATTAAATGTCTGGCCCCTGTAGCAAATGTATGTATTTGCTACAGTTTGAATATCCAACCATCCTTTCTGCTGCACATTTGTTTTACCCACAGGAAGGCTGCAGTTCTTGAAAACATTGCCACACTGGTACTATGCTATTTTAAATATCAAGTTAGATACACAGGAAGATAGTGATACTAATTCTATTGTTCAAAAATAAGATTGTATCTAGGGATACATATGTCAGTTAGTGTCTACAGTTGCTTTTTTTTGCATTCATTCCCACAATACACTCCCTTGAAAGCAGATTATTAGAAGGCTGAGTCACTTCTTTGGCCCACAAAGGTGCAAATAAATATCCAGATAGGTCTGTACATGAAAATGTAACACAAATGCATACAGCACTTTTCCAGTAATGCAATCCTTAGAAGTGCTCAGAACATGCTGCCCCACTGGAGGTTGCACATTACCATTATTTAACTGCCTTCTCCTCATAAATAAGTTGTGCTGGTAGACAACAAACACAAGAAGGTCTAGATGAATAGTCTAGATGAGACAATGCCCATTTGGGGCAAAGCTTTACTCACACAATCAGAATTCAATTATTTGATCCCGGGAACAGTTATGGAAAAAAACTGCAATATTTAAATGCGGTTGGTATTTGGCTGAAATCTCTGTATGACGAGCGTAAGCCTCATCTAGATTAGAACACTGTTTCTACTGTTGTTAATAGTGATGCATTGTGTCTGAGCTGTGAGAAAGATGACATTGTCAGAGAAAGAGCCTGGCATGTTTAGCACTGTGTGAATGCTACTCACATGCCAGAGAGTGCATGTGTTAGCATCCTGATGCCCTGCTGGCAGGACAGCTCAGCCTGGCTCAGGAGAAAACTGAACTGTAATGAAGAAACACTGAATGAGGTCTCGATGTGTGGCTAGCTACCACAGGAGACAGGGCTGAGTTGGCAGTCTGTCATCTCATAAGATGCTCAAACAGTGCTGGCTTGTTCTTTTCTTCTTTTTGCTCCAAACCTGTTCCTGTATCTGCTGTATTCTGTCATACGGCTACTTTTGTTCTATTGTGCTTTTTGAAGACTAAATGAAAGACTGTGAGGTTTTGTTTTCGTTTTTCTTGTGAGGTGTTGATAGAAACTGGAGGAACTCACATGCAATCAAACAACAAGCGGACGGAGCTACCATATTTGACCCATGTTAGGTCGGCCCATGTTAGCTTTCATCTGCCAGTGTTGACCTGAAGTAGCCTGTCTGTCTCCCTCGGCAGGACTTTTGTTGATAGAGGGAAGTAGACAAGGAGGACTCTCAGTGCGGCCGACATACAGTAGGCCCATTGTTTTTGTTTAGACACAGCACATCACAGAACCACACAAACACACAATTAGAGACTGTGGGGTTCCTGGAGATGTTAATTAGCAATCAAGTAGCAGCAGTTTTTCTTTACGTCTGTAGCTTATTTTTTTTTTAAATATTTCCCATCCTTTCTGCCCTCTTCCTTTCCTCACTCTCAACTGTTTCCCTTGCTGCTCTCAGACTGGCAGACCAAATCAAATTTTGGCTATATATCTATATTCTGATTGAATCTCTTATATCAAGTCTGGATGGAAACTGATTATGGCAAATGAGATTTAAAACACATTTATTGATGGTTTGAAATGCGATTCTAATGGATTTTCTAAACCTTTGTGTTAAATCTACCCACTGCAATCAAAATGTCATTTACTACACAGGAAATGCAACACAACACTAATGTCTCACCCAGAGCATGGGAAGAAGAAGGATTTTAACATTGTTGTGTTGCTGTGAAGAATAAGATGATGTGTTTGTATTCTTCATGTAGACTGCAGCTTGTTATTTTACTTCCACACTGCAGAAAAGTTATGTTATGTATGTTTACATTGACTGAAGTTATTTAAGGATACACAGTACAGTTGCAGGGAATTGCACCATAAGCATTATGGTGAATTTATTAAAGTCAGAGTCAAAGTTGCTCCAAAAAATACACTAAATTCTCTGTGTAATGCATACATGATATGAAACTACCTCACATCTCGTCTAACGTTTAAATCTTGTAACTATAGTACACGATCCAGTAACTACGTAACCGTAGACGTCTCATATGTTTGCACTAGTCTTGGCAGAACCAGTTTCAGATACTGTGCACATTGTTAAATGGAATGAACTGCAAACAGGGTGAGTCTCTCATACCCTTTGTAGATTTTAAAGCTTTATTATCTGATGTTTTTTATGACTCTTGTAACGGTTTTTATTAATTATTTATTGATTGTGACTGCCTGGCCTTAATTGCGTTGTTTCTATTTGCTGATTGCGTGCTTGTCTGAATGTTGAACCCAAAGATATTTAGTTTACTATCATAAAGAAACCAGAAAATATGAGAAGCTAGAATCAGAGAAAATGACCCAAAACGAATCCATTACCAAAATAGTTGACAGTTAACTTAATAGTTGGCAACTAATCGATTAATCGACTGATCATAAATAATATAATATATGCCTAATATAATCTAATGAGACCATATTTATGAAACAGAGATCAGACATGGACATCGAGGTCTCTAGATGTCCATGTCTCATGTTGTATTTAGATCTCAGCAAGAGTTAAACACCATCACTTATCCTGGAGTTTCACATCCACTTAGCTTCACCGAAGTACTTGAGCACAATCTGCTCTCAGCGGTAATCTCACTTCCCTCATCCATACAGTAGCAGTCACTCGACTGATAGTAAATGTGTCTGTTGCGTACTATGAAAGGGGCATAAAATACGAGCACAATACAGAATCATGAGTAAAGACAGCACAGCCACCATGTTTGTTTTTGTTGACATGGCCACCTTTCCACATTCTGCCTGCTTTTTGCTGTATCCACATAATAACAGAGATGTGTCGATGTAAAAGTTGTAATCACAACAAGTAATAAATAACTTTTAAAACTGATTTTGTTATCCAGGTTTGTTTGTAATGTGAAAACCTAGGACTTAAATGAAGTTTTTCATCAACATGAGGTTTTGGAAAGGTTATAGGCTACCTGACACTGTACCTTGTGTTGCTTGCTGGGACTGAGATCAGAAGAGTAATTTGCCTGCCCAGTGAATAGTGGAGCTTTGCATCTCTATCTAGACCTCGCTGGAGATTTCCACACTGTCAGCACCTTCAAATAAACCATTTGGCGGTTTTTAAATAGCACAGTCATATAAACTCCGCTTACTATTTGTGCTGCTCACCTCAAAACATTTCCGCAGTTTCTATTTTTAGCGCTCTGTGTTGTCAATAACACATTATAGCCTTATCTTACAGTACCCAAATGCAAGCAGTTTTTATCTGAAGGGTTGTTTGTGGTAGACTCAGGTTTCAGGTCTTAATGCAAACAGTGTGTTTGAATGTAGCCTGAGCAATACAGGCGCTGACACCTGCGGCCACAGATAATGTGATGTTACATTGGAAATTGGACTAACTTAAGTAAGGCACAGGTATGGCTTAGGTAGGCAACTTGGAACCAGTGCAGGAATGGCGTACTCCGCCACCACCGATTTAAAAACTACTATAAGTACTGAATGTAAATACATTGAAATGCTATTGCAGAATAAAATGCCAGCCATGAATAATATGGGAAAAATGAGATCAATTTCATGAAAGTCTTATAACTGGCTACTGGCTTGGTCAGATTCTTGTCAACTCTGTCAAATTGAGTTATTCTTTAGTTAGATATTTCCTGATTCAAACCATAATTTTGTTTGTTTAAAATATTGAATTATTTTCAACTAGAAAAATATTGTTTTGGTATGGATACTGAAATCTGTGTGTCGTATTAACGTCAAAGCATCAAAGAAAATGTAACCATCTTGAAATATTATTGGGTACATAATCATAATATTGCAGAGAGCTGATTTGCACCTGTGAATTTCAAAGTGAGTACTGTGAAAAGCTCAAGATCACTTTTTACCACTGATGGTTTTTATTCCTCTGTTTTGTCTGTTTCTACAGCGATCCTTACGTCAAGCTTTCCCTCTATGTTGCGGATGAAAACAGAGAGCTTGCCTTAGTCCAAACAAAAACCATTAAAAAGGTAAGTCTTGAAGTAGAAAGCGGCTTTCAGGCATCCATCTGTAGCATTCTTCTGCTCTTTCATCTGTCCTTCAAGGACCTTTGGCACAGACAGACCTAATAAACTCTAATATGTTTGGTCCTTATCAGATTGGCTACTCCTGTCCCAGTAATCTCCTCCCCCACCTGCACCAGTCATTTACTGTACAGCCACTTAAATTTGGCTTTGTTCCCTCCCCTTTTCAATCGCAGATTTAAGACATCCTCATCCTCCTAAATCCCAACACTGCCACTTTCTCAAATTAAGGCAATCATATCATCCTGAGAAAGGAAAACCACAAGAAGGCACCAGAAGGCAGAGCTTCCTTTATCCTTCCTTTTCTATTCAGGAGCATCTATTTGAGTCTAGAGGGAGACATTGGCCAAACTCTTTTACCCCAGTGGCCTATTTAGGGGAGGAAATATATTCACAGCAGGGGGAGCTATTACTTGCTATTAGTGTAAACTTCATTCAGAAGAAATCTTGATTTTAAACTGGGCTGTGATTTTGAAACAAAATGCCCATATCCATTGCTTGTGGAATGCTCTGGGGTATAAAGTGAAGTCTAAAGATTTCTGCACTACATGCTTTTCACTGCCCGAGGCTAAGATTTGCGGAAATGCATAATATGCAGGGATGAAACTGTTTGCTTCAAACTCTATCATGTAGCCTGCTGATGTCTACTTTGCCAAGCAGCCTCATATTTCTTTGTCTCTTTTCCTGTTAAGGTTAAGGTTAGCTTGCTGCCAGCCAACCCTCTGCTGGAGTCAGGCAGCTCAGGCCTCCATGCAGGCAGACATACTGTATGCTGCCAGTGGCCATGCTTGCCTTATAGGTTATAAATAGCTGACAATGCACTGCTATGTGGAGCAGAAAAAGAAGCATCACTGCTCTGCTCTTCTGTGGGCTTTATATGTCTTAAAATGGGGCTCCCTTGATGGCATCTTTTGTTATTGAAGCTAAGAGTTTGCCTCATGGCAAGAAGACATGAAAAATGATGGCAAATATGACAAAAAAAAGTAAAATCAGTTAGGCTACTAGAAGTTGCCTTCATCTAATTTTGTAATGACACATACTAAGTGTTGATATTTGGTGTAGCATGTTGAGTATTTTCATTATTTGATCAAGGAGAGTTTTATAGACTTTAGTGTTAAATTGGCTGTTTGTCAAAGGGCAGCAGGTTCATTTGTTATTTGTGACTCAGCATTTGTTTTAACTGAGATGATATTTATCGCTGCCATAAAATGTTGTAAAGTGTTTATTAATCAGAGAGACTTGTGACATTAAGGCTTCATTGACATTCTAGTGTTTAAGTCATTTCAATCACCAAAGGAATTTTAATGAGAAGTGTCACATAGTTCTCAGACCAATAAAATATCAAATGTGTGAGGTAGACTGAGAGAGAGTCTCATGCTCAGCTGATCCATCCAGAAAGTGGGTGAGAATCCTCATGGTTGTTTATCTAGGGACTAATGACAATCACTGGGACGCTTTGTTAGCTATAAACTTCCTCTAACAACATAAAAGAATCATTGACGCACAAGAAACACACAAGCCTCATTTTTTCTCTTCTCTCACCCTGAGTTTGATAGATTTCATCCATCTGTTCTGTTTTCTGTGTAAACTAACGATGGTGTTCACTTTGCTTCAATGCATTATTTATTAGTCTAACCATATCTACACTTTTATGTTTCAGACCCTCAATCCCAAATGGAACGAGGAATTCTACTTCAGAGTGAGTTCAGATTTTATTACTATTTGTGTGCTTTATTTAAGTGCCAGATTCCCTTTCTTCCCTGTATCCTCCTCCACGACGGTCTGTTATTGCACTTGTTTACTTTAGAGTGGTAGTGTTAGAGTTGTTAATCTTTGGTTGCAGTTCAATTGAGAACTGAGTCCCACCTCCTTCACCACTGCAATCAAACTGACCATATTAGACTTTACAAGCTTGGCCACATGCGTATGATAACTCCCTACTTGTTATTTATAAAAAAAATTACAGTGTAGTCAAGATTGTCCACTTTCTGGTCACAGTAGTTGGGAATTATTGTGACCCAATGGCAAACAGGCAGTTACCTAAAAAGTGTGTGTAAGCATGTACACCTGCATTAACTTTGTATGCCACATAACCACTGGATGACTGCTTTAACATCTCCCCTGTCATTTTGTCGCCAACACAGGTGTGTCCGCAGAATCACAGGCTACTCTTCGAGGTGTTTGATGAAAACAGATTGGTAAGATTCACACTTCATAACCTCTTACCCTCCACTCCCTCTGTTGCACAAATTACTTTGAATTTTAGTCTGTTATGTTTTGACAGCTTTTACCAGCAAGTCGATTTATTGAGTTCTGCCCACCATAATACTTATGGCTCCTTTAATTCATGTAATGTGTTTCTCCTTTAAATTATTTATAAATTGTATCATCCTGATAACATCTCACCCCACTTCCCATTGTGATAATTGGGTTTCCAGTACTACTTTCTTCTATGTTTTTGTTTCAATTGTACCAGTAAAACATAATGTGTCACCAAATATAATGTGATGATTGCTGCGTACCATTTATTGCATTCTCACTCAGTGTCCTGGAACTGATTTCATTGTATAGACTTTATCTGCACTGCACTTCTGTGTCTTTACAATTTTCTTCCTATGAACTCTCTGATGCATTGCCAGATTTGATACCACGGGATTTCAGCTGTAGGCTCTGGCAAAATAATTCATGCAAAAGAAATGCAATGTTGCACAAGAGGAAAAGTGGGCAGAGGCATTGCTGCAGCTTGTTTATCTGCTAGCTCCATTGCTCTGCTACACGACTGTAGTACATTAACAACTCCTACATTCCTCTTACGTCAAATCTCTCAGATTCCCCCCGCAGATGAGAACACTAGTTTCCTTGATTTGTAAAATTTAGCCCGTTGGTAGGCCTTCAGTTGCCATGACAACTATATTAAATTTCTGGTCGGCACAATGTCAAGTGTTGCAGCAATTAAAAACAGCACAAGTAGGTCTTGATAATTAATTCACTAATTGACACTCATGTTTAAAGGTTCCTTCACCTTGGCAAAGCATCCTCACAGGAGTGAATAGTTGGAAGTGTTTGTTGACGTGAGAGAGAAATTGTTCTGTGGAAGAAGTGAGGAGCTTAGATCTGCAGTGATATTTGTTTCTTATGGTTTCTCAGTAACTTGAAGGTCTGGATGTTCAGTTTGATGTTCGATAAAACAAACAGCAGATGCAGCCCAACACAGTATTGTATATTCTTGGCTGGATAAGGCACATTCTGTCCGGGTCTCACAGGTTCAGGTCTACTGCTTTTGTACTTGGAGGATCGTCATTGTGGGTGGTCGAAAGATTTGAGCTTGGATCGTGTCTTTTTGTAATTTTCTGTAGATGATTTGAACTCATTCAATTACTTTAATGTGCATGTTTTATGCAGTGCACTGATATAATCAGTGCGTATATGTGTGTGTGTGTGTGCACGTTCTACATCCTCACTGTAGAGGGGAATTGCTGGCATGCAGCCTGCCACAAAAAGAGCAGTACAGTGGTAGCTCTCTGTTGCTGTATAGAAGAGTGTTACTCAAGAAAGCACAGCACAGGCAGCCTTAAGCCCAGTCCTCTCCTTATATGTCTGAGGAGGCGCTCTTCTGTCTATCTCTAGGTGCATGCCAAGTCAATTCATCCACCACTGGCCAATATTTCTTTGAAGGGGCTGCTTGTTCTCTTGCGTCCATTAGTTAATGGTTTATTTGTCAGATCGGATGAAAGGTTTGGCTCAGCTTTGTGCTATAGCCGTTACAATAGATGTGGTTTGATTAGGTGTACTTATAGATACACTTGTTACACTGACTCAACTAATGTGCCTACAGAATATAAGAGAACTATATAGGAAGACTGACATTTAAACATAGAATATAAAGAGGCTGAATAGATCTACAATACAGAGTAGAACTTTGTTTGAAGCAGACGCGTTATGTCATTTGTCAAGCTGGGCTTGCTGCCATTGGACCACACGTTGGCATTTTGTTTCTTTTATACAGAACATTCTTCATAACATTTCACACACACACATTTATTGACTGTGCCTAACACTGTAGGCAGTGTGTCATCACTAAGTGTTACTGGTTGCCAAGCCACGATTTCTTCTTGCACCACAGTCTTTTCCTTTTTGGCTCTTTCTCTCTCCAGTCAATATCGCCTGTCTCCCTGACGCCCTCTCGTCCACAACGCAGAAGAAGAAATTCTTTTGTTTGTGTCATCTTCCTTTATCTCTATCTGTCATCAGTGGCTTGGCTGTCAGCTTGTTGCAGCTTGCTTTTTGACGCCAATAAGGTGACGCACTTTGGACTAAACCATAAGCGCCCGTCCTGATTTTGCCAAGTGGTTGTTGTCCTGAGACCAACATTTTGTATGATGTCATCACAGAGAGCCCTGCTCTCTCTGATGCCTGCAATATATATATATATATATATATATATATATATATATATATATATATATATATATAAATAAATATATATAAAAAAATCTGATTTATTTATTGTTATGATGATATTAAAATGCATATTTGCTTTTCACATTAGCATTTTGCCACCATGAAAGTAAGCTAACATTAGCTTACAGTTTGCCAGGTTGCTACCAGCCAAAACTGATGAGCATTGCTATATATATTTGACTCAAATTGAAACAATCTGAAAGTAATATTTAGATGTTGATATTTTACAGCGTGTGATGACATCACAAACGCTGATTGGCTGAGGCAGTTGTTGTCCCAGGGCTATCATACAAAAATGTCGATCCCAGGACAACAAGTGCTTGGCAAAATCAGGACGTGCCGGTCGAAGCAGTCACGCTTGGATCAAGGCAGCCACTTTTGGACCCTATACTGTGCTCTCTCTGAAAGGCCAAATTATCATAAGGGCTTTGTCACCTCTGTGTATGAAAGCGGACAACCTCCCCACTAACTCTGGCCTCAAGGCAAAGTAGCCTAGACCCCCATTTTCACATGCTGATATGCTGGTGAATCACTTTACTGTATAGCAGTGTAAAGCATTGTCTCATTAATGTACAGTATGTCGCTTAGATGTCTGTCTCGGTTTTACCTCATACTGTGTCCAATTAGTATATTACAAGTGCTTAAGCATCATAATTTGCTTTATTTCAACATCACAGACTAGCATCACAGCTGAGTTGTATCTTGAGTGGTTTTGGGATGCAAACAGAGAGTGGCCCATAAAACCAGCAGACATTTAAGTGTTTGGCTGTGTACTGAAGAAGACGCCGTATGTCTATTCTCTTTGAAGAATACTTGGATATCTTTTCCCAGAGAGGACTGTGCTCTTTGTGTTATCAAAGCTGCTATCTGTCAGATATTCTGCTCCTTTCTCTGCCACTGCCTTTTTTTTTCTGGTCCATTTTTAGCAACAACTTCCTCATGCTTCTTTTTTTTCTGTTTCCGAGCCACAAGAAGTAACACGGTTCAATTCATCCTCCAGATTTGTTGATGAATTTAGCATCTTTAGTGGGAGTATTGGCTCCGAGTAGTGTTAGTGGGTCATTAAGCAAAGACGTCTTCGCTTCATGTTGTGGCCGGTGTCTCTGTTTGTCTCTAGAGGGTATGGATGTTGAATTGTGTGTTTGTATACAACAGATTAATGGCTCTGTTCCTACCTTCCTCTCCTGGGGGTGATGGCGGGATGCAGATCAGATCAGAGGAAGGAGGGTCATACTTACCAGTGATGTTTTCAGAGAAGTGACTTAAAATATCTTTTAATAATAAAGACAGAAGTGAAACTCAGCTGCACTAAGTCAGATAGCAGTTTCAGGTGAAGGAATGAAGTGGTAGTTAATGTCACAATTAAGAGATAAGTTATCGGGGTTAAAAACTACCAAACTATGTGGAGTTAAGAGCAAAGACAGTGATGTGAAGTATGGAGGAAGGGAAATGGACAGGTGTTGGAAAGAGTCATGTAAATGGAGGGAGGGATGGGCAGTTGTGAGTAGGATGTGTTTGGGGGCCCAGTTGGCACTTGAGGGCAGCATTGGGTGGTAACAGGAGGTGGTGGGGCCATTTGTAGTCACATGACTGACAGGCAACCCACTGTCACCTCGGAAACCAGGAGCGCCGGCCGCTCTTATCCAATCATGTCAGGAATGCTGGCCATCACTCGGCTCAGGCTATTTCTGATGTCTGTCGCTAGTGCTTAGTAGTGCTAAGAGTCTGGCAGGGATCCTTCTTCTTTATTTTGTTTCTCCCCCTCCCCCTTTCTCTCTTTAGCCTTCACTCTTCCACTCCTGAGTGCGTAGTGTAAAGTTGTCAGCTCTCTTGCAGTGGCTGTTTAGTTTTTGTGGTGTGACTTTTTTTCCTCTGTGCAGTTTACTGTGGGAAGGAAAGTTGTGGAAGAGACTCAGAGAGGGGTGGGGGGTGGGGGGGGATGAGAGGCGAGAGAGAGTGTGGAAGAAAAAAAAGGGGCTCAGTCATCTAGCCAGCCAAAGGAGAGAAGTGGGCGACACTAGGAGAGTGAGACGAGAGCCAGAGGAGAGAACCAAACCAGTCAGAGAGAAAGTGAGAGGGAACGGGAGCTGTGGGACGTGAGGTGAAAATGGCACAACGTCTGCGTTTATACTTTGGCTCTGGCCGCAGTAACACAGCCCCGGAGATACTGGAAGGAGACTCAGAGGAGCAGCAGGGAGACAATGATGTGGTCACAGCACTCCGTATGCGGCCACCTCCGATATCGAGGCCTATTCAGGGGCCAGCTCAGCAGCACGTCCCACCTTTTGCTTTGCGCTTGGACCCTTCGCTTAAACGGAGTTCCTCCATGTTCATACCCCAGCTTGCTGCCTACGCTGAACCACGGCCCACCAAGAGTTCCTCCATGCACATTTCCCTCCAGCGCTCCAATGGATCAAGTAATGGAGATTCCAGTGGCCACGCTGATGATGTCCCACCACCCTGTTATACTCCTCCAGGACCTGCGCCTGCCTACACAGAACCACAAATCCAAGCCGACGTTCCACGACATCCACCTCCTCCATACTACAGCCCAGATTCTTTAAACTCTCAAACAGAGCTGAACCTGCCCAAGCGCAGGGTGTTTAGTATTGGTTCCAATGGCCATACTATGTATAGCAGAGGCCAACCTGGTATCAGTGTTGGGGGTATTTGTATCCAGAGGAACTCTCAAGACGGATCTGACATCCAGCATTTCAGAATCCTCCCTTACGGTGGTACTGGCTGGTCTGTCCAGCAGCAGAGCCTGGACCAGAGCTCTGGTGCTAACGGAGGAACACAGAGAGTAGTGTTTCAGCTCCAGCAAAATCAGAACCAGGATCAGAACCAGGGCAGGCAACAGGCTGCTGCATCCCAGGAAGAATGCACCAATGTCGGATTTGCCAACTCCAGCGGTAGCCGAATGGTGCATTACCCCAGAATCCGACTGGGGAGAAGCTCGTCTCATCAGAGGCTTTTGCTTGGAAATCAAGATAGCCCAACTATAGAGGAGAACCACATTGATATGGAAACACAGAGAATGGAAGCAAGCAACAGATCGAACGGCTGTACTTTTAAAATCAGTGGGGATACCCCTAGAAGACAGCCTCATTTCAAGATTTATTTTACTCCGGGCGGAGGTGGAGATCAGGATGTGAGCCATGGCAGTGATTCGACAAGGAATAATCCCAAGGTAAAGATTATAGGAAAAGCTTAGTAGGACTGTTATCCTTTTGTCAAAAAAAAGTTTTTTTTAATGGAAAAAGATTGAAGATTTAAGGTTTTCCAAGGACTGTGGAAATTTGCAAGATTATAAAGACACACACAAGATTTGTAGTGTTGTAGTTTTAATGGTGGAGAAGTTAATTTGAGACTGAATAGTAAACAATTGCAACTAACAGTGAATGGGTCTTCTCTTTCATATGACATTTAGTTGAATACATGATAGCTTGTGTTGTACAGCCAGAGGATGGGGAAGTATTTAGTAGGTGCATGGACGTAACAAATGAGAATCAGAGTGAAATTTATACTCTGTAATATGGGATGTATTTAGTGTTTCATATATAATTTGTGAAGTTGCTAGAATTTCACTCATTTCACTCACTGAATTTAGCCCTGATGAGAAGTGATCCGTATGGTGCAGGAAGAGGGTGGTGACATTCTGGGAAGTGAAAGCACAGACAGGATTGCTGAGCTAAATCACACACACACACACACACACACACACACACACACACACACTGGCTTTCTTTCACTTCATGACCACAGGCATTTGAAATTTTACACACATAAGCCAATTCAGTCACGAAAGGAAAACAGGAACAGGCTCCTGGATGAATGGATAATTTCTCCCTCTGCACTTGTTGCCTTCTGTTTCACAGAAATGTGACACTAAAGTTTGGTTATACCCATAACTGCAGCCAGTGCTCTTTGAGAGTTGGCTGTTTCTATCTTTAGTCTGTTTCGAGCGTGGTTGTTGATTTTGAGAGCGGGCAGGCGGCATGTCTTCTTTGGCTCTAGGCTGGTATGGATCTGTATCCTAGCAGCTGCTCCGTGAGTGATTAAGCGCTAAGATGTCGTTACAGCCCAAATGACGATCAAGAAGTTGAACAAGCTGTCCGTATCAGTAGTTTCCCGAAAGGCTGAATTCTTTTGATGTTGCTGTCTGTTCTCCTTTTCATGCGAAGCTCAAACTTTGAAAGCAGAACAGATCTAAAGGTTTCATTTTAATAAACAGTGCGTCACATTACCTAATTCATCGCTCCTAAGCTTCTGCTTAAATCAATTTAGATATTGGACTTTTCAGCAGCAGTATGTTATGTAGCCCTTTTTTTTTCTCTTAATAAACTGAAACTCATGTTGCTGATGAAAGTAATATATAATAGATATTTAAAATCTTTGACTATATAAGGATTAATCTCTGTAGTTTCTCATGAAGTGTGTGCTGCCAGGAGTCTGGAGTGATTATATAAAACTGAAACATTTGCCTGTCTAAATCTTTTTAATTTATACAACCTGGACATTTAATCTGCTATACCAGTTGTTCCCAGTGGTTGTGACCTCTGAAAATGAAGCAATGTATATTTACAACCTCTTGTCACAAGTTGTATGTATCCATGTTGTGACCAGTTAGCCAAACAGTATTTTTTTTCCCCTCTCAGGTTGATTTTTGAAGGTTAGAGCAGCAAAAAAAAAAAGTATTTTGTGTTGCAGAAATGTATTTATTCTGCTTTCCTATCGTGTTCATCATCTCATGACCCCCTTTGAATTTTCTTGCGACACCTCGGAGGTGATAATGAATCATACTTAATACAAAACCAAATTACGTGACATCATTGTGTAATTATCTGCTCCAATAAGATGCATTTTGTTATAGTGTGCCTCAGTGCCCCAGGTTTCATCTCTGACTCTAAAACTCCTGCATGAGGATGGTGCTATGCTATGTTTTCATCACATGAATAACATTTTTGATAAACCACTTCCTCCACAAAGGTATCCACACTAGGCTAAGCATTGCTACCATTTAACCCACATGTGATAAATGTAAGCTTTTGTAAAATATCTCTTTGGTTTTGTCATTCAGAGTCAGAGTGAGGGACTTGGGGATTGGCTTGCTAATATTTGCTGTTACCCACTAATGCATCTACAATCCTAACTTATTTTTAGTTGTATTTTTGACAGCACTTAGTGCCCACTTGAATGTATTTTACACACCATCCCCTTTCCCTTTTTTTAAGATGTGGTATTGTGTTACCCCAGGGCATCCCGTTTCTCATGCAACAAGGAAATCCTCATATAGACCATAATGACAGGTCTTCCCCAACTGGTAGTCTGGAGTTGGAGTGCCCTGCATGGGACACTATGCACGTGTGCTTTTGTGTGTGTGTATGTGTGTGTGTGTGTGTGTATGTGTGCCAGCTAGACTAGCTGCAGACAGCTATGCCACTGTGCCGTGCCCTCGTTACAGCCCTGCCTAGACCCCCCCCCCCCCCCCCTCATCCCCCCTCCCCTCAGTTGCCATTCACAAAGAGCTCTTGCAGGCCACCGGGCTTGCTATATTTACCTGAGAGGGGATTGTGGATGGATGGCGGGGGACGCTGTCTTTATTTTGGTCCAGTAGCATGTGAGAGGGATTCAGATTAGTATTGTTGTGAAGGGGTTTTCTCTGTCAGCTCTGACCTCTCAGAGTTGCATGGCATTGTAATTCAGTTGTGTCAACACAGAGACTGTTGAGTAGGTGAGACAGCCTTTTCACACCTCAGTGCCAGCCTGGACGTGTTCCAGGTAACCCTATATCATAAACTCTCGATCTGTTACTACTTCTTCATGCAGCTACAGTAGCGTTTCTAATTCTTATGACTGTTTGCTCATGAAGGGTTGGTCCATCCAAACGACCCAAATCTCAAATCAAGTTACTTCTTGTGGTATATAGCCATGCTGATAGTTTTGTTTCTTTTTGGTCCAGGTTTTAAGATGTTTCTCGGATTTCTACGCCTCAGTACTGTGGAGTTCAGTGAAATTTGTTTGTTGCTCTCACAGAAACGAAAAATATTTCTTCCATAAACAAAGTCCTGGTTTCTGTGGAAAACCCACAGAACACAGTTTTCATTAGAACTTGAAATGAAATAGTCCCTAAGAGTAACGGATGTTGGTTCTGGAAAGACATGTTGCTCTGTTGTTTTCTTTTAAAATGCAGTGTGTGCCACAAATTAAATTGTACTTGCCTCCTTTTGTTTTGGGGTTGCAACAGAAATCACAGATATGCAGTGTTTCCTGTGAAACAAGAGATTTGCTGTGGGGGCAATGCGAACCGGGTTGGGGGGTACTTCCCGGCCTGCTGGAATCGGGCTTCCCGGGTGAGTCACTAAGGCTTTGGATTATGCCTCCCATACACGAGAGGACTTTTGAAAAGACTTAAAAGACTTAAGTCTGACGCCCTCTCACATATAAAGACAATGTGTCATTAGTCACTGAGTTTAGTCACAGACTGTAAGATTTTGCAAAGACTGGGGATCTTGCAGGGTCACTATTTGCAAGACTACAACTAGTTTTGTTTTGAGATTATTTCCCATCCTGGTCCTGGTGGAAATTTACAAGAAGAAAAACTGTTGAACAATAGAACAGAAACAGAGGCTGATTTTGGCCACAGCTGCCCTTTTGTGTGCAGTGGTTTGTTCTGAAAAACAAAAAGAAAATGAATTAATTAATTCAGTTATAACTGAAAAACAAAAGCTGTGAAGAGAAGCGACACCACACGCTGATGTTCCTGTTATTAACAACTTTTTTTTTCTTTTTTTACAAATAATCTTTTTTGGGGGGTCAGCGTTTTTCAAAACATGTAGCCTTCACTTGAAAAAAGCCTTAAATTTCCAGGTTTTCCAGGATGTGTAGGGAAAAACAAGGTATTTTTATAACATTGAAACAGCTACACAGATTAAACAGCTAGCCACAGAAACCACCATGAACCATTAACTATTAGAACAGAGCACTTTCAGCTGCTAGATGTTGGAGTATTACTGTTTGGAAACCCTGCAAACTGCATGAAATAAAGTAAAAACAGCAGCAGCCTGGTTAATTATACAAAGGCAGAAAGTCACAGATTTAACTCCTCCAACTGGCCTGAAAACGTGTGAAAAACCAGCAAGTAACAGCGTGGACACACAGCAGCTGACAGAAAGAGGAGGTCATATTATACAGAGAAATATTAGCTTTTTATCTGGACGAATAAATGTTAATGTGACTCATAAAAAGCGAAGCTACAGGGCAACAAGAATGCTGAGCTTTCATCAAGCACATCAGGTTTAATTAGGAAGGTAGTTTAATAAACACGCACGCAAAGGGCAAACATTTACTGCATGCTGCCGTTAGAAACTGAGTGCAATTAGCTGATAATGAGCCTGATCAGCCACTGTCAGTAATACAAACGCACACACATATAATATTGAATAATATACAAATTATCGCTTTGAATTAAACTGAAGCTCCCTGCCCTCTCTGGGGAAAATATTAATGTTACACCAAACTCCCTTTAAGAAATATGACATATTGACAATTCCTCGTGTGTCGGCAATAACGCATAACTCTAGAAACACAAGATAAAAGGTGTCATATGTCGACAGTCTTCTTGTCAATTCAGCATCAATATAACCCATAAAGATTAACCGTATTTGCGCACAAACTTTACATTTTGGCTTTTTTTTTTTCGCTACCAGCCTCTGTTGGTTAGCTGTGCTATGCTTTTCACTAAAATACATGCTGATTGGTGGATCAGATACATGCCAAATTAAACACCGACTCATAACACTGTTAATTCATCATCTATCGTGTGTGTGTTGGCGGTATTTGAGGAGTTATTAAACAAGTTTTATTATATTGGAACGTCAAGACGAGAAAAACATTGACTTAAGACAGCTAGGACTGAGTTTTACGACCACCTTACAGATGATTCATTGCGGAACTTTTTTTTTTTTTTTTTTTTTTTGCCACGGCGGCCCACAAAATGTTACCAGCGGAAACACCGAGACGGATATTAAAAACCCCAACTGTCTCCACAGCTAAATGCAATTTAAGTGTTTTGTTTTTGGGGTGGACTGACCTTTTAAGTGTTTATTCTGTAACTCTTTTCTAGCTCTACAGCACTTCATCTGCCACAGGCCTCGTTCACCTTTCGTCTCTCCTCCTTCTCTTGGTCATTCGTGGCACCCTCCCTCTCTGAGTGTAACCTGGCCCTGGGAGGCAGCTGCAGGCTCAACTGTGACCCTTAGATGACTCTGCAATTATATCCCACTGCATACACATACCCGCAGCTTAAAATGCTTGTTACGGTTAAGGATAGAAAAAAAAAATGGCCTTGTCTCCCAAGAGCACATGTGTCACATAGGATACTGCCATTACTACTGGCTGTTTCATAGGTTACAAGCTACAGGTCTCAGCCATTATTGTTAAACGTTGAAGCATAGTAGCAAATGAGGTCAAGAATAAATGCTCATAGTGATCAGTACTGAGAGTCTTGGCTGGTTTGTGAATTCTTTGCAACACTAGGTGTAATTATACATTTTATTTATAGAGCGCTTTTCAAAACAAAGTCTTTCACAACTTCACATTGAAGTTACAGATCAACACATGTGAAAGAGTGTAATACGACACCGTGCTGCGGTCTGGGCTGCTTCTGTTGCTCCCTCCTAGTTCAGATAAAGCTTACGTTTCACTGTTTTGAATTAGTTGGGAGTTATGCATTCAGTAAATGAATTGTCTGGTCAGTTTAGGAAATGAAAACAGATACTGCGGTAAATTATAAAGTAGTGGCTCCAGGTTTCCAAGAAGAAATAGTTTAAACTCTGTGTGTGTGTGTGTGTGTGTGTGTGTGCTTGAATGTAGGTGGGTGGATGTGTGTGTGTGTGTGAGAGAAAGTACACATGTATTCACAAGGGTCTGTTTACGTGCCTGTGCATTAATAACTCACAGTTTTTATGTGACTCATTTGTAACCTTTCACCATTGAATTCCAGGTCTGTTAACTGTGGTGGGAGTCCAGTGCACTCGCTCCCTGCACTGCTTATTCTTTTTCCTTCTGATGATCAAAATAAGCAATTGTGGTATCTGTACACCTTGACTTTAGATCAGTGTGAAATATTGGTACTAAGCTAGTGGTTTTATTTTTTTGTCACACATTTCAGCACATTAAAAAGTTCTCTGCTGATGACATTTAAATGTCCTTTTATTGTAGATTAAAACCTGAAGAATAATTGAACATCTTCCTGTGCAGTAGATTGCAGGATCACTCTTTTTTTTGGGGAGGGTAGGTTCTTATTACTTTGTTTTTATTGTTGACCCATTTTCAACACATTTAAGTCTCCTACAACCCACAGGTGAGTCACATGTCAGGCTGAGAAACACTCACTGCCTGTTAAACCAGTGTCTACAAACAGACATTATTGTTAGTTAATCCCTGTTGTCTAAATGAGTTGTATCCCACACACAGGCCTCTACCAAGAATGGGCTTTTCCATCTCGGACAGGTAATCATCGCCCCCACTGGGGGCTGCTGCTGTGCAGCTCAATCATCCGTCAATCTCCCCCTTTTCCTCTCAGTCTGCATTAATTACGGCAAAAGGATGGACAAATCTACGGGTCTCTTTAATTTGAAACACAAACCTTCCCTGGTTCTTTCCTGTTGTCACATCAATCCTCCTCTTCCTGTGTCTGGCTGAACGTGGCTTCTATCTGGTAGCAGTGGATGTTATTTTTCCTTGCTGGGTTCACGGGTTCTTTTCCTATGAAGTGATACCAAAGGCCTGTCCATAAACCCTGAGCTTTTTGCTTGGACACCTGTAGAGATCTGTGCTGATTCGTAGTGAAGATAAAAGCACTGTCACCGCATTAGTCACATCAAATTAGCAAATGTGATATGATCATTTTAGTAAAATGTATCAGAAATTGCTGAAACATGATTAACTATTTTGCAACCATCTGAGATTTTCAGATCACCACAGGTGTCCATAAAAAAGACTAGAGGTTATTTCTGGATGGAGCTGTCCATGAAATGAAAATCTGTCTCTTTCTCTCTGTTTATGACAAACACAAAATGCTGGCAGGTCCTCTGGTGCACTAGATAATTGACCTCAACATTGTGGTTTACCCCTCTTTTCCCCTGCTGGAAATTTCTCCCCAGACACATTCAAAAACCTGTTATTTCTAAAATTAAGCTGCTGAATGTGACCTTTTTGTTTTTCTTCCCTAGACCAGAGATGATTTCCTGGGACAAGTTGATGTTCCTCTCAGTCATTTGCCGGTGAGTTATGTACATCTGTGTCTGTGTGTGTGTGTGTGTGTGTGTGTGTGTGTGTGTGGCCAGTTTGACAGTTAAAACCGTTTTGAATACTCAGCTGTTTTTTATCTTCAATTTTGCTCTGCCTGATTAACCTATGTGAAGGTCAGACAAAAAGTGTGTTTGTGTGTGTGTGTCAGTCTTGAGTGTGAGAAAATGCTAGCCACACAAGTAGTGTCTTGTGATCAAACAGCTGAGCCCTCCGAGGGCTGTCTACAATATAAACAGAGGTGAGTGTCCTGAGGGCGGGCTACCCTCAGAACTAATGGAAAAAGCCATACCAGTCAAATGCACATATTCACAGGTACACTCGCTTGGAAACTGTTGACTTCTGTGAAATAACAGATTTAAAAAACAACAACATACAGAACCAGTGTGTGCTGCTTGGGAATATTTATGATATAGATTTGATGTAAATGAACAGGACCTGAAGCTCATTCTGAAGCAGCAGCTCCTTCGTTCAGTTGGAAACTGTGGTTGTGGCTCTTTGAAGTTCTGTCTAAGTTGTGAACCTTAAAAGCTTATCAGTAAAAGGTGCGAGGGTTAATTATTAATGTCCTGTTTGGCTCCCATAGGCCCAGAGAATTAGTAGCAGATAAAAGCTGCAGCTGAGTCATCTCGAGAGGTGAAGTGAGTGGACAGGGTAGAGGATGTTGTGTCCTGATGCAGCAAATGCTGAAAATCTTATTTTAGTCATTAAACAAATTGACAGAGCTTGAATAAGCTATTCATTTGCTCTTGTAGATGGTGTGATGTGTGTTTTGTGCATGACTACAGTCTTATTCACAGTTACTGGACATTACTTTAGTCATCAGCTTATTCTACGTTTCTCGTAGCTACTGTTCTTTTACTTTTTATGAATCAGGTCAGCAATTCTGACTCATCTCAAGCAATCTAGTAGCCAAACACAGTTTCATGAACCTGATGCTGATGTACCAGTTATAAAACCTAATAGCAATTCTTAATATCTAAGATCTCAAGGACAGTTTGGCTCCAGCAACTTCATCATGTCTTAATTTTTTTTTTTTTTTTTTTTTTAAACAAACCTGTGTTTGAGATCGCTCTTGAGATATGGAAACTGACAGTCTGATCCAGTGGTACGTTACAGAGCCTTATGTGGTGAGCAGCCAGTGTGGACTGGTTTGGCCCTTCCAGAGAGCAGTGGGAGATTGCTGTGAATTACAAAAGACCTTTTCTGCTGTTCAATATGTAACAGGAGAAGCTCAGGATTGCATAATGATCCTGGGGTGGCTGTGCAGAGGACTGTTGCTGTGCTGTAAACTCATGAGTGATATTTTGATACCATCTGACATGTGTATTTGCTTTTGTGTACAATTGATTGCCGTCAACAAATATCTCCTCTTAATTTGCAGACGGAGGACCCTGCCATGGAGCGTCCTTACACATTTAAAGACTTCCTCCTACGGCCCAGAAGGTCAGTTTCTTTCGGAAGTAACAAACAGGACGTGACAAGTAAACAGTGACAATAGATACCAGTAAAGTGAGTTCTAAGGTTAAATTGTGTCTGATTTGCCCCCATTAGCAAGAAGATAGACACTGACAACTATTATTATAACTCACAGTAACTTAAATCATGGCTTGCAACACTATGTAGACTGGTGTCATTTTGGGGTCAGTCGTACACTGAAGGTGAAAAACCATCTGGTGCTAAGAGGCAGTTTGGAAACTCCCTTCCATTTATAAGCATTAGCCTACTAAGGACTCTGAAGACACAGGCCACCTGGTTTTAATGTACTGTTTTAATGTGGGTCCGTTTCTGCTGATGTTATCTCTCCAGTCACAAGTCCAGGGTGAAGGGTTACCTGCGTCTGAAGATGGCCTATCTGCCCAAACAAGGAGGACATGAGGAGGAAGCTGGAGAGATGAGGGAGGAGGCTGAGGTAAGGTCTTGGCCACTATTGTTGAGTTAGTTTTAACTGCTGACTAAGCATTACCTAAGGCATCCTTTTTGACAGTCTTGTTCATAATGACCTGAAGCCAAACCACATTCTAGTTTTATTCTTTCCTTCCACATTAAGAAAACATAGTTCTAAGCTTAAAGATGAAAGAGAGCGTCCCACTTAGGAACCAGTAGAAATGTGAGAGTGGTTTTTGCTAAGAGTGAGAGGAGAGAGGATCACTCTTCTTTTTATTCTATTTTCTAAGAATTCCGACAGCATCTTGCTGCCAGAATCTGGTGGGAGTCTTTTCCAGGTCAGGTTCTGGAAAAACCATTTACTGTACAATAGTGCTCCTTATTTTGAGAAATAGGAGCTTCTCCTCTTTTACTTTCTGTGTGTTCTCACATGTGTATGTGTTGAAGTGTGAATTTTCTTGCAGACTCCACAAGATTGGATGTGTATGTATAAGTAATAGAGTGCTAGATCGCATGATAGGTGCTATACAGACAGTGAAAGGATTCACAGTTAAGGTGACATTTGCAGAAAAAATACAAAAATGGAAATGTCACTCTGCTCACTTCCCATCACTTCATATTCTCACTGTCCCTCATTCTCAATCTTTTTTTTTTTCACCTCTGTGCACTGACTAGCAAAAGGAAATGTATTACAGCAGGTTGACTCATGAACTTAATGTCAATATCATTATCAGAGGAAAAAAAATCTGAATTTTCCCTTTCAGGGATGGGATGAGAATGCAGACTCAGGGTCTCAGCGACCCCAGCAGCTGCTGCCACCATTGCCCCCAGGCTGGGAAGAGAAGGTGGACAACCTGGGACGCACCTACTTTGTCAACCACAACAACCGCTCTACACAGTGGAAACGGCCCTCAAACATGTACGCCTGATCTCCCTTCTTATGTGTTTAGGTTTAAAGTATATTTTTACATCAGTTTCAGTAGAAAACCTTAGTTCAGCACAAAAACTGTACAATAGACCTAAACAGTCAATTTTAAAGTGTACATTTTATTACACAGGTTGACTATTAAACTCACATATTAGTCAGGTTCTCGGCTGACAGCCTTATTATTTTCTCAAATTCACTTTGGCTCATTCAGAATCAGTGTTGGGCAGTAACACAATACAGTAATATTATCACTTTTTTCATTAATAAGTAGTGTAAGGATTACTTTGAAATTCAGTAATTAAATTACAGTTACTAATCCCAGTAATACTCCATTACTTTTACACTTGGGGGTCTGTGTGCTCACTGTCTTACTGGGATTAATGGATTGTTGATATCAGTGTGGTCTCTGCAACCAGCTGACAGACGCTCTGGAGGAGGAGAAATGTGACTTGTGGTAATTCCAACGTTGTGTTGTAGCTTAGCCGGCTTGCTAAGATTAGCCACAGGTACGCCTACATTCACGAGTCACCTGATGGTTTAGTTCAGAGTTGGTGGGTGTGTCAGTCCTGAAGCTGAGGTTGGGACTTCTTCCACTGTCCAACTGTTTCATGCCTACTTGTTAAACCACAAACACCTCATTTTCTATTTCTAAATGTTAAATACAAAAGATGCTGTGTGTGTGTGTGGAGGATTTTGAGTTGTTTAAAGGCAACTTTGATGGAGCCAACAGTTGAGTAACAAGTGTAAAGTAATGAGTAATATAACATGCTACTTTTGTTGCTGAATAATAAGTAAAGTAATATCATTACTTTTTCAATGAGTACTTGCCCAACACTGTTCAAAATGAGCCTGTGCAAGTCAGCAAGATGAGCAATAGACATAGGCTGTAATTAGCTAAATCTGGCAATATTAACAGAAACAGATTTTAGCCATTGTTATTATTCCAACCCTTCTTATAAATTTAACTATACTACCTTAGCTATCCAATGCATCTTGGTTTTCATTTACATAGCGGTAAAACTGACTTAATCCAATGTTTTATGACTACTTCTTGGCAGTAATATTGTGACTTAATAATACTTGCTTTTGTTTGAAATCACCTCCTCTCTCTCAGGGATGTGATTTCAGAGACAGAGAGTGACAATCAACAGAGGCAGATCCATCAGGAAGCGCACCGCGTTTTCCGTTCGAGACGCCACATCAGTGAAGACCTAGAGAACGAGCACCTGGAGCCCAGGGACATTGACAACGTGAGAGAGATGATTACATGCATGCATATACTAAACACACACATTGAGTCACAGAGCCACAGCTGTCTCAAGTGATAAAGTCACAAAAATGCCATTATTTTATCATGATTGGGTCTCCTTGTTGCCTCTGTAGTCCTGGGAGCTCATCACAGAGGAGGATCCTAATGACAGCTTGGACCAGTCACTGCCTGGCCCCTCCTCCGTCATGACCCCACAACACCCGCTGACACCTGTCACCCAGGAGTTCTCCGAAGATTTGAATCTGAGGCTGTCACTCACCCCAGATACTAATGGCGAAGTTCCAGGGCCCAGCTCTGCTCTGGTGAGACCTGGACGCTGTAGTTTACAGTAGTCACAATCTAAACTGCTCCACATTTAGATTATTTTATTGTGTAAATGTAGGATAGTCATATTGATTTCCAGGCAGGTCTTAAATGGGAATTTTGTGTCGTAGTGCTGCTAGCAATAAAGTTTTTTCTTCTTTCCCTGCCTCCTTTTTTTAACAGGGCCAAATGTCAAACAGACTCCGTTCCTCCAGTATGACGGATGGCGTCAGTGATCAGACCCAGGCTCCTCCTCTTACGGTACATATTTTTAACCCCCCCCACATTTTCCTCCATCCTGTTCTCCTTCTTTAACTTCCTCCCTTTCCTTGTTACGTTACTTCTAGCGTAGTGAACATCCTCTTCTTTGTTCTCTGAATGCCTTAAGCAGGCAGGTATTGTTATTTCATTTACCTCCTCTACATTGGCATGTCTCAGAGCTGTGGGTGTATCACACATTAAAATCACCTTTTCTGCTCCTCCTTGCTTTTAAAATTTCCACTTGTCCGTACTTGGCAGGTGCTGCTACCCCCTCACCTTTCCTTCCTGCTCTCTATACTTTGATTTTAGTGTTGGTTCCTTTCATCTTGCCTCTGTAGGATTACCACACCTCTTCCTCCCACTACTACTCTCTGCTCTTTGTGATTCACTCGCAGCCAAGTTTGACGTATGAGAAAAACGTTGGCTCCAAAGCTGTGTGCCGGCAGAATGACCATTTCAGTAGAAACCATTGGCAGGGAAGTAAGATTAAAGGGGACCTATTATGCTTTTCCTTATTTTCAATCATATATATAATGTTGCAATGTCAGTTGTTCATATCAAATGTGGCCAACGTGTCAAATAATGAGGTAAATGTATGTAGAAGTAATCCCTGTGAGCAAAAAGCACTGGCTTCAGACTGCTCTGGACACTCGGTTTCCAACAGTTTTTTTCTACTTTCAGCGTGAGCTGTTGTCAGCTTGTGATGGATTTCTTTTATATGGTCATCTGCTCCATGCACAGCGCGTGAGTTCGCTGCTCCACTCTGCTAACATTATGGCATTTTTCCATTGTTTTGGGGGCAGTCACGGCGAGCCATGACTTGAGTCGAGCTGGCATGCTGTGAATGTTTTTCCATTACACAGCACGGCAAAGTAAGATAACTTGTTTACCTGTTGGAGGTGTGCTGGTTATCTGCGGCTCTTCATCAAACATCTCACTGTGGCTGTTTCTGCTTGTACTATTCGTCCTTGCATTATTTCTAACTGATCTGCTGAACAAATAGCTCTAAATATGTCCATATCTTGGTGTGTGGACTGGTTCTTAGCACCGCTAACAAAGCTCAATTAATTCGATGAGGAACATGTTTCATAATAGTAGATTTGATATGAAGCAGTGAAGCAAGAAATGTTGGGTTTGCATCAGCAGTAACTTAACATGACTCTGATACAGCTGCCATTCTGGAAAGCTGGCCAATCAGAACAGAGTGGGCTCATTGGGAGGGGGGGCTTAAAGAGACAGGAGCCAAGACTGCCTGTTAAGAGACAGAAGCTGAACTGAGGGGCTCCTTAAACTGCCAGTATAAGATAAATAAGGAGTTTGTTGAACTGTGAATCATGCAAAGCTATTCTAGGGGAATCCCAGAATAAAAATAAAGAGTTGGAAATGAGCATAATAGGTCCCCTTTAAGGATAGCGCTACATCAGCTCAAACATTCCTCAGAGAGTCCTGAGTCATAGCATCAATGGAGATTCAGCTCAGCAAACTGTCACAAGATCTGAATCAGATGTTTGTCACACAGCTGAGTCACAGCAGTGAGCTTGGCATTGTCGCGCCAAGGAAAAGTACAGGTGCTGATGTCAGCCTTTCACTTGAATGACAAGTCTCTCAGGACTGAACAACATTAGGCTTATTAAGAAGCCTTCAGAGGGGAAATATAAACCGCATGTGTTTGCTGCCTATCCTGGATTTATTTCCTCCGGGTGTAGTGAGCAATTGTGTGTGTGTGTGTTTGGTAGTTTGTACTGTTATATTATTAGAGTTTAAAGTAACTTTCCCTCAGGAAAGAGCATTTTCAAATCACGATAACCTAGGGAACTCTATTGTTCCTCTTAAACAGTTCCTTCCTCTGTGTTGTTTATATCAACTGATGCATTTGCAATTGTCTCTTGGATAAAGGTAGCCTTGACTCACAATTAGAAGTAATTTAAAGTTGGAGTGCGGGACTTTTGTCTCCCCCATTTGGCAGCGAGAGTAAAGGGGGGCACTCAGCTGTGATTGCCTGACACAGGTATGCAGCATACTCTCATGTGCACCCCAAACGACAGACACACAGATAGGGCCGGTAAAAACAGATATATTTTTACGGTCCACTGGCCCAAAAATATATTTTTTTGAAGGTCCCGCGGCCCACTGGGATTTTTTCCCCACTATGCCCGATGGCCAGTACACCACTTGCCGTAACCTACTGTTGCGGCTGTAAAACAGTGGAAAAATTGTTTTGAGCGTCACACGACCTCCCCGAAATAACTCGTTTCACTATCAGAATTTGATCCATTTGGTCCGATAACATCTGGGAAGTCTAGAAAAGCTGAATGATTGACGGTCAAACGGCCAGCATTGGAATGTCGCATCCGACATGATAGGCCTAATCAGCATTGTGTGAACTTGCTTGGCAAGGGCTTGAATGTAATTGACATTCATTTATATGTAAAAGTTTATACTTTCAAGTTTAACCTTGAAAGTAGGTTGCAGGTTTTTGCTTTCTCATATGGTTGGGTCATTCTTTACCGTAGTTACAGGGCTGTTTACTTCTTATAGAGGTGGAAGTGTAAATCAGATTGCTAACTGACTTCCAGGTTATATGTAGTTTACGAAGACATGTACTGGAGGTTTTTCTGCCTATTCTAAAGGACTGCCAGCTGAGTTGCACTGATATTGTTGTATTTACGACATGTCTTATGGGTTGCTTGGATGAAACTTCAATCTCTATTCTTATTTTTTCTGCATTTGATAATGTTCTTACAGTTCATGTCCGAGATTCGAACTTCTCTTGTGAACTCTCTGCAAACTTCAGCACAATAATTCACTTTCACCGCTCTAACATTTTTAGGACAAAGAAGAACTGTTTTCTCTGACTGGCATTACTGTAGCTTGAACATCATTTTCTACTTGGGTTGAGATTAAAGATGCTGCATTGGTGAGGGAATAACTTTACAGTTCATGGAAAAGAATCTGTCTCTTCCCTCCAACAGGGAAATGCCTGATAAATTCTGCGGCTCAGCCTGTCTTGATTTTTTTCTTTGTCTGTCTCAATATTAAAGTTGATTTACTTCACTCAAATTTACTGACAACACACTGCTGAAACTTTTACTTAACCTACATCAAGTCAACCAATCACAACTGCAGTTACTTTCCAAATAAATTGTACTCCTTCCTGCTGCACGTCAACTTCACAGCTTATATGCTTCAGTGGGTGTTCTCTGTTTTTTTTTTCTATATTCACAGCTACCACACTTTCCCACCATGGACCATAATCACAGGAATCTCCTCCCTCTCTGTCACTCCTCACCTCCTTTGAGAATAAATTGCCCCCTTTGTCCATTCAGTTTTTCTTCACTCAACCTTCACTGTTGCCCAAATGCTCTCCCTTGCCCCATTTCTTCCACCATGGCAATGAAATCATAACATACTGTGAACTAAAGACCATCTTCCCCTGTTGTCTACCACCAGCAGAGTTCCCAGACCAGGAGAACGAGAGCTCAAACAGTCTCAGGTGGTGAGGAGCCTATGGTAATATCTCAGTTTATATACAGTATAAACCCTATCAGTCGTACACCTCGTATTTCCCAGACACCACATAGGATGGGCTATGTTTGTCCCTTGACTAGTTTTGTGAATCATTTCCATAAAAACACCCACTTTAGTTGAAAACCACACAAAGGCCTTCAGTTATTTATACTGTTTTTTTTTTTTTAAAGGAGTTATCCTTTTTTATTTGTGGTAGTTTTTGTCAGATCCCTATCAGATGTGCTTAAGTGCTTATTTAGATCAGCAGTTCTCCCAAAGTTGCTGTGTATGTGGTACACAGTGGTATGTGTGTGTGTGTATGTATGTGTGTCTTGATCAAGAACTGTCAGCCTGGTGGTCAGTATTAAGTAATGCTACTGATCAGTGGTTCATAACAAGCCGTAAAGCAGTTTTATAAAATGTATCCAATGTCCGAGGGTGCTATCGTTGCAGATACCTAGAATAACACCACAGTACTTGGGAGGATATCATGTTAATGTTGTGATCATGTGGTTGACTATTTCAGTAACCTTCATGCTGAAAATGGTTAATAGCTCACTCAGAAAAGAAGTAATGATCCACTACATTTCCCCATGCGGTGTTTATTTTAGTTCTCCTCTCTGTTTCATTGTGTTTTGTGTTTCAAGGTTCACTTTATACACTTTTACCCACTTTTGCTGCACTTTCGCAGCTGAAATGGAGAAAATGATTGTGTTGTTTGTAGATGTTGAGAAAAATATGTGGTATGTTGGACAACTTGACTTTGCACTTGCACAGGTGGTAATTTGTGTCCCTTTCTGTGCCACTAACAGACATTTTAAAAATATTAAAAGATTCCCTCCTCATGTCCAAAAGCATATCAGCCTGTACTGATAAGTTGTCTTTGCTTTGCTCTCTCTCTACACTTGGCCAGTCTCCCTCAGCGACTGCTTACACCTTGACCACCCCTGGCCTGCCCCCTGGATGGGAAGAGAGGAAGGACGGCAAGGGAAGAACTTATTACGTCAACCATAACAACCGCACCACTACCTGGACTAGGCCAATTGTGCAGGTACAGCAGGTCTGGAAGGCTGGACTCAGTGCATGGGACTGGACTTACCTTGGCCCTCCACGTCATGGCCTTGGCCTATGTGTTGGACCTCCTCCTCTATTCCCCCTGTGTTTCTCCTCTGTGTAGCCATAAAGATTGATGGAAAGAGACAGCTTTGCAACCTCTTTTTCTGTCCTTCTCTCTGTTCCTATTCTGTCCCACTTTATTGTACGCCTTCCTTCTCTTGTCTAGCATTTTGTTTGATACTCTGGATTGAAGTGCAACGTTGTACTGGTCACGCCTTTTCTAAACCCTGGCATGGAATTGCAACCACCACTTTTCCTTCCCTTTTCTCATTTCTACCCTGTTTTTCCACTTGTCTTCCCATGTCTTTCTGTCTGCGAGTGAGGCAGCTCCACATAGCCTGAGCAGGGAGCGAGACTGCAACAGTACATGGGACTGGGTGTATGTTTTTAATGCTCGTGTCTCTCTTTGAAATCCACCTTTTTATTTTTGCTTTTTTTTCCGAACACCGCCGGTTATAACTGTTCATCTGTTGTCTGTCATCACGTAGTCTGCTCATTCTCTGGTTCTCATCTGTTTTCACTATTACTCAGAAGGAGAGGAACCTGCCAAATGATTTACATAACAATTGAATTAAAAAAAAACAAGCATGGCATTGCTTTATCTTTGGTGCATAGTTGTAGCCCTCTGTAAATGTGGGTTTACCCATTGTGCCTGCCACTTGGATTAGGGTTGGAAGTAACATTAACTTTCATTTTTCCACTACTTTATGACATTGACCCCAAGCCTTTGTCACTTTTTTCTAGTCAGATGCATAATCATAATCATTAATAATTATATTTTATGTGATATAAATGTTGCCTTGGGCCTGTATGACCCACGCTTTTGACATTTTAGGAACTGAGAGAAAAGCTTGCATCCAGACCTTTCCGGTGCAGACAGCATGGCTTATGATGGGGACAAGTTTTGTTTTCACAAACCAGCATTGCTTGCCTTATTCCAACCCAACTTAACCTCAAAAGTGCTATTCTCACTGACAGCTGACTGAAGACGGAGCCAGCACCTCAGCAGCAGCAGCAGCAGCAGCAGCAGCAGCATCAGGAGGAGCCTCGGCCCTGCCACCCGCATCCACCCCCTCCTCCTCTTCCAATGCTTCCAGCAACCACCTCCATGAGCCCCAAGTCCGACGACCTCGTAGCCTCAGCTCCCCTACTGTCACCCTTTCCACCCCCTTGGAGGTGAGAATTAGCCACCCGCACGGTCCCGCTCCACCATACCCATATCCGTTTCCTTTTTTCACTACCTAAGGACTTCTTATTTCTGTTTCCTCTTTTCTCCAGTGTATACCTTTCCACTTTCTTTTCATGCAGTCCTTCATTGCACCAGCATTTCCATCCCTTAGAAGATGACCAAATCATGATCCTCAGCTGGATTCTATTTATTCGCCTTTGTGCATCAGTCAATCCTCAATTTCCTTGTTTAATACCACACCTTTCTTCTGTTACTTCTCCTTCTTTTAGGTTAAGTCTGTCTTGATGCTGCTTTTCTCTCCTTCCATCTTTGCCAAACCTATGGAAATGTTAATCTCGTCATTTAATCCGGCCTTTTCTTCTCATCTGTTATTTCCTTCTCTCCATTGACGATGCTTTTCTTTCTTCATACTGCGCCTTCTTTCATCTTGAATGGATATTGAGCTGATGACTACGCTGTTATACAATGATTAGTCACATGAAATGGTCCAAGCTTTACCCCGGCTTTGGTGATCATGATGATGATGATGATTTTTTTTGTGAACACTCAGCACTCTTGGCACTGTCAGCATTTTGTTCTGCAGCACAGTGTTTTAAAGCAATAACAGTAACAGGATAAAGCTGGTGCAGTAAATCCAAGATGGTAGATTTAGTTACCACTGGATGAGTAAAACTGATAAATTATTTAAATTGATCACAGGTCCCAAATGATTGTTGTCATTTGCTAAACCAAACCCTGGGACAGCCAAATCAATGATATTGATCTTGGAAACTGAGTGTAATTAAATCCAGAGGTCATTTTAGTAACACAAAGGCAACCACAAGTGAAAATGAACATTTTATTGTTTCCTCCTGGTTAGCATTTGAAGATTAATTTGTAAGACATAGATGATGAATAGACATGAATGCCTTTTTTTAAGGAACATTTTAGAATTTTTGAAGAGTCAAGTACTGAACATTTTATTTATGAAGCCATCTTTTCTTGACTTCATAAATAAAATGTACAGTACTTGTGTGAAGACTTCTGTAGTCTTTGTTGCTAAGGTTGTTCACATCATCCGCTTGCATATTTCGGATCAAAGCGGGCTCTAACATGTATGGATGTATTTGAAACTTGTCCATCTCGAGTAAAGAACGAGAAAAAGAAGTAAAATCCTACTACTACTGTTGATTTACATAGCTTCTGGAGTTGGTGGTCTGTCTACTGAGGGGCAGCTACTGGGAGCTAACCAATCAGAACAGAGTGGGCTCACATGGAGGCGGGCCTTAAAGAGACAGGAACTAAAACAGCCTGTTTCAGACAGAGGCTGAACTGAGGGCCTGCATAAAGGGTTGATTTAAGATAAATAAAGAGTTTTTTTGAACTGTAGACTGTGCAAAGATATTTCAGTAGAGCACCAGAATATAAATGTAGAACTGAAAATGTGCATGATACTGTTCCCTTTTCAGTGGAGGACTTCAGGTCCATCAGGTAGCTTTGTGTGTGCACATGCACTTGTTATCGCAGCTTGAAGCAGCTGATTGTCTGACACTCTAGAAAACTTGTAAAACTTTTGATTTAGTCGTTTATCTTCTGTGCACATTTAAAATATATTTAGCTCAAGTGTTTAATTATGCAGCGTAGCTATAAATATATGACACAAACTCGGCTAATTAAGATCAACACATTGAATCTAAGAATACATGATCTTTTTTCGACCTACTACTGCGTTTAATGGCTTGACTCGGTGGTGAAGATTCTATGCGACTAGCAAGGGAGAAGACCTGATGGAGGTTTAATTAAGGTTTGCGTGTGCACGTGTCTGTGTGATAATTCGACATTGTGGAAGTTAAAGGAAGTAAAATACTCACTGCAGAAGGTAATTACAACATCTAGAGGAGGGTTGAGAGGTCTGTGGATTAATTAATGCAGTTCTTTCTCTTGTTAAAAATCAGATCAGTCTGTGATAAATACTGTCAGAAGAATAATGTGACGCAGGAACATTTATTAGCCCTCGGAACTTTAATCTCGTTAATGTTGCTAATAAGCTTTTAAGATCCCAGAAATGGTAGATTTTCTCTAGCTATGTGGTGTCCGGAGTAGCATCAAGTGAAGATCCATTTTTCTTTTAGCCTTGACTGAGGTTCACATCTTTCTTGGTTTACCAGAATTAGATTAACAGAGACTTCTGGTAGGTTTAAATGTTATTTTAAATTTTTTTTAACATTTTTACATTTTACATTATCCAAGAAACTATGAAGGAGTGAAATTCTATAGAGAAGCCTCAGAGGTAATATCCAGGGAATCAGTAAAAGCTGAAATCTGTCAAATTTAACAAGTGCATTTCTGTTGACATTTTGATTGACAGCTTGACATGTTTATGGAGTACATGGCATGGTTATTTATTAGTTCCCTCCTTCTTTACATAGGAATCCAAATAATTTACCCCCAGGCTCGGTGTCTGTCTATGTTATTTTCCACTGTGGGTTAAGGGACCAGTGATGATTTGTTTCAAGCTGTCAGTCATTCATATCCAGTTACAACTTTAATTTTTAATCTTTAGTCTCCTCATCCTCTACATTTAGTGTAGCGGGACTGATAATATTACACTTCTTCTTTCCCATTTCGGTTCCAGGGAGCTAACAACATCCAGGTGCGGAGGGCTGTGAAGGACACGTTCTCCAACCCGCAGTCTCCCCAACCGTCCCCCTACAGTTCCCCCAAGTCACAGCACAAGGCACAGCAGAGCTTCCTGCCGCCAGGCTGGGAGATGAGGATAGCCCCCAACGGACGGCCTTTCTTCATCGACCACAACAGCAGAAACACCACCTGGGTGAGTAAGCATGCTGTGGTAACAGACTCAGCAATTTGGTGTTACTTAAGGCAAGAAGATGATCTTTGAAATATTAATGAAGGATAATGACTTATTTCACAGGTCTGTCATTTATGATACAATACAAAATACTTAATTAATCCCCCGGGGGGAAACTGAGTGCTACCATGCATATAGGACAGACAACTGTAGGACAATAGGAAAAAGGGATACACATCTAAAGGCAGAGAGAGAGCACAGCACCATAATAAATAGAGTAAACATCAATGTGACTGTACTAGTATATGTTAGTGGTTATATATGACATCAACATATTTATGGACACCAACATTACCACAATGCGCAGTACAACCACCACCCTAGTCATCAACATCAGATCATCATCATCATCAACAGTGACAGTCAACAACAGAGTTCATTAAAAAGCTTTGCCACAGCAGATACAAAATACTTCCTGAAGCTGAAGCATAGTACATTGGATGATCCTAATTTTGCATCACACTCTCGAGCTTCCTACCCATTCTTTGCTACATGATAATTTCCAGCGAGTCAGGGGTCAAGCCAATAATGGATCCTGCCTTCCTGATCAGTTTATTGATCCTGTTCCTGAGTTTAAGCCACACCCCCAACAGAATAACATATAATAGGACACTAGTTTCCTCGTATGTTTCCTGGAAAAAAACGTTAGTTGGTACTAATTATAGATATATACTAAAATGGAGAGAAATTTCAGTGAATTGCTTGCATAACCTAGAGAGTCATTGCACAGCAGCACAAGGTCTGCCCACAAGCATACAGTTCAATATAAATGAAGAAATATAAAGTTTCCAATAATAAATTAATAATGAATGAGCTTTCAGTTGGGTTTAAATTTCCGAGGAACTTCCTCGAGAATGTGTGGAAACATAACACAGCTAACTAAACTGAGATAACTGTCTGAGACCTTTGTCTCTGTTCTCTCTATATTTAGTACCAATTTACATATTTCATTCCAGGAAACTTCCTTGGAAATTGCAGACCCGTTAAATGAGCTTTCAGCGAATGAATCTGCATAAGTGATAAGTGGTTTATATTTTTTGTTTCTACATTTGATTATGATCATAATTTGACATTTTAAGTTATCAAAACACAAAAAATCAAGGCCAGTGGTTAGCGTTGATCTCACGGGATCTTATAGTGACATCTGGTGGTGTGAAAGTCAATGTAACATTTACTTTAGCCCTTATTAAGATTCAGCTCTTCAGACTCGGTGACCTTTGGGGAGCCGTATTGTATCGAAGAGTTGCTGTTTTTATCCTTAAACCAGAGAATATGTATAATGTTATTTTTTATCATTTCGTTGTTTTTAAAAATATTTTTCTTTACCTGGTATTGGAATAATTCTCATGGTCTTCTCCATCTTATCCTTCCCTCTCTTTTGACTACTAGGAGGATCCCAGGTTGAAATATCCAGTCCATATGAGGAATAAGAACTCGATGGAGCCTGGTGAACTCGGTCCTCTTCCTGTAAGTACAGTCACAACTACATAGTTAACCTTTGGCCCAGAAAGAACATTATAAACAACAATAGAAGCAAACAATAGATTGCAACAACGCTAAGCTCTTTTTGCAAACTCACAAGTACCAAGATGTACTCTATTACTGTTCGTGTTTAAGAAATCCATCTATTTAGCCTAACTGTGTAACCAGTTTCTTAAGCTAAACTTTGAATGAGAAAAGGTATTTATTCAGCTTGTTGCACCATCAGTGACTTTTCATGTTTTAGTTGTGGTTTTAATTTACAAGTGAGCTTAAAAAGCTTAACTAAAAGGTCTGTTTATGTTTAAATTTGAAGCATGTGAATAAAGCGTCTTTTGCAGTAAAAGATGAGACATAATCATGTGATCAGACTGTATTAGACATTTCCTTTTTAGTCCCGCTCTTAGAAAAGAGGTGGTCATGGGAAGAGGCTGAGAAAACCGAGTCTGGGGGCTGTAATAATCCCTAACTAGGAGGTGGAGACTGTTTGTCACCTCCACTATTATCTATTTAACATAGACAAACTCCCAACAAATGGGCCGAACCGTTACCTTAGCTCGATGTTGAATAATCAAAGCTTCATGGGTTTATACATCTCACAGGCTTGTGTGGTGTGTGCATGTGTGTGTGTTCTCTCTTTCTCCCTCTTTCTCTTTCTCTTTTTTCTCTCCGTTCTGGTGGATCTAATGTATGCTACATCTTCTTCCACACCTGGCCATGTCTGTTTGGCAGAACCTACCAGAGGAGGTTGGTTGGTGCCTCCCTCCCTCTGCCTGCCTTACCTACCTGTCTGGTCCAGTCCGGTCTGGTCAAATGCCTGCAGACAGCCTTGCACTTTTTTTTTTTTTTTTTCCTTTTCTCTCTCTCTCTCTCTTTTCTCTTTCTCTCTCATGACCGGCATGGATGGACTGTACCTCTCCCTTCCTTTTCATCAGTATTTTACCCCACTTCCTCTCTCTGTACGCCCTCCCTGCACCTCCACCACCCCTCCTTCTGTTAACATTCAGACTCTCCTAGGACCCCTCAGACTGCTCCATGTCTGCATAACTGTTATCAGTTGTCTGAGGCACAGATAGACAAGTTGGGGAAGTGGAACAAGGTGAGATGCACTGTTAGAGACCGAGAGGGAGAGAGAGAGAGAGAGAAGGAGAATGAAGGGTGAAAAAGGGGCAGAAGGAGAGTGAAAGAGGGAGGGAGAGATGGAGGTTTCAAGAGAAACAAAAGCAACTGTATGTTAGGAAGGAACTGGCTGTATGCTGCATGTGTTATCAGCTTTTTCAATCTTGTCTCCACTCATGCAGTTGGAGCATATTTCGTAACACACATACTGTCAGTACACCCCGTTTGACAGATTGTCAGACCGTCCATTTCCCCACCCCTTTACTCTCAATCAACTTATTTTAATTGCCTGATTGCTGGTGCCGTATGAGTGTGTGTGTGTGGCCTGTGACACTGTACTGAGTGGTCACCTGTCAGTGGTGGTGTACTGGTTTGAACTGGTGGTGGTGATTTAACCTTTATGTTGTGGTCGTACCCCTGCCTTGCTGACGTCTCAGACCTGACTCAAATAGGAGAGAAAATCCCTTTCAAGTTCCTTTGTGCTGTTTGATTGAGCTTGCCTCGCCCGCAGTGCTGCGCTTGTCAGTGTTTGGACCATTTAATGGTCAGTCAAGTTCAATCAAGCATAAATTAAAAAAAAAGGAAAAACAAAGTGGATGGATTTAAATTACTATTTGAGCATGGCCTTTTTAATGGCGACTGTGTGCTTTTATTCACTCGTCCTCTCTTATGCTCCTTTTTTAGCCTGGCTGGGAAGAAAGAGTTCACTCAGACGGACGCACCTTCTACATCGACCACAGTAAGCCCACTCCCTCTTACTACTCTCTGTCTCCTCCATGCTTGTATTTGGTCATGTGTGTCTTAGTAATCTGCCCTTCTCTTTGTATCATCAAGGTTACTTTTTATAGTGTGTAGTGGTTCCAGTGCAGCCACAGATTTTTCAGTGTCAGGGAAAGCAAAGCACCTCATCCATTACAGCACCGACTGAGCACAGAGATTCGGTGGTCAGATCACGCTGTTAGAAATTTTGCTGTATGAAGGCCTGATGTAGTCCAACAGTGAATCAAAAAGAGTGAATCAAAAAATTAAAGATTCCTTATGTTAATAAATGAATACAAATGGAATCAGAGTGTATGGATGTCACTACCCTTCACTATGTCAATAAATTCAATTAAAAATTAATGGAGGCATGTTTATTATTATCTTAGTTGCAGGTAAAGTGAAATCCATTCACTAACGATTATTTTGTTTATTGATTCATCTTTTGATTAATTTATTAATTGTCTAGTGTATAAAATTTCAGAAACAATGTTGACAGTCTACAAAATACTTATGTCTAAGAGTCCAAAACCCAAATAAATTAAATCTACAATGATATAAAACAGAGAAAAGCAGCAAATCTTCACATTTGAGAAGCTTAAACTAGCAAGTGTTTGCTTGATAAATCACTTCAACAATTTATTGATTATTAAAAGTATCGTTGACAATTTATTAATTCATCATTTTTGCACTAGATATCACTATAGTCTCTGTGAATCCTATTATTGCCTAAAGAGTTTGTGTTATTCGTGTTTGTTTTCATCCAGATACAAAGAACACGCAGTGGGAGGACCCTCGCCTACAGAGTCCAGCTATCACAGGACCTGTGAGTAGTTTCCTCTTACTGCTCCACTTGTCGAGGGAGTTTCTACCACAACAGTGTAGCTACATGGAAATAACAAGTTCTTCTTTTAACACTGTGGTTCAATCTGGCACACACTATCATCAGCCTCAGTGTGTCTTTGCGCGACAAAGATTTATCACTTTGTCACTGCGGTTGTCTCTTAACATGCCAACACCTTCGTGTTATTCTGTGTGCCACTTCAGATGTTGTTCTGCCTCGTTGCCAACTCTCCTCCCCAAAGTTACACTCTGTGTAGTTTTCTGTGTTTTAATAAGTAATGGAATCATGTTCGGTTTTCTTGTTAAAACATTTACATTTCAATTTGCTCACTGATAAGGTTATTGATACATCTTACAGTACCAGTCTTTAATTCCTGTTTGCATTGTTTTTCGTCTGTGCAGGCCGTTCCCTACTCCAGAGAGTTCAAGCAGAAATATGACTACTTCAGGAAGAAATTAAAGAAACCGGTAAGAAGTGATTTTAAAACACGGATCTGTCCTCGGTTTCTGTGTTCTTGTCTGGGGAATTCTGCATAACAGTGTCAGCACAAAGCTTAATTTGTTTAAAACCTCACAGCTTCTCCTCGCAAAAGAAGGCAATCTAATCTCTCTTTTGATTATGCTTGATTGCATACTTAGCCAACTTTCTTCACATTGTAAGAGAGAATGCATCATTAATGCATTGTCTTGACACTGCGTGACTGAGATGAATATGTTAAATATTCATTGCAATCATTTCACATTTCTCTGTGTTTAACACTTGGAAGGTGTTCTGCAGACTTGCACGCTACTGCCCTGTTTTTTTTCCTAATGCTGGAATCTAATCTTGAGTGAACAGTAACAATAATAGTTGAGCTGAGAGAAACTTTCCAAACGCTGAAAGGGTTCAGTGTTATGCTAGATAATGTTAAAGGTCAGCAACTTCATGGGTATGCTGAGGGTAATATCTTCACTTAGTTGTTTTTAAAGAGGAAACAGATGTGTATTTTTGAGATAAAATAATGTTATGAATGCCTTCAGTAGGCCAGCAAGATATGTTCCATCCCCTGGACTTTTTCTGCATTTTCTGCTGTTGCAACCTGAATCCTGGAGTCTTCATTTCACAATAATCTTCTTTCAATAATTTACATGAAATAATAAATGACAACATTGTTTTCGAACCCTTGAGTCATTGTTTGTAGGAGCTTTGGCAGCAATTACACTTCTGTGTCACCTTTGATATGTCTAAATCAGACCTTGTATCAAGGTCACATAATATCATTTACTAGAATAATTTAATAATTTTGCCTGTATTTAACACAGTATTGTATTTTATTTGCATCAAACACAGTGTTGCCAACTTTTCTTTGTGAATTATTTCAGGCTGACATCCCCAACCGATTCGAGATGAAGCTACACAGGAACAACATCTTCGAGGAATCGTATCGTCGAATCATGTCCTTGAAGAGGCCGGATGTCCTGAAGGCGCGGCTGTGGATCGAGTTTGAGTCAGAGAAAGGCCTGGACTATGGTGGTGTGGCCAGAGAATGGTTCTTCCTCTTATCTAAGGAAATGTTCAACCCTTACTATGGCTTGTTTGAATACTCAGCCACGTAAGTCTCTGCTTGTGCGTCTCTTGTTTGTGTGTGTGTTTTTTGGCTGTTTTTAACTGAAGAGAGAGGTTTAAAACCTTGAGCCACTGAACAGGATGTGACAAGCGGACGTAGTGCTTACGCAAAGCTGATGTGGTAAAAGAACCGTGATGTATATTTGGAGCCATGGAAAAATCTCCCTCCCTATTCAAGTGTTTGGTTGGCTCTTTTCCTCAATGTGGAGTAAGGGCAGAGCTGCTGTATTGTTTCCCTATGAGACCTGTTAAAGCGTTCTTTCACTTTGATTAACTTTTCCTCTCATTCAAAAAGCCATCCTGAAACAATGGTTTCCCACATACAATACACGTTAAGATAATGGAAGTATCATGTGTTTTGTTCCCAATTTTATACTGTTCTTGGCACCATCATCTATAGATGATGACACAGTTGATTCTCTCCAAGTTTTGCCATGTAGGGTAAAGGTAATAAGAAATTAATAAATCAAAGATATCAAGCTTATGAAAAGGCAAGAAAATGAAGCATTACTTTAATTAAAGTGTGCTTGATTTAATACAAAAATAATACCTTTAATACCTTTTAAATTAAATCCACATTGTGATTATTTATCACAGCAACTTTAGTATTTTTAAAAAACAATCATGATTATCAAAGACGATGCTTAGCAACCACTTTGATGTTTTCTGTCTCCATTTATATTTTGCTCATGGTTGCGTTAAAAAAAACACTCACACAAAAATTTTAACCTTAACCTTGTGTTTTTTTTGAAGTCACACAATAGTTTTAGTGAAAACAGCAATATCATGTAATATTTGAACAATGCATTGCCATGGGAGATGTACAATGCTCCAAAACAGTGGCAGTGTTTGTATGAATCATGCAGGGTTTTGTTGCCATGGTAAGCAGGGAAAAATATGACATGCTATATCTAATCTGCTATTATCAGCCTTCAAATTTCCCCTCAGCTGCAGTACAAGCTGCCTAATTTTCTGGATGGATTAATAGTAATAAACATAACCCATGGTTTCTGTTTAGAACTATCAACCAGCATGTAAATCCCTGTCTTCCTGCTATTCATGCCTCATCTACTAATGACCGTGAAAACTTTTTATCTTTTTTTGTTGGCAAGATCGATGGTCTGAGGTCCAATTTTCCCCTGACTGTTTTACCCCCCGCCCCACTCAGCTGCCCTATTTTACTGTCTGAATTTGCTCCAATTTCCCAGCAGTTCCTTTTAAACACTGCAGCTCATGAGCGTCCCTCCTCCAGTCCCTATGATACAGTTCTCACAAAATTTCTAAAATCCGTCCATCCTGTCTTGGGTCCCAGCCTGCTTTCTGTTATCAATTACTCTCTCACATCTGGGTCCATACCTGACTATTTTAAAATTTCCAGTGTTCCTTAAAAAAAGATTAGCCAGTTAGAGAATTATAGACCAATCTCCAGGTTCCTTTTTTTTTTAAAATCCAAAATCCTTGAAAAGTTGTTATGGACCAACTCCTGAAGTTGGTTGAGGGTCATAAAATCTTTGATAAATTTAAATCTGGCTTTTACCACAAGTGTAGTACTGAGAGTAGACCAATTGCATTCGTATGCATGCAGACAAAGGTGAATATTTGATCCTTATTTTACTCAGTTTAACTGCTGCCTTTGATACCATCAATCATGCCATTTTGTTGGATAGGTTGCATAACTGGATTGGCTTTTCTGGTACAGCTTTAAACTGGTTTCATTCTTATTTGACAAATAGATATTTTAATGTTTGTATTAACAATAATGTGTCCTCCTCAACTCCTCTGCTGTGTGGAGTCCTCAGGGGTCGGTCCTTGGACCAATCCTCTTCTCATTATAATTGCTTCCTGTGGGTCATTTGTTCAGACATGTTAAAGATGAGTCATATCACTGTTATGCCGATGATACACAGATCTATTTCTCTGCCAAACCCAATAACCTGAATCAACTGTCCTTCCTCCATGATTGCTTAGCCGTCAACAAAGATTGGATGTCTCTTAATTTCCTCCACCTAAACCCTGACAAAATCAAAGTTCTTTTAAATGGATGGGATAACTTTTCCACTGCAGTTGATCTGTTTGTTGGTCAATTTCACTCAGATATCAATTCTACCACTAAGAATCTTTGACTAGCATATGACTTTTGACCATCATGTCACTAAGCTTGTCCAGTCCTGCTAACTAAGAAATATTGCAAAAATCAGATATATCTTGCCTTCTACGGATTTCGAACTATTAATTCACACTCAAATTTTCTCCCATCTAGATTTATATTTAATTCCCTCTACACGTGTCTCAGTAAAGCTGCTCTAAATCATTGGTTCAAAATGCAGCTGCCAGGCTATTAACTAAAACAAGCCGTAGGTCCCATATTACCCTGGTTCTTGCATCCTTCCACCTGCTTCCTGTAAAATTTAGAATAAACCACAAGGTCCTGTTGATAACATATAAGGCACTGCATGACCTTGCCCCAGTTATATTTCTGATTTCCTCATTCCTCGTTCCACTTCTCGACCAATATCTGGCTTTTGTCCATCTCCCGCTCCAACTGCAAGACAAAAGGTGACCGCACCTTTGCAGTTTTAGCCTCAACCCTCTGGAATCATCTTCCCCAATCTACCAGATTTGCTGAATTTTTGGACTGTTTTAAAGTTCCAATAAACGACATTCAGCCTCACTAGATGTCAGCAAACAACTGTTTGCTATGTAAAGATATAGTGAAGTGATACCGACCTGAGCAGAGAATTAAGTCACACTCCCAATGTGTGTGCTGTTATCCGAGCTTCTCTGTTCATTGTTTTGGTAGCCAGTCTGGCCGTGTGTGCATTTTAGTGCATGTGAGTGTGCATGTGAGTGCATGTGAGTCCCTCCGTGTCCAGAAAATGTCTAAAGCACCACAAATGAATCGATAAATGTCTGGGGCACTTATGAAAAACCAGCAATCACAGCAAAACCTTTTTTCAAATCAAGATTATTTCTATGCTGTAATGAATGTTTTATTAAATTAGTTTACGATCAATTCTCGTGCACTTTCATCAGATCCATTTTCCTTCATTTTTTGTAATTTGTTCCTCTCATAACTTGCAGCTGCAAACAGTATAAACATTTCAGTGAAGATATTATGTTTATTTACATTTTGACGCATCTGCATACAGAGATGAACTGGGAAACAAACCTTATAGTAGCATTTAGAAAAGGAGTATTTAAATGACTTTCTTCTTGTGTGCTCTCATCCTGTGTTTCTCCAGAGACAACTACACTCTCCAGATTAATCCCAACTCTGGCCTGTGCAATGAGGATCACCTCTCCTATTTCAAGTTCATCGGGCGTGTTGCAGGAATGGCCGTGTTTCATGGAAAACTGCTGGATGGTAAGCTGCTTATCCGTGGACGTACTGTTACAGAACAGTGTTGTATTTATTTACATCACTTACATGGAGTCTTCTGTTTTCCCAGGTTTTTTCATCCGGCCCTTCTACAAGATGATGCTGGGAAAACAGATCTCTCTTAAAGACATGGAGTCTGTGGTAAGATCTCAACGCTTCTAAAACTATTAATGGATTAATTATTTAAAAGCTCTGCAATTCTGGCCCACTTTGTTCAGAGTAAGAGGCTGAAATATATACAGTATTTGTTTTAATTTGCTTAATCTTTCCCTGTTGAAACCTTGCAGGACAGTGAATACTACAACTCTCTCAAGTGGATTCTGGAGAACGATCCCACAGAGCTGGACCTGAGGTTTTGTATCGATGAGGACAACTTTGGACAGGTGCATAATACTAGCATCCGTTAATATTTCAGTTTTTAATTGGAGTAAGGTAGTTGTATGTGATTTTGTCTTCCCTCTGGACTACCTTGGCCTTTATTTTATTGTGTTTTTCTTTATCAGACGTACCAGGTTGATCTAAAGCCCAGCGGCTCAGACATGGTGGTCACCAATGACAACAAAAAGGAATACATAGAGTAAGAACATTATGAATGTTTTCCTCCAGCTTCATCCTTTGTCTTTTTTAATTATGGTTATAGTCTTTTTAAAGAGCATTTTCATACAACTACACCATCAAACAACTTAAAAACAATGTCTACAGTATGTCAGGTGTTCATACAAATATCTTTTTGACAGCCTGGTCATCCAGTGGAGGTTTGTCAATCGGGTCCAGAAGCAGATGAACGCCTTCTTGGAGGTATTTATGTGCAGTAATGCAGTTGCCACTTGGGGGCAATGTGACCACAGACTGTGATTAGCATGCTTGAGGCCCTTAGTGCTGTGTAAGAGTTAATCTCAGCCTGTGAATGTCTATAACTTTCAAAATGTATTGTCAACTTTTATCTTTGGTGAGTTGTTCAGTGATTATGTTGCTTGAATTGTACTTTCATGAAAACAGTTTTTTTTAATTCTCTTTTTATTTTCAGGGCTTCACTGAGCTCATTCTCATAGATCTGATCAAGATCTTTGATGAAAATGAACTGGAGGTATGGATTCCGTATTATTGTATATTTATTTATCTCTTTCATCTTTCTTAAAGAATAGACTCACAATTTTTCAAGTCTTTCCGAACATTTTTTTCTTACTGAAATCATTCCTCCTGTTCATACTGGCCATTAAGAAATCCCTTCATACTGCACTTTTATTGTAAGTATTTGGGGACAAAATCCACAGTCCTCCTTGCATGCAAAAATGTATTTAATATGAGGCTTCAACCATCTGAGTTAGTCAAACAAAGTGTCCCACAGTTACAGTCTTTTTATTAAAAATGTTCCCCCTTTATGTCTTGACGGACAGTGTTCCTCTGTTCAGCTGCAGTGGAAGGATCGGATCAAAAAGAGGGAATCGGGAACAAAAAGACTGCAACTTGAAAGATACCCACTTTATTTGACTAACTCAGATGGCTGAAGCCTCATATTATCTTCAGATAAACTTTTAAATATATCAGAACAAGGACTGTGGATTTTGTCCCCCATCACTTACATTGAAAGCATATTAGGAAGAGATCTTTTAATGGTCAGTATGAACAGGAGGAATGATTAGAGCGAGCAAGACCAGTTTCAATGTTCATATGGGCACCTGACTGTAGTTTTAGGAAAAACTGTGAACTTTTCCTTTAAACCCTTTCCTCCAACTATCAAATCTGTGCACTGTGTGTGCAATGTGACAGTGAGGATTTTAATATGACACAATGTTATCTGAGATGGAAAGTGGCAGTGACTGTTGTATGCTTCCTCTCTCTTCTCCTTCCCTTTCGGCGTCTCTGTAGCTGCTGATGTGTGGTCTGGGTGATGTTGATGTCAACGACTGGAGACAACATACTGTTTACAAGAACGGCTATTGTCCCAACCATCCTGTTATTCAGTGGTTCTGGAAGGTACATATTGCTACATATTAGTCATGAAAGCTGGATACTGAAAATTGGTTCCAGTCGTCTTTCCCTCCATCCAGCATGCGACGGGTTTGCTGGCCTCGCTTTTGAAGATCAAAGTCTGTTTGGAAGAACAGGCTTGTTTGCTCTGATGAAAGAGCCTGAAGTAGTACCTGCCCTTAACACACACACACACACACACACACACACACACACATACTCGCACAGCAAATACACTCAGACAGCAAACAATACACACAAGCCAAAATGTGTGCATGTATACGCTTACACACACACACACACACACACACACACACACACACACACACAGACAGACAGCAGTGTCATGTCATGAGATTAAGTGAACTGGCACAAACAGCTTCTGTTTAAATTTGTGCTGTCCGTTTTTCCAACACACACACACACACACACACACTCTCACACACACATGCACACACGCACACACACACACACACACACACACACACACACAGGCTAGATTGCAAAACAGTCTACAAAAGCTTTTCCTGCTTTGAATAATTTCATCATCTTTTCTGTGTTGTAGTTGTGAAAATTAGAAAATCTCACAGGTGTGGGTTGTCAATTACTTTTTTTAGGGTGATGATTGATATTTGACAAATTCATTTTGTAAACCATTTGTCACTGATTGATTTTATTGTTCCTCTTTCGTCAGGTTGTCCTGTTGATGGATGCTGAAAAGAGGATCCGACTTCTCCAGTTTGTCACGGGGACGTCACGAGTCCCCATGAATGGCTTTGCCGAGCTTTATGGTACTTTTGTATTTCTTTTATTTTCTGCTTGTATAACAGTACCAGTTTTTTTTAAAAATCCTATGTTACTGGTTTAAATGGCAATGCCTGAACTTTATGTAACAGTGACACAAAAATAGTTTTCCAAGAAAAGATGAGTCAACGATGTAGCTGTTGTAAGAATTGAGTAGTTTCACAGTATACATACAGATACTGTAGATGAATGGTGTCAAACAGGTTGACCAAAAAATGTAAGATTTTTTTCTACATGGCATCAGTGTGAGAAAATAGAAAATCTTTTCAATGTATAGTCTGTAGAATTATAGCATTTTTAATAATCCATTGACTAAAAATGAAAAACATATTAAGACAATGTGTTGGCCCCGAACACAAGATGATATTTTCTTCTGGAAATTACATTTTAAAAAGTGGGGGTTCCCTTATATTCGTGGACTAGACAATTACGTGTTCAGAAGATCAGATTCTTTTTGAAAGGAGAGAGCACCAGTGTAACACCAGCTCCTACAGAGAGTGTTGCATTGTGGGTTGTTTATAGCCTTAATGTTGCTAGGCTGGCAAGAGTCTGTTTATAGTGTGTTTTTTAGAGCCAGTCACCCTGAACAGTGTTTTGTTAGCTCAATTTAAAACACTGAATTTGTGTTTTTTTTGCTATGGAGGAAATAAATTCCTCTTGGGTGTCCACCTTGAAACTGTGGTGATAGTTTAGATCTTCTGTGCTGCAGGGTTGAAGATTCTTTGCAGCAACATCCATATCTGAAGCATCGTCTTCTGTCATGGCTGCAACTGTCATGGCTGCAACTGCATGTGAACACATACAAGGACAATACACTTAATACCTTTTTATTAAATTCCTTCAAAGTCTTCTCTACAAATATTATATGAGTCTGGACAGACATGGATGTAAACTGCAACTTGACTGGTTGGCCGAGGCAGACAACCGCAAGGTGGTATTTCTAGTTTTAACAATGGTATAATGGCATAATAATTGTTTGTTTTTTCATGCCAGGTTCTAATGGTCCTCAGCTGTTCACAATCGAGCAGTGGGGAACGCCCGATAAGTTGCCAAGAGCTCACACATGGTATGTCACCGCACACACTCACAAACCAAAAAAAAACTAACAAGAGTCGCAAGTATTTTTGAAGTCTCAGTAGCTATGGCCTCGTTTTTGGATTGCCATGTTTGTAATTTGTCGAACATTTTTCCCATATCCCAGTTTCAACCGCTTGGATCTGCCAACCTACGAATCCTTTGAGGACCTGAGAGAGAAACTCCTCATGGCCGTGGAGAACGCGCAGGGCTTTGAGGGCGTCGACTAAAACAGCAACCCTCTGACTGCATCCAACCAACCAACTGACAATTAAAAAAACAAAACAAAAAGCCACAGGGATGTCAAACCAGCTGCTGTAGCAGTTCTGTGCGAGCATGTTGTACTGTTATGCCTGACTGTGAGCCACCTCCACAGCACGGTGGTTTTGAGACTGTACAGCGACTTGTCGAGCCAATATGCCTCCGTCTTTATATCTTTTCAGTGTGCGTAGGTCACTCCTTAAAGGTGCTGGGGGCTGGGGAAAGAAAGGGAGAGTCGCACTGTCTTTTTATCCACAGGCATGAACGATGAATGAGGAGAGCTGGCCCTGATACTGTACGTTTCTTTCCCCGCTACCCTCGTCCTGTGAAAATCTACAGTGCTGGAAAACACTAATGCATTTCAATAGCTCCTTTATGTACACTATAGCACAGTATTTGAGCACCCTTCAGTGGAAGGGTCTTAGCATGGCCTTAATCTGGCTCATACATGCACTATTTCTCTAAGAAACTGCAATGGCACTATGATCACAACTCTCTCAAATCCTTAGACCAACACCAGATAACCTTAGGAATGCTAGCCAATCACATTTCAGGAAATCGGCCACACCCCTCCATAGAGCCTCGTCTATGTCGTGTGATCAGATATCGCCGCTGCAGCCTTTTGTAGAGTCATTTTTGTTTTCTTTTTTTAGGTAAGGATTCGAGAATGGGGGATAAAATAATCCCCAAAGATGATTTTATAGTTTTTGCCAGTCATCATGGAACCGTTTATTTTTTTTTTTTTAATTCATTGGTATAAATCTCGCAGGAAAATACTCTCAACGTATTTGTACTGATGAATAATGTTGTTTACTATTTTGACACTTCTATATGAGATGATGTGTGAAGTGTAAATCTGGCTAGTCTGGGGAAAAATGATTAATCCATATCATTTGTTATGGTGATAGCAAATGTGTTGAATAAAATGGTTTTTATTGTAGTGCTATGGAAGCAGCATGAAACTGTACCTTGTGTTTGCTTTGACTACATAGTAATTTGGACGTGTAATCGGTGTCGAGGTCGGGAAGGGAAAACTCGAAACGGGGGGATAGTTTCTCTGAGACGTTTGCATCATGATTATATTAATATTCTCATGCCTGTTGCTGTTCATAATGCTGTAAATTGTTCTTGGAAAAACACATTTTTAAGTTCTTTCATGATATATAAATATATGTATGTATTACATTTAACAGAAGTATTACTGATCAACAACACTAAAATGAAGCTGTGTGCGTGAGCGGGTGTTTGAGAGAAAAGCTGTGATTGCCACTGAATATAAAGCAGCACGTTTCTTACAAAGAAAAAAATGTTTTCTTTTTTATGTTTTGTTTCTCTCTCTCTCTCTCTCTCCTTTTTCTAACACCATTGAACCTAAAGGGCACTTTATAGATCACTCTGAGGTCATGTCGCCTATTGTATGTCTTGTCATTAACTTGAATGTGATTCTTTTTTTTTTTTCGTTCAGAGCACTTACCTGGTGCAATATAAATAGTCTGTAAATCTGGGCTGCTGCTAAGGTAGAAAAAGTTGACAGAAGTGAAGCAGAGACTTCACACCCTTTAGTATTCTGTTTTTTTTCTCTTTTCTCTACCTTCTCCTCCTCCCTTGTGTTTCTTCCTCCTGTGATCCCACCACTCAAACTGATTCAGTAAAGATTAGTCCCTTTTTTTAGAGGGTTTCTTTTCTTTTTTTAATGAATGACAGAAAATATCACTTTTGTTAAAGATTCCACCACTCCCTGCAACTCTTTGTGGTTCATTTAACTCCAGTCAAAAATAAAAATGAAACTTCTCAGAATGTGTTGTTTGTGTTCATTGAGACTGAGACCTTTATTTTCCTCATACCAGAAGTAGAAACTTTAAGGATTCATAAAAATATATAGTATAGATGTAGGTAGATTGAAAGTCAGTTATTATGGCATGACATGGCATTGAATTAGATTGCTGAAATTTTAAATGATAATTTTAACTACACTTTTGAAATATTAATAAATATAAACCCAAATTACCCTAACAGCCACTTAATTAGTCTTTTGCTAATTCACTTAAATATAGGCAATTATTGCCTGTTCATAATGATCTAAACAAACCTTTGTGCCTATATTCAGTGCTGTTTCTACATTCAACCATGTCTGACTGAAAATGTGCAGAAATACTATAATGCCACTAAGTGTAGCAGTTCTATAGCTAGGAATTTGAACATGCTTTTACTTGTGCCAACATGTTTGTTTCACAGGAGTTTTTTAAAAAGTACTGTTTTTCATTCATCCACATTACACTTGGATTCTTTAAATTCATTCATTCATAACCTTTATTTAAGCTTGAATCATTGAGATTGCCCTCATTTACATTGACATCAAGTTAACAATAGCACAATAAATAACAATAAGATAAAACATACACACACAATACATAAATAGTTGGTAAAAGACAGGCTATTAAATCAAAACAATTACATGTTGAGATACAGTGATCCCAGGTCATTGTTTTAAATTGCACAATTGCAAGGGTGTGCTGCAGTTTATTCCAGGAGCTTGGGGCACAAGAACTAAAGGATAACTTTCCCATTTCAGAATAGACACGTGGAACCTGGAGTTCAAGCCAATCATTAGAACGTGTATGATAAAGACCAAGGTTCCAGTAATGTAGGGTGGTAGTTTCCCAAAAAGAGCGTTATAGATAAACAGATACCAATACTCGTTGCATCTTTCAGACAGAAGACCAGCCAGCCTTGTTATATAGGATACAATGATGAGTATGATAACTATCACCTGTAATAAAACTAAGGGATGAGTGGCATACAGAGTCTAGGGGCATAAGTGTGGAGGCAGAAGATTGCCTGTAGATTACATCACCATAAATCAGAACCGGCATGAAAACCGCTTTGATCACCCTCTTCCTACTACACATTGGAAAGTCTCTGTTTCTGTAAAAGTAGCTGACTTTTGGCTGCAGTTTAACAACAAAGTTGTGCACATGATATTTGAATGTTAATTTCTTATCTAGCCAGATGCCAAGGTATTTATATTCTGTCTCTCTAATCAATGTTATATCCATTTATAGTGGATATATGCAAATCATTATGAGCAATATTTCTAGAACATCAAGAATTTTGTTTGCATTAAGAACATTGAGCTTAATGAATGCATCTTGAAGGACATTGAAGGAGACACAACTTTTCAGTGGCTAATTTTACAGAGTCAGCAATACAGTACAATATGGTATCATCTGCGTAAAAAATAAACATGACAACCGTCAAGGGAAGAGGCAATATTGTTGATATAAATCAAAAATAGCACAGGGCCTAAAACTGATCCCTGAGGGACACCTTTTACAATTGGCAAGAATTCAGACAGTATTTCCCATTTTCACATGCTGTGATCTGCTGGATAAATAGCTATGAAATCAGTTACATGTACTTATATCAAAGCCGATACTGTCAAATCTTTGCAGAAGGAGAGAATGATCAACTGTGTCAAAAGCTTTAGACTGATCAACAAAAATGGCAGCGCAATGTTTCTTTATATCCAGGGCAGATACTATATCATTTATAAATAGTGTGGGGGCTGTAATAGTGCTACACTTTGCTCTGAAGCCAGACCGGTGTGGGCTTACTACAGAGTTCATTGAGAGGAATGCTTTAAGTTGACTATTTACCAATGATTCTAGGATCTTTGCCAGGCAGGATAGCTTAGAGATTGGTCGATAATTATTGAGGTTACTTCTGTCGCCACCCTTATGTAAGGGAATGACACGTGCTGATTTCCAGGCTCTAGGAACTGTGGCTGTTGAAATAGAGAGATTAAAGATATGTGTTATTTGATCAGTAATGATTGGAGCAGCTAGTCTCAGGAAGAAAGGTTGTAGTTTATCCCCTCCTGTTGATTTCCTGGTATCCAATCAATCCATCCAACCTCAGCATAGTTTCCTCTCATCCAACATTTGTCAATAAAATCAATTTTCAAAGGGCCTGTCCTGAAAAATTAGTGAGACTTACAACTCCCTGTCTCTTTCTCTTTTATGTATGTGTGTGTGTGTGTGTATGTGTGCACATGTCGTGGTGAAGGAACCTCAGTTCATTCACATAGGCAATCTAGGAGTTATCAGCTCCAAGGACAAGCAAATAAAAGCCACCCTGCCAGTACGGGGACATTTTATCAAGCCCTCTTACCTCGATCTAGGCACAAACAGACCAACATTCCACCTGTTTGAAAAAAAAATTGTCACAAAGTGCATAAGAGAATAAATCTGTGGTGTGATCTTTTGCATATAAGTGGACTTAAATGTCAACATAACTGTTAACTGAAGTTTTATTTGTTCATATGCAAAGAAAATGAATCATAAGAAAGTTCAAACATATTTCTTTGGTTTCCTGTAAAAGATAAGCCAGTTCTAGTAAAGTTGAGGTCTAACAGTTTGATTTTTTACAGGCTATCAGTCTCTTAGAGGCCTTTGTTTCGTACACGTCACAGCACTGGCCCTGATGAAACCCTGACTGGAAGTTTAAGACTGCTGAAGCTTACAGGTTGGACCAGAAGAAAAAACATAAGTTACTCAAATAATTAATGTTTTCAATTCTAATGTGGTTCTTCTGCTAAGTTTCTATATGTGCAAAACTTTAAAACCTTAATTTTGATGGTCATTCTTTAATAATATCGATGTATCATAAGACAGGAAAATCTCTAGTATCATTACAGTACTTTAAGATAGTTTTGTTTCAGTTTCCACAACAGAGTTTCAATGTGCAAAACCCAATGAAATTATCCTTGTGAGTAGGATTTTTTCCTTTTGATTTCTTGTCAAAATGTAGCATTGTATTGAGTATCTGTTAAAGTACAGTGACTTGGATTAATTTATTGTGGTTTAGTGTAATTTAGATGATTAAGCTTACAGGTGATTGCAATATCCATGGTTTGGTGTCTTAAATAAAAACAAACATTGAGAAAGAACAGAAAGAGTAAATTACAGTAAAGCAGTGTGGTGCAATCACAGTCATTTTTTCCCTGAAGGCTCTAGAGTCCGACTTTTTAAAAAACCATTCTTACTCTTCATCATTACAGTGCATCGATCATTTTTTGTTGCTATTTGTATAATCTTGAGGAAATGACCACTGCACAAAGTTGTGATGCTCTGACAAGCTCACTGTGTGATGTGCAGTGTTACCCGATTTAATACAGATATTTTTAATTTCGTTAGCTGTGTGAATAAATTTAGGAGTGCAACATTTTGAGTGTTAAAGAGCTTTGCAAATTGAAACTCTTGTGAGCCAAGGTGATTGTAAAATAATGTAATTCTAATAACTTCAGTAAGTGCATTTTCCAGTTTATCATAGACAGATATGTATAGTAACCTGTAGTGTAATGGACTGTGTGTAACGCTGCAGAGGGTGAAAACTGAGCAGAGTGACACTATCTGACCTCTAGTTAAAAGGATGCTATTTCATAATCTGCCCTATAGGTGACAGGATTAATTATGAAACTAGTCCTTGGGCACATGGCTAGTTAGTGCATCGATTGACTATTTTTTTTAACTTTTCACTAGTAAAAACTTGCACATTTACTATTTACTAAACTTGCACATTTACTATCTGAAATATTAAGTATATATGTGTAGAGCTGTAGTGAGTGATATGAGTTTGACAATAGAGAAAGCAGTTTTTCTTTAACAGTTTTTGCTTAGATAAAGACAATGAGGATTTGAACATAAGTAAAAAAACAAATGACAAAAATGCAATTGTGTTAAGTCTTTGGCTTGTTGTGATATTTACTTCACGAGTGTCTAATTTTACTTCTTATCCTGCCTGCTCCTTGTGCACCTCCTTCACTTTCTGGCCCCCACAACTCCACCAAACTCCCACATTATATTTAATCTATTTTTTATTCGTCAGGTACCATCACCTGCAGCATGAAGCCCAAAAGCATTAAGTCTGTCACATTCAGCTCATGGTAACTTTAAGTGCAACCTTGGTTTTAAGGCCCCATTGCCACACCAGGGCAGTTTTTTGGTCTCCCTCTACTCCACCCCTCACCCTCTACCTCTGGTCAGGGTCGATCAATACTTCCCCTGTAGCTTATCACTAATGTGGAACTGGCTGTTTGTCCAATGCCTGCTCTGTCTACATAAAGACTTGGACAGGGGGGACAGCAGCAAACCCAAACGCACCACGGATCACCTCATGAACCTGCAGCTCCGGGACGCACTACTGGACTTTTACTGTTTGGAAAGACTCAGAGACAAAGACACGTCAGTGCGAGAAGGAATGAGCAGAGGAAAGAGAGTATCTGGTGGAAGGGAGAGCATTAGACTGACCACTGGGTGTGAATGAATGAAAAGGGAAGAGGATCCACTTTAGAAACTTGAGGTGAGTTGATTATCATCATGCAACAGGTTTGAAGTCTTTAATATTGTTTTTATTAGTAAAACGAATAAGTTACAGACTAAATTTAACAAATATAACAATTAGAATTTTTTTTGTGCCATGATAAGTTCAGAAATGTTATGTAAAATATTTATATTCAATCCACTGTGACACAGAGTCTGAACCAGCTGCATTTTCCAACCACACATTATGGAAAAAATAAGGCAAAATGTCAGAAATGTAGAATGAATTGGTGTTATCTCACTTTCCCACTTTCTACCATGCTCCTAATCACACACACAAATGCACACAGCTGCACTCATCCCCACAATCAGTAGAAAAAAACATGACTGGACTTTGGTCATTTTGGGCAAACTGTTCAAACAGTATTCAGCATTCAGCATTATTTTTCACAGTTTTTTCTGCGGTTTTCTGTACAGTTTCAGTACTGTTTTATTTTTATCTAGTAACGGGCTCAAGATCGAAGAGCTTCATGTATCATCATAAATCATAAATTAGTGTGATTTCAGTTTTTGTTTTTTTACTGCTCTACTGCAAAAAACCCCACTCACACTCATCTTGCTTTCTTCTATACTGTATTTTCTCTCTTTCTCCTTCTCTATTGCTGTTTCCATGTCACTAAACTACTTTTCTCCTTACTTTACCAGGTTGTGGATCCACCACGTCATGTTAACAGCCATCCTTCACCAGTAAAACCCCTGTCCTCCAGAGCTGTGGAGTGTGACAATGGTGTTTGTGTCCTGTGTATCAAACGCCATTATCACACTAAATAGCTACAGTGTGAAAAGGACCTCAGTGTTTTCCTCCGTTTCCTGGTTTGCCTGGTTTCCTCTTTTGTCATTTGTTTGTTTTGTGGCTTCTGTATAATCTTTATTTCAGCATTTCTTTTTTTTGCAGATTTATAATGGTTTCCTCTTACATACTATAAAGTCTGAAAATGTGTCCCCATATGTGAGTCGTATCCATAGCCTGGGACATTTTACACCACACGGGAGGGGCAGGGATAAAAATAGACATATGCAGGGTGTTGATTCATCATACATGATGTTGAGCCTCTGAGTGTGACCCACTTACTTTTACATTTGAGGCGCTAATTTGCTGCTGGACACCTTCTCCTGTAAGCACAGATAAGAATAGACGTCTCATTTGTTTTCATGCTGCGGCCACTTCTTGTGTTGTCATTCAAACTTTTTCCAAAATGTAAACAGACCATTTAACTGAAATGATTTTTTAATGCTGTATTGTATGACTGCCTTCGTCTATGCAAATGACATCAATAAACAGTGCTTGTTTTTTGTCTGTTGCTGTACTGTGAACTTTTGCACTCAAGCCGTTCTAGTCCTAAAATTCAAATAATGGACACATGACATTCATATTTCCTAAATCCCCCCCAACCATATGTGGACAAAGATAAAACATATTTGCATGCACACACACACACAGACACAAACACTCTCTAAAGCACAATACAAGACACCATTCCTCAAACCCGTAGGCCAGAGGTGCCATTACAGGAAATGTTGATTTAATTCCATAACAGAGAAAGCATCATTAAGCAGCAACATCTCTTTAATAACAAAGATCTACTGTTAGCTCACACACTGGCCTCAACCCGAGAGCCATGTCAGCAATTTGGGTCACTGAGAGTAGGACATACTGTATCATATAGAGACAGTTTGAGTGCGCAGTGGAATAACTGGCATACTATTGAGATCATATAGACTGTATGTAGATGTGGCTCTAGATGTCAGGGTAGCAGGGTGTGATTATTGGGTTTAGTTTTACATGTCCTGCACTTCTATACACTGATTATCGACTGCAGTTTGGAGCTATATTGTACCAGTGTAGTGTGGATGCTTAAAATGCTGCCAGACATTTGAACTCAATTCGACGAGCAGAAATGAATAAAATGACAAATCAATAACTCTTATGTCACACGTCACATGAGCTGAATGTGTACAAAATGTCTTTGTGTTGTTTCCAGTATATAAACATGAGCTCATCCTGAACAGTAAATTAACAAATTCGTATTATTTAACAGAATATACGTTCATCAAATATGTTTGCAGCCTTGTAACCAAACACATAAAAATGTAACCATTCATTCAACTGAACTCAAAACAATGTGTCCTCTACTATGTGTATTTTGTCACTCAACCTACCTCATAGACATTTCCTCTAATCAATTAATTAACAAGGTCATTAATTTAATGAACTTAATAGCTTGAAAACATCACTGAAGTAGAAAAAACAAGGAAAACACCGTAGAGAAAATTCATTGCACCTCGTTCATCAACAAAGCAATCTAAGACATCACAGTTCAACACTGTAGACAAACTACATCATACATCATTTTCAAGTGTTCGTTAAAATTGTCACAGTTATTCCAAAACTTGCGAAAGAAAAGTTCCTAGTTTATAAATACAGCACATAAAATCTCTTACAGAAAACCATCTATGGTGAAATCTTCATTAAATAAAAAGTATCTCTCAATTGTTTCTCAACATGAGATGAAACACACTCTCTTATGAAACAACAGCTGCTGGTTGTGTAACGTTCGCTTCCCTCAGAGTCAGTGTGTCTCCTGCATCTGGCTTCAATGTGTCCAATACTGTGGACGCCTTTTTGATTCTGCAAATCGAGGTCCAAATGTGAGTGAAGCACATCATCGAACCAGCTTAATCTCACCATTTCAATTATTACGACACCCTTAGTCCAAGATTCTCCTCCTATTATGACTTTCCCTTCACTGATGGCCCAAATGTTTTCTTTTTGGGTGCAGCAGAAGGTTGTGGTTTGGGTTTAGGAACAGATCCAGGTTTTTTGGTTTTGGGCTGCAGAGATTTGAGGCCCAGAATCTCACAGTATGTGTTGCACTGGTGTAAGGCTTTGAACTGGTCAATGAAGGAGGTGGCACAGTTTCCTTTGAAGCCCTTATATCTGAAAAGAAAATAAATATCGATACAATAATTAGCGTGAATCAGCAAATTGAATCCATCATTGGTCTCAAAAAAAAAAAAAAAAAAATACTCACCCTTTCTTGCAGGTGGCTATTCCCACATCAGTGAGCCTCATGCCCACTCCTGAAAACCACAAAAATCAAATTGATATTTAGGATTCTCTTTGCAGATAAAAGCAAATTGAACTCATGTATTTGCATTATATGAAATGTCTTCTGTTTCCCTGACCTTGCATGTCAGTGACCAGGAGGTTACCCTCAGTCTTGTGGTAGACCCAGTGCTGGAAAGCACAACATTTCCGCCCTGCCTCCGAGTCACGTCTCATCAGATTGATCTCTTTGCCGTCCTTGACCGAATACTTGACAAAGTCACCGATCAGCTCCTCCTCCAGTGTGGCGTACGGGATGTCATTGGATGGACGGTGAACCAGGTAGATGGGAATGATCCTATAGTGGAAGAATTCTACATTATTCTAAAATAACTATGAAGACAAATGTGCTGCTGAGAGTTAATGTATGTCCTGCAAACAGTTCATAGTTTATCAAACATGTCACTCACTCTGGGACCTCTCCGAAAGCTTCAAAAGACTGGGCCGCCTCGGTGTACGCCTTAATGTACTCTCTTGCTGTGTTCTGCACTTGACACTCCTACACAGCAAAAAGTCAATTACAATTAATGTATTTTCTGTATCAGAAGATCTCTATGAATGATGATCATAAATCTAAAGAAAAGCAGAGCAGCTTTTGTTGGCTGATAATAGAATACATCTTGCGAACACATTGATATAAGATCACTTGCTGTGTTATTGTATAAGTGTGTTATTTTAACTCAGAAGTGGATGATCAACATATTAAAACATAACCAGAATAACCCAAGTTTCACATTTAGTATTTCATAAATGTTTTGGGGCCCAAAGGCTTAAACTTATAATACTATAATGAAACCATACAAATTCACAAAAAGCATTTTGTTTTCACTACAAACTGCATTTTCAGCCGTCAATGCAACTCGATAGAATTATTATTTTAATTTCTTTATTAAAATTGAATGACTTTTTGAATTTTGTGCCAAAAAAGAAAAACAATAAATCCATAAAATTCTTACCAAATCTTTTAACAATGCATTAATGCCTTTTATGTAGAAATTACAATTCCCTGTTGTGCACAAAGTAAAATTTTGTTACACCTTCTGCCTTCTGAGTAATACTTTTATGTTATACTATTCCGCAGAAATTGTCTTGATCAATATGTTTGCCAGGTGCTATAAATTTATGTGGTAGGCTAATGGTATTATAATTGTGTTACAATTACATTTGAATTCATTCCATTTTCATCATTTCGTGGAAGAAAAACTATACCATGTAAAGTGACACTTTATATCACTGAACATCAGAGTCCCATGACGTTCTTACCTCTACAGCCAAGTTAAAGTTCTTCTGAATGAGCTCATCGCTGCTCTTGGTCCCGTAGCTGATAGCGTTGTGTACTTTGAGCACACAGGAGTGTCCTGGTAGTAAGACTGGCACCTGGCCTGTCTGCAGCTTGGTCCGGAAGGCCCGCCGATGCATCCCCTCCCCAAAGTGGGCCTTTTCAGTGATGATGCTGACAGGATGGTTCTCTCCAAAGTATTGGTCAGATAGGAAATCATCTCTGAACATCAGCTTGGAAAAATGGATATCCTCTTCTTCATTCTCCACCTCTAAAGGTGCAGCTGGGAAAGACAAAGACAGGAAGAATGTGTCAGCTGTTTAGCAGTGTCAAGCTTTTAAAACTCAACAGTGCAACATAATAAACCATCAAATTGTTCTGAGATTATAACTCACATGAGATGGACTTTGGAGATGGAGGGATGACAATCTCACTGAGCACTGTAAAATAGTTTTTTTTGATTAACTAACTTAAAATGAAGTTTGACACACATTTTTAACTGTAGGTCTACATTTTTCTTGACCATGTCCTACACTTATCATTATAGTGGGCAGTTATGTTTTTTATACCTTCATATGTGAGCAGATAGTCCAGGGTGACTGATCCATGTAAGCTGCTGAGCCGACACTGGTACTTGCCCAGGTCTTTATGAGAAGCGTTGGAAATGGTCAGTGACACTCTGCTCTCGTCCCCTGCACTTCAGAGAGAGGTAAAATGTCACAAAAAGCCATATACTATACTATGACCTCTGGCATTAGATCTGAACATAAGCTGAAATTTTGATTTATCGTGACATGTATTAATTACACATTATGGCCACCCAGGATCCTTTCTATGCCAAAATATTTATTGTGTCGGCTAATATTTTACTATTTTGGTTGCTTCTCTTCTTGAGGAGCGCTCATGTTGACTGTAGCCTTGTGCAAGGTAGCTATAGATAGATATACGGAGAAGATAAAGGTTACACACTGGCAGCCACCGACTGCTGTGCAAAAAACAGGAAGACTGTAAAGGAAGGATATAAATAAAACCATATCTATTCCTGCATTACTGCATAACAAAACTTTTTCTAATATCTAACACTAAATCTTATTGCATGCTAACATGCTTTAGATAGGCTAAGTGATTTCCAACTAGGGGTACTTGTACCAGGGAGTACTTCTGTAGTTGCCAGAGGGTTCCTGGAAAGATTGAAGTGTAGCTTAATTCATTTGAAAAAATAGAAGTTATGATAATTTGATTTAAAAAAATCCACACATTGAGGTAGCTGTAGCACCTGTACACCACGTGTAGCAATGGAGAGTGCTGAAAACTAATTAGCAAGGAGGCAGGTAAGTTGAAATTGTTAGCATTAGCAAAAAGGTAGCTTAATAAATGGCTAAATGGCTAAATAAATGGCTGAAATAGTTAGCTAAAAGTAATGATGGTCATAGTAGTTAGCTAAAAGTAATGGATAAACAGCTGAAATTGTTTTGTTAAAAATAATGGATAAACATCTGAAATAGCTAAAATTAATGGATAAACAGTTGCAGTAGTTTGCTTAAAATAACAGTTGAAATAGTTTGCTGAAGGTAATGTATAAACAGTTGAAATAGATTAATAGAAGCAATGAGGAAATGGTTGAAATGCATACAGTATTAGCTAAATGGTTAAACAGTTAACTATTAGATGAATTACTCAGCTAAAGTAATGGATAACTTCAGTGGTTGAAACCAACTGTCCAACTTCTGCAACCTCAACAAGTGATAATAACATGACAGAAAAGGTTGGGAACCACTTGTAGATCATAACATCACTTAGACTTAATTATGTGAAAGTATTGTGTAAAACTAAATGTCACATTTGAGAAAATACTTTGTAAAAATCATGTTGACTAAATACCTTCTCTTGATCTCAGACAGGACCGTGCCGTCTCTGCTCCAGGTGACTGTGTAGTTGGTGAAGACAGCTGCAAACTGACACCACAGACACAGGCTTTGGGGTTCTCCGCTCACTGATGCTGCCTGTATAGGCTGCACCACCTTGGGGTCTGTAAACATTGTTATATGTGTTTATCATGAAGTGTAGAATGTGTGTTTACATGCCATTCTGTGGTTGCTTCTTGTAAAGTAGCAAATTATACAAGGAGAGCTGCCTAAAAATTGCTTTTGTTTTGAGAATGTGTCAACGGAGGGGTGCTTAAGCAGAAAAAATGTAAAATATTCCTTACCTAGTTTAGGTGTGATTGTTGTCTGTTTGACCACTTCACTGTACGCCTTTCTTCGAGTTGCTCCGACATCTACCTTGGGCACTTCTCCTTTCATCTGGTTAGAAAAATCTGGCTTTGGTAGTTTAGACTCAAAATTACTGACAATCTTCCCAAACTTTTTCTCTGACAGGCGTCGCCTTTTAATGATATCATCGTTTGGAGGACTGGTGAAGTTTTTGGGTTGGTGGTCCTTATGTTCTGTATGATGAGGTGGTTGTTCTGCCTGTGAAGGTTTAAGCTGTGGCTGCTTTTTCTCAGCACTGTCTGAGTGATCACTATCCTTTTGAGGTTTCCCAGCTTTAGCACCCAGCTTGGCCACGAACATATCAGTCCTTCCTTTTGCAGTCTTTGGTTTTGTTCCATTCTCTACTTCAACCAGCGGCTCCCCTACACTCTTTACTCCTGTTGCGCTCTGACCGTGTTTCTTTTTCTTTTTGCCATGTGGCTTGTTTGTAGCCTTCTCAGCTGCCACACTAGTCTCAATCACCAATTTATCCTCCTTGTCTTTAGGCCTGGCTGCGCTATCCTGACTGGTATGATTTTCTCCAGGAAGAGGAGGAGTTTCTTTCTGTTTGCAGGTCTGCTGGGCTGGGACATGGTGGAGTAAATTCTCCTGCTTCATGGAAGCCTGAGCACCATGATAATGACCAGCTGACTTATCCTTTTTGGAGCGCGTTTTGCCCTCTGAGGTGATCTTGTGAGTTTTGTGAGGCATCTTTTCAGCTGGTTTGTGATTCAGCTCAGCCCTCTGAGATTGTACGGCTGTGGAGATGGGTTCTGCAGCACTGGAGACAAATGGGTCATTTAAGTCTAAAGTGATGAATGCAACACGGTTCTGCTCTGAGATCATAAAACGATTTGTAGGGACAACAGCCAAGTTTGATAGTTCTTTCCTGAGGTCATTAATCTCCTCAATAATAGTTTTTCTCTCAATGAGGAAACACTCTGCAGTGTCACCACTGTACAAGTCCAGTTGTCCCTGTGGTGAAGATTTCTCCACAGAGTCTGTTGTATTATCCTTTTTATGAATTAATTCCTCGTTGTCTTCCAGAGATGGCGTGTCAGTAATTCCATCAGAGGTTGGCCAGAGACTATGGGGTTGTACGCGATCACAACTGAAGCCACTGTTGTCATTGAGAGACCTTTTGACACAAGTTTGATCTCTTTCCAGACTTGCCTGACAGACGAGGGGGGGACTGATACCGAGAGGAGCTAAGGGCATAATAAACTCAGGGCTCCCCCACGGTGGCTCCACCTGACGTGCTCCGTCAAGGTCTGCTAAAGTGTCAGACGACACGTGTGTGCGAACATTAATATGCAGGCCAGGTTGTGTGTCCACACCTGGCACGTTTGAATTTGTCCAAGCGTGTGTGTCGAGGAAATGAGGATCTTTCGAATCTTTGGCTCCTTCCCCATCAACCTTGGCTGGCCCACAGCTCCTTCTAGCTTCCTTCTCAGCCACCAAGCCTGGCTGGGAGATACGGTGTTCCTCTTTCACTTCACACACTCCATCTCTAAAGGGCTGATAATGGAAATAGACAAATAACAATAAAATGTTAGGTAATTTTAAGAAATTGCACATTTCTGAGACTGAAATATTTATTCAAGAATTTAAATCTTGAGTATATGACTGTCAGTCTCCATGTAGAAGGTAATATGTACTCAGAGTACAAGGATTAATATTACTAAATGGGTAATTATGTTAAAGGTAGATTCTGCAGACATACCATTACAGATCTTTCAAAACATACCTTTCTATAGAGCCACAAAGCAGACGATTATGAAACACCATGCTTCTATATCCAAGCCTACAGTCCATACGTCCTGCATGCTGAAACCTACTGAAACCTAGAGTGTCACTGTTATAGACTGGAGCTCCAGCATTTCCTTGAGTACCCAAGCCAATCAGAAGCAGACTCCTAGGCCCGTGGACCTGTTGGCGTCCTGATCTTGGGTTTTAAAGGAGATGCGGTAGGAATGGGTGTGTTAAAGGGTGCATATGAATAGAGAGAGAGGGAGCAAGGGAGGGTCGTGTTTCAGTTCTCAGCTGTGCTCTCCTCTCACCCCTCTACCCTGACACGCCACGGATGCATGCTATTATCATTGAACTCTTAGCTATTATTAGATGCCATTTATGTCCATCTGAAGTTTTCTGCTCAGGGACTCTTGTTTCTTCCAGCACACACAGCTGTCAGTCTTTGAGATTGGAGCCAAAGGACTTATCCAATAATACAGACTCAAACCTGGGTGACAGTCCTTGGGTGTAAAATGAATGGCTCCAATCCAAAGCAAGGTGACAATAGTTGTGAGTCCTCATATGTGGTGACTGACTTTTATGGATTTCACTCTCAGGAGTGCTCAACGTACCTCCTGACTGGCTATCAATACTGTAGGTATGACAACACTGACAAGGACAGGAGTGGGAATTTCTGGCTGTGTTTCCAAAGCACATGACTGATATATCTGTTGGCCATCACAATTGATGTGAAGGTGATTCCTGTTCTCTCTATCGTGAAGGGTGAATCTTTCCACTGCTCATTCTCTGCTACACATTTGAGTGAAAATGGTGCCTGTAATATGTGATTGTGTGTGTGTATGAGAGACCAGGAAAAAACATATTGTCCCCAAATTCTGTTGTAAAACTAAATACACCAAGCATAGTGTGCACTTCCACCTGTCATACATGTTTCTAAATTGCACAGGACAATAAGCCTAAATCGTGCCATACCAGAGATAATAATCAATATAATAAATCATCTTACCTGTTCAGTCGTTAGCTCTGCGGGTGCATTTTGTCTCTCCAAATCTGAATCCTCTGTTATATTCAGTATGATTGGAACTTCTTCATTGCTGATGAAAATGTCTGTCTCGAAAGACTTGGCATATCCACCAAAGTGAGAGAGATCCAAGTCAGAAGAGGAAGTAGATTGAGGGATGAGTGCAACTGTAGACACATCTACACTGTATCCTCCAGGTGAGGCCACCGTTGCAGCTGATGAGTGTTTAAGTCCATGGTATGGAGAGATCTTAGCCTGGCTGCTGTCGATTTCCCCTGGCTCCTTTTTTTCTTGTATGGAAGCTGTTGAATCACACAAGGATTCAACACTGTGGGAATTCCCTCTGTCTTTGAGCTCCGGTCCTGCAGTGTCAAGGCGGAGAGAGAGACAGCTTTGTCCACAGAGGACGGAGCTCTCTGGGATGTTTTGTGCCTCTAGAGGCTTATCCTGGACACCCATGTGTGGCGGCGTCTGCGACTGTACCTGCACTGATGACTCCTGACTCTGCTCTTCTATAGATGTCTCTGTATCTGTGTGAGTATTTACCTCTGCTAGTGCCTGCGTCAATGCATCAATCTCTGCTCCTATCTCTGTGAAGGCAGCTGTGATGTCCTCTGGTGGAGCTGTGATGATCCCAGCCCAGTCTGAGAGTGCACTTGCCCAGCTGTCCACTGACGACCACCTCTCAACCGGTGGGCCCCAACCTTTGGTGTCATCCCTGGACCAGCCAATCCTGTCGCTACCATCAGGGTTGTAACCTGATACTTGTGTTTCCCCTGGGGGAAAAGATAAGTTACTGGTGGCCGAGAGCCCTCCTTCCATCACAGTATGACCTGTAATTTCCAAAGAATCCATATCTTCCGTATCCTCACCTGCCAGATACTGGGAAGCGTCCAGCCACAGATCGAATGGGCTGTCACTTCTCCTTGCTTGGGGGGTTAAACCACTGACCTCTGCTTTCCCTCGTCTCGCATCATTTACTGACGTCAAGCCTGCCTCACAGGCATCCACAGCAGGTGTTCTTAGCCCTGTATGTTCGCTCACGTCTGACTCATAGTTTACCATAGCCCATTCCTTAGTAGAGCCATGAATATATTGTGTCACTACCTCTGCTGAATCACACATCAGGACATGTGTATCGCCATCACGATCTGCCTCTTTTCTCTCTGTTTGCGATAATGATGGGTATTCGGGACATTTAATCTCCTGGGGATCTACGGTGGTGCTCAGGATGAAGTCCTTTGTGTCATTTTCAAAGATATAAAGCTCTGACATAGATGCTATAGCTGTATCACTCTCCAAACTATCTGACTGATGTGATAACGACCTTAATAGATGGGTGGCTCGACTGTATTCAGAGCTGGAGCAAGAGAAGGTCTCATTGACAGGCTGCTCCGTCAAACACTCTAAAGAAGATGACGTGGCCCAAAAAGGTTGAGGTGTAGTATTTTCCTCTATGAGAGGAAGGGAAAGGGCTGATTCATGTTCAGTGTAAATCTCAGGTGATGGCGAAATAAGGTCATGTGAGAGTTGAGGTAAATGAGGTACTGGTTCTGATGAGCCAAAATAGCCATGAACCCTGAAATCATCATCCTTTGGTGTGGGCTCTGAGCAAAGTGAGAAACACTTTGACATCTTATAGCTTGATGATAAAGGATTCAAACAGTCTGAGTTGGTGCTTTTCTCCTGAGAGAGGCATTTGGAAACGTTTGATAAAGGCTTAGTGGATTTGTCAGTGGGGTCTGCGAGATCTGACACAATCTCTATTCCTGTCTCGTATGCAGACTTTGTATGCAGAGGAAGAGTGTCTAAATCCCCAGTTTGACTCTCTGTGAGAGCCGGTGGTGACCGTGTTTGGTCATCTGTGCAGAGGAGTGACAGATCCATCGGGACTCTCTGATGTGCTGCTCGAGGAAATTGGCAGCAGAGAGACTCCGGCTGTCAAACAGCAACTTCAGGTCAAGATTTGAGATGAACGGCACAAAATTCTGTGGACAGTATCAGCTTGTTTATATGCTTGGCTTTTCTTCTGTTATTTCCTCCCCTGGGTTCAACTGTAGCCTTACCTTACCTGCAAAGTAAAGCATGACATTACCAATGAATGAAAAATAATAATTCACAACTGAAATGTCAAACTAGCAAAGTCAGAAAATCAAATAACCTCTGATCTGAGCTGGTGATTTAGATTCAGGCTTCTGTGTGTTTACCTCCCAGATCTATATTTGAAGTAAGGCCCACTATCTCCCTCTAGCTGTCACTTTGTGTGGTATGTTTATCTTGGCTGTGGGAGATGCCCCTTTCAAATGGCATGTTGCATCTATTTTAGAAGCTTTTAAAGGACACTTGACATACCTTATCAACAGGATGTTGTTTTTACCTTGTAGCAGATAAAAACATCTGCTGTGTGGTGGTTGTGGCGTTACCAGCAGCACACCACACTCTCCATGCATTAGATAGTGTGTGATTCATGCAAAAGTGTTTTTTTTCCTTTTTGTTCCTGCCCAGTCAATATTAACAGTTTACCAGATAAAAAATACAAGAATATTAACTTCACATGCCTGTAGTTGTAAGTAGTTACATTTTCGAGAGAAATGTTAAATATCTCTGGTATTATTCACAAGTTCAAGGGACTCATAAGAAACATGAAACATCTTAAGAACAAACAATGTTTTCTTACAGTCCAGTTTCAGTTTAGTTGCTGCAAAACTATCAAAGGCTCTTCTTTCAGCTTTTATTGGCCTGTAATTGACAATCAAATATCCAGTAATAAAGATTATGTAAAGAAACTTTTAATTTATCATACATAAGTCTTCTGAGTTACCTAAGGGATTTCTACACAGATACATTCATGCACACTTGAAAGCAATTAGTCTCCAAATTAGTGGCAACCTGACTCTTGGTATTTATGAGACTTCAGGAAAGGAATGTGCTCTGTGGAGGTTTCTGTGATAAAAGTGTTGCTAAAAATGTTTGACCTCAACATTTATGATACTCCAAACTTCATAGTTTAGTAAAAGCAATCACATTTTTACTTAGTTCACAAGAATCAAACTGGAGCAGTTACTATCTTAAATGTTGGTAACCACAATGCAGATACACCTGATGAGTAATATCAGAGATGTTTCTTAATATTTCAGCTGGGTTTATGTTATTTTTCTTTTAGATTACAGCTACAATTATTTAGGCACATTAAATGTCTTAAAAGCGCACAGGTAATGTGCTTTTAAGATAACACATCGCCCGTGTTGTCTGCTGCAGGCAACTTGACATTTGTGCAGAGGATTGATATGAAGTGTTGAAGGGAAGCTTCAAAACATCCACTCTGATGTCCAGAACAAGTTTGTAGGACGGGAGCCGGTGGCAAAGACACTGGAAAAATACCAGTGCATCTTCACCCATGACCTGCATTTGTCACATTCCTGCTGCAGTGAAGGACACCTAGCCAAGCCCATGGGCCTGACATGTTTACTATGAAACACACATCCCAACTTCTAATTTTGAGGCCGCAAAACCCATTAAAAGTGAATCACTGTGCACTGATGTTTTATAGACATGGTAATGTTCCAAGTGTACTCCAGTAAAGTTACTTAATGATATATTGTACTAATATAATAATAATAATAATAATAATAATAATAATAATAATAATAATAATAATAATAATGATATATTGCACTAAACCACCTTACCACTGTACCAAACAGCCACTTAAAACAACAAGGTTTTTAATTTCTCTTTTCCTTTAATGAATCTGTTTCCTACGTGAAGATCACAGAAGCACACTGACACACATACAGATTTTCCTTGTGTTTGAGTTGTAACCTACTTTAAAATGCAATTTAAATAAAAGTTTTAAATTAAATCAAAATCAATTCTGTTGGTACAATTGATTGGTGCAATAGAAAGGGCTTCATCTGTACTGACATAAAAAATAAATAAATCTGTCAGCACTTGTGTGACTGAGAGCAAGAAAGTGTAATTTGATTTCATCTGGACCGTGTCTGCCAAAATACATTCATCCTCGGTCACACAGCTCCCCTCCAAGAACCTACTGCACCTTTAAATCTTTTGCATGTGAATGACTTGCTAGAAAGATGTGAAATAAAATAATAATAAATAAAAAATGAATAAATAAATTGATAATAATGCAAGCTGTTTGAAGATTAAAAGTCATTTTCAATCATTACTGCAAATACAAATGATACTTATTCATATTTATCAAAATTGATGCACTAGTAAATCACTTTAAGGGATAAACTTAGCTTCCTGACAAAGTGTATCATGTGTAACATGCTGCACTAGAGAGTGTGTGTTAGCAGTGTTGTAACAGAGGAAGCAAGTGTAATTGACAACATGTATCATTCCCAAAGAAAACCTCAAACAAATGTCTAACAAGCTGCCTCACAGTTGAATCATACATAATAAAAGTATTATCAACGCTTGAGGCAATAAAACAGTTGTCTTGCCTGTGAAGGGGATTTCCAGCCATGCATGTAGTACGTACCCTTTTCATAGCCGTGTAGTTGAGGTTATAGACCTATGATGTAGGTCTTCAGTATGAGCTCAGGCAGAGCCGGCAGTCTCGGGGTGTGAGTCTATTTTTAACTGTTGTCCCCCGCAAGTACAAAGTCGGTTACCTGATATTGCGGGCATGTGCCGATCTTGAGCATTTAACACGATATCTATATTTACGAGTTGTTTCAATGATGGCCTGCTTTACAAATTGAATCTTACCTTCACCGAAGTGTGGGGTCAATATTTTGATTTGAAATTTGATTGATGGAAGTGGCTTTTTTTGACTGTTTCCAGTGAGAGAAATAATCAGAAATTAGTTAAATGTTTATTTCACTCCTGTCTTGCCAGCTTTTTAATTATTTCATTACAAAATTACAGAAAGGAATAACTAGAAAATAGAGACAAACAACTAATGCTACATTGAACACAAGACAGTGTTTTTTTAAAGGGTTTATTTTTTCTTGTACAATTAAAATTTGTTTACTGTGCTCCTGTGAAACTGAGGGTCACATTTCTGGCAACATAAACGCTCCTCTTACTAATCTGGCAAAGCAGCAATGCACTGTTGTCAGGGGTCTTAACAACCTAATGAGGCCAGATCTTTCATTTTATGGAAAAATTAGTAGCAGTCAATAAGCTCACCCTGGTGTGACAGTGATTAAATGTGACTTTGCCTCTCATTTAGCCAAATTACTCATGTCATAAGCGATGAACACTAATCCCTGATGGCATAAACGGCAGGTCAGTTTCCAATAATTTAAATGGTCCAATGATTTTAATTTAGCTGGAAAGTGATAAAGATAGTCATGACGGCCTGTATTTCTATTGTTTGTACTAAAAGGCAAGAGACAATGATGCTTTTACATGCCAAGCTATCAGTGTCATTAGATGCTTTCAGCTTTGTCACATCTCTTTTAGGGAAACCGCTCTCTAAATGTTGTTCCTTAAACACAGTGAAGGACAGTTTTATAACCAAGAGTAATTTATGCCTGTTACATCATTGTTGCTGTGACAGGTGAGGGGAGCGGAGACTTACTGCTTTAAAATCATCACGTTGTAAATAGTGGTGTAACAACAGAGAGCCTTAAATAAAACAGCGATCCAAGTTGGATATAAAAGACAACAACAACAATAATAAAACAGGAAATAGTTTTATGACTGTTTTAATTTCAGAGCACTGATACCCCTCCAACTACTGCGGCAAAGCAATGTGTGAAGTCACTATTGTTGTGTGTGTGTGTGCGCAAGAAACCAGTGATGAGTTTTATGAATGAATACCCCCCCCCCCCCCCAACACACACACACACACACACACACAAACACACACACACACACACACACTACAAAGGGTCTCATTTATCATTACAAGTACAATAAACAGAAGAGGGTGAGGACACAAACCATTAAAATTATGTAATGTCTTTTTATTCTTTTGGTGCCATTATGTAACACTTATGTTCCCACACCTGTTCTTGTGGTACCTTGTAAGTCTACTAAGCAACAGAGGGAATATTATTGGACTGTTAGTGCATGTGTGCGGGAGTTGTTGCATGCTCATTTCCTACCTAATATATTTAACTCTAATAGATGTCAATGTGGCTGACCATTACATTCACTGAGTCACCAAGACAAGACTTTAATAAGGTAGGACTTGTTATTATGTAGCTGTTAAAGGATATATGTGCGTGTACAGTACTTGTGCATGTGAGTGGCTGTGCAACTTCTCAGAAACAAGACATTTACGATATCCGGAGGGAACAGCTGATGGGTCGTAGATGTCGACCAGACTGTTGGACAGCAAATAATCAGCACAGAGATTCATTGCACGCCAAAAAATAATCAGAAAATTTAAAAACAACCACTTTATGTGTTCCGTGGCGGGCGTACAGTAGTATATTTTATATATTTTACATACAGGTATAAATATGGATTTACAAAATATAAAACGTATCTGGCAGCATGAGCGGCTGAAACAGTTGTAAAACATTTGAAAATGCTCTATCAGTCACAGACATGTTACACCATCTTGAGCATGTTGTTGTGGAGTTTGAGATTGGACGTAGCCCTGTGGAATCATGTAGTCATGGAGAGAGAAGTGTCGTCTTACCAAAGCAAGATATATTTTTACACCATGTTGTTGCACAGTCTGCCTCATCCTGGCGTCTGTACTCCTTCCCTAAAACTCCCTGAACCGGGGCAGGTGGAAAACAGTGCTGCACATGTAAGAAGTGTGCGTCACAGCTACGTTTTGTTTACGTGGGAGCGTGAGCGAGTTGGTCAAAGGAAGATTTTCCAGAACCAATTAAGGCAAGAGTGCCATAGCAGCTTAACTTATGAAACACATCTCCATTAAGTGTTGTGAAAGAAATAGCATTGGCATTACTCTAACACCACGGAGCACATCGTAGTCTAAAACTACTAACATGATTCAAATAAGCAAAGTGAATGCTGAAACTGGAAATTATGGCTTAAAATTCTAGGAGAGATTATATCATTTTTTAAAAATCTCCATCCTGGTGTCAAACATGCTATGCAGAGGAGATGTTTAAAAACCTGTAAACCCCTTCACAGCAGTTTCTTGATGATGCTGATCTTGATTAACTTTTCTAACCCACAGGGAAATTGGTTTGCAGTGTGGGCACAAAATTTATGATCATACACAATAAAACAATCAAAAGCAGTCCGCACATGAAAGACATCTACAGTAAATAGTACACAACACTTCAACTCAGAGCACGAAGACGTTGGCCCGATGGATGGACCGAAAGCTCACTGAACAATGGGAGTTGTGGATGAAGTAATAAGTATAAATAATAAGCAGCAGAGGGATAAAGGTATTTCTTTTAGGCCGTTCACCAAGCATTACCCAACTTGATAACAACAATGTACAACAGAGCGCATGCCCTGCATAACTCAAGTGCTGGACTGGAAACGTAGGCAAGAGTTTTAGCGTCATAAGAAACTGGAAACCTTTGTTATAATCTCATCAGCTGAGTCAGTGACACTTGTAAATTCTGACTCACTGTCATGGAAGGTGCAGTAAAAAAAACATGGCCCAAGTTATCTGTACAGTCAGAAATGTTAAAAGGTGAGGAAGGATGGCAGGGGAATAAGATAAGCTTTGGGTCAGTCAGAAGATAGCCAGTCTATATACTCCTCAAGAGGCCAGTGCTTTACGTATTTTGCTGTAATCTCAGTTCCTACCTCTAAAATTGAATAAAATCATAACCAATCCTACAGGAAACAAGACAGGGCTGCCCCATTTATCCACAATTATTTGCACCTGCAATTAAACTGTAGGTATAGGCCATTATGTTGATTTATCCGGAGGATGTGTTAGATATATTTGTGAAACCATTAACCTGAAAAATAATTCAGATTTGCAAAAACTTTTTTTCTCTCTAACAGGACCATGGACCTGGTATTACTGTAACATTTTCACTATTATCACAGTGAAAGTAATGTGTTGATTTCAAAGCAATTATTTGTGATCTGCAAAAACTTTTTCTATATCAACCCTCTGCAAACTGTTAATAATAGTAGTTATTTTATAAGAATAGTAACCCTGTTAGCAAACCACAGTAAAAAACCTACTGCAATTTTTTAAAAAAAAGAAACAAATAGGTTTATTATGGGAACAAAGGAACTGGCAGAGCTTACACGGCACAAACAAACAGATTAAAGGATTTGGGATGTTAATAGCTGGATAGGTCTTCTATGTACTGCTCCATTTCAGGAGGAGGTAAGGCTTCTCAACCAGCACAGTAAACACATAGCTCACCACAAATGTGAGCACCAGGTGGCCAAGGAACAGATACATCTAAAAAAGAGAGCAGACATATATACATTGATTTTAAAAGGGCATAAAGAAACACAGCCAAATAATGGTAAAATTTTAAACATCTCAGCATGAGGCTTAATGAAATGGAATGAAATTGGCTGTGGAAAGCACTTACAAAGTTGATATCTGTGTAGTGGATTGGGGTCTCTTGTAGGCCGATGTAGAGGATGATGAAGACAGGGTGTGTCAGATAGCAGGCAAAACTAATGTTGGAGAGAGGAACCCAGAAACCCAATGACAAGAGGCTCTGGATGAAGCCTGGAGAATGAGAAAGAATATGAGAAACACAGTCTAGTCATTACTCACATGTCACTTAAAAAGGGATGTGCAGATGTGCTACCATTTGTATTTGTATCCATATTTATTGAACCAAACAATGAATTTGTTTTTGTATACTGCAGAGAAGTAGGTGAGGCTTAATACTCCAAATTGTGTTTTTTTTTTTTTTTTTTATCATATCAGCATTGCTATTTTTGAAGTATGCCCACTTGTAGCTCTGGCTTTGCTAAGTAGCTGATATTATAGTGTAGCAATCATTCAACAAGACTTTTTCTGAAGTTAAAATGCATTTAAATATTTTTTTTAAGTTTTTGAATATTAAATGCCATTTTCTGAATAAGGTATTTGGTCTTCCTGCTCTTGGTTTACCTCCATAACCTTCCTCACAGGCCAGTATGATCCAGGTTACAGCCAGAGCCCAGAGTGGTCTGTGCAGTCCCTGGTAGAGGGCATGTGGCACCGATGGATAGGCTGGGGTCTCCCTGAGGATGTAGGCCAATCCAACCAACACAGCCATGAGAGACAGACAGCAGAACCAACCAAGTGCTGCCTGCCACTGGAGCAACAGCAAGACATGGTGAGCACGTAAGTGTGGCGGCAGCTTAGTGGCTTGTATGTTTGGCTTCATAATATCACAGAAGAACACACTGTATGTTGTTTTCAAATTTACTCAAAAAAGGATTCGACTGTGTGAAGTGATGCTGTGAGATCTGCATCAGATGTTCTCACCTTTTGCTTTAACAGCTGATTTTTCTTTGTTGTCAGGTATATTCCAGTCAATATTCCTATTAAAAATGGCCCATATCTGGTGTAGGGTTTCACATAGTAATACAAGACATAATTCTCAGATGTCCTGCAATATAAATGAACAAACACATAAAACCAAAAACAATTTGGATAACAGGAAAATAAATGTTTAGTTGACAGCATTTATTCTCTTTCACATTATATTTAAAGTACAAAGTAAAGCAGTTACTTGACAGCAAAGCCACCTTACACTAAGACCAAGAAAGTGGATCACATCACTCCAGCTCTCAGATCTTTACACTGGCTTCCTGTCTGTCAAAGAATTGATTTTAAAATACTTCTGCTGGTGTGTAAAGCACTGAATGATTTAGGGCCAAAATACACTTCCAGACTTCACAGAGCATCTGGGACAGGTCTACTTACTGTCCCCAGAGTCAAAACTATACTCGAGAAGCACTGTTCAGCTTCACTGCACCACACATCTGTAAAAAACTCCCAGAAAACTTGAGCCACTGCCTTTTATTAAATTAAATATGGGACTATTTATTCATATCTCGCACTGCACAGTTGCTGCACTGTAATTTTTATTCTCCTGTTTAATTTGTTTTATTCTATTTTACCTTATTGTATCTTCAATTTTATTTGACCCTTTTTAAACCTATTTTAAAATGTATGATATATGTCTTTTTACATCGCGTTGTGTTTCTTTTCTGAGTGCCTTCAGGTTTTATGTAAAGCACTTTGAATTGCCTGTTTGTTGAAAGGTGCTTTACAAATCAACTTGCCTCTCCTTGCATTTCATATATGTGGTTCCTAAGCTGCTTGCATTAACACTAGATCACCATTACTGAATCTTACAGTGTAGACGGCTGGAAGACTGGCAACTGCAGAAGTGCAGTTATAACAGCACCAGCCAATGTGGTCATCAGCAGGAGGCTTCCTGCCACAACTGCAAACACACCTCTGTTCCTGATAATGAACAGAAGATAGGATGGATAAGATTACAAAACTAGAGATTTGTCTCATAGGTAGAAATCTAAGGACTAAAATTATTTTGCAATATTTTTAGAATCATATGAGAGGATGTGGACATACAGTCTGTAGAAATAGACCAGTAGAGGAGTGGTGGCATAACACTGGAAGTCAAGAGACAGGTACCATGTCCAAGGAACACACTGGGGAGAGATTGGGGAATAAAATGTTAAAAAAATATAGGTCAGTATAGATATGTCATATGTCTAAATTACTGGTTAAACTTACTATCTCATGGACTGGGAGGAGATTGCTAATCAATAGTAAGTTAGCCCACCAGTATGTCTTACAATCCATCAATGTGTCTATAAATGGGAACCAGTAGGGTCCCCACTGGACCACAGAGATAAGGCCAATAGTTAGACACATAATGAACAGATGCAGTGGTTGAATCCTGTGGCAAAGGAAAGACAGAAAAACACTGGTTTAATCATTTTGGACTTTTAAGTTAGGTTTTATTCCCAAAACAATTACACAGATTATAAGAGCTTCATCTTGTAAACTGATGCATCATCATACCTTTTAATCCTCTTGAAGAGGTAGTCGGCCACCAAACTGGGTCTCAGTTTGTCCTCAGCTCTGTGGATGGAGCCCAGCAGAGACCTGGCACTAAGCAGACCCCTGAAACACAGAAGCTGTTAGAACCAGCAACTTAAAATTCACAGTAATAAGTATTTTTACAGATACACTACATGAAATCCACCACTGATTTAAACTTCATGTGGTTTCAGTCTCACCCCAGCAGTAGGAAGGTATCTACAGCCAGAAAAACAGGCCCACTGATGGTAAACACATACAGAGGGTTGCTTTCAACTGTTTTCTTCCAGTTTTTGTAGTTATCTACAATAGAGATAAGGCAGTATAAGTGAACACATATATATGTGAGTAACTGAACATGCAGGTATGAGTGAGTCTTTAGTAGGCAAGTATAGCTCTGTCATACCCAGGTTGTTTATTACGGGGAACTGTGCAGAGTGTCCACATATAATCCAGAACAGGCTGAGAACACGGATGCCATTCAGGGAGGAGTAGCCTCCTCCTGGGATGGATGAGGAGGTGCTTAAGACACCCTGGCTGGTAGTCTGTAGAGAGAGCACCTGAAGGCACCGGTACACACAGCTTCGAGGAAAACACAGTGATCTGTGGCTGGCGTTGTCTACAAAAGACATTATTCAATGAGGTAACGTCTGAGAATATAAACAAAATCTGTATAAAGGGGGTTTGGCAGCTGCACTAGTACATCACTTTAGAAATTTTCTTGCACATTTGCAGTACCTTGATATTTGGTTATTCAAAATTTAACTATAGGTCTGTTGTGCCTCAAAATTTTAGGTTTATTTTTCATCTACACTCTGTGGATGATCTTCCAATCAGAGCATCACACTTGTCTTCATCATCTGGTAAATATTTTCAGAAAATGTGTGGGAACATACACTCACACAAAAAAATCTTAATGAAGATTGTACTTACTATTTTCCTCTGATGTGCTACTATTCATTTCGCTACTAGAGGAGCCATTGGACTTCATGGTCCCATAAAGGTTGAGTCCAGAGTTTAAACAGGAAGACTCCACTGTTGGACTGACCTCTCTCTTCCGTTGCCACCTTATTATAGCCGTGAACAGGGTAGCAGCAAGAGGAATTGCTACCATTACACAACACACAAACCTGCAGGAAAAAAGGTATCTGTTTTAGGTGAAGACTCAGACTGAACATTAAGTTTTTAAAAGACAAAAGCCAAGTGAGGTCCTGAGATGAAGCCCAGGGCACTTTCGAGTTACAAGTACACATGAAGATAAGACAGTAGAGAAGGTAAACTCCCAGTCAGATACTGACAGGCAGGTGACATCTGATGCATCGGGTGCGATGGTGTTAGACAAGCAGTGAGTCATGATCATCTCCTGAGTGGACTGATTGACCAGGATGGGAGGTAAAGGAGGAATGAGGGACATCTGACCAAACCGAAATCTCCCTGTTAAAAGATGAAACAAGTAAGACAAAACAAATATTGGAATGACTGAATGATACTGCAATGTATCCAGAGTAATTTAAAAGTCACTGACCATACAGCACCAGCGTTTGTACCTCCTCTTCCTTGCAGGAGTCAGGAACACAAATACCCACAAAGTACTGGAATGTTCCCTATGGGAGTAAAAATGCTTTGTTCAAGATCTCCTTTTTGTCACTTAATATCTAATTGTCAAGATGATATTCTATCTTATACAACTGCAATTTTTGTTGTTACCTGCTTAAGGAACACTTGGCAGTACTGTCCAGAGAAGGCGGGACTGTGGGCAGAGCGACACTGCTGCAGCAAGCCAGGCTGGTTGGCGTTACCTCCTTCGACATTGCTACCCATCTTCCCAAATGCGTCATACACTGACATGACACACACAAAAGCACCCCAAAGCAACGCACACAAGCACAAATAAAGAAACAATATGACTATGATTGCAAAGTAAGTGTGTTATCTGCTTCCATGATTCAAAATTAATATTTTTTTCTCTTCAAAATTCCATTTAAACTTCTCACGGCTTGAAACTCTCTACATCCTGTCAGACCTGAAAATGGGGCTACAAATTCATTCTTCAATTTATGTCAATTACTCAACTTTACAATACCATGTAATGGCTTAAACAATGTAAACATAAAATAATACTCAAAAACGGAAACTAATTTTTTTCACTGAAAATAAATAAATATCACCAATTTGAGCAAGAAATCCTATTTTTACTCGTGCCTATTTCTCAATATCCAAGCCAATACAGGGCTCCCTCTATATTCAAAATCACTGTAATGATAAGATAAATATGAGAAGACTCTCTATGTCACATTCAAAACAGACACTTTTTATTTCGTTGTTGAGGTCATCTCATCCCCATTTTTCATCAAGTTGCCTCAAATGAGTACAACAGCGCCCCTCTGAGTTATAACTCCTGGTCAATATCAGTCAGTCTGTGTGGTCAAAAGTGGTGCTGCACCCTTACTGAACAGAAGACAGGTGAAGTTCTTTGATTAGGCTGTCAAACAATCAAATGCAGTGATGGTGATGCCATCATGAGCTGTGAAACTGTGAACAGAGATGTCTCTGGCAAATCAACTAAGTAGTACTAACTAGTAAAATTTGAAGCCAGTCACAACAAACAATAGAAAGTTAATATAATTTAATTAACAACCGCAAGAGCTGGGCTATATTGTTAGCGGAAATAACTAACTACAAAACTGTGGCTCTGTGTAAGTCATGTATTTGATACATGCATTGATACTTTTTGTTGAGCATAAACTTTTATTCTTAACATTCAGTCCTTTTAGTATTTTGTATCGATCACCTGTAACAAGCTACTACTTTATTTTGTAAGCAAAGAAAATATATAAGGAACATGTGTATGTGCATTGTTTCTTTTTGATGTGAATTAGAGCTACAATGATTCATTGATTAATTGATTAGTTACCTAGTACTAGTAAATTAATCGGCAGCTGCTTTGATAAATTATTTATCATTTTGAGCCTTTTTTCAAGAAGAAAATGTCCAAATTCTCTAATTCCAGCCTCTCAAATGTGTTTTTTTCTGGTTTATTTAGTCCTTTATGATAAATGATGATGACTATGATGACTGTTGGTTGGAATAAAACATTTGAAGACGTCACCTCGGGCTTTGGAAAACAGTCATTTTTTACTTTTTTCTGACATTTCATAGACCAAACAAATAAATGATTAATCGAGAAAATAATTGACAGATTAATCAGTCATGTAAATAATCTTTAGTTGCAGCTGTTGTCTAAAAGTTTACTCATTTAAATGCCATCTGGTTTGTTGCATTACAACACAGTGGAACGGTACAGCAAAGCCTTTAAATTTTTTTTATGTTGTTGATAAAATGACACATCTTTGGCCTATTTTATACTTTATTTATTTAGATGGCCTGTCTGACTTGGCTTCTAAATCACTACATTGCTAAAATAAGCGCTTTGTCTTTAGGGTTCATTTAACTGGCCCTTCTAATAGAACAGCTGGCCCCTGTAATTTAAATTGGCCAGAACCACCGCTGTCTTAAACTTACTGCAAATGAACAAGTGACTACAAATAAACACACAAAAAAGGCTGTCAAACACTTACTGAGAACAGCATATTCCTGTGGCCTGTCGTGGTTAATTTCTTGGAGGAAAGTGTCGGTATCCATTATACATCTTTGAGACACATTCAAGGCCTGCGTTTTTCCCAGCACTGCACTACAACCTGCAAACAGAAGCAACGCCACCCAACCCAGAGCCATTATAGGACTGACTACATCTTTTTGGTGGAGAAGGTGTTTTAAATAACATAGGAGAGGACACGTCATTAAGAAGAACCTTGCATGAAATTCATCTTTCACGGGCTGGATTGAAAAACTGCCCCGGAAACTGTGGATCGTCCCCACCTGGTTTTCTATATCAGGTGTGAAAAGGATTCGGTTACATGAGGATGAGAGGCTGACAAAAAAGACCCAGGCTGTGATGTCACCACTCAGGATCAACATAATTAGAGTGCGAGACTTAATGATGGCTACACCTTAAGAAAAGTCAGTGCAGGGTACCACTTAGATGCCAGATGTCTTACAATAATATCAGTCTAATTATATTTGATCTTTCCTGTGAGTTCATGCACATTTTAAATAGCCTCAAATAACCAGCACACACAGCTGGAACACCTCACCTACACAGTTTCAAACATTACATTTTAGAAACATTTGTCTCAAGTTAAATGATGGGATAAGTTGCACTTCAGATAGTCCAGTAACTGAAATAAAATCAGCCTTGGCCACTAGAGGGTGAGCTTGTCCTGAAAAACCAACATAAAGGACCATGACATACGCACTTTATGATGCAGTTATATTTCAATTCTAATTTTTGTGTTCATGCTAAAGAGAAGACATAACTGCTTTGTTATACAGCTCTTGACCATCTGTTTTAGTTACGATAAGGAAGTCATTAGAGTGAGTTGTTTTAATACACTTACTTTTTTGTAAATGTTTCCTCTTTCTTATAAAGCATCATCATATTAGAAGTTAGAAAAGAGGTACAAGTGTTATCATTGTTGCATTTTTTTACCTGTTGGTGGTGAAAATATTTAAAACTCTAATTGCCACGGTCCTGCTGTTGTCAAACACTGGAATCATCTTCCCCAATCCCTCTGATTATCTGAATCTTTGGACTGTTTTAAACTGCTTCTAAAAATCCATCTTTATTTGCAAGCCTTTTTATGGATCTCCATCTCTGTCGTATGTTTTTACTTGTTTCAGTTTGGTCTGTTTCTCATTGTGCTGTGGTGTGCTGTGTCATATGTTTTTGTTCTTTCTAGTTTGATCTGTTTCTCATCGTGCTGTGTTTTATATTGTAATTCATTTTGCTTTATTTATTTATTCGTTCATATTTTTCCTGTGTGTGTGTGTGTGTGAAGCACTTTGTAATTGCGTGTTTTTAAAAGTGCTGTATAAATAAAGCTTTACTTACTTACTGTCTCCTAAAAAAATATCTTTATAAAACTGCTAAATCATCTTGCAAAATATGTTGTAACACAAAAGTCACTTGTGCCCCGGATTATGTTCACTGCCAACGTGTCTTTCCAGCCCAAAATGTATTAAATTGTTCTGTGACATAGACCATGTAGGAAGTGTGCTTGAGGTGGATGGTGGGTGCGCAAAGCATAGGACTTAGATACTGGGGAACCCGGATGTGTCTTGCATGCGGTCAAGTATAAACAACTAAAAAGAAGCATTCCTTGTTTTTTGGTCCCTTGGTGTCAGTGCAAAACAAGCTGTAAACACAACATTGACATATTATCACCATATAAAGTTGTTTAGTGAACATGTTAGCAAACAGCTGTCTACACATCCAGCAGTCATGGAGAAACATTAGCATTTATTTAGAGGCATGTTTCAGGTCACCTGACAAATTGAAGTTTAATATCCACTCTCCTTTCAGCTCTGTATTCATCTATACCAACTCCTGAAGGAAATGTCTGGCTTTTAAGCTGCTAAATGCTCCACCAGCTAGTTGCTAACTTTGTCTGTCCAACAGTGGATTTATCAGAGTGTTTTTGCTGAAAACATCAGCAAAAATAAATAAAGAAATGAGAGTGGTGAGACTGAACCAAAACCACAAAACCAAACCAAAACAGTAAAGAAAAACCAAAACTATGAGCTTAAAGATGCAAAAACACTCAGTAGAGCTGACGGCAACTGCAGAGTGGAGTGATAATTTTCTAATTCTCTTCCTTTTCTCATAACACATAGTCATTTGATCCATCTACCCATAAAGATATTGAATAGTGCAGCTTTAAGGTTTGGGAGAGGTCAAAAACAGCGCTATGCAAGCATGAGCATGAATGATCATGAGAGGATTTCTGTTATATTTCCATAGGAAGAGCTGATGTCTCATGTGCAGTCGACATCAGATCTTGCCCTTGGCAGGTTTCATCTTTTATTGACATAAAGAACAGCGTTGTACACGAGCATCAGAAATTTCTAAAAACAGCAGCAGCAGCAGCAGCAGCAGCAGCAGCAAGACACATTCTAACCAACAAACAATTCACAGACTGCTTCTCGCATGCAGTTTTACAGCGCAAAACAATTAAAGTCTTATTGTCAGAATAGAAAAACTACTGTCCCAAAGTGAATGATGGATTTTAGAAATGCTTGGAAGAAAGAAAGCAATGGGAAACAATCTTAGAGGCAGCTTTCTTATGTCAAAGTTATTGTTCGTTTAACTGCACTGGGTTGTTTTGTATGAATCATTCAGGTTCACAGCCAAGGTTACATTCTTAGAAGTTTTTCTTCAGTTTAGATGTTAATCCCAGTGCAATTCCTGTCAATAAACATTCATTATGACTTCACATTAAACCAAAGAACCACAAACTGAAGGAATGTAAAAAGTAAAACAAAAACATTGTCTTGAAATGGCAGTTGTAATATGCTGTTAAGAAGACTGCTGTTAAAAGAAAGGCAAGTGCTTAGTATCTCATATTCTAAATATTCAGGTAAATAAACACTTATAAGTGAGTTTAATCACAAAGAGCTGCCATATATATATATATATAGATATATATATGTATATATATATATATTAAGACAGGAATGACGTTGTGAAACATAAAAAAGTTTCACGCACCTTTACAAGATACCTTTTTTAAAAAGCAAATTAAAATTTTGGCCCATATGTTTTTCTTTAGGAGACATCTGTTTTTGATGTAAAGTGTTTGACATAATTATTCACAAAATCAGGAGCTTTAAACTAATTTCAAAATTATTCATTTTCAATTTTTGTTGTGTGTTCATTTGATATGCAAATGATAATAACTTGGACAAGGCGATAACGAAAAGCAGCTGAAAATAGGCTTCATCTTCAACTGATTGTCCTGAAGTCATTTGATGTTTAATGTAAGCTTTCGCTCACATATTTATGCAAAGATTTAGTTTTAGGATCAATCGTTTCAGAATGTATTAGAAAGGAGAACAAAGCCAGGGTTGTATTGTAACAGAGAAGCCAAGGGATAAATGTTAGTTAAAAAATAAAGAATGTTTGATGCCAATCTTCCTCTCAACTTTTAAGTACAAATAGAAGATGTCAGGTGTGACCTGTACTGGGGAAACCTGAGGCTCCCAAAATGTTTGTATATGTTTATTTTTTTTCTTTCAGACATTCGTTGGACGTTAGCAGCATTGTAAATTCAGAACACTGCTGACTGTATGAGGATTAATCCCATTACAACAATATATCCATACATTATCTAGTCCTAGTGAGAAGACACCAATGGAAACAGTTTAAAATAAAAAGCTCTTCTATAAAAAAGATCTATTCAAGGCCTATAGAAACATCTATGTGTATACAAAAAACTATCTTCAGTTCACTTAAAGACACATAAAGTGACTTTGACATTCTGTATATTACATATTTTTGTGAGTATATTGTATACATATTGTAGTACGCTACATGTACATTATGTATATACAGTATAACCACAGTTGTTTACAAGTTTTACAAACTACAACATTTTGCTTTAGATGGAATGGTTAAAAAGTGTGTCCCTCTCACTTCTCGGCCGCGCTTAGTCTCTTTGACTTTATGAACGCCATCCCATGTGTCCTCATGTGAGTATTCAGGTTTCCCTCAGTTTCAAACAGTTTCCCGCACACTTTGCATTTGGTATTTGGTGTCCCGTCATTGTTCTCATCTGTAACATCTAACTGGTTCTCTCTCTGACTCTCATCGTCGTCCTTGCCCCGTCCATTGTATCGGCCGAGACCCTGCGGCTCCTTCAGCCGATGGACGATAAAGAGGTGTCGGGCCAGCGAGCGGTGGGAGGTGTAGCAGAGGCCGCACTCCTGACACTGGTAGGACGAGCCATCGGACTTGTGCTGGGGAATGTGCTTGTGGAAAGCGGCGATGTCCTCAGTGGTGAAGCCACAGACGGCACACTTGTGAACTTTAAGGATGTTCACCTTGAGCCTCTTCAACGGCTGTGAGTCAGAGCCTCTGGAGTGTAACCCCTCATCCTCTTGTGGCTTCCTCTTGGGGCTGAGAGTCTGAAGAGGAGATTAAAAGGATGGGTTAGAAATGATGGCAGAGTTATGAAATTCACTTGAAAGGTAAAATGATTCAATGTATGTTTGCAAATTTGTGCCACGGTACCGTTTCCTTGTCAGGTAAAACATCCATATTATCAGAGTTTGCAGTCTTCCCCTCGGGGTCTTTGACTCCATGCATCAGCTGAATGTGCTGATCCAGCAGCACTCTTTTAGTGAACGGCTGACTGAGAGCTGGACAGTGCCTATTAAAGTGCAAAAAAATAACAATTATAACTTATAACTCCTTGCAAGCTGATTTTGTCTTCATTTATTTGCATATGCACATTTGCATGCAGTTTTTAGTAAACAAGTATAAAAGACAATTGAAGATTTTCACTTTGAAGTGTACTGTATTTAAGCTAGGTGAAGTGTAAGCTGATGCAGGGATCCAGTGTTTAACTGGTGCTCTGCTACCACGCCAACTGCAATTATATGCAACCCCCACATGGACAAGAACATGCATGGTTTTCGCACTGGACTTTTGTTCTGTGAATCTTTGTAATTGCGTAATTACGGCTGCCACAAGTATCCAGTGTACACCTCTTAAAATTTGAAACATCATGGTCTGTTGTCACGCCAACTGCAATTATGGGCTCATTGGTTTGTAGCCCCCGAGCCATCACTTCCTTTTCCGCCTCCTTCAAAAACACACTTGTAACCAGATGTTCTTTTAAAGATAAAGAGGAAAAGGACGCAAGTAATAACATGTGCTTCATGGCAACATGCAGCTGCTGTGAAAGTTTCATCATGTGCGACGTTTTACTGCAGGAGCAACTTGTGTGCTTGCCAATTTGTCCACGTTGGCAACTCCCACATGCACAAGAACACAATTTGCTTGAGTATAAATTAATTGTTGCAGAGAGTGTGCACGAAGCTGTAGAGGATATGGCTTGCATTTGGTGTGGGGACCATGCGGAGCCCTTAAGGATCAGTATGTGTACTCACGGGCAGGTGTAGACCTTACGCAGGCCCTTGTGTTTGAGACGGTTATGTCGGCAAAGACTGTGGGAAGAACTGAAGGACTTGTCGCACTGTCGACATGGGTGCTTCTTCAGTATCTGAAATATGAGAGGGAGAATACATAAGACACCTGAAATAAACATGAGTAAGAACATGTTATGTGTTCCGTTTCAGACATTCACCTTGCCATGGTCGCGCCTCATGTGAGCCACAAAGACCTCCCTGGAAGCAAAGAGGGTATTGCAGTCTCCACATGTGTATCCTGAGCCAGGAGGGTTCTTGAGGTCGGTTGAGTTAGTTTTCTTTAGCGGTGAAGGTGAAGGCCTCTTTTCCCCCTTGTCTCGAACATTGAGATTTCCTCCATCTTTGTTGTTATTACTGGGGCCATTGCTGTTGGTGCTGTTTGAATTAGTAGGCTTGGCGCTGAGAGGGAGGTTGATACCCAAGTTTGGTGGACCCTCGATGGTCTTCAGGGTCCCATGGATAGCCTGCAAAGGATCCACACATGGAATTATAAATACAAATTTTGTGTACATTTTAAGTTTTATAAAGTGCTGGTATTTTAAACCAACTAGAGCAAACTTATTTGATTGGCTTTGAAAACTTTGAAAACTAAAATAGTAATTTAGTGTCACTATTAATTAATAAAAAATGTTAATTAAAATGTTTATTAATTAATCAACTAAGGTGGGATATAAAAAGTGGCTTTGATTAACAAGAATGCCTCAAAATGACTGGCTTTCCATGCATACCTTGATATGGTCCAACATGAGCTGTTTTTGGGCATAGTGCATGGAGCAGTCGGGGCATTTGAACACTGAAACTTTATGGTTGACGATGTGCTGGTCAAAGTGTGTGTAGAGCAGGGACTGCAGAGTGAAGACGGTATCACACATGGAACACTTATATATCACCCTGAAAGACAGAAAAAAAGCACTCTGAGTTTGCTGAAAGATATAAGAGACTTAATTTATGTACAAAGAAAAGAAATGTGAAAACTGAAGTGTTTAGATAAATTCCACTCATTATTAAGGAAATGTTAAAGTATCTTTTTCTTTGCACAAAACATGAAGCCATTAATAAACAGTTGCATTTATCTTTATCCAAATCTGTTGGAAAGGCAGTGTATCACCAATGCCTGTATCTCTAAACAAACTTTTAGTTTTAGATCAGAGTATTTGGAAATATGTGGTCCAGTTCATTGCCATCAGACATCTCAGCTTAAAACACCTGCCCCTGAACACCTGAATCATCAGTAGTGCCTAAAGATGGACAGTATGTAAGTCAGTGAAAGGTTGCTGTGTGGAAAAAAACAAGCCCAAGTAAAGCCACCATGTCTAAAACCCACAAATCCTGCTACTGACGAAGCAGCAAGCAGATTTTCCTCAGAAAAATGAATTGGACATGGGTATTAAGTTACATTGTGTTTAGATGTGTGAAAGGAAGAGTGCGTAGATGTGTGTTGATGTGTATGTGTGCAGTTGGCAATTCTTTGAGAAAAATGTATATGCATAAAGTATATATTGCATACTGGTCATTTTAAACTTTACTTCTAAATGTGCAATACACTTTGTTGAATTCTGTCTTTAGCAGAATATTTAATTACAATAGATTTGGTTGGTATAACATTATATAAATCATATAAATCAGTGTTTACAGTATTTTTGATTGTACATACAGCATGTGACAACCTACTTGGGCTCTCCTGCTTTCACTCCTGGATGCTGTGTGTACGCATGGGAGTGTGTGCCAGGTGCAGACTTGAAGGCCATCGGGCAAAGAGGACATTTATAGAAGACCTCACAGTGATTACTCTGGATGTGAGACTTAAGAGTTGCAACATCAGCGAAGATCACACTACAGTGGATACAGCTGGAGGGAGAAGTGAAGGAGACAGGAGAGAAAAATGTAAGGATTTGCAAAAGTCAGACTTAAATGAGATTTTAACTCAGCGAAAGTCAATTTAACTCATTCCTCTGACAGAAGCACTTTGCCATTTCTAATTTAGGATTGTCTTTTATAATTTTCTTGATTGGTGACATCAGAGTATAACCAGAAAAGGACAGTGACTTTTCTTTAGGTTGTTATAGACAGAGATGCATTGAATTTCAGAGTTAAAATCCGTAATGTTCTGCAAGTTTAAATTACAGCTAAAACATAAAAAGATGCCATATAATGTCACATTTATGTTTTCACAATGCCACACTTGAATCGCTCTAAAAATATCATTAACAGATGAGAATGCAAATAAATTATAACATTGCAACATTTTAGACAACATTTTAATTTTGATAGATCAGCCTTGGGTCCATAATTGAAGCATAATTGTTTTCAGCTTTTAATGGCCTGGATCTTGGGTGTCTCCATGTAGTAATTGTGACTGTCCATTTTTTCCCCACAAGTTTCATTGTGAATAATATCATTTTCAGTGATATGGTATTGTCAAGCTGAAGCAAACATAATGTAATAATAACTGTAATTAGAAAATGACATTGTAAGTGGCACTTTGAAGGAAAAGCAAGAGCAAGACTCATTAAAGTCAGAATATGGCCACTTACACTTAAGTTACAAAGGAGGGATGCTACTCAGTGGTAAATATCGTTCTCTGGTTTTCTGTCAGATTTCACTATCAGACACCGGAAGAAATGTTTTGGAAATTAAAACTGAATGAATTTGCTCTCAAACTTTGGAAAATTTATCTCAGCAAAAGAGCAGACCAAATACGAATAAATAACGCCTAGTAGTAGTGACTGACCGGTAGCCGACTCTACGGGTGTAATGCAAGCAGTTCTTGGTGACATGGGACTGGAAGTGGACAGAACGGCAGCTGGCACCACACTCTGGGCAGATGTAAGGAGACTTGTGCTGGTGGATTCGCTGGTGTGACAGAAAGCTGCACTGATTTGGGAGAAGCATTTGGCAGATAGTGCAGGTTTTCTATAATCACAGAGAAGAGGAAATAAAAAAAAATCATGTCATTGTGCTTTATCATGGATCTAGAATTGTTGCACCTGGAATATGAAGGGTTAAACTTTACATAAAGCATGGTGTGATCCTCCTTGTCATATAAAGTTAAAGGGTCAGGTCAGCAAAAACACAAAAAACATATTGTGTCACTTACATCTAGTGATATCCACATGATAGTACCTTAAAACCAGTAACACTAGAGGTAAGTTATAAAACGTGTTTTGATTGAATTAACTTACTTAAATTAGACTGTACAGAAGATTTATGGCTCTTCATAGCCCACCATGTTATGTTAATCAATACACCTAACAGTAGTCAAATTGATGTTTTCCCATTTAGAATCCTTTAAAGTAAATTAAACCATAATAAGTTGCAGTTCACAACATACATATACACACCTGCCCATTGGACTCCGGTGCTTGTTGATAGTGCATGGCTAGTGAGCTGTCATCCTGGAACATTTCATTACACTCCAAGCATTTTAGGCTGTGCCTGCAGAGCTTCGATGCATCATCCCCCAAGGGCATGGCTGCCACATGAGGAGCACTGCATGGAGCTGAAATTACTGTAGTTTGGGACCCACTGCTGGCAACTTTTCCTTGGATTTGACCAGTGGGTGCCTGTGCATGAGAGGTGGAGGTGGTGGCAGTGATGTTGGGTGGTCCTGATGAGGGTGATGTGGTTATCATCTGATCTGCAGGGATGGGTTTTAGGATTAGGTGCGAGCACTGCATGACAACTCCTTTGTCCTTGTGCCCCCTGGCATGAGACAAGAGGCTGCATTTGTTGTAGAATACTAGACTTTTGGCACAGTGGTTGCAGGTGACCTCGATCCGTACACTGCGACGTTCATAGTGCTGGGTCAGGCTCTTTTCCAGAGCAAAGGAATCTCCACACTCCAGGCACTTGTAGCCACGAGAGGGTAGAGAGATACAGGCTGAGGTTGGTGGAGAGAGGTTTGGGACATATACAGGGACAGGATTTATGCTGCTCAGGACTTTATTGAAGGCATCCACTACAGAACTTTGAGAGCTGGTGAACACTTGAACCCTGGAGACTTTCTTTGAGGGATGGCCAGTGGGAAGTGAATGCTGTTGTGATTGTTGATGCTGAGATTGTTTGGAGGAGGACAGGGCCCGTTGGAGATCGCAGGCAGCAGAGGACACAGTCTGAGGCAGAAGATTGAGGTTACTAAGATGGACTGTCTTTGACACTAGTTTAGCATTAGCCAGACTGGAGGCAGGTACCATGACAGTCTGTTGCTGGATAGCATTAGCTGCTTTAAGGATGGCACTGCTGGCACTTTGCACTGAGGCAGCGGGGATGACTGTTGCTTTGACTGTGGTGTTGTTAGCCAGCTTCAGGTTGATGACTTGGGAACCGGCTGTTTTGACAGCAGAGACTGGCAGGAAGGCTGTTGCCACAGGTTTAATAGTCATCTGCTTGGTGATTTCAATTGAAGGGCCTCCACTGGTAGCTACTACTGTGGTTGGCAATGAGGACCTTGTGGGAGATGAGAAAATTGCACTGGTCGTAGCCAAGACAGATGGGCTATTGGAATTGTCTCCTTTTTTCAGACCCTCAAGATCAAACTCTGGGAGGACTCGGGTGACAGTGCGCTTGATCTGTCCAGTTGAGGTCTTGATTGTTTTGATCCTGACCTTTGGGATGACTGGGGTGGTGTCTGTGCTTGAGGCAGGGGAACCTTTACAGCTACCTTCACTGATGACACTAGAGGGACTGTCCGGTTGTCTTGACAGCAGTCTTTTTGCAAACTCCAGGGCTGACTCCTGCTCATGTGGCTTCTCTGGAGCTTTAGGATTTTCATTTGCCTGGATGGATTCTTTCTGTGTTGTAGAAGAATCCAAAACACCCAAGTCTGTAGCACTTGCCTTTTTGGCACTGAGGGCTGCTATGGCTGCTATACAAGATGAAAGTTTTGCACAGGACTTGGCTTTGATCTGGGAGATACTGCACACATTACCAAGCCCTGATGGTTCTCCAGCCTCTTTGCACTCCTGACTTTGAGACTTGAGGACAGTTTCCTTGGGTTCCTCCTCGGGCAAACTTGATTGAGGGGTCTTATTAAACTTGGAACCTCCCAAAGTGGCATTGTTGTTGTTTTGGTCTGGTTTTAGGTCTCCGTTTGCTGTGGGCTTAGAAACATTGTCCAAGGATACAGGAGATTTGGGATTCTGCTCCTCTTTCTTAGTAGTGGACCTAAAGAATGACTGACCACCCTGCTTCTCCACTGGGTCATCTACCTCAATCTTATCATCATCATCAAACTCCTCAGCACTTGAAATGGGACTGAACTGATTGAAGGTAGATGATGAGTTGTTAACTGGCTGCCCCTCCTCTCTGGGGACTGTCCATCCATTTTTGGTGTAATGAGTACCAGCTGGTAAAGCTGGCAAGAAGCCATTATGAAGTCCATTACCAATACTAACAGAATGAGGGTGAGGATGGGAGTGGAAATGACCATCCTTCTCTGATGTGGCACCACCATGCTCACTAGTGTCCATGTTTCGAATGTTCTTGACAATGACACTAACACCGACGTCATGTCCTGTTGAAGAGTTGTGGGCGTCGTCTTCATTGGTAGTCACCCCACCACTGGGTTGCTTGAGCTGGCCATCATGGTCATCATGGTGGCCAGATTCAATAGCAGCTTTAGGATCCACCATGTCGGGGATGTCGAAGGCCGCCAGCAGGTCATCGAAGTCTGGCGTCTTCATATCTCCCATGGTCCTGCCACTGCTCTGATGAGGAGATCACCTGAAAAACACAGATGGAATAGAAGAATAATGAGTAATGTAAGTCATGTTAACTGCAGATTTTTTAAAAACTATATGTAATGATATGATGTGTTCTTCAACATACTATGCAAGATATCATATTTTGGAACGAACCTCTTCTGATCTGATTAGAGTAAGAATTATGTAGTGACGAAAAAATGTATTAAAGGTAACCAAATTTGTATAGTTATTGCTTGCTTTTGGTCTTGGATAATTTAGTAAGACAGGGAAAAAATGGTTTATTTCTCAACACAATATACCAATACAGTTGATCTTTTGTGATCTGGTGCAGAATGCTCTTTTCATGCCATTCATCTACTTATTAGACTATGAGGTGTCTTGTGTTTAAAGTTGACATTTTAGTCTTATGTTTGTGCAAGATGAAAGCTAATAATATCCATAGATAGTGGTTTCCATAGTGGAAAGGTTCATGTATTTGTGGGTATGAATATGCTTGATAAATGTCATGGCAATTTTCTCTGCAGATCTTAGGATACGTTGTGCAAGCAAAAGATTTGACTTATTCATCAGTCTCCAAAGGTAAGGTGTGATTGACAAATGGCTTTAATCACTAACATCATTATCATTAGTCCCAAATGCCACCTTTTCTTTTGGTCTAGGCAATTCATGTTGAGAGCAGAACCTGCTTAGGTTTAATGCCATTTTAATATGATCCTGTTCATCAGCATTTTGGCTGTTGGGTTTTGATGAAGTTGGAGTGTCACATTGGGTTATGAAGGCAACAATACAAAAATTTGTAATCCCGGAGAAAATCAGACATTTTGGATGATAAGAATAGAAATAATAGTGTCTGTGCCAGTAAATAAAACCAAAACAAACATGCAATCATTCTTCAAAGGAGAAATTTTAATTGAATTTCTGGAATTATTTGATGAGGGAGGGCGAATGTGCATTCCAGTCAGGATGAATTATTAACAGCACTATTCATATTTACCAGACTGCAGACTGTTGACTGTGGGCTGTAATAGAAACAGCTGCACAACACATTTCTTAAAGTTGGAAAAATCATGAACTGATTGCCCAATTAGGCAGTTTGTGAAGGAACAATTACATGAACAAGAAAATGTTGGATGCTGTTGAAAGGAAGGGCAATATACAATACTTTTGTACTACTCCTACACTGCCGACAGTATTGCCAAGTTTGGCCATTGAGCAATAGACTAAGGAAAATGTCAGTAACATTTTATTACAAAAAAATGAATACCTGCCAACTTGAGTTCATAAAGGTGGTCTCTAATTTATTGTCAGTGGAAAGGCCTCTAGTTGTAGTAGTATGTTATCACAAATGTATATCTGATGATAATGTTGTGGCATTATACTTATTTCCAGCTTTGGTAGATGCTCACAATGTTGACTGAGATGGTAAGTATAGGATTTAGGGGTATTTGCTAATTATTACCATTTGGAAAGAAACTACAGAATTCACTATCTAGTGTTTGAACGGTCTAATTTGTAGTTGCCTATATTTTGTTAATTTCTGTATGATTTGTGGTGGTTTTAGGCTCAAGAACTCAAGCTTTAGTTTTGCAATTTCATTTGTTACCACATGGTGTGCCAGTGTCCACACACTGCTCATTCTATGAAATACCATTTTAACCATGACTTAGTCACTGCTTTCTGGTGCTTGATTTTTCATTTATGCATGAGCCGACAGAGCTGAGCCCTCTCTCCTGACTCTTCAAATCAAAATGTGCATCACACTGATGAAAAGCTCTTTCGAAAAAAAAAAAGTCCAGCTGACGTACAGTATGTACATACTAGTGTGTACAGTTAGTCCTATTTCTGCCACATTCTCTCTTTTATCAGATAACATCACTGATCTGTTTTAGAGAGAAACACTGCAGAACCACACGTTGGTCTACATGGGGGGTAGATGTGACATTTTCATGACATTAAATATGGGTACTCAGCAAAACAGTTTCACTCTTCAATCACCACATGATTCGCATTGCTATAATTAAACAAAAGCAAATAGTATACCAGTGCGCCAATTAAATCCGTTTTTGATTTTCTTGAAAAGCTGTTGACAGAAAATACAAGGACCAGCATCATGTCCTAATTATATCAGAGAGTTCCTCCTTTAGAATATTATATTTTACGATCTATAATCAGGAGAATGATGGGTCTGGTCTAAATAATTAATACAATATAATATATGAGTTTAGTTGCAATTTTGAGTATTTTTCTTATCTGGGACAGGCACTGAATATAACATATGTTAGCTGAATGCAATATGAAATGTAAATTGAACATGGTGGCAGCAGAGATGGCTTTTGATAATGTGGTATAAGGAATGAGAAGATCTAAAGATGGACTTTTTCAAGCGTACAGGCATCAAGTTTATCAGAAAGAACCAATGACCATAGTTTATTCATGTCAGTGAATTCTGTGAGCAAAATGTTTTATATTATTTAACACAAGAAAAACAAGAACTTTATAATTCCTCGAAAACAAACCAGTCTTTAATTTTTTGATAGTGAGCACTGCAAATAAATGATGATAGGAATGAAATGCACTGTGTCTGTATGTGTTATGCATGTTGGAGACAAAAGGTACAGTCATGGAGCTGCTCTGCTTGTACATACAGCTAAACCAGTGCTGCTCTTTGATCCAAATGCATGGCGACCACATCTGCACACACACACACCCACACATACACACAAAGATCCATATCTTGTAGCCTCAGCTTTGGTTTCATTAAGCAACAATCCTCAGTCCAGATGATGGGATAGCTATAATGATGAAGCTAACAAACAAAATGACACAGAGAGGGAGAAATGTTATGGAGGGAAAAGGGCAGGCGAGATATGCAGTGAGGGGGAAAAAATGGCTGCTGAGCTGTGTGAGGCTGCAGCAGACAGAGAAAGGCCTGGTGGAAAGAACAGCTAGTCACAGCCATGACAGCCAGAGCAGCCTGACACAGAAAGTAATGAAGGTTAAATACAGACAAATATGAATAACACACAACACAGAACCTCTCAACAACTCCAGTTTAATACACATGCATCATTACCACCTCAAATCTACACATTGAGTAAGATATCTACAATCTCAGTAAAGTGAATGTAAAATCACAATAGTGGAAACATGCAAGAGAATCAGCCACTCCTCACCCTCTTGCCTCCGTCCCTCTCCAGCCACTAGCCAAACCTTCTTTCCTTCCTTTCTTCCATCCTGCAACAAACACAGTCACAACACTACTAACCCACAAAAAGCCATCCACCCCACCCTGCCTGAGAAAAAAAAAAGTCCTGCTTCTTCACAAATAGGCAAAGGCCCAGAATACAGGGTCAGGTTACATCCAAGGATCTGGTAAGTGGTGGTGGTCCTGGTAAGGATCCTCCTTAGTCATTCTCTGCACCACTAGCAGCACACAGACATATAAACAGACAGATAGATCATGCTCCTGTGTGTGTGTGTGTGTGTGTGCGTGTGTGTGAGGCAGGCTCTAGGCTGCAGATTCACAGACTCCCAGCCAGCCACGTCCCCCTGCACTCGTCCCTTCCCAAATCTTCCTGTTCCCCTCGCTGTGTGAGCCACGCTGCACAGCACGCAGACATCTAGCCGGCGTCGAGCAGCGGCAGGGTCTGTGCCTGTGACATGGTAGCTAGTGGCTGAGCTGTGAAGGGCCGCCATGGAGTAGCCTGGACTATCTATATCCCTCAGTGGAGCACAGAGACGGCATTGTTCCTGTCAGCCCTCAGTCTGCCTCAAACCGGTTTCAGCTGGTTCCGGTCACCCAACATAAAGCCTTGTGCTGCAATACGGCCTCAGAAACACACAGGCAGGCGCAGGGAGCCCAGCTCCCAGGAAACACTGCAACATTTCCCACTAAACTATGTGTATATTGTCATATAGATTAAAGAAGAACACATAATATTATATAATATCATATGATATCAGGTTGAGACATGGTTAAAAGAGAATCCCTGTTCTGGTCCCTTGCACTTGCCATAAAATTAGGCCACAAAAATAACAACAGTGCACAAAAAGAAGTTGTTTGGATGAGCGCAAGACAAAAAAAAAAAAACAAGACAAGAGTAAAGAAAATCACAACAATCATACTATGTTAACAAAAGAATGTGTTACATCAGGTAAGATTCAAAACATTTAAGGTAAAATGATGTGCAAAATGGTGATTGATGATATTGAAAAGAAGAAGCTAGTTCAGGTAACCATGGTGGCAGTTGAGTAGAAGCTCAATCCAGTACCTTGGCCTTTTTCTCAACCAGATCCCTAGTGCTTCCCAGTCACCCCACACATGCTGGTAGTCTGTCCAGTCATGACACCAAATGAAAACAAAACAATACTAAAAAAAACAACAACAAAAAAACAAAAAACAAAAAAACTTGCTTTACATGCAGCCTCCAGCAGCATTACATTCAGCATTGCAATATAAAGACAAGGAATAAAAACCCAGCAGACAATCTGGCAAACACAAGCCATCCATGCATCTCCCTCCCCAGATTTCCATCAAACACATGCCACCCCTGCTCCCACAGAGACACACATACACATGCACGTTCATGCATATATAGAGGTAAACGTTGCATACCCTTTGTTAGATTTTTTTTCCCCACTCTGAGAGATATTCAAGAAAAAAAAGGTCTTCCTGTAGAGGCCTCAGCACCTGCCTTACTCTGCCCCAGCCATTCCAGCCCCCATCCTCCTCCTCCTCCTCCTCCTCCTCCTCCTTCCCTCCCCCTCTTCCCACTCTCCTTCACTGGGTCAGTCCTAGATTTAGTCCCAGTCCAGGCCTCGTTTTGCTCCTGAAACCCCCGCCACCACCACCACCACCACCACCACCACCACCACGGCCGTGCATGAAGGGATGGATGGAGAAAGGGGGCAGTGTTCAGCAGTCGAATCAGGCCTTTTGTCTCTGTCTGTGCAGGGGGGTGAGGGGACTCTCCACTCTGGCTCTGGAGCAGCAGCAGCAGCTGGTGCAGAGAAAGAAGAGAGAGAGGGAGACAGAGACAGAGACACAGGGAGGTGGGGGAGTTAGAGAACAAGAAAAGGAAATGAGCAGGAGAGTATAATCAGGACCTGAATATACACACTATGTTCATATTTCAGGCCTGTGCAGCATAGGATGTTAGCAAATGTTAGCATAGGATTGTGTTGATAAAGTAGTGTTGAACTGTCGATGCTGCACATTTTTTTAAGGTCAATAACATTATATATAAATAGCCTAGGCCTGTTTAGGCCCGACTGCCCATCTGCATGCTGCGTGTGCCAAGGTCACTGAATCTTGTGTTTGCTTTTCTGTTGTTTACGATTGGAAGTGTTGCACATTTTGATGGCAATCCAGCTGCCTGTTTTTTATGCTCAAGTGCAAAAGATAAATACCCACATGCATACATCTTACAGTACAAAAGCAATGCAAGAGAAGATGGCTACTCTTCAGTGTAAAAGGGTATGACATAATGCCTAATGGCACCATTTTCTCTAACACATGCAAACATTGGTAATTCATACTTTTCACTCTGCAAACGTGAGCAAGATTGTCCTGATTCCATTATTATTCATGTAGATAAATAACACATCAACCATCAAAAAGTAAAAATATCATCACATTACAGTATGTGGGATAGATATGATCTAAAGTCTGGTAAACAAAACATGATTAAAGCAAGTATTTTATAACCTACCTGGGAGCCTGCAGAGAGGTGCCTTCAGCAGACTGCCTCTGTTTGGCCTGCTACCAGTCCTTAATACATCTGGCAAGCCTCTCAAAGGCAGCCATGAATGCTGCAGCATAAACTAATTAACCTTCATTATGTAAAAGACCATGACAGATTTATTCATCAAACAACACAAATGCATTTTATACACTGCGAGGCAGTTGGATTTGTGCATATATATTATAAAAGGCCCTCATGGCGCCTCCTGCCTCTCTACAGTGCAGGAGGAGGCTGAGGTTGCTGTGCTCCCCTCCCCTAACAGAGACACAGTAATGTGACGTCATGTTGCCTCCGTTCATGTTGCCTATAAGCGGCAAACATTAAGGGAGTTTAAGGAAGTCTATTTTAAGATTCTTTCCGCCATTTAAGCAAAATTTACTGATTTGTCTGATATGCGTGTATTGGGTTGAATGAAAGAGAAACTATTTTCAAAGAATGTAGATTGTAAAAACCTTTTGATTGAGATGATTTAAGTCACTTTATTTTTGATAAACATTGATGGTAGTTTAGTTGTTTTCTCAATTTGTGATAGCTTACTGTTTGCTGCTATGAAAATGCTAAAAATCTACTGAATTAGTGGTACATTTTTTCACATTACTTGTAAAATTCTTTATTCTAATCAAAAAATCCTTAAGGCTAAACTGAAATTTGATTTCATTTTAGTTGACATTAGATCTCAAATACAGTCTCTGAGTCTTATTAAAAACAGTAAGTTTTTTAAATGTTTTATTTTTCTTTGTAAATCTGCAATATTTGTTTGCTACTTTTCTTTAGTTTTATTATAGTAGGCCTACATACTTATTTACATATTTATTTTTTTTTCAGCCTTATCTTAATTTGAATTATTCAGTCTGATGATGTAATGTAATTAATCTGTCACAGTTTTCCTGTGTTAATTCAGGTGTTGTTTTGTACTGTTGTTCTGTGTTCAATTAAAAAAAGAAGCTGGAGCTGCTATTTCCAGAATTTCTTGCATGTGATAAGATAAAATAAATAAAATGTCATACATATGTATATTTTCTTGATAATCAGTCGAGATGGTCCTCCCCAAAACGACAGAATAGTGCCCCAAAACGACATGCTGTGTTCAAGTGATGAAGCCCTCTAGCGGCCCAAGTAGTAATTATGGCTCTTGTCCGTCGGGAGAAAAGAAGGAAGTCAGGTGATGTTATTATAGAGCTACACAGTCTGTAGAGGGAGGAGGTCAGGGTGGATGGATGGGTCAACAAAACGAGGGACTTGTTGAATCAGACAGTCCTATGATTGTGGTATATTATGTAGATTATATGTGGATTAGTAGAGTTATTTGAACATATCTAAAAATGCTTTTTCATTTTTAGCATTTTATTATATTTTAACTCTCTGAATGTGAATAGTGTGTAATCCTCTCTCCATATTGTTCTATTGTAACAAGTCTTAAACACAGGCTCTTAATGCAAAACCAGTGGTTCTCAACTTTTTTTGGACTCGTGACTCTAAAATGAAGCAATGAAACCCCTCACCTCAGGTTGTGACTCAGTGTGGACATGAGCTGTGAGCGGTTCAACCGAAGAGTGATGTTGTCTTCTTGGGTTGTTATTTGAAGGATTTTTAAGTTGTCTGAAGAAATAAAGCTATTTATTGTTTCAGAAGAAAAAAATATTGAATCTGGTTTTGTGTGACAGAAATATTTTATTATTTCTAATTTCTTTAATTATCTTGTGACCCATCAGATTGATCTTGAAATCTCTTGGGGACCCCCAGATGAAGAGCCACTGATTCAAATCTCTTCAACCCCTCACTGGTGTGTTAGTCAGCACAAACTCATGCTCTACAGCCAAACATTGTTCAAACCCACAAAGCCTTATTTTAAATTCTTGTGGCGAGCCCAAAGTTTCCAAAGATACCAGAATGTCCAATTGAATTTTGGGTTAAAGTGTGTAAATGTTGCACAAGACCTGTACTAGTATTTGTAGCCATATATGAATATTTCCTCATGTGTAAATATCAAATAGCTTTAATGAAGAGAGCGAGCCTATACAGAATACATATGTGACATGAAATAATGAGGCAATATGTTTCTTTATACCCCAGCCCCACCTCCGAGGTCTCTGATTGGTCGGCTGCCAGGTGATTTCAAACTGTGACTAATAGCAAAGACCTGATAATAGCAAAGTGTCCATTTTAATTGACACTTCCCCATTGAAAGGCTTCCCTTGAATGGCGTTTTAACTTTTCATAAAGCCAATATTATTACAGCCAGGACACCATCAGAGCACTTAACGTATCATATGACATTTGAAAAGGATGAATAGTGTGAATAGAGAATAGAAAGAGCTTTATTTTCACAGCTCAGAAACACTTCTCAGCATGATATCATTCAATTTGTTCACTTTGTTGTACATGAAATAAGTCAAATTAGCCTGAAGAAGTGTACCAATATTTCTATATATATATATATACATATATATAGAAATAGAGACAATAATAACACAATTAACACATTCTGTACACAATCTAAAAATGGAAGTAAAATCAGTTGTTTCAAATGTGATGCTTTCAAGCACTCTGTTGGACATTTAACATTATGCTATGATATTAAGTATGTGCAATATAATATTTAAAGATAAAGTAGTTGATGCAGCTTTAATCACGACAACACTCATCATAAAAAAACAACAAAAAACACTGACTGAATGCTCTCTAAATTCACTCGACAGTGCCATCTGGTGTTTTACATTTGGAGCTGTTGTAGTAAAGCATCACCGACTCTTAAAAATACTTTTAATGGATGTTTTGAACTTATACATATGAAAGGATACCAAGATATGAATAGAAATACTTCTTCTACATAAATATAGGCTGTAAAACCTTCACAGCCCACTTAATTCAATCACAGGGCATAATAAAAGCTTATAATTACCAGCTTTCATGTGTAAAATGGTGTATGACGCAGCCAATAAGGCCTCTTCAAACTTTCAGACTAATTAGATTTGGTTTGATTACTGTATGTGGCCTGAAATAATTCCAGTGGTCTCTTGTGACGGTGATCGAGGGCTGGCAATCAGACATGTGTGGCTGTAAGTGAACTCATGAATGATTAAAAGCTCCTTGGCTTCTCAGTATGTGGCAACCCCTGAGGTCAAACCATCATTGTGCCGCATGTTAGATATATAAAGTATAACTCATTTGTTTTTTAATGTAATGTTTCACTTTAGCATCCTTGATGTCATTGTATCAAGATATCGCATTTAAAAAAAAATGTAATAAAACATAAAATCAATCTGTATTAGCATATTTGAGAAGGATTTTAGGGAATCAACGAACACAAAAATCTTTTATTTCAGTGATAAATCTACATATTTCTGATATTTGGTGATTTCTCAAGATATTTTCTTGGTACACGATCACACACAGGATCTTGTTGTCTCACATAAAAATAAACCAACAAATATTTCAGATGGCACTGCTCTGTATGCCCTTTGACCAATAGGTGACTCATGTTTTGTTAAGGTCATCCTTGGATATGATACGTTACGAGCCAGATAGACTCTCTAATATCCTGCTGGGATGTGTGTGTGTGTATGTGTGCATGTGTGTGTGTGTGTGGGGTCGTGACCTGACAATACCCGGAGGAAACCCTTAACCTTTTCAACACAAAATGTTACTTTCCTGAAAACGTACACGGACTCCTTATCTGTCCTCATCTATTCTCTGTCTGCAGCATTCTGTGTGTCAATACTGTCATCAAAGGGATCAGTCAAGTATGAGAATTTAACACAGGCACATGCGTGTGTGCCCGACCGTGTTTGAGGGCTGCTTAATTCACATTGTTGACCTTTCCAGAGGGATAAGTACACTGTAATAAAGTGTACAGATAAATCATGTGGACTATGCATAACAAGCTGGCATATGCTGCTTTGTCAGATTTCTTGTAATTGAGCACACGACAGGTGTTGGCTGCAGCAAAACTATTCATCATCATCGTCCTTCACAGCATCTTGTTTGACGCTGTGTTTGTTTCCAATCACTGTTGATATGTTTAAAATCTGCGTCATTTGCACAGGTGCGAGTGAGTTAGTGCTTTTTGTTTTTTGATTCCAGCCCACAACAGCAGATGTCACAAAATGTTTCACAAATACAGAAAAAAAGCAGCAAAAAGCATAAAACAAAGAGACAATGATAATCCTTTACTTTAAGACTCCCTATTTAGCATTATAAGCAGTATACAGGCAGTACTATAATAAATGGTTTATAACACTCTATAATGCAGATGTAAGTGTCAATTAATGTAATGCAGTTGTGGTAATATAAATATGTCTTCACAGGAGAATTACTGACAAATATTGTACATTAATAGACACTGAAATGAATGTCTTCATATCAGCTTATAACCACATGATAGTGTGCTATCAACCATTTATTAAATGTTTGTTTGCTACTTTTGTGTGATTTTTAAAGTTAGTTTTAGTATTTTGATAGTAGGCCTACATATTTATTTTTTCTTCAGCCTTACTTAATATGAATTGTTCAGTTTGATGATGTAATGTAATTAATATATCAGTTTTCCTGTGTTAATCAGGTGTTGTTTTGTATTTTGTAACATTAGAAAAAAAAGAAAAAAAGAATTTGGTTAAACAAAGGTTCTTCCTGTGTTGAGTCTGTGTCATTACAGGGTTTTTCTATCCTATTTTTATTTATTAGCTTCTTATCTTCAGGTCTCCCTCACCCTTTGGATAAAACACTCATTAGTTAAATTTAGGCTCTAGTCAGTGGTAGAAAGTATATTTTCTTCAAATACCATACTTCACTTTGATTTTGAGGTACTTTATCTTCTTTACACTTCTACTCTACTGCATGTCAGAGGCAAATGTTGTAATTTTACTGTCTGATATAATGTGGTTGTTACCACGCAGTAACTAAGAAGAAGATTTTACATAATGAAAATATTAAAATGCTGGTAACATGTTAATGTGTCAGTAATATGATACCATTATATAGCATCAATATTAATATTCTGAGAGAGGCCATTCTACATGATGAATACTTTTAGTTTTCATATTTTAAGAACAATTGCTCCTGTATTTTGACCTATATATGATTTTGAATGAACTGCAGGGGAATATTTATAGACTTCAAGATTCAAGAGACTTTAGTGTCATTTGCACACAGACGAGGTACATGCACATAGGAAATGTCTGTACACTTCACTCTGTCAGGTTTAAAAATATGTATAAACAAATTTATAATCAGTTAAATTAAAATTTTAATGAAAAAAAGAGTTGCAAAGGTCTGAGAAAGATTAAATTATTTACAGTTATTTACAGCTCTTCTAATGAAGTGCTGTAACATCTCCTTCCCGCAGCAGTTGGAAGGAGATATTACACCACAAAGGTATTACCAGTGGTGAAAAGTAAGAAAAAGTACATTTACTCAAGTACTGTACCTAATGACAATTGTTAGGTACTTGCACTTTATTTGAATGTTTCCATTTTATGCTACTTAATACTTCTACTACTGTATACTTCTACTGCACTACATTTCAGAATGTACTTTTTTTAACTCCACTACATGACTGACATGATCTGACTGCTGTAGTTACGTTGTCAGATGAAGATTTCACATACAAAACATATGATCAGTTCATAAAATACAGTATGATGTATTGTTATTGATTCAACTACTTAACAGTTTATGAAATAGATAAAATTAGCTACATCTTAACCATCTCAAGCATTAAAATACTACCTACAAGTTAATACATCAGCAGCCTACATGCTGTTTGTAATACCACTCTGCATGAGTGCTTTTACTATAAGCACATTTGACTTTTGTGCTTATACTTAAGAGAGTACAAACACTTTTTTCCACCACTGTCTGGCTGTTGCCTCTCTTTTCTCCACATGCCGGAAGCAATTACCTAGAAATCCTGTCCATCATCATGAAATGACGTTGGCACCTCCTGCAATCACCCTTGCAATCTCTGGACAAATAATAGTGAGTAATAATAATTACAGGCTGGCTATTGATGACCATTTGTCATCATCACTTTCTCATCCTGGTACCGGCATATTGGCACTTCTAAAAAACACCCGCTGACGCACAGCTGTATCAGGAGGGGCATTTAACTTTCATCATTAGTCATTTCTATCAAAGGCATCGTGAGTGTAACTTCAACAACTCTGCAACTGGAGCTTTTTTTCCCCTCCTCCTCTGCTGCGAAATCGGTTCCTATAAATAAAATATGGTGGAGATTTTCTAGAGTTAGATCAAGTCTGATTAACTTCAACTAAGGATTAATTTACCTCGGTTTAGATCTGACATTTTCTTTGATAACATGGGCGGAGTGTGTTTATGCTGCAGACCAGTGTGGCCAGTGTTCATGATTCTGGCTTCGTTACCTTGCATGTTGCACTGCTCAGAGAATCCTGCAGCAGCTGTTGGCAAAATGTATCCACGCGGCAATCACTGGGCAGTAGGTAAGAGAAACTGAACATTTTCAACAGGTGGAGTAAGTAATGTTGATTTTTACTGTATTTGCAGTGTTTAATTGGTAATATGCACCATGGAAGGCGATGATATTTAGAGCAAATCAGTTTATTTGTTGCATCAAAAGTGGATCAGAAGTATTTAATTGTCCATATTTTAGGGTTAAAACTCTGCATGTTTTATAGGACAGATGCTCTTTTGTGCAAATATGTGCTATAATAGCTTTAAGTGCAATAATAATGCAGTGATCTTCATGCATTAATGTGTTAGCTCTGATGATGATTATAATGATGCATGTAATAGAAAAGATGTTTTTTTTCTCTTCTCATCTTCTGCTGGACAGGTCCACTGAAGAAAATATTTACATATTTTATCGTCATTATCAGAAAGGTGATATAGGGGTAGACAAAAGGAACCTTTTTTAATATAATGCACTCCAGTACATCACCACCCTCAATAATAAACATAAAGTAGAAATATGACCTTTGATTGCATTAGATTGCACAGGTCTTCCTGATAAAGTGCTTGATGAGTGTATACTGAATACAGTACAACCACCAAGTCTTGACATATGGTGACAGTGTGGATTTAATTAGTATAATTAATTACACTAACTAATGTAATCACAGATTAGGGCCCATCATGGTGTAGTTTAACCCAAATGTAGTTAATCAGAGTATGACAGACCACAACCTGACACCAGATATTTTTTCCAGAAAACAGTTAATGCATCCTGTTACGTTCAACCCTCCAGGTCATTTGATGGGAAAGAAGAGCATCGAGAGCCCGAAGGAACTGCAGGACACAAACCAGGACAGTGACTACCTCACACCCTCAGAAACAGCTGGGGTCACAGAGTTGGACCGATACGAGGGTCTGATGGAGGCTCTGCTGCAACAGAAGAACCAAAAACAGACGATGCCACAAACTGCAGACAGGCTGCTTTTTCTGCGCAGCGGCTGGAGAGAAGAAGACAGAGACAAATATCTCAGAGAGGTAACATTTGCAATCAGTGATTCTTAATGCACCTTTATTTGAGCTACAGGTTTTATTTAAGGGGAACACTGATTTCAGCTATATTGTTTTGAGAATATGATGTCATGTATTTCTCCATTTCATCACTGCATTATAGATGTCAGACCTTCTTCTTCTGGCCTCGAAACTGCAAGATGACTCCACCTGAATGCAAGACAAATTCTGTTTCAAAAACTTCAGAAATCTTTCATCTTTATCTATAAACATGTGCCCTCTGTAATCACATATATCACACTGTATAGTTTTTCTGCTGTAAGAATACGTTGGGAAAACCAATAGAAGTTTATTTTACCAGTAATTTCAAATTTGTATATGCATATCATGCGACAGATTGATTTTAGACTGACCTGACAAAGTGATGTCACTTAAACTGAGAATACTGAATAAATTTAACATTGTGATAACTGCATTGTGGATGTCTAATCATGCTTTGCAGGCCGCAAGTGGCCTTTTGTTTTTATCACACATTCACTGTTTGTGGTTCAAATGCTTATGATGTTTGCTCCACCTGCATGCACAGTAACCAGTTAATACCACCAGATGGTGCTCAAGATCAATTTTAAGAGCATTTATAGTTTCTGTACTACATTTTGAGAATCTTACCAGTGAGGTGGTGCATGATAAGTGAACAAGTTCAAAATTACAGACCTCTAAAAGCAATTTCCGCTCCTTTTTCTGATCAGAAAGAAGACACACACCCTCTACCATACACACACACACACACACACACACACACACACACACACACACACACACACACACACACACAAACACCACTGTTTTTGTTTTTGTTTTTCCATTGTGAGATATCTCCTGGAGCGTTATTTGTGGGAGGTTTATGTTTATGTTTGGATGATATATATGTATTGTGCTGTTAGTGATGGTGGGTTATAATGTGTCTGAATAATTCCACGACGGATGGATCATGTAAAAGACCAGACATGAAAACAAAACTATTCATTCATTCATTCAGTGTCTATTCAGACAGTAGGATGGATGATGACAGGGACTATTATTAGCCTTCAGGAGTTGCAGATGATAGGAAATGCTAATTGAAACAGTTTGGTTACACACATCTTTCTCTTAAAGCCAAAAGGAAGGTTTTCTCTTCCCTCATTTGTCACAGATGATTGGTGAACAATAGAGGTACAAGCCACTTTCACCCCATCATTATGAGTCTAATCCCCCATGCGAATGGGATGAAGTTTACAGGAGTTAATGAGGAGGAAATAAGTGGGTTGACAAACTCATTCTCTGAAACAGAGGAGAGAGGAAGTCTGGAAGTTTAAGCTGCTTTAACACACCCTCCATGTTTATCTATGCTACTTTAAATTAATGGTAACATGCTACAGTGGTATGAAACTTGATACCATAAAGAGATTCATGTTTATAGATGTTTTGATCCAACACTTGCATTTACAGTAGGACTGGAGCCCTTAATGCGTCAGTCAGTGTCCATGATCAGATGGTTTTAGACCACAAATTCTTATAAATCTTGAAAAATCACAGCTGAAAACCTTGTTAAATGTGTTCTTAGGTTTTAATGCTTTTTATGGAAAAAGCCTTTCTCCCAGTGTGATAGTTATGTTAGTGAAATCCACCACTAAGGGGTGCTGTACTCCTATTTCCCCACATTTATGTGTGCAGAGCTCTCATACAGTCTGCTGTACCTCCTATAGCCGCAGCATGATTAATGAACAGCCATGAAATACATGTTTCATATGTCTGGGAGAACTTGATTAGTCATCAATTTGTTTGTTGATTTTTACATATAAAGTTTATTGTATGGAGAAAATATTCACATTTGATAAATCATTCATGGAGACCAAACACTTGGATAAAAAACCAGCAAGGCAGAATGAATCACAATGAGGAGTGCTCCATTTATAAGAGTAAAATAAATACTGATGGGTGCTAAAGGACTCTGTTATATTGGCAACATAACATCGGATAAAAATGAGACTGGGCTGAATGAATGTGAAACTTAACAGTAAAAAGAGTTTGCAGAGAACATAAAGAAAAACACCAGAGAACTAGAAAGTAACAGAGTAGTCAATGGTTTCATATTTTACAGGACTTTTCACAGTTGGTGTCACAGCCTCTCCGTATAAGTGATCAGGATGACTCTAATCCTGGATGTCAGCTGTAGTTCTTCCAAAATTAAACAATCCCATCAGCATGAGGATGAAGTCAGTTTTTCAAAAGACGCGGCAGATGTGATCTGAACCTCCACTCAGCATCACCACGTCTTCCCAATAGACTGAATGTGTTCCTTGGCCTTCATCCTCAGTGAGGCAATACTGGAGTTCCTTGGATCAGCTGAGCACTGGTACGCCGGGGGTGGGGGGCACATAGAGCCGATGTGGGGCAGGTGAGGGCTGTGTCCCAGGGCCGGGGAGTTGAGGAAAGGCAAAGAAGAGGGCATGGAGGGGGGAGGTGAAGGGGTGTAAGTGCCCGGGAGGCCCTGCGAGCCGCCAATAAAGCCCGGGAGGGACTGCAGGGAGGTGGAGGTGGTGATCGGGGTGGTGAGCCAGGGGTCCAGCTGCAGGCCGGAGCCCAGGGAGTTGGTGGGAGAGCGGCTGAAGGAGAGCAGAGAGGAGGAGGAGGTGTCCTGGAGCTTGATGGAGCTCACCTCCAGCTTCTCCTGCCGACGCCATTTGGCCCGCCGGTTTTGAAACCACACCTGGAATCAAAGGGCAGGATTTAATTTTTTAACTCATTAAAACTTTATTTACCTCTGTGAAGGCAAATGTAAGCTGCAACTCCCCACCGAGGTCAACAAATACACACAATAGATAGAAGAGGAAAGGGAAAAACCACACTTTTAATCAAAGTCTGTATCTAAAAGCCTTTTTTAGTGTGTTATGTTAAATATTATACTGTGTGAATCAAATATTTAGAAGAAGAATATAAGATATAAAGACCCAGTGAAGATTACAGCTATTAAACTAATTACTTTGCATTAAATTGTAATGCTGCAATCAGCAATGAGTGATTGTTGCAATAATAACGTTTTAAGAAACTAGCTGAATTTACAATTTTTCATTCACTTATAGTGTTAAATCGGTGGTAATTGATTTTTTCCCCCTCTATATCTGAAGCAAGCCAAACATTTTGTAAAAAAAAAACTCTTTTTCTCTGTTAAAATTCAGACAAATAAATCAAATAGCCTTTTCCCTCCAGCAGCAGTTCCTCCAAAAGTAAAGACAGCTATAAATATTCTTCTCTTTGCAGATGTGAAGAGTTTAAAACAAACTGGGGAATTACAAACGTTAGTAGCCAAGTAGCACTACTACTACTAGTAGTAGTGGGACAATTCTTGCAGTTTTATATTTATGATTTCATGGCAGGGTGAAATATAACTGTACAAATTAAATTAATGTGAACGGTTTAAATCAATAGGCATCATGAATTTCTCTGTTTTCTCAAGTTTCTGATTTACTGGATGCAGTGATTTTAGGTTTACCCTAAACTTTTTGTAATAAAACATTCAACATATGAGATGTCATTTAGGAAACATCATCTCATGCATTTATAAAAATATAGTTTATATGTGTGTGTGTGTGTGTGTATGACCATAAAATATCCGTCTCACTCTAGTGCCTGCAGGCCTGTATGCACAATGTATACACGCAGCAGGCCTGCACGATAAGGAAAAGTGACTAAATAGAAGTTGTGATGAGTTTTTTGGGGGGACATACCTGGACTCGGACCTCCGGCAGGTTGACTTTCAGAGCCAGCTCCTCCCTGCTGTACACGTCCGGGTAGTGCGACTTCTCGAAAGCTCGCTCCAATTCGTGCAGCTGGAAGGTTGTGAATGTGGTCCGGTTCCGACGGTGTTTCTTCTTCGGGTTTTCATCATCGGACAGTTTGCCGTCTCTGTCCGGTGAGTCCGGACACACCGACGCTTCTCCGGTTCCGCTGGCACAACACACACCTGCGGACAAAGGACGAAGAGTTTGAATTAAGAAGAAAAAAAAAGTTTGGAATCTCAAAATTGAGGTTTAAATATGCTTCTTGATGAATATGCTTTCAGGTAAGTGATCTTACACTTTCATTTATAGAGGCTTTTTTAAAATAACCAGTCAGTGCCAGTCTGCTGAGAGATAAAACTGCTCCTTCACTATCAAGAAAATGACAAATGAGTGAAGAAAATTTAAAAAATAAATCGCTCAGATATTCTAATCAAATGTGAAGCTCTACATTGTTTGCCACCTTTTTCCACTTTTGAACTGTTTTGCTTTTTTTTTTTTTAAAGATGAGCACCCACGTAGAAAGCACACTTTGCTGTCCCTTTTTTTGCATTGTGGAAAATAATTATTGGACGATTTTCTTGAGAAAGAAGTGAAATTATCTCACTCAGCTGGCACCTGCTGGATTATCTAAAAGTTTAATTAAAGACTTATAGACTTGATACTATAGATCCTGTTTGCTATAAGTATATTTTTTACATTCTTGTTGCTGGATTTTGGAGAAAGCTGAATCAACTTACTGTCAAAACTTTCTGAGTAGTGATGACTTTTCTTCATCGGGGTCACTGTTACATCCCCGTTGCGCTCAGCATCTTTAACCAGGACTTTATCCGTCATACTGTAGGAGGTTGATTTGTGGAAGATGGTGTCCTCTTTAAATCCCAGTATGGCCTCTATGCTGTGGACTGTGGACGGGTTCCCCGGGCTCTGGATGGATCGTGTGGAGGGAGACAGGCGCTCATCCATCATCATCAGCTGGGAAGGTGATCCAAGAAGCCACATTGGTCGGTGAGGTCCCAAAGAAATGGTCGAAATTACGCACGCAGTCCGTTTTAAAGTTGGTTTCTAGTCTGTTAAAGCTGTTAATTTTAAAACTAGTTGGGAAAGTTGCGCACAAGACACACACCAGTAAGACGGTCTTGTTCAGTGGACATGGAGCATCTTCAGAGTGGGCTTTTAAAGTAGCGCCTGCTGTAAGACCCCCTGCTCATGCGGCACCCCCGCTGCACGTCAGAGAGGGGACGTCCCGTTGGATTTGGCCCTGGATTTAGGGGTAACTGCGCGTCCATCCAGGCACCAGCCGCACATCACCCTCCCCTAAACTCCTCCCCATCTCAAGTGCATCTCCGTACAGCAGCCAGTGCTGGCTCTAAACCGACTTACATAAATCTTAAAACCATCTTTCCACTCCTCCAGATGTCATGTTCATGTCAGTCTGTGTAAAAAAAAAAAAAAAGAGAGGAAGATTAGGCCCACAGATTAAGGTACAACAAAATCATAATTACAAGATTTCTGGTCAGGACACGGATTGCAAGATGACAGCTTAATATTTAATCAAAGTGTCAAGATATTGTTGCCAAAAAGAATAGACGTTTCATTTAGTTGAAGAATTATGTTATTTGTTTTATTGACCTAAAGGGGAAAAACATGTTCGGGCATTTAATAGCCTCCCAGAGTGACACATGTTGAATAAAATAAACTTTTACTGATCAATTAACTAATACATCCTGTACTAATGAGTTAATGGAGTTTCATTAAACCAGTTTCTTGTAGGTGTGGAGTCAAAGAGGGGAACAAAGCCCAAACAATAACAATTTCAGGCTATAACCACTTAAGAGCAAACAAAGATTGACAGCAGTGTGGTAATCCTGCTTAAGGGGATTACATTATTTTACTCAAAAGGGTTAAAACCCCTAAAACTATTTAGCTTTTCCTAATTACAGAAGGTGACCTTATCCTTTGTTTGGCCGAGAGAGGAGGGGGGCAGAGAGAGAGAGATGCTAATTAACACCAAAAAGTTACAAAACTCCATCTATAAAGCATTAAAGTTGTTTTCTTTTGCATGTCCAGAGCTCTGAGGATGTGGTTTTATGGCGCACATACATAGGAGGACAACAGGTTCTTATGTGTGTATGTTGAAAATGTTCCTTTGAACACTGATTGAATTGATTCAGTTTTATTGTTAAAACAGTAATTATGTTTTGACCTGTTGAAGTAGCTGAATGTTCGCTTTCTTTAGTGTTCAGCTGCAAGTTTGGCCTTGACTGTCACATAAACACAGTATAATAACCTCCAGTGTAAGAAAGCAGAGAATAATAATGACAGACAATGTCTTGCAGAATTCTTGACCTAATTTTAACATACATGTTGCAAAATGATGAAAAGTCAGAGTCCTCAGGGAAAGAACAAGTTTTCACCTGAACCTCAAACAGGTGTGCAGCTCTCTCACACATGTTGGCTTCAATCCAATAAATATCAATGAGAACAGAGACAAAGGCGGCATTGATCGACTGTTTCGATTATTCTGAGTTACAGATTGAAACTTTGAAGGGACTTTAAAGTTAAACTAACAGGTCAAAAGTATGTGAACACTCAAACATTATATGTGACTTTTGAACATCTCATTCCAAAACCAAGAGCATTAATGTGCTGCTGATGCCTGATGCCTCCACAACTCGTTTTTAGTCGTTTTCAGTCATTCTTAGTTGTTTTTATCAACCTTTTATTATCAGACTTTGGACCTTTATTTGCTGGTTTAACAGCCTGACAGTCAAAGACAGAAACAGCTTGACAAGTATTGTTTGTTTTCTGACCAACCAATCATAAGGATCAATGAGCATATTGAATCAACCTGAGCACATTTTAGCAAATGCATTCTGCCTTTATGTATCTATTACCAATTCCACATATACTATTGATTTTTTAAGTGTATACCCATTTAAATCAGCATTACAGTTAATCCAAAATGTGTTGGTTCAGTCTGGTCTCTGTACAAGCCAGTCAAGTTCTTCCACACCAAACTCTAGAAATTGTTTATTTGTGGACTTTGCTTTGTCAGCTGATACAGGAAACTGTTGGAAGTAAAGTTGGAAGTAAAATATCATTGGTGGAATGTAAATTTACCCAAGTACTGTACTTAAGTACAATTTTGAGACACTTGTACTTTACTTGAGTATTTCCATTTTATGCTACTTTATAGTTATGTCGCGACATTTCAGAAGCAAACATGATACTTTGCACTGCACTATATTTATCTGACAGCTTGTTACTGCACCTCAACCAGCTACAACAGAAAAATACTGCTTACATGTAAATGCACCTGCAAAAATAATTCACTGTATATAATAATATAGCAGTCTGAATTGTGCCATTCTGTATAATGAGTAGCCTACTTTTGATACTATATATGATAATATAAGTATATTTTTCTGATACTCTACTATTGTACTTTTACTTAAAGCTGGAGTGGGGGACTTTTGTCTCCCCCCTCTTGCAGTGAGAGTAATTACAAAAACGCTATTGACGTCCGTCGCTACTGTTGCGGGTGTAAAATGGTGGATGAATTGTTTTATGCATCATACAACCCCTGCAAAATGATTCATTTCACTATCAGAATTTGATCGATTCTGTCTGATAACATTTGGAGAGTCTAGAAGAGCCACATGAGTAAATTATTTAATCCTCATTCAAGTTAGCAGAGAGCTAGCCAGAAGTTAGCTGCTCGGCCGGTGGAAGTCTCAAGTGCGCATGCCCTGCCCATAAAGCAGTATGCATTCAACTGGCTAGTGCGGGAATGTCAAATCCGACGCCAGATTAAAAACTCTGCTGTACTGTGAAATACAGAGAGATTCATCTGCTGGTGATAAGCTTAATCAGCATTGTGTGAACTCGTTTGGCAAAGGCTTGAATGTAACAGATGTTCATTTATTTGTAAAAGTTCCGTACTGCAGGTTTAAGTAAAAATTTGAATGCAAGACTTCTAATTGAATAGAGTTCATTTACACTGTGCTATCGATACTTATATTTGAGTAAAATACCAGTGTTGTAAGCTGTAGCATTAAGATAAGTTAAATTGGACTAAAAGCAGCTAAGGGCCAAAAGTACACAAAAGTATGTGGACAGACGTGTTTGTTTATCTACTGTAGTTACCCTCTACTGGTAACTAGTAGAAATAACAATATTGAGAGATGTACCTACAGCTTCACATTATCATAAATTATAGCATTTAAAACAAACAAACAAACAAACAAACTTGAAATCCCAGTGAATGGGGGATTTCAGTATGTTTCTGTCTTTACCTGAAGAATATATGACAGCTACCTAGTTGCTAGCTCAACTTCACGGCCCAATAAATACCATACAGTACATTCAAATGAAATTTGCACACCAGTGTTGAAATTGTGAAAATAACACAGATGGCAAAATGTAAGGTATAGGTTCACAATTTTTCAAGTCTGTCCCGTAGTCATTCCTCCTGTTCATACTGGCCAATACATTTTTGCACAAAACGAAGGCTGTGTATTTTATCCCCCATCACTTACATTGAAAGTGTATTGTGAAGGGATTACAGCAAGAAAAACATATGTCAATGTTCACTTGGGTACCTGACTATTGTTTTAACCTATCCTTTAAAATGTACTGAACTATGAGATAATACAAGACATTAGTTTGTGCTGTGATATCCTCATCACTGGGAGAGAGAGAGAGAGAGAGAGAGAGAGAGAGAGAGAGAGAGAGAGAGAGAGAGAGAGAGAGAGAGAGGAAGAGAGAGAGAGAGGGCACGGGCTGACAACCTTGGCTACACTGATCCTATTAGATGGTAATCTCCAGACTTTACAAATCCACAGCCGTTTAAACTTGGGTTCATGTGAAACTGTAAATGTTAACAATTCCTCCCCCCCTTTTCTGCCTAATCGTTCCTAATAAGTGTTTGGATAATGCCCAATTAAATTAAGACCTATTTCTTTATTCACTGCATTAGTCCTGATTCAGGTAGATGTGATTAAGCTTTATATGTTTAATAGCTGTCCAACAGAACTGTTTGGTGTGCCGCTAAGGATTTGAAACGTGATCAGTAATGGCTTGTATCCAAACATAAAGCTCCATGCAGCAACATTACAGTTAATTAAGTGTCTTTTTCTGAAATTAGGACGGATCCTGGATAGTTTTAATTAAAGATAATTGACTTACACATGGAGCTTAGTGTATTAGAACAAATTATGTCTGCAGGAAGATGTTCACAAAACATACTGCCAAATTGCATTTATTCAATATACAACTTTATTTGAACAATACATTTGTTTTTTCTCAGTTTGAAGGACCTTCATATATTTTTATCAGTGTTTATGTACATTGTTTTTATCGTTATGGAATACATCACTCAGTATTTTGCATTTTCTGCAAATATTTCAGGCTTTAAAACTTTTTATTACAATTAAAATGTGTATGTGGAAAGTAAATCAACATGTCAAAACTTAAGAGGATTTCCTGCTTTGTATTAACAGTAAAAGAAAAAAAAATCTAAATATCATAATTAATTCAAACACCACATACAAAAAAAAAAAAAAGAAGAAATAAAAATCTAGAATAACCAACAAACCAAAAGGAAAGTTGAAACACTCAGACAGGATTGGTTTTGTATTGGTAGATTGTTTTTTTGTAGATTGGTAGATTCTGAAAAACACACTTTTAGGAGACTGAAGTGTCTCGTTATACAACAAACTGAGAAGATTTGTGAACATTATATCACAGATGTGAAAAAGAATACTTGTCTGGGACTGTTTTGGGGGGCGGGGGGTCACTTTTCTACATCATTTAAAAGAAACGGGGGAGAGATGGGGCACTCTGGACATAATTCGCAGTGTATTGAGATGATGAGTTGTAAATTACTACCCATTCAGTAACAAGCTAACCGGGAGGGAAACTTTTACAGTATAACCGTCACTGGTAGCAGTAATAATGTGACGCTCTGGTTGGGCTGTGTTTCATATTCTAACACCAGACAGATGATTTGCTGAATCCCAGATTTGTTTGTTTTTTAACACAGCTTGGTCTGTAGATTCCCCCCAAAAAAGTGTTGAAATTCATTTTCTTGTGTGATGCTTATTCTTCTCCCTTTTTCTTCCTCTTCTTCTTCATTATCCAAACACCTTTCTTTATTTAGCCGTTCACATGACGGAGCACTTCTCCTCTGCTTTGCTCTTCAGCTCGGTGACGGTGGCCGAGGCCTTCTCCTTCAGCTGGTCCATGTCCATGTTCTGCAAGTTTCCAATCTGGCCCATGAGGGAGTCCTTGCCCTCCTCCTCCGTGGCGTCCTCGTCCACCATCTTGAGCAGCTCCTCCGGGACGTCCACGTCGTCCCCGGCCATCTCGATCATGTTCTCATCCTGCTCGCTCTGCAAGATGATAACATCGAGCAGAAAAGACGGTCAGAGCACAGAGACACAGGTGTTAAAATTAAGTATGATTATTTATGCTGAGGACAAAGAAGTCTTGTTTTCTCCACCTATACAGTAGTAGTTCTTCTTAGTTATGTACTTGTGGCCCCAAACAACGAGACATAATCCAGTTAATAATAATTTCCTCTCTGTATTATCAAAATATGTTTGTTCATTTCAAAATCTTAAACTGAAGCATCTGCTTCCTCTGGTATAGTATTGTATAGTAAATGGTTTTATATATATGTGTGTGTATATGTAATAATGTAATGTGTTAAAAAAAAACACAGCAAAGTCTTTCTAGGTACCAGACATGAGGGAGGGGCATTTTTTGTTTTCCTTGATTTGAACAAAGACTGAATATTCATGGAATTGAATTATTATTTGCAGAGGTAAACAACTTAAAGGTTGACTTAAAGGCTTTTTTACAGGATTAACATGCTGTTTGCCTACACAGTTTCCAAAACATACAGTATGTCTTCCCATTGCTACACTACACTCTGCCAAACACTGAATGTATTGACCTCAGTTTACCAGAGGACATATCACCAAGGTGAACTATGGATAAAACAACAAACAACAAAAAAAGACTAACTTGTTAACTGCTTTTTGATTAATTACATTTTCCTCCTTTGATTTCACCAATTGTAACATATTTGAAGCTTAACAGTCGTTGGGTTTGAAGTCATATTTTAAGCAAACAATGAGACAAACAAGGAAAGACACAAACAGATGAACTCTACGATCCGTCTTAATCCAAACCTAAGTATTGCTCTCGAGGATTTTCTGCTGTTTTTGTGAAGCGGGGATGAGTCTCCTTTGGACTTTACCATCCGCACCTCCTGACTTATTGCATCATAGAAACGCTAAAATTAAAGCCATTCCAACAAACTCAATTTAATCACTTAGTATCTGGAATAGTCATGCAATAGGCACCGTACTGTGACTACTTTGAACTTCAATCTGTGGGATTATCTCAGACCTGCCTTAGCCTTTCCTCTCAGAATCCCAATGATCGTCTAAAGATATCTTCTATAGCGTTGCACGAGACCTTTAATTCCATTAGACTAACAGCACCGACATCCTTCTAGCTCTATTAAAAGTGATAATTGTTGTTGTTTTTTTTTCAAAACTCACACTTGATAGCATGCACTTATGTTCTCAACTACCTGTCCATTAAAAGAAAAGAATAAACAGAATAGGATTTCTTTAGGTGCCTTGAAAAATCCATTTAAAATGTATATTTCAGTTCTCATAAAGACACATTGGCCATTGTCATTTGTTTTTCCCTTTTTTTTTCAAGCTGGCATGGAATGTAAACATCATTTGAGGAAAAATAATTAGATTTATATGTATAGGCTCATGCCATTGTCCTCATGTTACATGTGTGGTTTCAATTTAAAAGAAACAGTGAAAAGAAATGCACCCATTGTTTAAAATACATGACTGAACAATAGACTGTCTGTTGTATTAGATTATAAGAAATGCCAGCAGCAGCCAAGGTCATCACAGTCACATCACAATTAAAATCATGGTATAAGAAAACCTGTATTAGAAAGTGATTTTTGCTCTTTAGCCATTAAAAACTGTTCATCACAAGCAAGGTTTCACCACTAGATTGATTTGTTGGATTAGAAAACCCACTGCTGATATTTATCTTTAAATAACTTTAAATAAAATCCCAACATACCTTTTGTGCTCCTTCCATTACAGCAAATTTTTCTTTAAGAGTCCTTTTAAATGGCGGAAACTGCTCAGTTTACATCCACTAAAGTAGATGCGGTCCCCTCTTAATGCCAGCTCACACTACCTTGGTGCTCCCTAATGAGCCTGGGACACCTGCTCAGCGGTATTTGGCTTTGTAAGACTCAAGGTGCAATATGGGACACACAGGCTAACGTTCCCAGGAACCCGGTTTGAACGTCTTTCTCTCTAATCTACTGGCATAGTTTCCACCTCCTGTTGTCCAAGCTGCAGCTGCCAAGTGCTGCTGTTAGATAAAGACTAAACATGAAGCAGACATTTGTTGCTCTACCTGCACAGGCACAACACTTAGCTCAGTCATCAAATCCCACTTTTTGTGCCAGGCACTGGAGAAAAACCTTCTAAGAAGGACTGACAATAATAATTACTATTCCTTATTAAAACACAGAGAAAAGAGTATATCATCTGATGGGGGAAAAAATAAGAAATCCTCACTACTACAGGAACTTTGGAAGGAAGTTTGAAGAAATTCTGCAGCTTATTAAAATATATTGAATGTATTTTAAACATATATTCTAATATATTGGAAATATTTGAGTTAGAGTGAACCACAATGCTGCTGTGCTCCTATCTAGAAGATTAATGTTCAGTATTAAAATACATTTAAAATGTCTTAAGTGTTTACCTTTGGCAGCCTGTATTTATCTCTGAGGCACACCCTGAGTGTTGCCCTCTCTGCCTTCTTGTGTAAGAAATCTGCATCTCTCTCCATCCTGAAAGAGACACACAAGAAATATTATTAGTATAGTAAATGGTCTCAAGAACATCCCAGACAGACTAGCTTAAAATAGAAATATTATACAGATACAGCAGGGGAAAACTGCAAAAGAAAAGGAGCTAGGTAGAGTTTTTTGACCTTGGCCTTGAGGTCCTGTTTGGCATCGCTGTGTTGAGGGCTCAAGAGCAGCGTAGTGAATTTTTCAGTATTAGGATGTTTTTATGTTGTTTAAAAAAAAAAAGCAATGTTTCATTCTGTTTTGCTTTCTTTATCCAACCTGGTACATGAATAAACACTGGACCAATCAGATGAAGTTTAGCTACGCATAACATCCTCCATATCAGTTAAAAATCAAGTTCACCTGAATAAAATTAAAGCAGGAAACAATGTTTACTGAAAAAGCATATTTTAACTAAAGGATTTCAATATGATCAATCTTAGTTAAAAGAAAAAATGGTTTTGTTTCTATTGGTGTATCTCCATTGGCTTTTAATTTATGTTGGGTTCAGCCATTGACTATTATTAATAAAACTGGTGTAAACATCCAAAAATCTATTTTGAATATCTATGCAGAGGCTGAAGTCTAGTAAGCATCTTGTGATATGTGAATTCAGGAGATTCCTATGTAAACAGTTTCAAATATTTGAATAAATCTTTCTTTATTCAATTCTTTAGAAGCATCTGGTGAACTGTTTGCTTTTATTTCGATTTTCCGCAGGGTTAATTTGCTTTAGCTTTGCAAAAGTATTCCTGAGACATTTAATGAATAATGTACTGTAGGCCCATGTCCCTAAATCTACAGGCCATAGTAAGTTTAATTTCAGATACACCAGCATAAATGAACCTGTCTTATATTAATATAGAATACACACCGAGGCTGTAGTCTGTGTCAGAAAACACAGTTTCAACATGTTCCTTGATATTTTAAGTATCAGAAAGTCATTTTTTCATCTCCGAATTATGCCTCCAGGTTATTAAAGTCTCTGTAATGTCATCACTGTTTTGCACTTTGTGAGATCCTGCGTGTTTGTGTTTTGTTTTTTTTAAGGTGAGACTCACGTTCTTTCCCTCAGCCAATTAAAGATGGGTATTATTAGGCCAGACTGTGTCAAGCAGATTTGAAATCAAGCCAAGATGCTGCAACTTGAACTGTAGTGAAACAACAATATGGTGCACTGGTGTTTCTTCCTGTTATAACGCTGCTTTTAGCCATCCAGGTTATACAGATGCAGATTTTTAATATTAGCTTACAGCTTTTCATTTTCTGTCCATTTCCATTAATTGTTTGTGTGGATGTGGAGTTATTGCCATAAATCTGAAATCATCACTTGAAATCTACAATTATGGAGAATGTTGTCAGTCTAAAATTAATGAATTAATTCTCCAAACATGGGAGTGGAGAGGCTGGATAAATCTTGTTATGTAATTCAGGCTGACTGGATCTGTTTGGTGCTGCAAAATCTGCTCTGTGTAGCAAATTCCAACAGATTTGACAACTTTTAACACAAAATGCTGTTTTTAATTTTTTGTTATTTTTCACAATTTTTCTTCAAAATGGGATTCAGGACAGATTCATGCAAAAATGACTTTTGATAATGATTTGCTGGTATGACTATTAGAACTTGATTTAAAAAATATTCAAGACAAATTGATGCATTGATTGACAGCAACATGGAGGTGGACAAACTACCTGCTGCTCATATTATTGTAGAGTTTTAAGTCTATTAAAACAGATTCATAGATATTCCATTAAAGATCAAATAAGACTGATATTAAAATGCTTTTTCAGAACACCTGTGCATACGATGTAAGAGAAAACTGTCCATTGATGTGGATCTTATAACAATAGCAAATGGTGGTCTCAATAAAATAAACAAATAAATATAATCGTGCAGGTTTGTGATTGTTTTCCTTCTCTGCACCACCACAGATCCTCCTTATCCATGGGATTTTTTTTACCATTTCAGTTCAAATGCTGCAGAATATACCACCTTAAAGTCCATGTTTAGAGCTCTGAATAAAACTGCCATTTCACAATTGCTGATTGGGTCCTTCAAAATGTTACAACTGTTGTTGCAGCAGAAACAGATGACAGATTATAGAAGATTATTGATCCGACTGCAGAACTGCAAGGTCCAACATAACTCAATGGATTATTTTGTCATAAACTCAATAAAAAGAGGACGAGATCCTCTATGGTGGAGGGTCTGCTGTGACCTTCAGCAACAGATGCATCTCTCAGAAAAACAACTTGCACATTGTTTGCTCATGAAAACAGTAAATACATGGGCTTTTATGTATAGTCACGTCAGATGTGAAAACATATAGTTAAGGGTGGTTGTAAAAGTGAAAGATTGTGTTGAAATAACAGCGTTTCAAGGTCAGATTGTCATATTGTCATCCATGGGCCAATGTCATCAATTCAAAATGGAGCACTCTCCGTGTTGCTACTTACTTCTCCTCCACCAATTGTTTTTGGTACTCTTCATACTCCTCGCGTGTCATCCCTGCTGCTTTGGCTGGATCTGAGGGGGTGGCCTCCTCTTCTTTGTCACCTCCACCACCAAGCCCCATTCCTGACAGGGGGTTTCCAATCATGCTCTTGATCAAGAAAGCCATCTTGAGTTATGTGACTGTTTACTCTGCGAGGACAAAAAATATTTTTACTAAATAAAAACGATGCCGCCGCCTTTATGGTGCTGTTCCGTTTGGCTTCCTATAGCTGTCAAATCCAGTGCTAGCTCTCTAGTTAACCTGCTGCTTGTCTATGGAGCCAAGGACACACTGACGACAAGCAACAGACACATACACGCACAATTACACACATACACACACACACACACACAACGTTTTGCCTCGGCCATAATCTGGATTTAATCCTCCCTGCTCCACTATGCTAAGAGGCAGATGGCCTGTTTCCTATCTATTTTTAAATCATACAGTGGATGTGGATGTTTTTTTTTCTCCCTTTATTAATTTTGACACTTTGTGCGTTCTTTGCCAAAACTAGGTGCAGACTCATAATAAAAATGGGTTTTGGAGATGAGTTTCCTCAGTTTGTGACCACACATATCCTGCGTCCGCCCACTGGTTGCTTAATCATATTAGTAAAGTACGGGCCAGCCTGTGTTCAGCTTATACTGCTGAGACCAAGCAGAGTGGAGAGAGGAGCGGGATTACAGTCTTGTTTATCCTCACTGGGGCCATCCTTCATGCCGTGCTATTGTTCAGAGGGAGGATGATTGACAGGAGGGTGGAGGGATATAGGGAGGGGGATATAGGCTCTCATTTCACTTCACAGTGTTACTCCATCATATCTGCAAGCAAGCAAAGAAGGACTTGTAGATTACCCCCAATATTCCTGAGCACTCAAACCTTTCAGAAATCCTCACCTGCACGCACATAGGTCTTTCAATATCTATTATATTACACTGTCTTTTTTTTGTATTTTGTATCATGCATGTATATATTATCTCCATTTTACTGTATTTTATCCTGACTTAATGTATGCATGAGTTTGTGGTATATATGTACACATAGACATATGGAGGGATGTGTATTCATGTTCTGTTTTTTTTTTGTGCACCACAGGGAGGTAGCCTGAGCTTAAGCATGTCATGGCGCTGGAATTAAATGCTTCTAATGCATATACGACAATAAATTTGAATCTTGTAAATGCATGTTGTTTTTTTTACTCTTTAACATCACTTACTAACTGCAATACTCTTTCCATCAACTCTTAGGGGTTTGACAGAGTACACAGAAGAATAAAATGTATAGATGACCTTACATGGTTATTTTTATTCTAAGGTTGTTCTTTGCCTTTATTTTTTAGTTCTGTTGATAGTACAGCAAACTATCAACAGGAAATATGTGGACAGTGAAAGATGACATGCAACAAAGGTCCCCACATTCAAACCTGTTACATTGCAGTTACGTGGCATGCATGGTAGACCACTACGCAGCTCTGACACTCCAAGGTATATTATCTTTTTCCTTCTGTCAGCCTTGACAGTGTTATAACAGAGTGATAAAAAAAAATACCTGCTCCACTTGCGTCACACTGGCAGCAGGATTGATAGATGAATTTAATGTGTTCAAGAGATTCAAGGACGCTCAGATCTCCATCATGCACCATTTGCTCTATGAACTTAGGCTACATAGACATATTCATGTAAAAGAATCTGTATTACATGCTATAGGAGGTAATATCTATTTAAGTTATTTATCTGTCTCATTCACTTAAGGGAAGATGTGCAGTAAACTGCTCCAATGTCTAAATAATCCTGGATAAACTTTCAGGTTTCCTTTAGCTGGAAATGTAATCCAGTACTTTTGGTATTTCCACAACTCAGCAGCCCCCAGTTCAGGCATCTGTTGTTTTTTCATTGTCTTTTTCCTGTATAGATACAATAGATGCGGGAGGGACACGAACAGGTGAAGAGCTTTTTTGTGATTTTACAACAAGGTAAATACTGCAGACTAAACCACACCAGGTTTAGGACACCTTTAGGTGGGTGTATTCATTAAAAGTGCCCAGGTGGTAAAACTTTATTTAAAGATCCATATTTAGAATTAATAAGCAGTATATTATCAATTAATGAATGGTTTAGCACACATGATAACACTTTATAGTAGTTTAAAGTAGATATAAGGGTACTTTTAAGTATTCATTAATATATTTGTTAGTAAGTTTCACTCTTCTTATGAAGCATACATAACTGAGTATAAGCAGTTAATCAATGCTTGACAACATACTTGTAATAGTATAAAATCAATTTTCTTTTTGAGTATTGAAGATATTTATAAACACTTTCAAACCTGCCAGTGAATCCTCTGCACATGTATCATCAGTTAATAAATGCTTTATAACACACTGTGAGATGTGTTCATGTGTGTAATCAGACAGTTATGTTATAAAGAGTTATAAAGCCTTTACTAACTGGTTATACAACAGTTATGGGGGCTTCATAATAGGAGAGTTGACAAAATACACAAATAAACACTTAAAGATGTATGAAGTAAAATAATCTGACTTAAAAAAGTCATTATATTTGCTTACAACTACATTATAGTGTGTTATAACCTATTCACGTATTCATATACTGCTTATAAATATTATGTTCATGTAATTGTAAAATCTTGGGGTTAAAGTCAGCAGCAGATTGTTATATTCTCTCTTTTTTCCACTTAACTGTGTAGTAAATACAGGAATTCTGTATTATGACTTTTATGTCAACAATTGATCTGACAGGGATATCCTGTATTAACATCACTTGCAGTTCTTCTTCGGTGGTGCAATTTGTCTTTTGTGTGAATTTGAAAACATTAACATGTACAACTACAAATCTCTATACTGTAGCCGCTAACTGGAATAAACTGTAATCATGAGAAGTGAATAGAAGACACATATTTAAAAGGTGGATGCATGTTGTGTGGAGTGTGTCTGACATGTAAAGTAACGAGCAAAACCACAGAGTCATTCATGTTTTTGGTTTATGTAAATTGCTCAGAGGATATGTCAGATTCTGACAAGTCTGACTCGATCAAAACGGAAGCCGAGATCTGCTCTCTGAGTTCTCATCACCAATAGTTCAGCATTATTTTATACAAAATTGCACATTTCAAAACACAGGTTGTTTTTTTTTTGTTGACAGTTTGATGGAATTGGACTGCGGCAGATTTCAGCTTTTGAAAACAAAATCCAAGGATCTGACCAACCAAAAATACTGTAAGGAACATGTTACATCATGTTGGAAATCCAGGACGATGTGTCTCACACAAGCATTCATACACAACTTTTACTGATCAAATTAAAAAAAATCTGCAATTAATTAAAACAAACTTCTTCAACGTAACCTAATTTTTTTTCAAGGTACAATAACTTACAATCTGAAAAATAATCAAACCAAAAAAAAAAAAAAAAAAAAAATTACCAAAATAGACATTCCCTCATTTACACATTTTCATTTCATCAATTCGCTTCATCAAAAGAACTTCTTTGCTGCTGCTTCTTGTTGGCTTCTACACAGGAGAAAAGAAGAAGAGACACAGAGAGTTAAGAGAGTTGTTTAAATTCACCATCACATGCAAAGCCAAATAAAAATGACGATGTCTTACTTGTACATGATGTAGCAGAAGAACACGACTGACTGGACGACAATGAAGACTGCAAAATGGACAGTGGATATGCAGGAAGGCATGGGAGGCACCTCGGGGCATTTCATCACCTTCTCAGCGGGGTTCTGCATGTGAAAGCGCACAGTACAGATGTCAGTATAATGCAATAACATTTTTATTTCCAAATATTGTTGTTTGATCTAATTAATAAACCACTATGATGGTGCAGTCAGACTAAAATTCACTTCCCATTCATGTATGTGTGGAACTGGGTGAGACACATTTGCTTCAAGTCGCAAATTGACCGGCCTCCTTCTAGTTCTACCTGAACTTTGACTCGCAAATTCGCAAGGCTCTCCAATGTACAGCCCGTTTGAAAGAGGAGAGGGTTGACATCTCGTACTGGAAATATTGTTTGTTTCTATTCTTATTTTAGAACTGCATGGCAAAATAATCCAAGAGGCAGAGAAGAAGAGATGCTGGTTGACAGTAGTGAGTAATAAGGAGAGTGTGAGAGGATAATGACAGTAAAATGTTTAATAAAACGCTGTATAATTTACAACTTTGTGGACTGTTTGCTAGCACACTAGCCATGCTAACCCCCTCTGCTCTGCCAGAAGAAGTAGCAAGTAAAGATTTCAATCTGACTGCAGCTTCAGTGAAAGTGTGAACTCTAATCAGGGCTTAAGCATGATCCATACCGGAGCACTACGCTGGACCAGGTGCTCCACGTCCCTTTTGACTGTGTGCAGATGTTCCTTGATGTCATTGAAGTGCTGGATGGTCTCGTATGTTCCCATACCCACTGCATTACCCTGGTGCTGGGCTGAGCCGATCTGTTTCAGTGACTCATAGAAGGAGTTTCTGCAGAGACAAAGATGCACTTAGTGACAGTTTACATGCAAAAGACCCTGCAGAAGCGTTGTACCATAAACATCAATACTGAAACTGGCCTCCCAAGGGACTGGAATGAAAAATAATCTTTAGTGCAACAGTCTTTTAATACCAAATATCTCAGCAATATGGTCAAAATGTTTACTTTTCACAATCCGATCCAGCTGTTAAATGAATTCATGTTGGGAAAATATGATGTGCAGTAAATTTGCTGTGTGGTATCATTTATTTACAGTGATACAAATTGTCCAAAATTAATCTTTTAATCCCTATTCACAAGAGGCTCCATATTCTCAAAGTTTGAAAAACAGAAAATTACCATCTGATAAAAGAGGTCATGATTGCTAAATTAATCCTTTATAAAAAACATGTTCTTACACAGATTACTAGCACAGTGGGTTAAGAGACAGACAGCAGAGGGACACTGCAGGATCTGGAGGATGCGAACCAAAATAGTCTAGCTATGATTCTAAAGAGAGACTGAAAATGTTGATTGAAAAATAAAAAAGCATATGAAAACTGGAATACAGTTGGTTGCTGTAAATGTATTATACTGTTTCTTTGAGAGTCAAGAGGCATTTTCTGTTTCTAAATTGAGAAAAGGGAGATTCTTTTTCATTTAAATGTGTTTCGGAGGAAGTTAAGGCTCAGACTGGAGACAGTCCAATCAGCTGAAGAGAGAGGCCGGCTTTTTCTGGCTCTGGGTTTATGTGTGGAAGTTCTCTCAGTAGTTTCGCACCAATACTGTTTAGTTTAGTTATTTAAGAAGGTTATTGTCCGAAAGGTTATTGGGAAAACTGTCCTTGGTTTTGTCCGTCCATCCATACAGGACGACCTTATAAACATTGTACTGTATCATTACATTTTCTGGGGGCTTGTAAAATTCAGTGTGTGGACGACTTATGAATAAATACTGTATCTAAACCAGTTCTTGCAGATATTTTGTGGTGGTCTCTGAGGTGGTTTCACAAACTAACATCAACAGATCCATTTGACTGCATTTCATTTTCTTGGAAATGAATAAGAATAGGGAGCAGAGCAATACAAGGCCAAGCACAGGGGGTGGTGTGATGCGTGGGAAACACATTGTGTAGACTTTCTGGTTGTCTGTGTTTGAAGAATAGCAGCTGCTATTAGAGAACTAATGATGATCCAATTTAATAGGCACTATCACCTGTTCGATACTGGATTTCTGAGGCCGTTTTTTTTTTAATATAACAAACATTTTTTAATAAGGATCCTTTAAAGGCACTTCACTGATTTAACACATTAAACCTGTTACTAGGTCTTGAGGAGCACTACTGTATACATGAAAAAAGTTGTACTAAGCATTTCGTGGCTCCAGAGGGAGCTGCGCAAAATCTGATAAATTGCCTCAAATGATTTTACTTCAGTCAATGTTTGTTGGCGCAAAAGTTTGAAAATGAAAAAAAATCTGGGGGTTGTGGAGTTAGAAAGAAAAATGGGGTTAATAGACCTCTGTAGCCTGCTCCTCATCTCTGCTTGTGGCTAGCGGCTTGAGGCTACATTAGCCACTGCTAGCATAACACAGGATTTGACAAGGAGGAAGAAAACATGGAATAAAAAAAAGACATTATCTCTGCTACTGCTGCATTGATTTTGATCCATTTTTTTTTAATGTCCCCCGTGAGTCTGACACTGTTTTAGCAGTGTAGTGCTAAATTGGAGGCGTACTCTTAAATAACTGTGACCAAGATATGTACCGAGTTGGACATTTTGCCTCTGATAAATTAACTTGCCAGAGCTTTCTAGTGGACAAATTCTGTAAAGCAGACCCACTGCCTCAAACAGATTCGGACATTCCTGTTTTATAATTGCTTATTACTTATTGGCCAACACATACTGTACACCAATGCCAATATATCTGCAATAAGCTAATATCAGCTATATGTAAATATCTGCCTGTCTAGCTCTAATACACGGTATATAATGTGTGTTTCTACACTGTAGTGAGATCTACTTACGTACCTCCCTACAGTATCTTTTACTGTTCAGACAAGAGCATCAACTGCAACTTCAACACACATTAATGTTGAAGCATTATCAGTAATGCAACACCTAATACAAATACTGTATATTATATTTTTGTCCAATTTCTGTACATGTGCTGTTGATTTAACATAATAAAAGTGTAACCTTATAGGATTTATCTAAATTAATAGGTCACTTAATGAGGCTTTTAGGGGTAGTAGTCATTTTCCAATATCTGCGATTAGAGCACTGAAATTCTATTAGGGTTAAGGGGTTAAGGGTTATTGAGAGTCTATTATTACAAAAGAAACCAGTGTCCACCCTTTCATACTAAAACTGGGCAGTGTAAGGAGTCAGAAGCATTTTGAGCCATTCATACTGGTTCATCCTGGGCCACTGTGTCCGTCTGGAATTACTGATATCAGAGTAAAAAAATCCATACATGAAAATAACAATCCTTAATGTTAAGGTCATGGCTCACCAGCTATTGAATGTAAAAGCTTTGTCTGACTCTAAGTCTTTACTTTCAATTTCATGTGCAAATTCTCAGAAGAGAATGAAAGACATTTAAGACTGGATCATATTTCTCAACAAAATGCAATTTCTTAAAGTTGATTACTTACAGGGAGGAAGCAATAAGTTTCCCTTATCATCTTAAACACATCTAAGATGATTATAAAGAAAAAAAAAAGTGACTTGACAAATGAAAGGAATTCCAACAGCGTAAGTAGGAAGGTCCTGAGGGGGGGAGGGGGGGTTGTGACAAGAAATCAATTGGAGGGAAACCATGTTTTGGTCTGTGTATGACAGATGTATTTAAAGACTACTAATCTGATAAGGACAAAATGGTGCTAAGATGTGGCCTTTTCTTGCTTGGCCACATGGCTGAGGTCTCAAAGGATGGTCAGGGATGACATATAAACAAAATCTAATTTGTTTCACAGAGAGGAGGAAAAAAAAAAAAAAAATCTCCCTTGAGAAAGTAAGTGAGCATTTATTAAACCCTACATCTAATCTTCATCTACTACAAGTGACCCATTTATGAGCAGAAAGCCCTCCTTGGACATTTGGAGAGTCTGAGAAGAGATGAAGTCCTGTATCATAAACTCTGTGTTTAAAAGACGGGTCGGGATAAACTGAGTACTTAATCTACAAAGTCATACAGATCAGTCGCTCACATTAGCACATTAGAGGGAGCGGCGGCAGCCTTTTGCCAGGGTCTGAACTGATTCACTGTGTCAATCAGCTTACTCCTGTGTACTACCTTATCTTAAAACTGCCACTCTGATAATGTGCTTTCTTAAAACTCTGTCTCTCTCTCTCTGCCATCTATACAATATCATGCACTTATAGGAGGCATTCGGGTGGAATATGAGACATTAACGAGTGAGAGTCTAAAAGTAGGTTCATGTGAGTTATGGGTCAATAAAGAAAATCATGTATGCAAAATCATTTGAGGATGAATGTCCTGTTGGATTTAGGGCATATAAACAGCTTGGTTCTTTTATGATACATGAGACTAAGAGATTAATGTTACATAAAATAAAATCTTTAATATCTTGTGATTCTGATTAATTTTTTTATGCAGATGGTGTGTTAAAATTAAGACACACAATCAAACTGCTGTGACAGAACAAATATGCCGCTATAGAATAAATGTACACAATTTCTTTGTTTACGCGGTTGACTTCACTTAAGTAAATTAAGTACGAAAGATTTTTACAGCGGAGTCAAACACACAAGTGTGAAAGGTTAACAAAGCTAGACATAAGCAGACTTGTAAGATATTTCATTACTTAATTATTTGAGAAATTGAGAAAAATGGTGATTAAAATCCTCTCACTAATCTACGAGAAGGATTTGAAGACGACTTTTTTTTTTTCCCCAAATCTGTTGCGTGCTCACAATGACTAAGCCCACAAGCACCTTAAGCAAGCAACACAAAAGCACAAATATGTTATTGACAGTGGATGACACAATACAAGCTCTAAACATCAAAAATTACATTCTACACCTAATCAGGCTTACTTACTGTAAGTACCAAAATCAAACAGTCATTTGAGTCTTTGCCATGCAAGGCACACCATCAGAAAATCTCTTAAGCTGTATTATCTGAGAAATTGGTCCAGCCTGTCATCTGAATGTAAGGAAACTGTTTTTTTTGTAGTTTGAGACATTTTAAAGTTAAAGGAGATTACAGCTGGATATTACTATACTATACCCATCAGAAGTAATAAAAAAACTTGTAAAGCACTGACTTTAAAAAACTGACTATTACTCACTTTCCTTTCAACCCTCTCTCATGCATCAGGAGGTGAATTATCCAACTCCTGAAATGTCACAAACTAGTACAATGGTTTACAGCTGAGTTCAAGGTAGTGTGATGATCATCCCTATTTAGTGGTGTGTGTCTGTGACTGACTGACTGACGTGTGGAGGAGGCCGTTACTGCAGCTGGATTATCGGGCTGGCAGACACCTGTGATGTTGCAGCCACTGTATCCTGAGATTAAATATGATTTGAGGGATTTAAGCACCAGGATTTCCCTTGTTTTTCTGGAGTATCACGGATCTCTCTTTATGTTTGTTGGGGAAAAAAAACAGCAAGTTTTTAGGGAATGACTGAACGTAAACAACAACTTACCTCAACTCGTTCAGGTTTCTGAGAACCTCCTGCTGGGTGGATAGGACGGAGCTCAACTGCTGACTGGACGTATCCAGCTAGAAGACAAATATAACATAATGGTCTGAAGGTTAAACACTCCAGTGTTGACGTTTGATAAGGCTGTCATAAAACTTTTTTATTAGTTTTGATAAACTGTCATAAAAAAAGAGTTTACTTCAGCAGCAGGTTTCCAGTGGTACCTTATGAACAGCAGTTATTTTTCTATCAATAAACTACAAATAATTACAATGTTTGTAGAAGCAAAGCAACTTATTATCATTTGGATGGTTACATTTCTGTTTCTGTGAAAAGTAAAATGAGCATTTCTAAATGACTGCGATACATAGAGCCAACATGATATGGGATTATTTATGACCCATAATTGTCTGCATCGTGTATGAATTGATTTCTTGGCAACGACATGCCCACCTGTCCTGACTCAGCGTTCGTCCCCTTCTTGGCGACCTCATCCGTGATAACAGACACGTATCGACGCTGCTCGTCCAGGATCATGGCGAGCTGCCGGTGGAGCTGTTTGATCTCCAGATGGATGCGGTTCTGGCCTTCAAACACCTGACGGATCTCCCGATCATTAACGCTCTCATACAAGTCCTCCACTGAAGAGGATACACACGTTAGTATGAAAAAATCCAAGGTTAAAACCAATCATAAAAAAAAAATCAATCGTTATTAAAATCTATGTACTTTACATGATGTACTGGAAATGTAATCATAATGTTCTGACAATTTAATTTAGTTTGTTCAGATAATGTAAAACATATTATAAAGATTAATAAAAAACAACATTATACTTTATGATTATTTTTTTCCAATATATTTTACATAATCAATCGGTCCATTTAGTTTCAGAACACTAACTTGGCTCTCCTTGGACATCTGGGTGCTCTTTCTGAAACTCCTCTTTCTTTTTGTCGAGCTCTTGCTGGAAGTTCTGAAATTCCTCCTGGTACTTGTCCTTCTCTTCTTTAGGAATCTCAGATTCAGGTGGGGGCTTCAATGGGAAAGACAAAAAAAAAAAAAAAAAACCCCTCTCTTAGCTCAATAGAGGCCGTGCTTAGGCTATATCGCGCACATGCATGAACACGCACACAGAGACACACGGCTACAAGAAAGTGAATAGTACACACAGGATTGGGAAAGTATTAGGAGTTCTAGGAAAGTGTAGTTACCGGTTGCTGGCCCGGCTCTGAGAGTCTGAACAACAAGAAAGATAGAACGTCATGGTCATCTGATGGAGAAAATAACAAACAACAGAAACAAACATATTTATTACCATTATTTACGGTCACACTTTACACTGAAGCATAGTAATGACAAGCCAGTAAGGAGGATCTTGGGGACAACAGATGATACTGAGGTAAATATAGAGACATAACCTGGTTATAATGATAATATCTGGGTAATGTTAAGATGGGAAAATATGCTGACGACAATGAGGATAAAAAAGAAGTAATGACAGTGTATTAACCTCATGATAATGAGCTCATGTCAGGGTAATGTTTCCATAATACTCATACACACAGAGGAAAAGTAATTACCAGACGAAAATACTGAGTTTCCTCTTCCCTGAACAAAATATGGAAAATGGCCTGTTTGTCTTTATTTTCTGACCTCTTACTGGAAATTAGAGTCAGTAGTTTGAGTGGAATAACTATAAACAGGGTCGTTATTGGAGTAACCCAATCAGGGACTGTGACTCGCACTAATGAAGAGGACAACAGAGAAAATACTGAAAATTTAAATACTTCAGCTCTGAGAGTAGAAACAATACCTGCTAAACCGCCAGTTGCGGCTGAAATACCAAAGAAGCCCTCAGAGGGAATGATCATGTTGTCCACCTTTGTGCAGAACTCATAGTCCTCTTTGTCTGGAGTGAAACCGTTGTTGATCATGACCTGAGGAGGAAGACAGAACCATGTTGGCGTTGAATAAAATACAGCTGACTGTCATAAAAAGTTATGTGATATTATAAGATCAGCGTCATTGGCTGAAAACTGTTAATGAGGAAGAATTTTCCTTTTGGCTCTTCATATATGCAGATGATAACATTGTTTTGTTGCTGAACATGTGAGCGTGTATTCATGTTGTCTCTTACCGTCAGTGTCTTCTTGTAGTACGTTATTTTGGCTCTGACAGGATACGGTTTGTTTCGGAAGTCTCGTAAACATGTGCCGAGTGCTTGTGTGGTGCCGTCACTGCATCAAAACAACAATTTCGAACAAAATATAACCATTACTTTCATCTGTACTGTCGGTCCCAATAGACACTGTACATGAGTGGGGGGAAAATATGATGAGAGTTTATTAAATAAGTGAATAACATTAATGCCCATGTCTGTTTTTTGTAAATACGTGTTTAGTAGTGTCGTAAACAGTGTGAATTCTAAGACAAACTGGAATGGCACTGAAAAAGTGATTTAAAGCTTTCACTGGCCCGAGGGAGATTAGGAAAGATAGAGGATTATTATTTACTTTCAAGCAAATATAATCATATTTCCTAATCTTCTTTAAGTTGTTAAAATTTGAGTTGGCGATGACGTCGGAGAGAAGCAGAAGAAATGTTTACTCACTTCTGGTGGTCATAAACAAGGTTGCCGTTGTTTCCCACTACAAGTATAGCTGGGTTATTTTTCTGGAAATTTGAAGGAGAAAACAAGAAAACACATTAATCCTTTTGTCATCTACAGCAAAGAGGTGGCTTTACTTTCAGGTAATCTTATTCAAAAATACCAATCCCATACAATACCCGAGTACAACTAACTGATACTGATAAATGTGACAAAAAATGACCTTTTAAAAGGTTAAAGTATTAATTGAATTTAAAGTATTAAATTCAATATAAATAATGAGTAAATGACTACAGTAGGTTTCTACATGAGTAAAGGATAATCTGATAACAGCCAGAACAAAGAGTTAAGATGCATATATGAGGGGGAACTACATAATCTGCTATTTTTAACACACTTCCTATATGACTACATTAGTTGATAACCAAACAGAGGCGGTCTTTGTGTTGATGTGGGCTATCTCTGTAGTAGAAGATCTTTGAACTAAACACCAAACAATAGCAGAAAGAAAGAAAGAAAGAAAGACAGAAAAATGAATATTGCTCTCTAGTCCTCTTTCAACACCATGAATCTGTATGTGTGACTCTTTAAGAAATACTATTGGTAGTCAAACATTAAGGCTCATCTTGGAAAACGCAGACTTGACACCAACCTTTCCGTCGTTGTCAAAAGAGTCAAAGAAAATTCCGACTCCGTTCCACTTGTCAGCGGCACCGTACACCGGACCGTCGAGGCCTTGAGTTGTGGTGAACCACACAGCCTGTTAGACAAAGAAAACGTTTACAAATCAATGTGTATAATTTTTTTTTTTTATTGTGTGGTGTCGCTTATGTTTCTCTCCTGACAAATAAGTTAGTCAAGTCAGCAGGGAAGCAGTGAATGAGAGTCAATATTACAGGATTATTATGAATAGGATAAACTGTTTATGTAAAGGAAATCACTCTTTATGAATGGAATTGCAGTTGTCACATCTGAGGCCTGTTTTAACTTTCGCATCTTAATATCATGAAGTTCAATTAATTAAATTTTTCTGACACGGCTTCAGACAAGCCAATAAAATGATCAACTTTACTTTGCTCACAGTAAAGCCTTTTCAACAAGCAACAAGTTACAAAAAAATATCATTTCTAGTGAAGACTAATCTATGTTTCCAGTGAAGTTTAATCAATCTACTGGACTGGTTTAAAATAGTTAACCATGTGATGCTGAAACGGCCTCTTCATTTCTGTCAGCTGGGGAAATGCTTGTCATAAAACTCTGTGGGCATATCACACGTTATGAAACAGGATATGCACCTTTCTTTAAATACGCCTCTTCAGATGTGATATGCAAATTCTGAGCTACAATCAGAGTTTAACGGTACGCCTGATTTAGTGGTTGCGGCAGGAAGACGTAGTCACAGACACTCTCTCAGCCGTTGTTACAAGTCATCTTTATTTTTCACATCAACGCGGTAAACATATCCTGAGGTTTTCGTTAATTATGAGGTTGATAATTATTGGGTGGAAGGTTGTGCATTTAAAGTAAACTGCAGGGTAGTTCAGATTAGGGCTGGATATTGTTTGAAGATTTTTAATATCAGAGGTAATATGATAGCTGTGTTTCTGTAACAACACCAAACCAAGTGTTCTTCTGAGACTTTAGTTTATATATTTATAATATTAACTTGATTTTGACCTTTTTTTTAATTAAACAAAATAAGTTTGCACAATGACTCAGTGCTGAAATCCCATAGTGCACTCACACAGGTGATTTTATTTATTTTGGCTGATTAGAGCTCATCTCAAGGCTCTGTGGGCTTGTACATACTGTACATATACTGTACATACCTATTACCTATTACTCATAAGAGTATACTGTTTTTGCAGTTAGTATACAAAAAATGAAGCCAACTACACGGCTCATACTGAACAGATTTTTTACCTTCATCCGATTTCATTCTTCTTCATATGAAATTCTAGCCAGCTGTGCACAACAAGGCGTATAACTCTGCCCTCTACATGTGCACCTTCTCCTTTGTCTGTTTCGGCTGCATGTTGAATTGTGGGACAATATTGTCCAACCACAGCACGCTCAAAATTTGACCATATTTAGTATGCATACCGTCCAGTTTGAGTACACTAAAAACCTGCTTAGAGTTTCTATGTAGTATGGATTTGGGATGCAGCAAGAGTTTTATTGGCATCTTACTCACTCTCGTTTTCTTTGTTGCACCTTTTAATGCGACTTTAATTAGTATTTTATGATTTTTATTGGTGCATAGAGACTGGTGACTTCACCTAAGTCCTATCATAGCTCTGCCATCTGTCAACCTGCAGAGGTCTGATCAGCCAGAACAATTGAAAACACTTGTGTAGGCGTGCAGGGGCATTTAAATAAAGAACTTTGCCTCAGTACAATATAAGGTTAGTATATACCCAGTCCTAGTGTAGATCAATAGTAAATAAGTGTGCCAGTTCAGTTTTGTGTCTAAGTTTAGAGCCTAAGTATGTTCCTGGTCAGGACAGATGGTTTTGGACTTTCTGGACTACTAAACTAAAGTTTATTAACAACTGTGAACAGTAGTGCATTAATAAATTGTATACTATAGGAAAGTGGGCTCTCTCACTGCCTCGTTAACCCACAACAAAGTTTCACCCCTCCTTACCAAACCGTCAGCTCCCATTCTTCCTCTTCCAGATACTCTGAAGGTCACCTCGGCCTCCCAATGTTCAAAGTTGACTCTGCCTTTTGTCCACACGGAGCCCTTCTGACTCCTGAGGGATGGCGTAATACGCACCTGGTCTGCACTGGGAATAGCATCTGGAGTGGAGAGGAGAGAGTAAACAGGATTTCAGTGGCATGTTGAATTCTGGCAAGAGGAATTTGGAAAGCTATTCGGCCTATGCAAAGTAATCATCCTCTCTTTATTCCCTATTAAAACAATAGCTCATCAAGTGCCATAACTCATTTATCACAAAGTCACACAGCTTATGAGGTGTTTCATAAGAAAATATGAATGCAAAAGTGATTCCTTCTTCCATTCGAGCCTATGTGGAAAAGCTGCCAGCTAACTTGTTGTATTCTTACTATGAACCAGCATTATCAGGGTGTGTCTATTCTCTAATCTTACCCAGTACTGATTTAGAAACCGCTGAATCTTCCTCTCAGCTTTGGTCTATGTTTATTCAGTGTTATATTAAGATTTTGTGTACACTATACTTGTAAATTAATCAACTATTAATTTTTATAATCAATTAATTATTTATTTGTGGGTCATTTTTCAAGCAAAAATGCCAAACATAACCAAGTTACAGCCACTCAAATGTGAGAATTGCTGATTTTGTTTATCTTAAGTGATAGTAAACTGAATATCTTTGTATTTTGGACTGTCTGTTGGACAAAACAAGCAGCCTGAGGTCACCTTAGCGTGCTGGTGGCCTAGGGGTTAACTGACGATGTATTTGCGTCCAGCTGTGGACTTTTCTTGTCCATGTCATCCAAAATCTTCTCTATATTGTCCTCCGTTTGATAAAGGGAGACATCTACCTATAAATAAAAATGCTACTTATGACTGCTTTACATTTTTTCAGTGAATTATTAACTGAGAAAACAATCTGCAGATGAATGATTAATGAAAATAATCCTTCCTTGCAGCTCTAGATCAATGCTGACTTAGTGGGGGAATACAGTGTAATCTCATGTAGCAGCTGGACAACTCAGTGTGTGATGCAAGAATCCAAAGGCCCATTTTGGCGAGAGGGTAGTTCAATACTTCAGTTGCATGTGTCTACACGAACTCAGGGCCTCAAACTAACTTTTTAAGCAGCCCAGTTAGCATAAATGCTAAAATCTACTGATTCCCTGGTGCAGTTTTGAATGAAGAAAGCTAAACGCTGTCACTTCTTTACATCCTGAGCAGAAAACAGACACAACACGAACAACAGCCATCAGCTGTCCCCGCTGCCACCCTCGGAGGTCGGTGTTACAGCTTTCCCCAGCAGATGAGCCGTTATCTCTGTGATGTTGACAGCTGGATACAAACTTACTTCCAGAGTGGATCCAAAAGGGGATATTGCCGTCGGTCTGAGACAGGTGCGGTCCTTTGAAGCTGTATTTGTACTCAAACCGGCGGTGTGGAGCCTCCTCTGACGTTGAGGCACCGGCTGCAATATCTGCGACGCTCCGGTGAAATATTAACGCTGTGAGGAAAGTTAATATCAACACACGAGCGGTCGCAGCCCGGCGCTGTGCTGTGGACACCGCCATGTTTCGGTATCACTGCTGACGTAGCGCTGCGTCCACGAGCATGACGGGATGCCTGTAGGGCCAACAGGGCGTTCTCTCATTGGACGATTTTTTGGTGCCTTTTTTTTCACCCCTCTTCTTCTTCTTCTTCTTTTTTTTTTTTTTTTTTTTTTTACAGCTGTGGTTATAATGAACCAATGAGGTTGACACACATGAAGGGCCCTGCGGTGCACGTTGTCGACAACACAGAACAGACAGGAAAATATAAAGACATGACTCATAATATAATGTTACACATATTAAAGGAACGGTTCACAATTTTTCAAGTCTGTCTTAAAGCAACAGTCAGATGCTAAAATTAAGTTTGAAATAGGATTTTATTGCCATAATCATTCCTCCTGTTCATATTGACCATTAGAAGATCCCTTCATAATCAGAGCCCGACCGACATATCGGTCAGACATATATCGATATATATCGTTATCGGCGTATATGTTGTCTGATATGTGCAGATACATATATATTTTTATTTTTTTAGATTATGAGCAGCATGTTATTTATATTTGATCCATTTCCTGACTTCAAGTTTAATATATATGTGTGTGTGTGTGTTCGTGTGTGTGTGTGTGTGTGTGTGTGTGTGTGTGTGTGTGTGTGTGTGTGTGTGTGTGTGTATAGTGTATATATCGATATCAGAATACAGGTATCAGCATCAGCCCCAAAAATCCAGTATCGGTCGGGCTCTATTCATAACACACTTATTTATTTATTTTATTCAATCCTATAATCCATACTATGTATTTATTTAACTCAGACTGCTGAAGCCTCATATAAGCTTCAGATAACCTTTTAAATGCAATTTTTGCACAAAATGATTTCAGCCCCCCGTCACTCACGTTAAAAGCACATTTGAAGGGGATCTTTCAATAGCCAGTATGAAGAAGAGGAATGATTACAGAGTGGAAAACCCCTTCCTGTGTCCATATGGACACGTGACTGTTGTTTTAAGACAGACTTGAAAAACTGTGAATCTATTTTTTAAGAATTACAATACAATATATTTTAAAATATACAAAATTGTATTTGTGTCCCAAATCACCAGATTCACCCAGTGTAAATGGGTACTTATAATACATCCATTTAATTTATAGGTATTTTTCGTGGAGGACAATATGACATGTCACAATAGAAAAAGAAAAGGTGTAAAAAAATAAAATTATGACATAATTGCATTTAGCTGCTACTGTTTCAGGGTACTGGTATTGTGCCTGCTGGCCCACTGTCACACTCTCATGACTTACTGGGACTCTTGAGTAACACTGATAATCTTATCAGTAACACCTGTTTTTCACCAGTTCACCTTCTTTTTCTACTGTGGCAAGTCAAAATGTTTGCTGTGAGAAGGCCTATTGCAAAACTGCAAAACCTACTGATACTGCACCACTGAAGTATAAAGCAGGTTATAGGCCTACATTGTTGCCTATCTTGTGGCCCCGGCTTATAGTGGGACCCTGTGTCAAAATCTAGTTTGATGACTTAAGTTGCCTTAAAACAACAGTCAAGTGCCCAAATAAACACTGAAAGTGGTTTTTCTTGCTATAATCATTCCTCCATCATTCCATACTGACCATTACTTCCACTGACTGTGGATTTTGGCCCCCATCACTTACATTGAAAATGCATTATGCAGGGATCTCTTAATGTGCAGTATGAACAGGAAGAATCATTACAGCAAGAAAAACATGTGTTATTGTTCATTTGTTTACCCGACTATTGTTTTAGGACAGACTTAAAAAACTGTGAACCTATCCTTTAAATGATCTTACTTAATATTGTGCTCAAATTATGCATTCCTGAATAAAGTTCTGTTTAATTTAATCACCACAAGTTAACTGACACACATATTACCAGGGCCCAGGCAAGAGTATTCCAGCATAGGAGCACTGGTTGTTTATTTGGCTGTTTGGGGAAATAATGAAGCTGCCATATACTGTAGAGCTGTATACACTGATGAGAAATTGGATATGACAACGTGCATAAATAACACAAAAAACATGAGAGATTGGGGGATCAAGTGGGGCACATTTGCCATTTGTCCAAAAATCTATGGCCTTAGGTTTGAGTGTATGTTTCCAACAAGTGAAATGAATGCAGGTTACTTCAACTATCCAAAATATACTTTCAAATTATTTCATTTACTTTAAAATCAATTTAGCTAGTATATTGTATATTAATAGTGATGTACAACACACAGCAGTGGTCAGCAATTAGGTTCAATCATGTGCCCGTTTTTTCAACACTGTTTATTAGGGTGACAATGTTGTACAGACAGACACGGTCGAATGTGTTTTTTAATATGGCTTGTTTGTTTATTTCTTTGAGGTCATTAAAGAATAAACTTGATTTAAAAAAAAACATTTTTAGGGTTGTATCTGAGGCAGATCTCATAATTCCCATTAGTAAGTGAGGGCTAACAGAGTCACAGCAGCTTATGTTAATACTTATTTGGCAAACCCTTCTGTGTTACACTGCGGGACAACAAGTGTAATTGATATCTTATCCACACACAAACACTGTGACAGAAATCTGTCCTGGACAAATAGGCCAAACTATGCTATGTACCTGTGTCATTATCATGTAAGTTTATAAGATGTTACATGGTCATATTTATTGGGATTTGTGTTAACATTGTTATCCACTGTAGATTTATGAACAGTCTAAAATAGAAAACTTCAGCTATCGTTAGGTGGCCAAGTATTTTTGTTGATGAGCCAAAATTAGCCCACGGGCAGCTATTTGCCTACGACTGCTATACGGTAGAGGAACACGTAAGCAACATCTATTTTCTACTGTATGTGTCCAAGCTATGCCTACCCCTCTACATTCCCAATCTAATACTAAAACTTAGAAATATACTTTTTATATATAAACCTGCAATAAAAGATATATTTGAATCACCCACACAAATAGTCCTGTAATCCAACCACTGATATAAAAAATGATTTTAAAGGTTTTTGGTTAGAAACAATGTAAAAACAGTTCAATGCAATTCATTTCAATAAATAATTGTTTGAGGCTAGTGTTATGCTACATATTACACCCAATACATGTCAAAGCCGTAACCTTTGCGTGTTGTTTCTGTGAATAAGAGCCCAACCAATAAACTGTCTAGATGATATATCAGCTTATCACAGATGTTTCATATAAGAATAGAGGAAAGGCACTGCAGAAATGGCGTAGTTGCGTTAATTTATGTGTCATTACATAGTTTGTCCACCAGAGAGCAGTGAGCAAGTTTTTTTTTCAGCTGTGAAATGTACGTACAGTGCATACAACATATTGGTCACGATTCTTTAGTAATCAAATTTTAGGGATCCTTATTAATAATGTTTGATTATGTTATGCCTTTATGTTAAAATATTGGTGATCATCAGAGTTTTTAACTCAAAGGTCAATATTATTAGCGCCCTCAAGAGTTGAGTATTGGTCTGGCTCTACTATGAATGTTGCTTTTATTCATGTTTGAAATGTATTTTTGGGGATTTACATTTACATTTATTAATTTTGTCCAAAGCAACGTACAGTACAAAGCGATGTACAACTTATAGCATGTATTTCTTATGTCAGTGGGACAAATAAGAATAAGATTAGTCTTATATGTAAAACCTGTTGTTGTGTGTGACATATGATACTACTATGATCCTTTTCTTGACTACATCCTGCACAGATTGCACTTAAACAGTTTATGGGAAACCTACAAAAAACTCCAAAACTTTATTATCTAAAACTTAGCTGATTTAGTGATCAAACATCCACAATGTAACAAGCAACAAACATATCGAGCATTCCAACTGCACAAGTCCTGTGTTGTGTTGTTTTCAGTCCTTTCGGCTATTGTATTACCTATGTTGTTCTGGAGCGGCTCGTAAGCCTCCATAAGGTCAGCGATAGGTTAGGTGACACGGCCATGACGGCTGCACGAGCTTTCACTGCAAATTGAAAGCCTCAGTGGGAGATGGGAGATGACACAATTATGTACCACTCACTTTCTATTTACTCCCACCAGCCTCTTCCTATTGCCTCCAGAGGCACAGCATCGCTTTCTGTGGGGGCCTGTGATTACGGGTTCAGGAGCGAACCCCAGAACAAAACAAGCTATTGTGGTGACACTAATCTGGGGATTTTGACTATTCCGGCAAATGATCAGCAAATGACAAGAACTGATCTGCACAGGTTTACAGTGATAAGGTTTAATGCTGCAGTAAATTCACACGCAAAGCCCTAGGCCCTTTGTCTTTGGGGGTGCCCCTCCATGTGTTAACCACTGAATAATTTCTCCACCTTTACACAACCCCACATATAACGACAATTACAAATTATGTGGTTTTCAAACAGGCAGGGGTTTTACATACGTAAGGCATAAAAATGCACATCAACAAGATTTTCGCTGTTGTTGTAGTCAGAGGGTGCAGGAGCAGAAAAAAAGTCAGAATTTTTTCATAGCTGTGAAAGTTGTGGTTTGCTGATACAGAACAGTTGTTGCCTATAATGAGTGGTGCGTACACTGTCTGTCACTGTCTATTTACTGAATCCACAGTGGATGAACATGGCTGATAATCACAAAAATCACGAAAACTGAAACTTTAATGAAGTTTTCTTGTGCCAGAATAACAAGCTATTGTGGTGACACTAATCTGGGGATTTTGACTATTCCGGCAAATGATCAGCAAATGACAAGAACTGATCTGCACATGTTTACAGTGATAAGGTTTAATGCTGCAGTAATTTCACACGCAAAGCAAAAGATTATTTATAGTCATGCAACATATGAACAGGGCTGATCTCTTGCTTTTTAGGACCTTTGTCTTTGGGGGTGCCCCTCCATGTGTTAACCACTGAATAGTTTCTCCACCTTTACACAACCCCACATATAACAACAATTACAAATGATGTGGTTTTCAAACAGAAAGGGGTTTTACATACGTAAGGCATAAAAATGCACATCAACAAGATTTTCGCTGTTGTTGTAGTCAGAGGGTGCAGGAGCAGAAAAAAAGAATTTTTTCATAGCTGTGAAAGTTGTGGTTTGCTGATACAGATCAGATGTCGCCCATAATGAGTGGTGCATACACTGTCTGTCACTGTCTATTTACGGAATCCACAGTGGATGAACATGGCTGATAATCACAAAAATCACGAAAACTGAAACTTTAATGAAGTTTTCTTGTGCCAGAATAACAGGAGGTAACTTCTGCACCAATAAGAAATTAATAACTGTGAAGAAATATGTTTCCTTCTCTGTCTTCAAGACTTTAATGTCAAAGTTAATTTTATTTTTTTTTATCCAGGGACACAGTGAATGTACAGACACATCTCTATCAGAAGAGATTGAAGGTATGCAACTCTGAAAAGCCATATTTTAGGAAAAGATTAATGTTAATGATCTTTCATAGAAGGATTAGGACGATGCATCAAGCAGCAAGTAGTGAGACTGTAGCTTCAGCAAAGAATGACAGAAACTCTCAAAACACATTACACAAAGCTTTCACCAAACCATTGACATCAAAAAGGACACTAGAAATCCAGAGTTGAGTACATTAAATTATAAATTAGCTGATTGCTCTTGTCACGTTTAAAACTCATGAAATCGAACAGGTTTTCAGTGGATTTAGGGAGCAGAGAAAATAGAGGCCTCTGTCCTTTGTCTGAGGAAGTCCTCATTAGAGAGTTAAACCACACTCTTTGTTAAGAAATGTGGGATTTAAATAACAATAGCAATGCTAATGGGTCCATTTAGTAGTGCACAATGGGAACCTGTAGGATGTTAATGGGTCACCGAGACTGTGAATAGCCTATCACATGAGTCAGCACAAATATTTGGCCAGTGAATAATACGATGCTGTTGTAAACGTATCTTGGAAGTGACAGCAAGTTGATCTGAGTTTACTGTATTTACTGGAGCCTGCACTATTAATATATGAAGTTCAATTTAAATAATACTATATATGGAGTAATACTGGGTTTGAATTTGATCAATATATACCTGTGATGAATGTAGTTTGAGCTGGTTTCTTCTTTAATTTCTTTCTTCCGAATGTCGTAATATTTTCCACCTCATCTCTACTTGCTCTGTGTATTGTAGACCGTCATTTGTCAAGATTTAGAGACCCTAAACTGGCCTAATAAGATAAAACAAATAACAGTTGTTCTGTGCATGGGGCTACTTGTCCCTGGAGGATCTGGGCATCTAAAGAAGTTTGTATTGCCCGTGTCACATTAGTGGGAAAGGGAGAGTGGCTGGTTACCTCCTGGTGTGACACCATGGCTTAGTTAAACGAAGCCTGTTGCTTCATGGTGTTTATTTATACTCGAAAAGCACAAAGCAAACCACATTACCATGTGAACAAAATGTCTGCTGAGATGACAGCATGCTGAGGAAATGTCATGTGGTTGAACATGCTGTGCTCTAGAAGACCAGTGAGCATCATTTTTATGTCTAAATTACCATGCGGTGAGCATAATTATCCTGCAGTATGTCTATAATGTCACAAATGATGGGCGTGCACCCAACAAGAGACCCGTTTTTGAATTTGATTCATGATCATTTGAAACAATTATCTACAAAGGATTTAATGATTACCCCACATTGGACCTTTCAATAAATACAGACTATTGATGCTGTATTATTTGTTGGCTCAATTCTGCGCACATAGGCCACATACTCACCCTTAACAATGCCGAAAGACTAAACCTTTATTTCAGATTGCTTCAACACAGTCCAGTGTGGTCCGGGGGAAGAGAGGGCACTTGTTGTCCCCTAAGGACTTTGCCACATTCATTTGAGGAGCAGCCCTTTCTCATTATTAACAGACACACTAAATGATGGGCCCCCAAACAATACAGAACAGATCCCTTTATGCGCACAAGTGCTCAACGTTTCAGCAACCACTGCATGCTCTCCACCACTCCCTCTTCTTTTCAGATACCTGCACATAAGTGAAAGATGTGGAGGACACAAAGGATATCCTCAACTTTCCTTTTCTCCCATTCTGTGAAACAGGCCCATTTTAAAGCTTTTATTTGTGCAAAGCCTCTCATTAACTCTGCTCATGCTGCCTCCCTCAGTTTGCCATTGCTTAAGTACTGGGTGTTGTAAAAAAGCTACCAATTAGTCCCTCATCAGCTCCAATTAGAGGAGACAAAGCCTGAGTAAAGATAACTCAATGAGAGGGAGAGGTGGAAGGGTGATGGCTGTGTGTTTCTGTGTGCGTGTGTCCGTGCGTAGGCATGTGTCTGTGTACATGTGTGGAGACCGGGCTGGCACAACATAGTTTGTAATCATTGAAGAACCTTGTGGCCATTCAGTTTGACCCACTGCAGCACAGGTCTATTCACTCTCCAGGCTCCTCAGCGGACCCTTTTCTCAGGGCCAAGTGTTGTTGTGCTGGGAAGACCGGCCCCCCAGGAGTCCCAGAAAGAGAGCCATTCAATCCTCTTTACCTGTTTGCAGCATATAAAGCAGCAAGGACCAAGCCGATCTCTCATTATTGTTTCCTTCACTCTCAATACTTCCTTAAACTTAGGCCTCGACAAGAGCAAGCCCTTTTAGAGGGGGAAATAGGGGATGTATGTTAAGGGGGTGCCTTTCGCCTCATTAGAATTGAATTTGCACTGTCTTGTAATTACGTTGGAGGGCAACAATGTGTTTTTTTCATCATAATCTTCACTGAATGGAGGATTTTTGGGGCAGTTAATTTGCTGCCCACACTAATGCATTAATTAATGAATTGGGTAACACTAATTTTCTCTATGCTGCCTCTCTGTTTGTTTCCCCCATCTGTTTCAAACAGTTCTGGGCAGCCGCTACTAATAAAATTACCTCATTAAGGCCTTTATTACAGCACAGTAACTCACTCATTCATTTGCTATTAAACATTTGCTTTGAAAAAAGGGGGCTGGATGTGTGGCGGTTCCCATTCAGTGTTGCATCTTTTTCGTGGGTAGGTCTAAATAATGAGGGGGACACGCAGGGAGATATAATTAGGAACAAGGGGGTACTTCAGCAAATATTTGAAATCTTTTAAGACTTGCCCTTGTATGATGGTGATTAATTACTTCCAGAAGGGATTTTTTGAGAAATATACTGCCAAGTTTTTTCTATCTTCTTCTGGAAGAGATGACCTAATCTTGTTAAAAGGATGTGCACAAGACTTTAATTTCGGTCCCTCTTTAATCAAATGCAAATCATGACATGTACTGTTCTCTGAAAATGGACTCATTATGAAACAAATACGCAGCATGTAAACAATGATGTAGTGTTAAATCTGTTTTTGTTGTTGATTACATAATTTGAATGGTGATAATATTGATAATTATGATGACGCTATTGTTTGTTTAATTTTAGTTGACAACAAAGGCCATGGATATTGATCGATCGCCAAAAATGTGCCAAATTGTGCCATAAATGTGCCATAAATGTGTAAAAAAAACAGTTGATGATGATTAATTTGCTTCAAAATGTAACAGGTTATCACAAAATAGTTTCAAGAATTACTCTGACAGAGAAAACCCTAATGTTGTATTTTTTTTTTTTTACTTAATATGGTCATTGGAGGCTGCCAACTATGTTGTCAAACATTTTTGAGAGGAAGGATATTAAACATTGTTGCGTAAGAACATCTAATTTCATTAAATCCAAAGACAAACATGAAAGAGAATGGTGACACATAACCATGCTGAGTGAAAATCCCAACAAAGCTTTATTCATGATTGTGTTTTGATTATCTTCATGTGCTTCTCTGTGAACTACAATGAAAAGTTTAATGAGTTCACTGTACACTGTGTGCCGTGCATCATTCAGAGCCATGTCAGCACACTGCACATACTCTATACTGTAAGACTGAGGACTGAGAAATGACTGCCACCTAGTGGATTTAGAGGGGTACTGACAACCAGAGCACAGTGTACTGTAGTAAAAGTGAATTCTTTCATTAAAGCAAAAGTCATTATTTATCAAACACTTTTTTTTTAATAAAAAGAATTAAACTCCTTAATGAGTGTTTCATCACAGCCCAGTTAACACTTTGTCCTGTTTAGACTACACTAAAGGATGATTATCAATCAATCAAACTTTATTACACAGCAACTTTCTTAAGTTGAATGGAATTCAAAGTGCTTTACAGGTGATTGAAAAATGCACAGGACGGTAAATATGGATTGAGAGACTAATGCACACCAATATACAAGTAAAATACCAACATTTAAACACAGTGACTTGTAAAATGTAAACAAAATAAATACGTAAATACTAAAATATAATAATAGATTAGAAAGAAAAGAATTCATTTGGTAAGACAACAATAAAAGATAAGTAAATGGTAAGAGAAGATTTAAAATAATAAAAGAAAATGTGAGCAATAAAAGACATAAGTCAGAATAAAATGATAATACAAAAACAAATAAATAGATTGCAATAAAACTAAAATGTTAATTAGGCCTAATAACATTTTTTAAAGTGTGCAAAAGGACACATACTGAGTGCAGTTTAAGAGGGATTTTTTTATGTTAGCATATGAACTAATTAACATGTAGAGCAAAATAGATTAAACAAAAAGACAATAGACTCTAAATCAAAGCTGGAATCCTGTATGTCAGCTTATCGACGCCCTTGTGACGCGCTTTGGTGCAGAAATGACTCACCTGAGCTGAGGAGGAAAGCAGGAGGATGCTTGTGCTGATTGATTAATATTTATCTGTCACGACCTGACTCAAAGGAATGACAAAATGTGGAGACCACACATGACTCTTATAGTACAATACATTTATTTAATAAAGCTAAATTGAGTATGCAGTCAGTTCATCAGTAATGTGTGTAGTGTGTGTATGTGTCAACATCAAATAAATCAACCAAAGTTCAACCCAAACCAAGTAACCACAGGAGAGAGAGACTGACTGCTCAGGCATCTGGTGTTTATATATAGGTGAGCAGTCAAACCAACCCAGGTGTCAGCCATCACTCCCAGTGAGCCACTCTCCAGATCCCAGCAACCAAACTAAAAAGGAAATTGGTCTTGAGGCCTAGACGTTGTCACATATCACAGCATAACATAACATCAGCTGTAGAAGATGTATTCAGATCCTTTACTTAAGGAAAAGTAGCAATACAAGTATACAAATGCTCCATTACAACTTAAAGTATTTACAGTGGTATCGTCAGCAAAAAAATACGTAATTGCATTATTATCACTGTTGCATTGGCGTGTTTTATGCTGTTGTTGATCAAAATTCAATTATTTTTCCTTTTTATTCATTTTTCCCAATGAAAGGTGGTGAAGAAAAAATATAAATACTTAAGTTTAGTACTGGCACCTTAAAATTGTACATTACAGTACAGTGCTTGTGTTAATATACATAGTTATATCCCACCACTGCATTTCATTATTTTCCATCAGTAATGTCGGACAACTACAGCCTTGTTGTGATACAAGTCACATTAAGATGAGCTCCTGCTCATGCACCTGCTGTGAAATTTCTTTTTATTATATTGTTGTGGTGTAAAAGCTGGAAACATGCTATCATAAAAATAAACTTTTATTATGTTATAAAGACAAAGGTAATATAACTTGCACCCACAGGCCTACATTCTTTTTCTTTATAATGTATTAAGAAACAAAACTCAATTTTTAAACATAAAGTTATAACAAACCCACATACAATATAATAATTATTAATAATACTAATAAATGAGATTTACTGGGTGAAATATTTTAATTAGAAGTCATAATGTGCAAAATAAAAGTTCTCATGCTCACTTGACAGCTGTGATAAATCACTTTATTCTGCTGTGGCTGATGAATTATAATACAATATGAGAGCCTTGGAGCAGTGCTGATACATGAGACTACATGAGAGTTTTTTATTTTTATTGTGCGGTCTTGTTATTCATGAAAATAAAAAAGTGACATCACCTTGTTTTGGTCAAGCTCCCAAGTTTGTATCAGCAACTTCTCTTCTTCCAAGCAAAGGCAGAGTCAGATAGATGCAAGCCAGGAGCGAGAGAGTCAAAGGTGAACAAAAAAAAGTTTGAAATAACAAGTTTTATGACTTCAGAGAAGGCCTATCCAAAAATCCGTTGGACACCCAACGCCAAAACCTTGTCCTCCCTTCGGAGGCCCAGCCTGCTCTGCCTCTTCCAGCTATGACATCATACCTCCATTCAGTATTTTACCTAAAAGTGCGGAAACCTGAGTGAGATTATGTTAAATAATAGTAAGGAATAGAGGAATATTATATTATATAATCCTATTTGTGTTGTGAGATATTGTACTTAGAATGGAAGAAAATAATGCATTTTCAGTGATGTTATTACACTTTTTTGTGTACTTTATTTGCATTTTTCTGTCAGTGCTTGTGACACAGTGATGATTCAGCCATACATCACATAATACCCGAATAAAGTAAGTTCTCTACAGTGGTAACTGTATGTAAAGTCTTGAATATATGAGTAAATCTCCTCACTAACCGTAAGATGAATTCTTATAAATGTTCTGAGTCTTCAGCCTTAAAAATCAGCACATCTCATATTTTCTGGTTAGTTTCAGTGTGACTCATTTTACTCAGTAAGCCAAGTCCAACATTCATTTCTGCTGAGAAGAGAAGTGGAAATCTCCTAGCTTGCATAGCAATTCATTTATTTCCAAATGTTACGGTACTGCTGAACCAAGAACCTAAAAATGGGACGTTACCCAGAATTTTTTAAGTGTCAGTACGTTGGAGGCTTTGCTTTGAGAAGGTCTCCCTCTGGTGGAGAAGAGAATCAAATCATGTTTGAAATTCAGTCAACTAACATCCACACACCCAACAACTGACTGCATACAGCCAGGAACATGGCCTGATTTTTGTTCCCCATAACCTAAAATGAGTTTAGATATGTATGTCGTTGCATTGCATTTCACAATTAGTGGGAAGGGTCATCACTCTGTCCTATTATGGAAGCTTTGAATTGAACATTTCCTGCAGCAATTGAATTAAACAAGGGTTGGATTTAAAAGATAAATTCATAATTTTTCAAGTCTGTCAACCCCTATAAACACTGAAACAGGTTTTGCTTGCTTTAATCATTCCTTCTGTTCATACTGACCATTAAAGGATCCCTTAATGTGCTTCCTATGTAAGTGATGGGGAACAAATGTATTTAAGAGTTTATCTGAAACTAGTATGACGCTTCGGCCATCCAAATGAGTCAAATCCAGCAGATATCTTTCAAAGTTGTAGTTTTTTTAGTACCAAATTACCTCTTTTCGTTACGATCCTTACACCTCAGCTCAACAGGAAAACACTGTCTGACCAGACACAAAGAGGGAATTTTATGCTAACAAGACTTTATATTTTAAAGATATCCACTTGATTTGACTAACCTGGACTGCTGAATATTATTTTCAGATTATATTATCTTCAGATAAACATTTAAATCCATGTCAGTACAAAAAGAGGGGGACTGATGCTGGTGCATTAGGAAGGGATCTTTTAATGGTCAGTATGAATATTACCTGTTTCAATGATCATATGGGCACCTGACTATTGTTTTAAGACAGACTTGAAAAATTGTGAACCTTTCCTTTATACTAATAATGAATAACATTGACAGGCTACTAAAGTTAAGTGGACAAAGACAGGGCCTGTGTGCAGAGAAATGAGTCAGCTTGTTATCCTTTGTGTCAGCATGTGTGTTCCATTTGGCATGTAGTATCTAAAATATGTAATGATTTACACATGCATTGTTTTTATCAAAAAATTATTTGAAGCCCAGACAAGAATTACAACTTGACACAGCGCATGTCAACATGACTACATCAGCAATAACAGTTTTGAAACAAATCTCAAGCGGCTTTGCAAGTATTCATCTTCATTAACTTGTTATTACTTTGCTGCCATGGCAACTGAACACTACAGTGAGGCGTTACAGATGGAGACTGAAGGCATTAGAGTCAGTACAGAGTCTTAACGCCCCAATCCAACATTCGTGCTGCTTTAATCCCTTTTTTTAATTTAAGTATGATTATGTCAACTGATTCATCATTAAGAAATTGCTTACTTTCTTATTTATTTTGAGTGAAGCGGAATATATTGGCAAAAATAATGGGGTAGAACCGCTTTTATGGGAGACTTATTTAATGTGCTGTGGAGGAACCATATATTTCTGAAAATATAAAAAAAAATAAAAAACATGCATTTGCACAGTCTACTCATTCTGTTAAAAAATAGTCACACATAATCTTGTATAATATACAAAAATAAACATCTGTGATCAAAAAGGCATACAGTACATTCTGTTAAAAACCACTTAAATAAAAAAAGCAAACCACTTCAATATTTACACCTCACATAAAGTATTTAAATCCACCCTCCTCAGATATTCCAGTCAAAGTCTGTTCTCTGTGGTGCTGGTTTCCTCTTCTTGTTCTTCTTGGAGCCTCCGCCTGTCCGAGGTGGAGGCTCCTTGTAGTCCTCACCTGAGCCCGTATCCAGACTGTCCTGGTCGTCCCTCCAGCTGTCGGGGACAACGGGAAAGTCGTCTCCCGGAGAGGGCATCGGTCGACCGTACACCTTGCTCTGCAGGTCAGCAATATCGTTCCGGATGTCTGCCATCAGCAGAAGCAGGAAGTCAAAGGAGCCTGGAGGGCCCTACGAGTCAAGTACAACAAAGATATATTTAGCTGTTTATCTTTTTAATTATTGTGGAACCTTGATTAAAAATTACTCTCATTTTTAAAGAAACGCTGACACGCTACATTTAATAGAATTATGACATATCTTCTGCCAGTTGCTACTGAGCTTTTTCTCATGATTTAACTTAGCACCATCAGTGTTTATCTAAGAGGTAAATGTTTACTCTGTACCAGATACTATTTATGTTTGAGTCTGACAGTATCATTAACTGTGTCATTTAATGTCCAGAGTCCACAGTGGTCTGTTTTTCAGCTATGCTTTACTTTAAAAATAATGTTAACAGTAACAAGTTATAATAGTGTGGCATCAATATAGATAGCTGGTGTCTTACTGGTGGTCCGGCAAGCCCAGGAGCTCCTCTATCCCCCTGGGGAAAGAAAACAAATATTTAGCTTAGATGAATTACAGTGGGGGGGGGAAAGCATGAGAAAAATTCATAATATTCGTGTTAGAGAGTGCTTTTTTAAAGCATTAAAGGAAGGGAGAGAAAATTGAGATCATGAAAAGAGTGACCATGATTGCCTGTTGGATTAAAAAAGAGGTGAATCAATAAGTAGTCATAACACTATAAGAAAAATGCATTGTGTGACAAACCCACAGTCACATCAGAAACCAGGAGAGCTGGTTGCTCAAACTGTATTTTCATTTATTGCTTAGCCAGTTCAGAAACTATGCTCTGTGTATGTGTGCTGCTCACATAATATTAAACATACATATTACATATAGCTTGACTGTGAAGAGTCATGGCAGCCTGTTGACCTACGGTAGCGTACACACGTTGACCTGACTACCGTGGTTGTTCACCAGGCTCAGGGTCACATCGGGGCTGTGAGTGTTTTGGCAGATGGTTTGGATTTGTTACTCAGAGAGACAGATTACCATCACCCTCCAATCTATCCACACAAACATCCCGGCTGTACTGAAAGAATACCAAGGTACAATGTTAAAAAGGCAGATGTACCTAAGTTGTTCCATACGTGATCCACAAGCTATGCAAACAGTGTTACGAGTATAACAAGAGCCAAGGGCTAACGCAAGATCAGAACAGCTTTGGCTTTTGTACCTCATACCTCTCTGAGTCAGTATGGCATGGATGACAGGTCATTGAAAGAGTAACACAATCTTTATTGATCAAAATTACAAGCTGTAATAAATCAAGAAACAGGTTGCAAATATTTTCCCCTGAGCAGGAGTTTTTTTTTATGATTCAAATTTAAGTTTTGTTACACCATCAAAACCAGATTCCTGTCTAATCACAGTCACTTCATGGTCTCCAAGTCTGTCATTTATTACCTGCCTGAACAACCTAAACTGGCTGCTTTCACTCTAAATTGATTCTGACGCTCTGCTGGATCAGAGACATTCAAACTCTCCTTGAAGATCAGCTTCAGCACCAGCAGAGAAACGTTTAAGCCTCACTGCACAACCGACCTGCTGTACTTGTCACGGGTGAGGATCAAATTAAAGATTGACAGGAAGATGACTTTTATTTTTTAATAAAACTTTACTTTGTGGCTACTAGTCTTTGTTTCACCATTGTTGTCACGGACATGAAAACAACAGCTCCATTTGTCGCAAGTGTGTACTCCCAATCTGAATGAGAGTGGACCAATGTCTCCAATCAGACATTCTTCTGAGCTCAGCAGCTTTTTAATTTTCAGCCTATGAATATCTCAGAAACAAGAAGGAAGGCACACACAAATCTGGTTTAATGCAAAAAAAATGTGAAAAATGTGAACACAAATCTCGCTGTAACCAGGATGGAATCTGCATTGTGCCTCCTTAATCTGAAGCTCAACCATCTGCTGGAGCCTCTTTTTTTTAACACTTTGCCTTTAGGCTTCCCAGGGAGGCAAAGCAGAGAAAAACATTCCAGTTAGCTTTTTGAAAGATGGTTACTACTCACTTACACCCATCAGACAATCTAAGGGAATTGTTCATGAAATCCATGTGATAATCCAGACAACTCCAATACCCTAGAGGTATCCAGAGTCTTCAAACTGGTGAGCAAGAAGAAGTTACTGGGTTGTTACTTGAACAGACAGACTGCTGTTAGCCCCAGCTCCTTGTGAACTGGGTCAACTCTGATCCAACAAGTAGGAGAAACTTGTTTACAGGTGAGATAAATCATGTTTATCAGAGATTATGTCACTCTGAACAAATTGTGATCAGATAGTCAGATAATCTCAAATACAAGATTGTCCTGTACCACGTTTGAACCTATTCATGGCTACTGAGGGACCAAATAACAATGCTCTGCTTGTCTTCATATTGAGGATCTGTTCCACCAAATCGTGTTCTTTTGGTCTTTCTAATCATTGCCAACAAGAGCATTAAAATTGTGCAAATTGCTGTTGGGCACATTACTTTTCCTCTGCGCAACTTGTAGTAACTTGCAGTTAAGTGATTTTATCATCTGCATGTGTAGCATCCAGCTGAGGATTTCTGAGTATCCTGGCACCTATACCATCTGGCGAAATGGAGAAACAATTAAGCTATTGAGAAACATCTTTTGACAGACATGGTGTTGGCAGTTGAGCCAAATGTATCTAGTTGGTACTTCTGAACCTTCTGCACCAACTTCATTTTCTTTCCTTTAAGAGAGGCCAAGTTCAATGAGCCAAGAGTGCTGCCAACATGAATGACTCCTCAGCCCGAGGGGCAATGCGCAGGACCCCTGCTCTTCAAGAGAATTTTTGTTGTCTAAGTTAAGTAAAAGTTACATTTTTAAACAGATAGGAAAAGGTTAGAAAATATCAGCTGACCTCACCTTCAGGCCATCTTTTCCTGGTGCTCCTGGAGGCCCCTGTTAAATAAAAAGAAAAGTATTTCATATTTGTCTGTTTCCTCCCACGCTCCCACACTCCCAAGACATACAAGTCAGTTGGACTGGATACAGTTACGTGCCTATGAGTGTGAATATGCTTGTGATTGTCTGTCTTGCTGTGTTAGTCTGATGACGTGCTGGTGACTTGTTGATGGTGTTTTCCTACCTTCTGTCCAAACAAAGATGAGTAAATGTTTGATTCATTATTTTCACAGGAAACTCATCTACTTTAAATCTTTTTTGATACAACACTGACATCTTCATCGTGTTCCACCAACAGAGATTATCCAAGATTAACTGTGTGCCTGCCTCTGGGCCAGTTTTGAGTGACTTCAGCCCAATGGTAAAGAATGCTTTGATCTCCTTCCTGGGATAATCATCATTAAAAAAGTGTGAAGATATTGTATAGAGGCCAATATTCAGATCAGTACCAAGCCTCTGAGTCACACACTATCCCACATTCATCATCTATGAAACCCAGACATGCCGTCAAACACATGTGACCTGGTGGCCAAACCTCATAACTGTGCTCAGAATCCAATCGGTATTTGTGTGGTGAGAGGGACAACTCCCTCTGAAGTCAGATCTCACAAGCATGTGCAATAATGAAATGAATAGGCTGTGAACATAAAGAGCCGTGAATTAAAACACACATTCCCATGTCACACACACAGAAACACACACAAAACTATGGATCACTTTATACTATGTGTAGGGGCGATTGTGGCTCAGAAGGTAGAGCGGGTTGTCCACTAACCGCAGGGTTGGCGGTTCAGTTCCCTAGCTCTTCCTGTCCATGTGTCAAATTGTCCTTGAGCAAGACAATGAACCCCAAGTTGCTACCGATGGTCAGGCCAGCGCCTTGCATGGCAGCTTTGCCGCCATCGGTGTGTGAGTGTGTGTCTAAATGGGTAAACGAGAGGCAAACATTGTAAAGTGCTTTGTCTGATAAGGTAGAAAAGCGCTTTATAAGTGCAGCCCTGCTATTTACTATAAAAACAGTGTTCCAGACCTTTTGTTTTGGCACCATGCAGTGTGTGATATGACTGATTGCAGGTGTTGATAGTTTAATTTATCAATAACTAGACTGCATAAATACTAGAGCTTTAAAATGTAGAAATATATCACGATGAACACATCCTGCACATTCTTGATTCGGATCCCACACATCAACACGAGAGGTTCACACTCGCAGGCAAGATGAGGCAGTGCACTAAAACACAGCAAGCCAAAAAAAACAACTAAAAGCTGTAAATGGATTCAGTTTTCTCTGTTGTTGTTGTTGCCATTACCAAATGTCATCCTTTTTCACCTCGCAAAAGTGTTTCTTTAAGAGTATACGCTGGTTTTTGATGTCTTTTTGAAATGTGTCAGATGAAACACAAGCGATACATCCAACTCATGCTCTCTTCATAAAATTAAATCAATCACAGCTCTCAAGAGGCCCGACTCAAGATGCAGGCTTACTAAATTATCTGATGATTTTGGTGAGTAAAACCCAGAACCTCATAAAATCTGGAACACAGACTAAAGTAAATAAGTTCAAGGTTTTACTGTATTCAGTGCTGCAATCCAGATTAATTTAGTAATTCTGCCTTGTGATACAAAGCAGAAGTATGGAGCTGAACCAACTGAAAATGAAGACAAATTTGGACGTAAGAAACGGGTGTACTGTTTTCTAGACTTACTTAATGCAGTAGAGGTCAGAGACAGAGTACACATATTTAGGCTATACTTAGCCTATGCTGTGATTTATGAGGAATATAAGAAATTAAATTCTAGGATCTAAAATGCTAAGTAAATCTTTCTCCTTAAACACAATCACTTAAAATAATTGTGAAGAAAAGGGTAAACATCAACTGACCACAGGTCCTCTGGGGCCCCGTTTAATGTGGGACAGGTCTGGTGTGGGTCCAATGGGTCCCATCAAGCCCCTGGGTCCAGGAGGGCCAGGAGGGCCCATCAGTCCTGCAAGTCCTGGAGAGCCCTCTGGTCCTGGATCTCCTAAAATGATCAAGACTGATTGAAGACAACTGAAGTAATCACAGCAGATACCATCCTTACTCTGAATATGACACTGTTTCATCATCTTTAGGTTTACGTGTCTTACCTGGAGGACCAGGAAGACCTGGAGGCCCTGTTAAGAATACAGGCGATGTCAAGATTTTCTCACTGGTCATCTGCTCAGGGACATCAGCACTGTTTGACAGCATGGCCATCTTAAATAAGGATGTAAAGAAAAAGACTGAATGCAAGTAAAGAACATAGCTAACATAAATTAGCTAGCTAACATTCTCTCATGGGATGAGATTCTTTTTTTTTCATCATAAGTGATAGCAAACATATAAAGGTCTTATTACACAGTTCCAGCATTTGGTTGTCATTCCTGAAATGGGTTTACATACAATGATTCATAAAGGTGATGCACTGTCAAATAGGACAGGGAAATTACACACTCAAGTAGGGGCCAACCTCAAGTAACATTATGTTAAAATCGTATATCCTGCCAAAGATGAAAGCTGATCTTCCATCTGCACCACGCTACAAGCTGTAACCCAGCCAGATGGAGGGCCAGGCAACCCCTCTGCATTATTCAGCATGACCAGGAGAGCTCCTGCTCTGTATGCTAAGTGACATCCTTGAGAAGAAGTTGTCTTTGATCTCTGTATAACATCGTGTGGATCTGGCAATCCCAGAGGGAAACATGTGAAAGACCTTGCTATGCTGAAAGGGCCAACAAATCAGAATTCATGCGCACAGACGTAGAGGCATATGCTCACAAACACTTACACACACACACATGCACACACACGTTATGCAAGACTGAGCATTATGCAAGATTGTAGCCTGTGACCTTGGGCACAGGTGTTTGAACCACAATGTATTCCTAAAGTTATACTCTAACCTTCCCGTGATAACAATAAATTAGAATATACTTTCTCATATACTAAAATAATGCACAGCAGTATTATATCATATACTAACATAAAGGGAAAAAAAGGCATATACAGTATAGTTGCAGGAGCTCATAGACCACACAGCTGGAAGCAATATATTATGTGTTACAGTCGAGGGTGTTGAGTGCCACTGTTGACAGACTCGGGCTCAGATAGATTCAGACGCCTGTGATTACACAGAGTGAAACTTAACCCCCCTGTTGAGTTTCACACAAATTGCTGACCAATTCACATTTACAAAGAAATCAACCTACACTAAAAAAAAAAATTTGCAGGCATTTTCTTTTATTAGGAAATAAAGAGCTATACTGCATCTCAAGAGACTTGTAAAAAAATTGCGCGCTGTTGATTCTGAAATACTGTCAGGTATGGACTCCCCGGAGATACAGTGAGATCTTCAGGTGGTGATAAAGAAACAGAACAGCTCTGCAGATATTTACATTCAGCTGAAACATGAGGGTGCATTTACTGCCTTTCTGTGGTTAACCACACAAGAAAAAACTGCTGCAGGATTGTGACTAAAGATAAAAATTGTGCAGTATTTCAGGTAAATTGCATAGATTTGATTTCATATTTCTTATGGGGCCACATTATGAAAAAAACATTTTTTTCATTGCTTGTGCTTATATATTTGGGTCTCTGATGTGCCTTCTAACACACAAACAGTGAAATAAGACCACCCAGTCAGTTTGGTGTGGGCTGGCTTGCTCTGTACTCTTGTGATTCAGCAAGCCATTTAGATGTGATGCCCCTTCTTACGTCACAAAGAGCGAAGCTAAACTAGGCTACCAAGCTAACTAAGCTAAGCTAAAGGCGAAAAAGAGCCACAGAGCCACTGCTTGCTGACAGATGGCTGCTGAGCCCCGGCAAGCTCTGCAAGAGAGAGCAGGCCAAGGAGCAGAGCCTTAGAGTCCTGCTGCTGTCTAATGGAGGAATAAACACCCAATTGTGCTCTGATCTGGAGTAGTTTACTGGCAGGAAGAGTTTGTCTTTTAAACTTTTGGGATTAAGTGGATTTATCTTCAATCTAGCTGGAGCTAACACCAGAGTCACAAACTTCAGCTGTACTCTGTAATTTTAAAGTTGTATGTAGACATTTATGTGTATAAACAATAATGTTGCTGCCATATTTATGCCTTTAGAGGACATTATTTTGAGTGTGGATGGAACATCTACAATGTTAGCATAGCTCTGATCGATCTGAACTCCATTCAAAAAACAAGCATTTTAAAAGTTGTTTGCTTGTCGTCTTGTGGACAGACCTGACAAAGGATGAATTCAGGCTTTTTATGAATCAACATCATGATGTAGTTATTTCGGCATCCTTTTGATCCGTTTATTACAATTAAATCACAGCTAAATCTAAGTTTATTTACACTCAAACTGGCCGTTCTGAAAAGGGCTGTTTAGACAGGATGAAAAGGCTGCTGTGGTGCTTGATCCTTGAGGTATTTTGACCAAAGCATATCCGATATATTTTATTAAGACCCCAGGCAACTGTGTTAACCTGTGGAAAAGGGGTATAATATGGCCCCTTTAAGATAGAAATGTGTGTTTTTTGTTATTGTTTGTGACCTTTACCTTCTGTTTAAGCTGCAGGACAGACATCTTGATCTGGTGGAAATCGTCACAGGTGGCTGAGCAAGTTCCAGCATTCATCACATTGTCAGATTTCTCAAAGAGATGCACTGCTGGAAGTTGGGGGGGAAAAAAAACATGTTTCTGTCACAGAAGTTACCTGACAATGTTTCTTTCAGAGAATGCCCAGAAAAAAAGTTTTAAAATATCACCTCACTTACTGAATAAATCAACAGATGTAGATTTTATATTAATGTATAAATCTACACATACTATTAAATATTGTGTTAAAGCAATCCGACTGACCGAACTATAATATGATAACTGTCACGACACACATGGGACTATTTCTGTAACATTATAATGCAAATAAGTATTTAGTGAATTTCAACAACCAAAAGTACCAAACTGGAGGGGTCCAGTCATGCGGTTTTGCATTGCTTTGATGACAGTTTGATGGGTCGTTGCAAACTGTGAGAGTCAATTTAGGGGATTTATGGGACTTGCACTTTAACTCTGCAACTCTATCATTTGCCAGACAAAATGTTGTGGGTCACTTAACATTCTTGATTTAGACAGGAAGGTGCTGTAGTAAATGTGTCAGAGCCTTAGGGAAGTGCACTCTGACTACTGGCTCTGTTGGATGTAAAACAATACAATATTTGAACACATTTTAACATTTTTGAGGAGAACTTGGCGTAACTCAAAGTACTCAGAGGTCAATTTATGATTAAATTCACAACATTGCTTTCTTGATTTATCACCCTCATTCACTCCACCACTCTTTGATCAGAAGCCACATGAAACATTGAAGTTTAAGCAGTTTAAGTGAACAATCTTGATGTTTGTTTCTATCCTGGAGTACAATGGGCCCTCCTCTTAGAATGCATAAATTTAATGGATGAGTGTCTGAACATTATTTTTCACCACTGTGTTATAACGCAGTGGGACATAAAGCAGGAGCATGACTATATGTACCATAATTTCTCACTCTCCAACTTCTCCTGAATTGTTATAGTAGGTAATAGAAGATAAGCTCATGGGAGGAAGTAGCAAATCTGCAGCCTCTGACCGCTTCACTGGCGACTGAATCCAGGGCAAATGTCTTTTTTATCGCCTGGATCATTTGTGATGTTTTCTTCAAATGCATCCAGCAAATCAGAGAGAAGCAGGAATCACAGGGGTAGCAGTAACTTTGGGAGACATAACTGTTCTGACATGCACAAGGAGCTGGGATGTGTAATGACTACCAGGTGTCTTTGTTTGCAATACCCCCTTCTCTCTTTCCTTAGCGCGCGCGCACACACACACACACCGAATAACAATGTGTGGTCACCTCCACATCACAGTCAGATGTGCCCTTGAATAAAGAGAGAATGTCTGAGTAAAAATACTGTTACTCACCTCTCTCCCCCTTGGTGCATGTTTTCCCATCTTCTTCCAGGAAATAGCCTTTCTCACACTCACAGCTGTAGCTCCCCACAGAGTTGATGCAGATTTGAGAGCATGTAGTCATGTTTTTGTCTGCACATTCATCAATGTCTATACGTTGCAGTGACAGAGAGAGACAGAATTAGGACAAGTAAATTAAAGGAAGACAAAAACTCTTTCAGTTTGACATTTGCAAAATAAAATGCAGAGTCTGGAAGTATCTTCAATCTTATACAGTTGCCATCATGTTGGAGAGTGTATGAAAATAAACTGCAGCATTCAGTAAAAGGATAGAGTCAGTATGTGACTGTAATTAACAATGTGATGTATAAAATAACATTTTAATTGATTAATTTAACCTTTATGTAGACAAGATGGTTGAATGAGAGCTGTCAACTTTTAAAGTGTAAAAAAAATAGAAAAAAACCCCCCCTGAAATCAAAACATACAAAACTGCAATTAATGTTAAAGATACAAAACATAAAATAGACATCAAACTAACAATAATGAATGAATATGAGCATGATGTAAAGGCCAGAAAAGAAGAGATTTCAAAAAAGATTTCGAACAGAGCAAAAGAAATTGAGTGATCAAATTCATCATTCTGCTGCAGTTTATTCCATCTGAGTGGAGCAGAATCTTTAAAGGCTTATTGCCAAGCTCAGTTTTGAAATTGGAAATCACCCAAGTTTGACATCCTGTGCTGCAGAATTGCTGTTAGAACGCTTTCACTCGCTATAAACATCTTCTCATTTTAACAGAGGAATTGACTTGATGAGGTGTTGTACAAGGACTCACCCAGACAGTAGGGCTTCTCTCGGTTTCTGTGGCGCTCACGGTCGTAGCGGTAGCCAGGGTAACAGGTGCACACCACTCGACCAAAATGGTCAGTACACTGTTGCTCACAGGGGGCGCCAGCACACACGTCATAGTCTACAGAAATAAATTAAGCATTTCATCTATCTCTCGGTTTATATTTTTCCGCAATCATGTCATGGGTCATTAAACATCCAGTAAAGGTTAAAACAAGAGAAAGTTAAATGAAGTGTATTGAAGGACCTACATGTACGATCTTATGGGACATGATGGGGGAGAATTCAAAAAAAACATCACAAATACACAAGGCAGACATCCAAACAGTTTGGCAAGATTTCCCTACCTTCAGGAATGCACTGGCCCAAGACAAACTTAAAGCCCTTGCAACATTTCTTTCTGAAAGACAGCAAAAGAACATGCATATATGTAAGAAGACAAATCCAAAATACTTTAACATTCACACAGTAGGTCCCATCTTTCCATATGATGTGCATAATATTTGACATGTACCATTAATATAGATCTGAAGAATTTGTTATGATCCAGCGATTCAGTCTGTTTTTACAATCCTGTCTGTTAATGTGGGAAAGATCTCCAAAAAGATAAATGTGGCCAGACTACACACTCACACACACACACACAGGTTTGTGCAGCTATCCTTGAATCCATTCACTTTGAACAGCCTAACCCAAACACTAACCCTAATCATAACCATTTCATGACTAACCTTAACTGGGAACGACGTTTTGCCGCATTAAGACCGGACTTTGGTCCCCATGAGGACTACTGGTCCCGGCAAAGTCAGTGTTTATACCAGAAACGGTCCCCAAGAGGTAACAAAAACGCGCACACACACATAAACACACACAGACTGCAGGTCTCATTGCTGTGTCTGGCCTGCTGTGGCATGTTCGTTCATGTCTGATGATTCCTCTGAATTACAGTTAAAATCCCCCGTTGGGTTGACTATGCTGAATGTGCTGGTTTTTCCAGTTTCTCTTGAATATTTCTCTTTTTAATTCCTGTTATGACCCAATGCTGAACTTTAGCATTCTTGTATTTTCTACTTTTTCTTTCCTGCTCACTTGTATATTTATTTTCTTTAAATCCTCACCTTTTCCATTGTAATCCATACATTTACTAAATGTATGGCAATGATAAATGGATGATAAAAGGCATTACTCTTTATCCAAATGGTTTACATGTGTATTTGTGTGTTTGTGTGTGTGTGTGCGTTGGAGGGGGGGCAAGAGAAAACAATGACCTTTCCTTTTACATCTTCTCTGTTGCATGATTTCTTCCAACATCTGTGGTAAGTTATTTTTTATTATTCTTATTTTATTAATACCATCTAAAATACTTCATTGTTGCAATATTTTATTTGTCACATCATCGTGATGTATTCATTCCTCGCTAACACTCAGCAAAGTGCTACCAGGTGTTGCTTTCAAACAGGAGGTGATAAAAAAAATCCAATTGCACCATGAAGTCATGGCAATACAGTACAGTCACACTTTGATAGTGGTACTGAAAAATGATTACTTTGTAATGCTTTGCAGCTTTTATTCAGATGCAGTTATGATGATCGGGGCATTATATCTGGAAATTCTCCCTTCTGTGCTCATCAGCATTGAGCAAAATAGCGGCAATCTATTTATTCATATATTTAGGTCTGAAAATACTGTATGCACATCCCAACATAATATCAGGTATGTAAGCAAAACAGCAAAAACAATCTTAAGGGAAAAGACGCTACCAAAAAGTCGACTTTTTGGGAGCATCTATTCGGTGTGCAGTCACTTATTTATTTAATTTATTTGGGTAACTTGACTCATCTGAACTCAACCAGGTTATCCATAAAAAACATGACCAAGAATCTACAGCCATGCTAGCTGCTCTGTTAGGCTTTACTTACTGTAGGCACAGTAATGCTTTGAGATAAATGCTAATGTCAGTATGCTAATATGCTCACAATGACAATATTACAGTAACATACTGATGTTTAGCAGGTACAATATTTACCATGTTCACCATCTTAGTTTAGTGTGTTAACCACCGTGAGGCCAATGCCGATGTTATTAGTTTTTCAAGTATTTGGTCATAAACGTAAGAATTGGACAAATTTAAATTATGACTGGATCAGATGGAAAGTTAAAGGATCACAAAAGTTGTTAATTCATCCTGACGGGACATGAATGTCTGTATGAATTTTCATGGCGATCCATTCAATGGTTGTTAAAAACATTCACTCAGATCCAAAAATGTCAACCTCATGACGGTGAAAAATTCAAGGGATCACTGAAGTCAGTTGGCTTCATCTCTGGGAACCATGAATGTCTGCGTAAAATTTCATGGCAATCCATCCAATAGTTTAATGTTGCCATCTCTAAAGCCCCGCCACTGGCCAGGATATAAACTGAACGCCTGCTCGTAAACACCAAGAACATGAGAAGATATGAAAGGAAATAATTTGAATGAATGCATGAGGAAAAGTGAAAAAAAAGCAGGACATGCTATCCATTAACAGTTAAAGTGACACATTGCAGATTGATTTTTGAGCTTTCTTACCTAGATGGCCCTTTAGAGACTTTGGACAGAATCAGGGTGCACGGTACATTTTGAAACCAATGATCTCTTAATCCAGTGTCAGTTTCTCATCCTATGTAGTAAGATTTTCCATTTTGCTACTTCAAAGTTTATTTATGAGCCAAAGGAACCAAATGGTTGTGTCTTCTGAAATAACATCATCACAGAAATATTATCATGGTAAAAAAAAAAAAAAAAGATAAAGCTTGGCAGTGAATTACTTCGCTGACTCTGCACCACTGCAATTCAATGGGTCTACTTTCTACAGCTGATTGCTTTTATAGTCATTTTATCCTTCACATTACAGGATATACAGAGCAGCCAAGTGTCATTCACCACCATAAGAGGGGCTGTGAGGACCTCCCTCACTGCACTTGAGGCTCTCACTGAAGAATATTATGTAACCTGCAACAATCTCATTTTAAGTATTTGCTGATGCTCAACACTGTAGCTCCTGCGGGTGGTTAATGTAGAAGAGGAACAATTCACTGCTCAGGGGGCCCTCCATGACACATTGCAATTCAGTTTGTTTGCATGCATATAAATATACTGTGTGTATATGCGGTGTGGCTGTGTTTCATTAAGTGCGATGTACTGACAGAGGGACAGATGAATGCATAAACTGTATATACAACTCAAATTAAGTGAGTTTAAGTGTTTTGTACATGTGTCTTCAAGGACCTTGTGTAAGAAAAAAAACTATTAACTGGACATCTACGAGATGGATTGGCACAAAATTTTGTACAGACATTCAGGTTCCCAGATGATGTATCCTTGCTTTTCCTCTAGCTCCACCACATTTCTGGTTTTGAGTGAAATGTCTCAATAACTATAAAATCAATTGGTGTGAAATCTGCTCCAGATATTAAAGCTCCCTAGAGGATCAGTTCTAATAACTTTGGTGACCCCCTGACTTTTCACTAGTGCCATTATTAGGTCAAAATTTAATGTGTCTAATACTTTGGTTTATGACCAAATACCTACAAATCTAATGACATTCCATCAGCTAAAGAAACCACTTTGCACTAAACACATGCTTTGTGCAAATAGTGTGCTAACAGGCTAAACTAAGAGGGTGAACATTACACCTGCTAAACATCAGCATGTTAGCATTGTCACTACTGTGAATGTGTTAGCATGCTGGCCTTTTATTACCTCAAAGCAATGTTGTGCACATGTATAGCCTCACAGAGCCACTGGCTGGTTTTCTATTGGTTTTCTTAATAAGAATGATATTTTAAAATTAGTGTTTTTTGTTGTTTGAACTAAATTGTTTAATTTCGGATGTGCTTTTTTAGTATATTTGTTATATAGGTACTGTATGCTAGTTTGTTAAAGTTAGTTACTGGAACAACAAGAATGATTTTATAAATGTATTTATAAAGCATAAAAGATCTGCATTTTCTTTTTTTTCTTTTTTCTTCTTTTTAGGATGGGCCACAATAATTCTTCTATAAACTGCTATACCAGTGCACACCAAATGGTGGATATTTGTTTCCATGTCTGTTGTTTAATAGTGTAAGTTATTATATTCCAAATATGTTGCAGTGGTTTTGGGTGGGAGAGGCTACGACACCCTGAGAGAGTTGATCTGAGGATGGTTTCCTGTGTGACTCAATATTTCATGTCACAATAACATCCCCATGAGGACAGAAGGCACTTATAGCAAACAACCAGCTTAGGAAAATAACCGGGTTTGGTTGAACAATCATGATAAAACAAACATCTATGTCCGTCTCCAAAAGATCATGAAAGAGGCAACAACATCCCATGGAAACTGGATCCATATCTGTGTTGAAGTTCAGTTTTACTGTGCTGTATGTTTTATTAAATTACCATGCTAATTGATTCTCAATACCGTAATATTCTACCTTATTGTCCTTTCTCTCATTATATCATTAAATAAACAAGACTGAAATCTAAGTGGTGTTGGGTTACTTTGTGGATTAAAGCACTTATTAAAACACAATTTAAGTATTATCTCGCATTTTCCATTTATATAAATTGATTTAATTTAAAACGGTTGATTCCTTATGTTATCCTTTTGTTAACCTTTTATATTTTGACATATTGACTTGAAAACAGGCAGACAGGGAGAGGTTGACACGCACAACCACGATGGTAATGATATGACCTGTCTTCAAGTTAAAACAACATGCCTAGTAAAGACTCTGGGTGATGGATACTAAGCTGAAGGTCAATGCACTGAAGCAATACAATAACCTCAAACTAACAACATCATTTGAGTCTGGGGGTGGAAAATCTGTCAGGCCTTTCATATGAAGGATCTGATATGAAGATAAAATACTGATGTATAGATGTAACTATATGCTTTAGACAGAGTTTACAACATACTTAAATGCTGATTTGACATTTAACTGCCATAGACTTTTCTCAAATGGCATATTGGGCTGCTATTGCTTGCAAATGCAAGTGTTTGCAGTCCAAACACACCTCTCCTGGACAGTTAAGTGTTTATGTAGCTTGGGGTAAAATAGTGATGTTTTCCGATGGTTAAGGCCAAGTTAACTCTTTTAGAAGTAACTCTTTTAATAAATGCAGTTTGTATGAAGACTGTGAATGAACTCTCCAACCCCTGCTAGACAGCACTGATGCTTAAATCGAAAAGGATATAATTCTTTCCAAACAGCTTTGTCTAGATTTAAACAACTGTCTGAGTCAATATCTGGCATCGATCCCCCCGAAGCTACTTAACAGTCCACCTCAGCTCCCCTCACAACAGCAGAAACAGCTCAGATTAAAGTCACTCTCCACAGTGACACACCAGGGGACAGTCACAGAGCATGTTTTTAATGTTCTTTTTGTTGTTTTTCTTACTTTCCAAAAGATGGATCTTGCAATAATTAGAGATGTAACTCTTCATAATATTCAGTACACAAAACAGGACCATGCTGTGTCATGGTGCACAGCTCCTTAGCACCTTTCATAACAACAGCTAAGAGTACAAGCTTGTTAGCTGCTCATGTATTTCATGCAAATTGGCAAATAAATTCAAAACACACGTGGAGTTCATTAAAATTCATGAGTGAGAGGACGAGGGGAAAGATACCCTAAATGCACTCATGACACTTTTCTACAAGAATATCAACTACCTTTTGACTCCAGACACACTAATCTGTGAGCACTGCACTTGTTCAGAATAATCAGGACATCACAGACAATCTGATTGTTTGGCCACCTGTGCCTTTTTTCACCTAAAGGTTATTTCATTTTGCTAGTGATCCATATCACTTTACAGGGGCCCCCTGAAATCTAGACATAGATTAGTCTGACCTCAGTTACCTCAGGTTAACCACAAGCACTCTAATTACCTTATAAACAGAGGACCTCCCCTGAACATGCTGGACCGGCATGTCGAGGCTTTGTTTTGTGATGAAACACACTAATTCACACCAGCACATGTGAGTAAAAGTGGAAGCAACTACAGAATGAATAAAAGTCAAAAAAGCGCACGTACAGTACATGCACCTTCACACGAGGGGCCCTGTTCTTAGCCACATCCCAGCATGCTCTTCTGTCTAACAGGCATAACAATTACAAAACTAATGGGTAACACACACACACACATGCACACAGCTGTGAGCGTGCAGTCTCCTCAGTGGACGCTTATTTGTCTAGCAAATGCTGCCAGTGATACACAATAACACGTCTGCATTCCACACAAGAGAAGATGTTTACCAAAGTGGAGAGGACACAATTTCTACACTCATGCTGATTAGCCTGCTCAATCTGAGCAGAGAGGATAAGTGCGGCATAAAAGATACACAAATCAGTCAATAATTCAGTCATTTTGATAATATTGTAATCACCGTTTTTTAAACAAAAATGTCAAACATTCTCCAGTTCCAGCTCCTCAAATGAGAGCAAATTGAATGTCTTTGGACAAAACAAGCAATCTGAATATTATTCACAATTTCTGTACATTTTATAGACTAAATGACATTGATTAATCAAAAAAAATAACGATTGACAGATTAATCAGTCATGAAAATAATCAGTACTTGCATTCCTAAAGCATTCAAATGTATTGCCTTGATCTTAATTTATTTTAATTATCCACATATTGTAGATTTTTGTGGCAAGGTGCTGTATGCTGCACTGTAGCATAATGAGAAAACAAAGGCTTCGAGCAGAATAATAAGGAAATGAGGGTGAGGTTAATATTGATAATTATAAGGATTTGGGAATTGAGAAAACAAAATCAGCTAATATGGCTGAAAGGTTTGTTGAACTTTTACACACAGTTTGCACATGAAGTAATATGTATCTACAATATGTCATTAGTCAAGACAGATAAAATAATTTAACAGGGTTTAAAGGTTTCATATACATTAAATGTATTCCTTCCTATAGTAAAAAAAAAAAGTTAATGTATGTGGGAAACTTGAAACACACATGTTCCCATCAGATAACATCATTTGACTGAAAAAAATGCTGACAGAGTTTCTGAGATAATCACGAGTTGCAGTCCAAGTGTTTTATAGTGCAGCTGATCTTCTCCTCACTGTGTTTACCATCAACTTCCCGAGAGATGTGATCTGACTCTATCCAAAAATCAGAGTGTCCAAGGAGTCTTCATGGATCATTTTCACACTAGTCCTCATGCTCCACCTCTATACTACCTCACGCTCAGTCTCAGCAAGAAGAGGCTGCAGGTTTTTCCATGAAACTCCTCCGCAACATGTCACTACTGACGAGATCACGGTGGCTCCAGCCTTACACTGCCAAGAAATTTGTATGAGTCTTAGTCAGCTGATTCTTTTGCAAAACCTGCAACGAAGGCACAACCCATTCAGTATGTTTGCACAAAACCATCTGTTAGATCAGACCTTTCCTCATCAACAGCAGCTCTGCCCCAAATTCTTTTTCAAGCTCCAGTCTCTTGTCTGTACTGCAGTCTGCACTGTACTCTTCAGCCTTCAGTTGCTTCATCTCACACATATGGAGTCTCCTCAATGAATTCTCCTATGTCACCCCCTTCTTATAGCAGTTAATATTAAATCCAAAACCGTGGCGCTGGCGTTCTAGACAACAATTTAATCCACAACACAACTGTTCATTTTTTGTGCACTCTACAAATACAGTATACTGCTTACTTAGTATTCAGTACCCTCCACTAGCGGGGGGGGTCGCTCTCAACTGTGCACAGCAGGATCACTCATTGGTCCTCTGCTGTAAAAAGAAAAACTTGTTTGCTAAACCATCCTGAACTTTTCAGTTATCTCCAATTCAAAGGTGGTTAGATAATGCTGTGCAGAAAAATGTGTCACAGATACATCAAATTGTACAAATGGTCCTGATATGGCATTCAAATGTTTCACTCTTATCTTGAAGAAGAACAGAGCTGAAAGAATGATTGCCTGATGTGTTAGGAAAAGAAAAATAACCCCAGTGTTTTAGCAGTGAGAGAAGCTCACAAGGGATAATGACACTAATGATAATCACAGGTATTGTGAATAGAAATGTTAGGCATGTGAGACATGTGCTTTGCTGTTTGACCTTTCTAAAAAAATACTATACATTTAGAAATGTAGAGTGTGAGTAAACAATGATGCTTCTGTATACAGTACTACTCTGAGTGCATCAAGTCGTTGGTGTTACTTGCTACTACTGGTTGTTGAATGAATCTCAGTAAATATTTGTCCTTTAAAGAGGGTGAACAGACAGGAGGAAAAACTGAATATACTGGATTATGTCTGTGCTAAAGTAAAAGAATGTCTTCCCTCTTCTTCTTCAGCCAGAGACCAGTCATCATGTAAGCTCTAATATTTGACCCTCACACTTGATTTGCAGGATAATGACACTGCTACAGTTTATCAGCCGTTGGAGCCGTTGTGTGTCCTTGAGGCATTTGAAGATCTCACCATGGGGTTCTGGTCTTGCTGATATCTTATGGACTGAGTGAGCAATTGAATGATTGAGGAAATAATCATCAGATTCATCAATAATGAAAATAATAAATCTTGTCTCCAAGAAATTATGTTCATATGCTAGAAACATAATGCTACATCTTCTCTAAACATAGAAAATGTTGTTAATTAACGTATTTGGCAAGTTGCAAAAAATGTTGATACTGAACATCTGAGTGAAAAGTTCAGAGACAACATATTTCTTTCTTTCTCCACCAAAATATCAGATTTTGCAGTACAATAGCCACAAGTAATAACTACAGCATCATTGACCTTTTTATGGTTATGTTCAGGCAGCACTTGGTTAAGGTAATGGAAAAATCACAGCCTTGGTTTAATACAGAATAAATCTGCAATGACATGAAGCACAACATCAGCATTTAAACAAAACCACGATCTTCCACTAACCTTAAACATAGTGTTTTGTTGCCTAAACCTAACCACACACAGGACTCAAGAAGTTATCCCCCGTCTCTGCTGAGAGACAGGGGATCACAGAGTCCTGCGTCTGGTATGTAGCGCTTCATTCATTCGAAAAAATGTTGCCTCTGAACATAATCCAGCGATTACATTTGCCAACGCAACGTAACTGGGAATACAGTTTAGTTGTATATAAACGTAATTTCTCTGAGACAGTGTTGAAATAAAAGTGTGTTGCTGTTATACTTGGACAAACATAATATAATGTTAAGATATTTCCAAATATTTCTACATATGCCTTGTTGTACCTCAAAGGAATTGTGTGTCCAAAACCTTGTAACAAAAAAAGTTACGCTTAACAAGTTTAACCCACTCCTATCAAAATATGTTCCTCTGACTGATCAATATTGTCACAGCAAAAATTAGTACGGAACCAAAATATCCATTTTCAACAACAGAAAATGAAACTTTAGATTAAACAAAGTGATTTGTCTGATCTTCTTATGATCATCATGGGTTTCTCATTCCATAACTTGTATGTACTACTGATTAAAAGAAATAAATAACAACGTGATTCACAGGATATTTAAAATTGTGTTATTGTTAAACACACATAAGGCCACAAACTCTCTCAGTCATTCTTAAAAAACATGCAGACAAACAGGCATACCAGTGCACACATACACACACACACAGACACACACACACAGACAAAAATATCCCTCTCTGTAGCTTCAGGGTCACAGAAATGTATTAAAAACAAATGGACAAAGGTGCACTGGAGTTTGTAAGGCCTCCTGCTTTGGACATTTGTTCAGGGGATTCACATTATGTCATTTAGAAATAAAACTCCAGCCTGTCAAAATGTGTCCTATTTTCTCTGAGCACATGCTGGTTGTCAAGACAAACAGGAGATAAAGTTAAGCAACACATTACACAGCAAGACAAAACTACAGTATATAAAGGGGGACAGTTAAATGTGCCAGTGCTTTATCGAAAAAAAAAAAATTTATAGGAACACATAAAAACACAAAGTCCCGAGTTTACATCTTCAGAATGCCTGGATACTCTTGAGCTTTCCGCACCTCTAGACTGAAAAAAACCACACACTCTTGGAAAGGTCATTTATTGTGCTAAAAATACTACACTCAGAAGAGGAAGAAATCAGACATCGGGGATTGTTGTACACCAGAATTTTCTCTATGGGGGCAGGCTTTTAGTCATGGTTCTTACTATGATGCACATTCCTCCGAGTCTTTCAGATGTGTTACTGTAACTTCAGCTATGATATATTACGTCCCATTGTTGTCAGCAATCATAATGTAATTACGTACAACTTTTTGGAGATACCAAATAAGGTAAATGATGCTGGAGAAATATTTTTCCACAAGCTGATATCTGTCTGCTGGAGGCAAGCCATTACAGACAACAACAGTTGTAGCATTGTAACCCCAAAGCACTTAGCTGTATAACTCAGCGTGAAGACTAAAGGGACATTTCATATACTGTGGGTTCCAACAACAACTCAGCTGTTCGAGAGCTTCATAGGAGCAATGAAATTTATAGGAGAAGGGACAGGCTAGTTGTTACTGGCGCAATATACCTCTACTAAAAAAATATAGCATGTTTAATGTTTTATGTTATATGTTCTAGGATAAAACTAGAGGAAATATTGGAATAAAGATTAATGTGAGGAAAATTGATTGCTGCAGAGTGCAATGTTTCTTAATTGCTGATGCTTAACCCTCCATCATAAACCTCAAAAAAGAATGTATAGTTCATAGTTTCCTCTAAAAGCTGCCAGTATATTAAAGTTGCATCTATCAATTTCTGTCCACTAGGAGGCAGAAAAACTACAAAACAAGCTGCACCAGACACATGTTATCGCCTTACAAAACTCCTTTGTCTAACATGTTGGAAAACAACTGCTTACTTTATTTATTTATTTGTTCATTTAACAAGGACAAAGGACAGTCATTGAATGTCCCAGAGTTAGCTAGACAGCTAGATTTGATCAGCAGTCCCTGTGCAGGCAAATCCACACATGACTTCACGTCAAGGAGGAACAAAGCAACATTACAACCACATCAGAATCAATAAAACCAAAACAGTCAACTTAATGAGGCTAAAAGGCTCAACAAAGCAACGCATGAGATAACTCTCAGTGGGTTCATCACTGAAAGCAAATCCTTTCACATTACACGCCATGTAGTCATCTGATTGAATTTCAATATGCAAAACACTGAAGGAAGTCTTGACTACACCATGACCACCCAGTCATGACTCCTGTAGTTACTGCTGACGTCAAGGGGCCAGTATTAAAACCTAAATTAGACACAAATTATGATTCAAAGTAAAGTATTTAAAACATATCTGGAGGGGATCTTAAAAGTTACACAATGGCATGGTATTAGAGAAAGAAAGACAGGCCACACTGGGCACATAAGACAACACTTCTTCTGCAAAATAAATACAATCTAGTAAGCCTTTTAAACCACAGATATGCTCTTGAATCAAAATGAATTGCTCTCTGCAATGTTGTTTCTATCTATATTCAAGCTGAGTGCATTTATGTCTGTCCAGAGAAATAATGGCGCCTCATTTGATCACTAACATGGTACATTAACATAACCTATTGGTTAATGACTGTTTGAACTCAGTCTTCATGGCCCGTGACAGTCACACAGATTTGGTACAATACTCTTTGGTAAGGTCCCTCATTTAAAACAAACACACAGTCTGGATTGAAAATTGTGCAAACGCATTGCTCAATTTGATATCACTAATTCAAAACTCTTTTGTTTTCACTTTCTCTCTTGTGACAAACTGGTAACGGGAAGGCGGCCTGGTAAAAGTAAAAAAAAAATGTAGGAAAATATGCAGTCAGAGTTTGTAAAAACAAGGAAAGGAAATCATTGCTGGTAATTACATCGAAGTCTTCCTTTGTGGCCAATCTAGGCTATTAAAAGAAGTGTACTGTATGATCACTCCAGTGAATCATACTGTAAGTGCTTTCCCTTCCCCAGAAAGCATGTCTCACAGTGACTGCACATATCCGCATGGTTTGAGTGTGAGGCTCACGATGGTGAGCCCACACTAATAGTACAAATCAAAAAGGCAGGGTGTGTTTACCTGGCTGTTAGTGTGTGTAACCTCCGGATTAGTCTGCCAATGGAAAACATGACTTTCTGCCTGCCTGACCAATGTGCAACAATATTACAATTACCGCTACAATACACATCAAACGAACAATATCTACATTATGTGTGGCTGAAAAGGGTTCATTTGAAATAACTCTCCATATTACTACTCAAGCCATGTACAGCACTCCTACTGTGCTGGCATCAGCAACACAATACAACAAAACTCTCTCTCTGCACCAAAGAGCTTCAGCTTCACTCAGCTTTGGCGGACAGCTGGAGCAAAAGTACTACCAGTTGGCTAAAACGGAGGCAGCCTGAGCCTCTTTGTTGCTTTTCTTCAGTGGTGTATGCACTTCCTGCAAATCAGATTTGACCCTAACAACATGTTATAAAATATAAGGTAATCCAAATCTGTCTGCTTTCATATGACATTTTCAGTTGAGAAAACTGAATTTTCATTTATATAAACTTTCACTTAAAATGTTGAGGACCAGTGCAGAGCTGTGTGTGATGTCTCTGGTTCTGACACCTCAGGAAATTATCCAAAGCACTGCTGTCTGTGGCCTGTTACAGTAAACCGTCATCAGCCCTTCCATGTGTTTCTAACTCAAACCATTCAACTGGACACAGGCCAGATATTACCAATCCCCTCCAAAACCCTGGAGTTACTGTGAATGCATGCAAACTTCAGGGAGATGCAAAAAAGAATCTTGAAGGGATTATTAGTAATGTAATTCCTGTGTTATGATTCACAGATTTAAACACTCATTACGTTAACACTGTGTTAAAAAAATAAGCTAAAAAACAAAGAGTGCTACATGAACAGCCACGCAAAAAATTCCAATGTAAAAATGGATTTAAGAAAACCGTTCCCTGAAGACCTGGCCTCCTGAAAGGTGAACTAAAGTCAACAGTAGTTTATGACAGATTTTTTTGCCTTCAAAAGAGAATGTATTTCACCATAGATTTTGATGTAAAAAGCAGATGTTCATTCAGACTTTCAAGTAGTCGGAGTGAGTCTTTCGTGTCAATAAATCCTCCTGATGATTTAACAAGAAATATATTAAATACAATGAAAAAGAGCTCTCAATTGAGAGAGAGCTCTCAATCAATCTACAATCAATTTAAGCCACACAGGAATGGAACTCCACACCGCTATATAAGAGAGAAATCAATACAATTTACTGACTGAGAAACTGGGAAAAAAGGCAGTAATCACACTTGTGGACTTTAAATTGAGTGTTTGAAAGGTGTGAGAGATGACAAGGGGTGATCAGGTGTAGAGGACGACTATAGATGTTTAGATTTGTGACATTTGTGGTTTGGATGATCTGTTTTTGTCTTGTGGGTTCGACTGGTAAACGTGCTGAGCTCTGTTTTGCTTTGTGGTTCATCTTTTTGTTCATTCTGCCAAGTGACTCTTGATTGTAATGTGATCAGAGTGAACAGATATGCGTTAAATGGAGGCTTTCTGATATAAGCTTTGACCTATAGTTGTAGTGTCATTGTGGTCATTGACTATTATGTCTAGATTTGAGATGGATACAGTATTATATATCTGCTTTTATTTGTTTTGTTGTCATGACATGCAATGTGCAGTGGTGGAAAGTAACTAAGTCCATTTACTCAACTATTGTACTTAAGTACAAGTCTGAGATACTTAACTTGAGTATTTTCATTTGATGCCACTTTATACTTCCACTCCACTACATTTCAGAGGGACATAGTGTACTTTCTACTCCACTACATTTATTTGACAGCTTTAGTTACTTTTCAGATGAAGATTTAACATAAAATATCATAATGATGAGTTTATAAATTACACTGCATTACTAAAGATTAAACCAGTGGTTCCCAAACCTTTTGACTTGTAGTCCTTTACAAAGAATCAGTGTGTATTTGTAGCTCTTTCTCATGGTTCAGATGTCTCTGAGTTGTTTGCAGTTCCACCAAAGAGACATTTCCCCTCACAATACTTTGTTTAATAGAGGTAGAATATTACAGCCTGATTTCCTGCAAAACAAGTACTTTTACTTTAATGCTTTAAGTATTTTTTGCTGCTCATACTTATGTACTTTTTCATGCAGGACTTTTGCTTGTAACAGAGTATTTTTGCACTGTGATATTGCTACTTTTACTTGAGTAAAAGATCTGAATACTACCACTACTGGCAATGTGTTAGTAACTAAGATGTATGGTATGTGATGTATGCTGGTACACTTGTGGTTTTGTGGATTTAATGTTATTTTAATACTTGCAGGTGGTGAAATTTGATATTCTGTCCAGGGACCACACATGAAAATTAGCTTGGTTAACTTCAATTATGATTTAATGTCAAGTTTATTAATGTGCACGCTCTCTGAAAAATAAAACCCTCTTGAATGGAGCACTTGAGAGAAGAGGGCAAGTTGAGGAGGATGATAAATATCTGGGTAATTTAAACAGACTGACGTGATGTACTAGCTCTACAGTATAAAACTACAGTATAATATGGTCCTGACAGATGGACAAACACACTTATGATGGCAGTGGTGAAGATCATAAAATCAAACTATGACTGACACGAATATATTGAAATTCAGCGGCACACAAGCAAAATTCTCAATGGACGGGGCAACATCTGTGCTGCCAAAAAGCACCAAACACGAAGCCCTTTTTCCAAAATGTGTTATTATTAATGGTGAATGCAGCAGCTGTTTACAATTTAAAATGAGTGGTACTCGGCTGTGTGTTCACTGGTGCAGGCAAACATTTCCTTTGGTTAGTTGATGTCCTTCAGGACTAATAAATTAGTGGCTTATTCTTTTCTGTAATGGAAGAATAAATTAAGGCTTCAAGTGGCCCAATGATGAATAACAATTGGCTATGAAAAAATTACACACTGAGTTGAAACACACACCCAATTTCTTTCCATTAGCTGATTAACTTGTCAAGAAGTTCCTGTTTCATAGAAATGGGTGTACAAATACTGATTGTTATGTAAAGTGTTGCTATATTATTATTGTAAAGATGTAGTGTTATTTTAGTATATCTTTGCAAAAATATGTTGAATACAACTAGAGCACAGTCTTGGAGAGCAAAGCGGAGGCATGGAGGCAGAAAACCACAACCTGTGGTCATACATCACCACATCTCTTCACCACAGCATGACCAAAGCGTGGCCACATAACAGTTCACTGTGGAGAGAAACAGATGGATGAATGAGCATCAGCCAAAAGAAACAAGAGTAGGCTTTCAAGTCGCTAAAGTACTTGTTGAAACATGGTTTAGAGAAGGAAAAATGCTTGTGATCTGAAAATAACAAGTTGAATGTAATCAGACATGGCCTAAAAAAAATCACCAAACAACAAATAAATGTTACAGTTCATTACATTTAGGATGTACTATCATTTAGCAAGTATTCAAAACTGTTACTTAAGTCAGAAAATGAAGCGTGTATCAAAATGTTTCATGTTGTCACAGCAACACCAGCACTCATTCTTCAATTCACATAGATGCCAGTTTCTTACACCTGTTTCCAGGGGTGTATTGGGAATTGTGATTGGCCAGTGAGCCCAGTCCTGGAACACACACACAGCACGCTCTCATGCACACCCTTAATGACAGGCTCACAGAGAGGGCCGTTAAAGAGACAGTCAGGGCCGGTAAAAACTTTATGGATTTTTTGACGGCCCACCGATGCGGCAGGCACTGGGATTTGTCCCAGTATGCCTGAGGTCCAGTATACCACTGCCTGTTTCTATAATACATTAACAAACATGTACTTAAGCAATTACACTCAGTTACAGTGGACAAATTGATGCATTATGGTAATTTCTTTTCACATTCAGACTTCCATTTAGATATTCAGCCAGTAACTTACTTGCACTGTGTACGTGCCTTTGAAGATGTGGAGTCTTTGACAGAGAGAGAACATCCATCTCCATTTACAGTCTGTCCTTGACGTGCTTTAACCTACTGTTTGATTACTACTGTGTAGTATTGAAATGTTTGCGTTCTGTCATCTAAACAACTGCTGTCAAACTGTTCTGATAAAACAATTTCAGGCATCAGGAGACTTTATAAACCATTTGAACTCTCAAAGTCATGGTCTTTCCGGTAACAGCATGTTTCGTATTACAATCTTCTTTCAAATGGAAACAGATGGCAAAACGCATTTGTATGGAACCAAAGCAAATTATAATCTATCCAGTAAAACTAAGAAAGCTCAAATAATAAGTCTGATTACGGTCTGAAAAGAAACACAGACATGTTTTTAATTATTGAAAGAAAGAAAAAAGGGAAGCCTTTCATTTCTTATTTGTGTGTGAGGAACGTACGGATGTTGGATCATATTTATGGATTTGATGTCTTGGTGTTTGACATTTTGAGTGAAAAACATAAAATGGTGAATTCAAGGAAGGTTATGAACACCTGTATACTTCTGACATACCACTTTAATTCATGAAGTGCTATGCACCAAAGACATAGAAGAGAAGTGGAGAGAGAGGATGTTTGTCTCTGCTTGTGCGCTACATCAGTCACTAAGGAATGCTCCTTAACACTAACATGTCCTCCCCTGCTTTCAGCATGATAACTTACACACAGTGCATCTTCCTCAGTTCTTTTTAAGGAATGGGAAGTGCATGGGCTCCATCTTTTACCTAATAGGGCAAATCACTGTTGCAGTTTAATTGTTGACAAGCCTGTGGTTAAACAGCTCTTTCACACGATGGAAAAACACAATTCCAAACACAATATACAACTTCAACCCCTTACAGAGGCAAAGATGAATACAAATCAAACTTGAAAAACCTGACTCCACCTCCCACTCCCTTCATAGTTCAACACTGAGTCTGAGAATTTCCAACAGCACACTAATATATTAATGACAGGACCTGCAGAGATCACTCACAGCCAAATTGGCCCGACTTCTATAACAATATTATTGAAAATTTAGTGCAAAGTGCGACACCAATAAAAGTGACAGAGAACAATGGCCGTCTTTAGGATGTGTGGTCTTTGAATTATTAACATCAAGATAAATAATATTTCTTTAGGACTAAAGATACTAAAAATTGATGAGCCTTAGGACGGGTATTTGGAAAAAAACAAGTGATAATCATAAATAAGTCGATGAACAATAACAATACTTTTCTCATCTCTGCATCTCATCTCTATATATCTAATTTTACAACAGGAACATGCATTACATCCAGGCCTCAAGTCACATTTTTCTCTACAAAGCAGTGGAAAACACTTTGATGCATAAAATCTGTTGATATCTTATGATGATAGTATAAAACATCAACTACATGAACTCTTTGATTTATAATTTCTTACCAATCATTTGGTTAATGACACTGAAAGCATCCTGTCACTAATGTGGTGCAACACAGCAATAAACATACAGGTTTATCTTCTTACCTCAGTTTAAAAAGCAAGACCTTTTCTAAGTAATGATGTATTTACAATGAGGCCTAGTATTGGTCCAGAAATTCACATGCAGTTGCAACTAATCTCACCTGTGCAGGTTATAGTGAGACGTACACATGAGCACACAGGATGATAATTAATCAAAACTGCAAATGTGCAAAAATAATCAAACGACCGCAATGCAATAAATAACCTGATTGTTACAATTTTCCCTGAGGGGCAACAACTGGCATAAGTTTAGAGTTGATATCATTGAAAACATCACGATTAGACATGTTCAATAAGCACATAAATCAATGGGTTGACTAATGAGAAGCCAAATAAAAAGCTAAACATTTCACCTCTGATCAAGCTGCCTAGTGGTGGTAAAGTAAAATAAATGCAGCAAATTTAACATAGCTTTAATAATGAACATGGTGATATCTATTCACAACAGGAAGTTATCAAGGAAGGAAGTTATTACGCCCTTGTCTTCAATCAAATGTATGGAAGCAGATTACTGCAGTAAGAAGTTGACACTCAAAACAGCCTGTTCACTTGCAAGTGGAAGAGCTCAGAGTGCATTGGATGTTTATGGACACAAAGTCACAGTAGGTGAGTATGGTGTTTATATGGGCCGAGCGGCTCTCCAACTATAAGGGAAGCATTTTCACAGTTTGGAAATGAACTAAACTGAATTCATTGGCCAACAGAAGATCAGAAACAGGACGAAATGTTTTGAACTTCATCCATGAATTCATACTGTCTGACTTACTGAGAATATAATGTGCTGGGAAAAAAGATGTGATCATCTCACCTCCACTGACTCTAAGCTCATTATTCATCAAATTGATCCACTGGGGAGAATTATTCATCAAAAACAGATAGTACTATGAGCAGGAAGACTTTGCATCTGGTCGACATGCAACATAAAGTCACACGTGTTTTTGAGTCATCTAGGGTAGTGATTATTTTCATTATTGACTAATCTGCTGATTAAATGTATCAACTTTGACACCAGAGGAACGCAATTCCATCCCTACTGTGTACTTGTGTATGGATGGGTTGACAATAAAGTTCTCTTGAGGCTTGATTATTTTCTCAAATAACCGTTCAGTCTGTATGGCAGGAAGTAAAATGATGAATTCAAAATGTTTGTTTTGTCCAAACAACAGTTGTAAACCCAGAGACATATTCAATTTACTATATAAGACATACTATATGCATATATAAGACAAAGAAAAGAGGGAAATCTTCACATTTAGGAGGCTGGAACAAGCAAAGTTTACAAATTTCAGAACTGAAATGATAAATTTATTATTAAATTTTCTGTTGATCGACTAATCCGTTTATTAACTAATGGTTTCAGCTCTAGGATCAACAAACAACAAAAGAAAAATGAATGAAAAATAAAAACAAGTCAGTGCTGGTATTTCATTGGCCATCATTCTGTACTGTACATTATGTCAAACTAGGATCATTTGCTCAGGACGGCAGCTGACCTCCTTCTCCTCCTCCTCCTGTGCCTTTTTATCCTTTTTAACTTTCAGCTGTGTGGGAGCTGTCATTTAAGAGCAACACCAAATGTTCATGTCAACTACACAGAACAGTCTCTGTAATACAGCAGTCCACTTCACTTAACAGACTTCATATCCTCTTTCTGTATATTGATAGAAAACAGATGCTGTCTTTTCTTTGACAGGACATTATGTATCATTTCAAGGATTTGGTTTATGATGAATTATGGGATATGTCTGACCACAGACTTATGGTTGTGTCAGTTATTTAGCAGATGTATCCAGTAGTTTGTAGAAGCAAGGCTTTATTGCACTTTAATAATAGATAATAGATATATAATGTGATGGAATACATTAGACCAGCAACTTTTACTCTTCCCTCTTTTTGTAATCTATGTACCGCAGTGCTGAGGAACAGTGCCAGGTACTGTAAATCATTTCAGGCATTTTTGATTGGCATGATTTTCTGTGACGTTATCTCATTCTACATCTACTGAGGCTAATTCCGGTAAACTCTGTTTCACTCGAGGAGCTGTTGAGAAACAGCTTGGACTCATTCCATGCTCCTTCCTCAGACAACTTATTTACTTTATCGAGATGCATTTTTTGAATTTTCAAATGTTAAACTGTAATAACTGATAATGTTGTCATTACTAAAAAATGTGTGGTTTAAAGCAAATCAAAAAAGAAATATTTTGTTAGTTATTCCAGGTGTTTTTGAAAAATCACAATGTGCCAGAATCATCACACTTTGGAAACACTAAGAATAACATTCACCAAAACACTGTTTACAACAGAAAAACAGCTACAGTAAGTGTATTATGGGTTTGCTATTTTAGTTCAGAGCTATCTTTAATCTTTTCCATGAACTGTGCTGCTGTCTTTTTTGGTCTACACACAAGTAGACAAGACTTGACAAGTACACTTGACAGGTCTCCTAACTGGTTCTTTGATGCATATCCAGTAGCATACATGAAGCTTGATAATTTGATTTTTAAGTAATAAAGAAAAGCATTTATACTGTAGAGAATGTCTGAAACTGGGAGTAATAATTTTAAATTGCCTAATATTTTCCATCTCCCTCATGTGCAATCAACAATTATACGTACTTATCAACATGCAGTATGTATGATCTCAACTAGAAGCTCTGTGACGGCAGACATTCAAAATAGTTAGAAATACACACTTGACAACTATTTAAAGGACTCCATTCTAATAAATAACTGCAGATCGTCCTGATATTGGATGTGTGCCCATGGCCCAGTTGACATTCATTTAGTAACTAAGCTTGAAGGCTTTCCTGAGTTACATGTTTTCCATCAAAAAATTTTCCTGAAAAAATGTGACTCACATGCTGTTCATAAATCCCAGTGTGGGACATTTATAGTATCAGAAATGTAGTAGCCAAAAGAACAAAAACCAACAGGGGCCTGCTGAACTCTTGTGCCACAATATATCCTTCATAGAGCTACAATCACTGGAGGGATGACAATATGGCAACAAATAATCCCCAAGGGTATCTCGTGTTGAAAGCTATTTGAATTGAGAGAGGGTACAGAAGTCCAGCTGAGAGGATTATTCCAAGGTGCAGAATACATTTAAATGTGATGTGAAAAGCAGATTTGAAAAAGAAGGAAATAAGAGGGATTTCAGACCTCAAAGCCAAGTTGAATAATCAGTCTAAAGTGATCGTTGGAACTGAGCAGTATGCCCCCATTGTATTACAATATAAATCAATTAACTGGTTTCGCAGTCAATGGAATATTTCAATTCTTTTTGACAAATTTCTGGACCTCTTGATGCAGTAAAATACAATGTATAAAAGGAGAAAGTACAAATGAAGGATAAAGGAAATACCTCTGAACAAATGATTGGATTTTTGGATCAGCCAAGTGCATGTGAGGAATCATGACTATCGTGTCTCACAGGCAAGGGCGGAGGTTTGATTTTAACTTTGGTAGGGACATTTTTTGTCGGAGGGCCAAACAATTGTGTATGTGTACTAGCTCTCTATCACGCTTTTCTCTTTCATAGGCACATGTGTGCACACACACACACCCATAAAGAGCCTGACTCTGCAAAATGTTTACTTTACTGAATATGCATTTGCTGACTTGCCTGAAACCAGACTTGGATCATGATTTTTTTCCTCAGATTTTTTACAATTTATCTTATTGATAGACTACTTAACTATAAATCTGAGACCAAAATAATATGTAAAAATAATATATCATAGACTGTCACAATAAATATATAGAAACCTGTAGCTGCTCTGTAACTATCTGTTGTAAGGTTTTCAAAGGTTTTCAAACCTAACCTGAGATCCTTCTTTCATGACAGAGCCAAAGTGATGATCAAACCTATCTTTAAATCAGCTCAAAAATTTCCATTTGTATTATTTTTCATTCAACTCTTGAACTTATGGCTTTCACTATGACACCAGAGCTCACTTGAGAGGCAGTGCCAGGTGCAGTGCAGTGTTCAGGCTGCTGCTGACAGGAATTAATAATCCCTGACAGTCACAAACAAATCAGTTGGACATGTTCCAATATAACAATTAGTTGTGGCTAATTTAACTTATAAATAATGTTAATGTCTTCATGACACATATGCAATAATAACTCTGCTCTGCTCTACATTAAATGGTAAATATTTCTCCCACTAATTTATGTTTGGATTGATTAGAGAACATTCTTATTAACTGAGCTCAACTGTCACTGACACTTTGGTTTTGGGAGGAATTTTCACCAACAGTAGTAAAGTTGTTTAATTAAACAGTATGTCTGAGCAACAATCACAAATTAGCTAATACCCAACGCCTGAAATTAAATATAATATCAATATTAAATGATCCAAGTTTTGTCCAGTGAAGTCATTGTCAGTTCTGTGACATTTGGAGCGTTTAAACTATAAAAACTAACCGCTTCAGAGATTCTTCACTTCATGACTCCACTACTGCTGCTGCTGCTAGTCAACAATGCCTATAGCTTGAAGTTGAGGGTTGCCAGATCATCAGGTCGAGTATCCCCATATCCTGCTCTTTCACTCTTTATTGTAATAGTGCACTTTTTTGCAGAAAACACACAAACTCGGCAACTCTGTTGAGATCTTACTGTTAACATTACATGGAGTTGAAGCGGCTAGATTGTTTGCGATTGGTAAAAATATTGGTAGGGACAATCCAGTAACACCTTGATATTGGTCGGGACATGTCCCTACCATCCATACCCAAATATGCTCACAGGGGGGCTGAAGAAATGTTATCCTTGGTTTCCTTACTGCATAAACCAGTTTCCCCTGAATCCCAGAGTAGAAGAGGAGGGAGCAAAGGAGAAGGGGGGGAAAAACACAGCAAAATGCTTAGTACCACTAGAATTATTTGGAAAAATAACAAAGCAACAATTACACATGCCACACACATCAATTATGTGTAACTGTTACAGATGTAGAGTGGAAAGATTGCCTAAGTTCTGCTTCTTTTCCAGAGAAGCATTTCCTTTACATGGTAGGTAAGACCAACATCATACACACAATGAATCAAGCCAATGTAATCACTGTTTCAACAACCCTCTTGTCTCTGAAGAAGAGTTATAAACAAAGATTATTGATGTGTTTTTATCCTGCTGTGGTTAACACATTGGGTCTGGTTTGCATCTTGGAGTTGCAGAAATGTCATATGATACTTAATCTCAGCAGCTGAGGAAAACTTACACATTCTGAGTAAACTGCTTAAAATTAAAGATAAAATGATCAATCTTTAGAACACAACCTTAGATCTTTTTATAAGTATATGTTTTGATACTCCTAACTGCCAACTGATTAAGTGATTCAACCTGAAAGTAGTTCATAAAGGCTCAAAGATTTGCTGTTTGCTAGCAGCAGCTGTCAGGTATATTCTCACAAAATAGGATTATGAAGTTAGCTGGATAACTGCTGAGTAAAAGCTGGAAGCCCCCTCAAATCTGCAACATGGACTCAAATGAAAACCTCTTAAATGCTATGGGTTATAATCGGCACAGTTGTCCAGCTAACTCAATAATCTTGCTTTGTGACAAGCCACAGAAAGAAATTCTCTGGACATAGAGCAGTGTTTGGTTTTATGTTTTCAGAAGCAGCAACTGTGGTTAAGAAAAGAGATATGCGATAAAGAAAATGAGCATATTACGACCTGTGATAACCACCAACACCAAATGAACAAAGAAAAGATTACTATCTATCCAAACAAAACAAATAAGAAAACGGAAATCTAAATAAGAAAAGCCTGGCAATACTATAAAGTGATTCTTGTGACGTGCAGGGAATAAATACCACAGCAGTGACCACTTAGCACTGAAGATGTTGCCAAATAGTTCACACCTTATCATTTTAATCAGACCCTTTTTTTGGTTGCAATTAAAGCATTTATATTGCAATCACAGGCTTTTGTGATTGAAGTGCAACGCCTGGAATGAAAACCCTGCACAGCCCTTCACATCTTATTATAGGCCAAGGATATTTGACTCTACAGCCTGTGAAATTGCAAATATAAAGCCTGGAAATACTGAATCCTGACATACTAGGCCTTTAACACAAATAAAGTAGAACCCAAATATGACAGTCTCCATATAAAACAACCCAGAAAGACACAGAGAGATGAATGTGCCTGCACTGACAGTGAGACAGATATGGTCAGAGTTGGCTGTGGCCCTGGTACTTCTCTTGTACTGTGACATATGCTCCCCCTGGTCTCTGGTGTCTCCTCTGGTGTTGTTTCACAATATGATAAATGCTCCAAGGATGAGTGTTAAACTGTGCACACAGTGGCACGCCATGGCTAAAGGAGGCCTGTTTCAAAATTCCATCAGGAGGTCCTCTCCTCTCCCTCTTGGCCTACAACAGACTTGAATTTCAAAGCCTCTAAAACGTTTAAAAGTAACCATTAAACCTTAGTTGTGGAATAGTTTAACGGGGACATATCATGCTTTTTGTGGTTTTCTGCTATGAAGTCAGATGTCTATGCTCCCTGCAAGTCATAAGCAAGGGCTCCATCCTGCTCTGAACTCTTCATTTGCAATGTTATCTCTACTTCATCCTCATGATGATGTCAAATTGTTCGTACATGTCCACAAATGGCTGTCCGTTCTGAAGCCTTTGTTGCTGTTTGTTTGTTGTTCACATTGTCCACTCGCATATTTCGGTTTCAGGTTTGAATGTGTGTGGATGTATTTGAGAAGTTTTCATTTCAGCAAAGAACAAGAAAAAGAAGCGAAATCCTATAACTATAGTTTGTTTACATAGCTGGCGGAAGTCTGCCAAGATGCAGCTTCTGGAAGCTATCCAATCAGAACAGAGTAGGCTCATTGGGAGGTGGGTCTTAAAGAGACAGGAGCTAAAACGGCCTGTTTGAGACAGAGGCTGAACTGAAGGCCACATACCAAGGCCAGTATACAATAAATAAGGAGTTTTTTGACTTGTAAATCATGCAAAGATATACCAGTAGAGCCCCAGAATATAATACAGAACTGGAAATGTGCATGATACATCCCATTTAACATTTTGGAAAATATGCTCATTTGCTTTCTTGCAGAGTTAGATGAGAAGATCAATACCGCTCTCACGTTTGTCTGTAAAATATGAAGCTAGAGCCAGCAGCAGCTAATTAGTGTAGCTTAACATAAAGACTGGAAACAGGGGTAAACAGGTAATCTGGCTCTTTCCAAGGGTAACAAAATCAACCTACCAGTACTGCTAAAACTCAGTAATTAATTATTATCTTTGTTAAATCAATACAAAAAACAAAGTGTAAATATAATATTTTGATGTTTTACACTGAGTTATGTGCCAGAATACTTCCTGGCCAGGCACAGTGATTTCCTAAAGTCTCTGCTGGTTGCCTGGCAACTAACTGCTCTTACTGGACAGAGAGAGTAGCATTGATCTTCTCATCTACTGTAACTCTCAGCAGAAAAGTGTATAAACATATTTCCCCAGAGAAGGAACTATTCTTTAAAAAAAATGAAATGTATCTATTATGTCTTCACATGTGGACCTTAAGCTGCAACAGTAAACTGATGTCCACCAAACATCTGCAGCTCTTCAACTTGTTGTCCAAAAACTAAATTGGTGTATAAAAAAGAAAAATGTGGGGCCCCGGGCCTATTGGGAGCAAATATTATATCATCAAACTGATATAGCACTCTTGTGTGTACAAGCAACAACTTTTACACAAATAGTTCTTTTGACAGTGTTTAAAAAAACCTGTTTATTAGAGTAACAAAATGTCCCAAGATGTGCAGACACGCTGACACTCTACAGAGCGCTTAATGAATGCCATAAGCCTATATTTTCCTCTGGCGACTGAAACTTGCCAACTTAAATCACATTCTGTTCCTTTTGAACTAGATTTCACTCATGCCAAAGTGTATTGTGCTGGTATGTGTCTGCATTTTGGGAAAAAATGCAATATGCAAAATCCACATTCATCTCACTCTAAATGTTTGGCACTACAAAAAAAAAAACTACTCTTCAAATCATTACATGGTTGATAGGCTGCCCTCAGCTTACACTGTGCAGGTGAACTGAAATGCACCCAGAAAACATTATCCTGGCTCTTAGATAAAACAGTTTTTCTTCTTTAAATAAACATTGTGGGAAATAACTGTGGCTGCAGCCAATAACCATAAACCAACATAATTATGTTAAGAGTGTGTTTGAGATTTGAAGATCAAACAGGATGTCACTGTGCGCTTGAACCACGGCCAGCAGTTTGTCAAGTGATGCAGAGATGAAACTTCACAAAGTCTCCATTTGGAAGACTCTCAGAGGAGATATCCAACAATCTGGCATTTCTTTAGTTCTTCATACTTTTTGTCCCAGGAAAAGGACTTACAGAAATAGAATTACTGTAAATCAAGATTGTTGAGAAAATGTTTGAAATTAGTCTCCCTGGACAAGATTTTCTTTCCAGAGCTACAGTACAACCTGAATCATAGCCTAAAAAGAGCATTACATTACCCCAAAGTAGCGTTTGAGTATTTACCAGTTGTTGCATTTTAATAAAAGCATGTATCAATCACAAAGACAGCTAACATTTGTTGCTTTTTACAAAATCTTCTCTATTTTTCACATACTTTTCAACAAAGTCAGTGCGTAGTGCTCTAAGAATGAATACAGTGGATATTTGAGCGTTTTCTGACGAAACAAGCTCTTTAAAGTCTTTAGTAGTCTTCTCATTATGCCTGTGAGGCGGCCCCTTGCAATGAAGACAGATCAGGTTCTAACAACTTAATCCGTTGCCTCCGACAGGAGTTTTGCCGCGAGGCAATGCTGCATCCACTGTGTCTGTGAAGTGTCATTATTAAAACTAGTGTCAGAGCGTAACAGGCCAATCTGGAGGCATGTGGATATTCAGATTGCTATTATCCCTTTAGTTCACAAGATCCCTTTATTTTCCACACACTGGAGTACTACAAGCTGAAAACTGTCATATTGTTTTGTAATATGGGAAGCTGATATTGTACAGCTTATAAAAACATCTAACCAGTAGCAGATCCATTAAAAAGAATATTTAAATCACATGCATGTTGAAAAAAATGAACAGAGTATGTTTAATAGCCTATTGATTTATGTTTGAAAGCGAATAGAAGTCTCAGGAAATAGGATTTTATGTGATTTTCACTTATATTAATAATATTATTTTTCATTCCTGCATAAGGCAGAACTGTGCCCAGTGTCAAAGTCTATTTCCAGTTCACTAACATTACAACCATGCACCATTTAAGCAGCATTATCACTCTGAATTATTATTAAGTTCAATTTTAAATCATGTAGAGCTACATTTTGTAATAATTTTCATGGGCACCAAACGCACTGCTTGATAAGTTCACACAATTATTATCCTTTCAGTCTGAGAACAGCATCCAACCACTTCAACCACATGGATCACTCTACCTGTAACACGTCGTAACTTCTCCAGTCGACTTCACGCAGGGATACTTTGTTGTAGAAATGTTATTCTCGGAGCACTCTTCACTGTGGAAAAAAAAGAAAGAAAAGAGAATGAAGCAAAGTAAGAATTTCCCTTTCATCTAATGCAAACGAGTCCTCGCGTCATTTGGTGTTAATATGTCCTAAAATTACCCGTCACTGGCATCCTCTTCTTGATAGGACCACAGTAAACCTCCTGAGAAGTACATGCAGGTGACGGTGAGCAGAAGAGGACTCCTGTTGTGTTGTAGTATCATCTCATCGAGTCCAGTCACCTGGGTCCTGTCAGTAATCCACACTTGTAATGATTACAGCTCCTCACCGCTGTGCAACCAACTTAAATGTGCGGCACACTGACAGACCCTCCCACTCACCCTGCGCTCTTATCCTGAATGAACTCCTCAGATCACCACAGACACAACTGAACTCTTCCTCCTCGTCCAATTAAGACTTTAGACAAGTTATATAAATGACAAAAGCTGGGACTTTTCAGCTCTAAGACATAAACATACCTTTAGATTTAGCATTTCTCATCGGTGAAACTTTGAAAGTTGATTGGAGGAGGGATCTCACGCTTACACCATCATTCAGCCGCGCACGCGCGAGCGCACGAGCACGCAAAAAAGTCGTAGTTGACCATGCGCGTTATGATGTCTTCATCTTTGCTACCACCGCGCGGCTGTTAATGATATAACTAAAAAAAAAAGTCTGTTTCGGTTTAACCGGAATCTGAAATTTACAGTAGATGCTAACACACATTCGAAATGCAGTTAACATTATGAGCACTAATACATTTACACTCATTAATTTTTCAGTGTGTAATTGAAGTTTTAAGTATTCATCATTCTTCAACTGGTTCAGTGAGCTTTACTAAAATACTATTAATATAATTAGATAATGAAATCTGATGCAAATTTAATAGTAACAGAAATATGTAAACCTCACAAAATATTCCATAATAATTTTGACAGATGATGATGTTTTCAGGTATGTCAATTTATTATGAGCCAAGAACATGGTTGTTTTCATTATAACTAAACAAACATAGCAGAACTTGTTAACCCGTATATACTGTTCTGGTCAAATTTGACCAGTTTTTACATTTGAGAGAAGTAAAAACATCTTAAACACCCATTTTCTCAGATGTCATGACTTTTCCCAAAGTGACCCAGAATTCACAAAAACTGAAATATTTCACCCTTTGTTGTGGGCTATTGTACATAGAGAGTGTTCTGGTTTAAATTTGACCTGTATTTATTTAAAAATTCCATTCAAAAATGTTGTTGCATGCTTCATATTCAATAAAATTAAGTGAAATCATTTTAGCTGTTTAAGGTAACATGGTACCATAATATACTGTGGTTGTGAATCTAGTTATTCAATAAACAAATAGTGTAAAACCTAAAGAATACACTCTCTCTGCTGTCCGAAAGCTTAATTCAGGATTAATCACCCATTTATTTATTTATTTAATTTAAACACATAATATATACAACATATTGCATAAACAGTACATAAATATGTACATACATGTACACTCATGTATCTGGGGGTCAGATAATAGGGCACATATACAATACATACGCACACCCACATACATCCACACACACACACATAGACACACGTACACAAATGTAGTTGTGTTAAATCAGAATATGTACAGAGGCAGGTGACCCACTCATTTATTGATGACTGATAATGTATTAAGGTATTAATAAGCACTTTAGATATGTAAACCTCACAAAATATCCCCAAATAATTTTTGAGTGATGTTGATGTTTTCAGGTTGTAATGTCTGATCATTATGAGGACATGAATGTTTTCATATCAACTAAACAAATTCAGCAGGAAATGTTAAAAGAATACTCAAGCGCTTTAGCACTGCACTTCCATAAAGTACGGAGACTTTAAGAGACAGATGGGATTTTAAAAAAAGGTCAAAATCGAAACAGCAGAGACTGAGATATCCGGACTTCTAATCCCTACTACAAGCCAAACTCCAAAAACACATAATGCAACCCAATAGCATCTTTTCATTGGAATCCTCCCCTACCTCCAAATAAGCAGGCATTCTCATAACGTCTCCAAGCCTGATAATCATGTTAACATCACTATGACATCATTATTCAGCTTTGACAACAGGTTTTTACTCAGTTTTGAAAACACTCCAGAGCCACAGAAGATATTATGCAACAGTTTTCCCAGGCTGAATAACGTCTGTAAAATTGGTGAAATGCCCCTTTAACCATTTAACATTATGCCAACAAGGAGAACTAATTACTCAAATAAGATAGAATTTACTTACATTTACTCAACTCAGACCACTGCCTTAAATCATGTCAAATTAAGTCATGTTTGATGCAACTGATTGTACTGTAATTGCGGCAACAGAGGGCAGCTTTTTAATTTAAGGTTTTCTGTAAAGACTGTATAAGCAAAGCAGATTACTGTCTTTATTTACTGTGTCAAAACACTGGGGATTTACGCTGCACAAGAAATCAGCCAAGTCATCACAAACAAAGCTGGGCAGCATGTTGAAACAGAATAGCAGAGTTTGTGAATGACATGGGGGAAAAACACTGAAGGATTGGAGAACAAACATGAAATATTCACAGTCTTTGGCCCAGTGGCACAATATATGTTTCATTATATGATGTCCAAACTGCTCATTAACATCGCTGCCTTCAATTCTCAATTTGATTCCATTCATCATTTTTGCATTTAGCATGTATATTACAAACTCACTATGTCATTAACCAAGTTGTAACTTGTTCTGTTGACCCAAACTCACCTCACTATCTTGCTCATTCTTTGGGTCGAGTGATCTAAGAGACCTGAAGAGTAATCCTACACTGATATGCTGCTGACTTTCGTTCGGAATGACCTTGACCTCTGCATGACCTCTACCAGCAGGTCTGATCTGAGCACAGACACTGTTCACGGGCACCTGCTGAACCCAAGAGTTCTTCAGTTTCTCAGGAATGCAGTGTGGCATTACAGGGAGTTGGATAGAGGAGCCACTGAGGAGCCTGTAAAGGATATCCTTGTGAAATAAGAGGACTGTGGTGTCACTTACAGCGACAATGGTCGCTTTTCAATCTGTGAGGTCAGTTAGGTATGATTTAACTTTATTCAAAACATGGCATTAGTCAGAATTGCCATTCAGGAGATGTGTAATACAATATTTCCCATTACAGAGTTTTTTCTTTCCTATTACAGACTGGGAATCTGGCCTCTTCCAGTATCCTTTAGCAGAAAATGACACCTTGAACCTGCTTCAAAGGGCCTGCTCAAGCATGACTATTTCAATTCAAGTGAAAGCCGTGTTTCAGTGGTCTACTTGCTTCATTACAGCAGAGCCTCTGTGGCTCAGCAACAGTCTGAGGGTGCAGTTCATGTTCCAGCCACTTGATGGCCCTTTCAACCAAGAGATCTTACCCCCAAGCCCCCCCTTTCGCTGCTATCGTCATCATTGCCCACAAAATGGATGACAGCTTTTAGAAATACCAGGGTGCGTCACGACTCTGAGGTGCACATGCTGTGCCATTTATGTTCCACCTGTTTTGATGCCTCAGCAGCTTGAGAGGGAGAGAATGATCATTTCTGCAAGCAGCACAAGTAGCCAATTAATATTGCAGGCTGATACTGTATCAAAGATACAGGTTTAATAACCTCACTCAAACATCAGGCAACATCCTCTGCCTTACGGATATAAAATAATTATCTGTGAACCTTTTGCCATGTCATCATTTTCAAGAAAACAACGCAGAACAACAAAAGGAAGCATTTTTACTCTTCACTCTATTGATGTACTTCATTGTTTCTTTGAAATAAATGATATTTATCTATATGTTTTGTCAAGTGCTCTTGGGTTCCGGGTATAAGAGGTTAAAGCTTGTTTCCTGGGACTGTTGGCATCATTGCTTTAATTGGTTCTCTCTGTGTGTGTGTGTGTGTGTGTGTCTGTCTGTCTGCCGCAGTCCAAACTGAATGATAGGTTGAGCCAAACTTATTGAGTGGTCTCACCATTTATTTCATCTTCTCACCGTTAACCCAAATCAATATAAGTGTTGTAGATCTGAACTGGATGTTTCCTGACTGAGAAGGATGGGTTAGAGGAAAGGTGGACCATTTTGTTTACTTAAGAGTGCCACATCAAGTGAAATTCTTATCCTATCTCTACTGCCTTGACTGGGAGAAGAATCTGCACTGTGCAAGAAAACAAATGGACCTTATATTGAATCAGATGAAAGAAAAGTGATCTGAGGAGGGAGGACACAGTTGGCAGAGGTTTGTAGGGGACAAAACAAAAGCCAAGAAAGACTAAGAATGTCTGTAATGGGAATTGGTTGTTTCTCATGATTAAGGAGCTGTCCTTGTGATGTCTGGCCTGAGTTGAACTGGAGCAAGGTTCAATTTGACAGAGCTGTTGAGCAGAACTAAACTGGTAATCTAAGCTGTGATGGTTGTAGAGGTTGAATTGCAGAAAACAAACTTGTTTTGTTCATTCACATTAACCTTTTCATGCTTGATGGATGGGCTTCATAATGCACGGCTGCAGGAGTTGACAATACACAAATGTAGCCTTTTTATCCTCTAAATGCTCTCTCACATGGGATGGCGACGAGAATATGGCAGGGAATGAGCGCCCTGCTGTCAAAACTCCTCTCCTCTGTCTTTCTCTCTCTTCACAGTGCAGCACTGCAGTGCTTCTCTGCACATGCCCAGACAGACTGGGAGAGCCACAGCAAGTTCGAGCTCACTAGAAATATTAACAGTCTGCATCACGGACACATTCATGTATTCCTTCAAGCTCTGTTTGCATTGGGAACAAAAGTATCATTTAATGCAAATGAAAATGATTTCCTCAGTGACATTTTGAAATGTTAAAATGCCATCGATGGGGATGCATGTATTGTCACAACAATCAAAACCTGTGACTTTTCTTTGTACAGAGCATTCTTTTGTCTCAAGGTCACTCTGCCTCCCACAAGCTTTTAATGCAAACTGCTCAGTGCAGAATGAACACAGGTGGTGCAGCTTTAAAGCATATGGCAGGCGATTCTCTACATTTTTCTTATTGTCAACAAATCTCAGAGCCAAACCAATAATGAACTGATCCTACTTAGGACTATGGTTATGCTAGTTTGTTTAGAAACTGCTCTGCTTACAGTTAGCTTGTTGTGCTGCATATCACAACCTCTTGACATTGTACATTTCTCAAAGAACACATCAACATCACACAACCACTGTAAATGGAACCGCGTTCCCTCAAAGTGCAGTGGCGCCTGTCTTACACAGCATTACTCTCCTGAGGGTGAAAATGTGATCGCTGTTATTAGTCTTTGGAGTTGTTTTCAAACAAACCACTGTGGCCTTAGTATTTGGGGTGAAGGAACAGGTCACCCAGTGCAACGGTGTGGCTCATTGATTTGTATTTAATAGTGTTTGGACAACAACGGAGGTCTACAGCACAGAGGAATAAGATATATTATATATTATATATGAACACATATGTATTGTTTTTGGTTGCTGTTATTATTCCTCCACTCCATGCTGAGCGTAAAGAGATCTTCTCCTAATATAATTTCAATATAATAGATGGAGGACAAAATCCACAGTCCTTGTTTTACAGGCTTAAATTCAGATAATGCTAATATGTCTGAATTAAGTTCCACAGTTTTCTCATTTTGTTTATTTTGAGGGTTTTTTTTACCATTAATATAATGGATGGATGAGATACAGCAACCCAATCCCAAAGGCAAAGCAGAGCAGGTTGAGCACAACCATCATCACTTTGGTTCCTATTTCTTCTCTGTTGTAACAGCAGGTTAATATAGTTTTCTTCCCATCATTTCAGATAGAAACGATTTCCCCCCACCACATGTTACTATGACTCTCTTTCTCTCTTGAATTGCGCCAGATGTTCGAGGTTCACTGGTGGGTCACATAGGGTGTAAAGAGATGTGCTGTATGAGGAAGTCTTGCTTTTCAACTGCTGCAAACACGCCCATCCGAACAGAAGGTACATGGATGAGGAGGATGATGAACATGATGCTTGTCCTCAGCCAAAAGAGCATGACCTCAATAACACATCCAAAGTACTGTTGCATAGCAACAATGATAATATTTTATTTATTTATATTTGTTAAAATCCTACAAGCACAATCTTACAGATTGACTGTAGAAACAATCAAAATCTCGACTAAGCTGATTCAAAGCACTTCCCCCCATCAATGAGTACACAAAAATAACAGCAACATTTACTGTGAGACTGGAAACTACTACTACAGTACATGTCTTGGCACGTATCTCCTCAACGCTGCTGCGATCAATAAATATAACCTCAGTGCAGTGTCCTTGGGATGGCCACATTTCACTGCCCCACCCTGCCATCATGTCTCTCCCCCTCCTCTGGATCTGCTAGCTCATTTTTACACCCCACCCCATAATACACACACACATGCACACACATATGAACAATCCACTGAGTCCCTCCTTGAATTCACCCTTCCTCCTCATCCTCCTATCAGATCCAGATACTCGTTGATAAAAGGAAAGTATCGGTCTGTTTCCACTGGCCTCTGTGACAAAATAATGTGTGTGTGAAGTGAACTGGGGAGACAAGAAGCATTGGGATTTTATTAGAAGATTAAAAAAACAGCAAACAGTGTGAGGAGACGACAGAGCATGATGGAAAATAATAATAATAATCTGTAGGAGGAAATGGAGAAAGTAAGAAAACTAGGCCTCTTAAGTGAAGCGGACATTACTTATTACTGTTGCTGACTTGCTTAACCTTCGGTAAAATGGCTGACAGGACTCTTGGCAGTTCCCATGTCAGATGGATGGCTTAATTTCTTTAGACATGGAGAATGTGCTGCATATTTCTTGATCTTGGATGCACTGAAATATAGAGCCAGCGAGCAGATGGCTGAACTGTGGCAACCCATGCAGGAAAAATGTGAAAAAGAAGGGATTCTATCTCTCCGGAAGGCCTTTTGTACTAACGTGACATTTCATGGATCTAAGATAATCCAAAATATGATCTATATGAAAACAGAGCTATTATGTAAGAGTCCATTCATTTTCCGCAGCTTATCTGGGACTGGGTCGCGAGGGCATCAGACTGAGTTAGGAAACCCAGACATCCTTCAAACCAGCAACGCCCTCCAGTTCCACCTGGGGGATCCCAAGGCGTTCCCAGGCTAGAAGAGATATGTAGCCCCTCTAGGGTGTTCTTGGTATGCCCCAGGGTCTCCTACCAGATCTTCAAGCTCCTCACCCTATCTCTAAGACCGAGCCCAGACACCCTCCGGAGGAAACTCATTTCAGCCGCTTGTATACACGATTTCATTCTTTCAGTCATTACCCAAAGCTTATAACCATAGGTGAGGGTTGGAATGTAGACCAACTTTCTTCACCACAACAGTCCGGTATAACGCCCGCGTTACTGCTGATGCTGCACCGATCCACCTGTCAACCTCACACTCCATCTTACCCTCACTCATGAACAAGACCCAGAGATACTTGAACTCCTTCACTTGGGACAGCGACTCACTCCCAACCTAGAGGGAGCAGTCCACCTTTTTCCGGCAGATCACCACCATGGCCTCAGATTTGGAGGATCTCACTCTCAACCCCGCCACTTCACATTTGGTTGCAAACCGTTCCACTGCCTGCTGGAGGTCACGGTGTGTTGAAGCCAATAGAACCGCATCATCTAAGGTCCCCAAACCGGACACTCTCCTCCCTCCCGGCTGCGCCTTGAGATTCTGTCCATGCAAATCACAAACAGAATCGGTGACAAGGGACAACCATGGTGGAGACCAACACTCACTATTATGTAAGAGTATTCTATTATTATGTAAGAGTATTTTAGGCTAAGTTTCTGTTGTAGCTATGCACTCATAACAAGTTGGGGTCAAATGGATTTCCTTTCTCCTATACATTTAATGTCTTCTTTCTTCCATGCTTTTCTCCACCTCCTGCCCTGCTTTCCTCAACTCCTGCTATCTTAGGATGAAGGCTCCTGGGGGCTGTGGTGATCAGGACTTGCACAGGTCTGGTAATATAGCTCATCATCATTTAAATTAGTTCTGAAGCATTAGGCAGCATTGGCCCTGGGTAACAATGGATTTATGACCCCAGTTGTGGCAACATGCACCAGTACACCAAGCCATATTGTTTAGCAGGGAAGCTATTATCATACCCATTCGTTTCCTCAGACTGTCATTGGGTGTTTGAATGTGCAGCAGTGAAAGTCACCATTGATTTTCCAGTCCAGCAGCTGTTACTTCAAGATTAAATTCAGGTAGTTTCGTGAGCTGTGCCAGAGGAGTGGATTGTTGCGATTTTGTTTTCAACAGGACTGCAAGGTTGGTCTGAGGTTGACCCAGGCATGTACAGTTCAGCATCACAAAATACAGAGATGCACCTTTCACTCCAACAGTGATCTTTCTTGGCAAGCTGTAAACACAAAGGTGAGGATATCGCCTTTGGATGGGTTACTTCCCTGTCTGTCTTCATCTCTCATATACTGCTTTCACTGAACCAGACACTGACTGTCGGAAAACATTGTATCTTCCACTTATCGTAGAGCGCCAGTGGCATCTTTGGTATTTTTATATTTCCTGTATGTATGCATAAAATTACTGTTTGTGTCCACTGTATTGTGTGCTGTAGTGTGTACCATACCCTGTGTGTATAGGAGTGTTATGACTCTGTGTTTATGTGCCTACATGCACAACTATGGAGATTAATCAGTATCTTTTGATAAAAATAGTTTGTTATACATAATCATCATATTATGACTTGAGTTAAATGATTTTAACCAGTCAAAAGTTTGGACACACCTTCCCATTCTCTTGAATGAGAAAGTGTGCCCAAACTTTTGACTGGCACTGTATATTAGGAGACTGTTATTAAATTTGACTAATGGAACAAACATATTAAACATAAATTAGAAGTTTGAATTGGCAGCATTTACTTTTATGTTATTGCTGGTTGTCTCTCTGGATTTTCCCTAATGTTGGAGTAGCCTGATACAGTGTTTGTTTGTTGGCCCACTATACTTTGGACACAGGCTAATGGTTGTTTGGGAGCTAGCCAACTTTGGTTGCCAGATCTCTAACAACTATAACGGCCCCTTATATTAGTCTTAATTTTCTGAGTGCAAAGCTCCATCTGCCTTTAAAATGCAACATCACTATATTGTATACGTACATTTGCGGGGATACAGAGCTTTGTTGTGTTGTCATCTGTCTTGAGGCTTCATTGCAGAGGTGCCTTGCAAAAAACCACAATTTTTTTGCCCAGAAAAATGTTTCCATCATGGTCTTTTCTTCTTTTGTCATTAAATGTTTGTGGGAGAAATGTTAATAAAAGCAGAGGCCAGATAAATGACTGGACTGCTGGTGTAACAAGCTTGAGATTTCAGCATTAACAACTTTCAAACACTAACACTTCACTCTGGACAATATTATTTCAGCCAAACCCTTTGACAGGTTTGCACTTTATACCATTTACTGAATCAGATTTTTCCTCATCAGGTATTCTCAATAGGCAGTCTTTCTCATATTCGGTCTAAGAAAATAATCCTGACGGGTACAGCTCATGCAGAATGCTGCCAACCTGTCCGACTGACCTCTCTGAGGGGTCGTCATCTGATTATATCAGCTAATTGTATTTCATGTGAGCCAGCCAAAGTGTCAATCATAGACTGCAGTAAGCCAAAGCCCTCACAGTTTTCTTCTTTTGATTGATTTACCCTTCAGAAATGCCACTGATTGGTTAGTCATACATTTTAAATGTCAGTATGGTGGCAACAGTTGGAAGAGAAGTAAACACAAAGTCAAACTGTCTGTGTAGGTGGTAGCCACAGCTCCAAATTGATGTGGGTCCCTGTCCAGCTGTGTCATAGTCTTGGAGAGCTCACAATCATTACAAATGCTGCTTGGACTGAAGTAGTGAGCATCTTTAAGTGCAAGCTCCCCTTTTCCATCAAATACCAGGCCGTTTATATTTGTTACAACACATACTCCAAATTCAAAAGTTGTGCTGAGGATTCCTTATCTGCTCTCCTTATACTACCCCAACACACACACACACACGTACAAACCCCTCCCTGTGACCTGCTGATAAGGTTTCCCCATCAGCCAGCTGCAGTCACAGCACTCTCACTCCTTTGGGATGGAAACTTTCCATCCTTGAGGACACCTAAGCTGTAACTAATCTCTGGTGTCTACATACACGTCAATGCACTGATATTTTAGCATCAATTCACAGCAATTTGACCTTGATGGGTTATGACATGTGGCCCCAATGGAGCGTTATGAACTCAGTGTCCTCTGTAAACAACAAATCAGGAACAAATAAAACAAAAGTCCAAATTGAATTCATCCACATGGATTTCTCTCATTAAAGTCATCTCTTTCTCCTTTTAGCTTTATATTTATTTATTATTTTCTTAGTATGTCTTATACTACATGACAAAGGAGTGTTCTTTGAAAATTTTTATATTCTTAGTGATTCTTGCACTTTTGCTCCAAGATTTTAAAGATATTCTGGTTTGGCACCTATTTCAATTGGTGCCAATACTTCAGTTTGGTAGGGCAATCTAAATCTATCAAAAGATTCCTTTAAATTTGACATTTGGCTGGATTTTGATAGACAATATCATTGATTCATCTACAAGAAAGTCAAGAGGCAAGTAAGATTACTTTGAGGAGAAAAGCTTTGTCTCCTGAACAACAATGCACATGATTAAATAATTGCAGGCAAAGTGCCAGAACATCAAGGTTACTTTGCAGCATCCCCTATTGCAATGTCAAAGAGGTTCCCTGTCTCAGTGCTTTATGGTATACTACATTTACATTTGTGTGAATCAATTTGTGTAAGTGTTGTGAAAATTATAGAACACTTTGTCATCAACTCCTCTCTGCCTTTGGAAAATTTGTCAGATAGCTTTGATGGTATATTGTTCTATGGTGAAAAAAACGTCTTCATGCCAGCCTCCAGCCTATAGCTGAGAGATTTTTGGTTTGTGACCTCTTGAAATGAAGCAGTGTCTACTTCTGACCCTCTACACCAGTTGCATAAGTCTGCAACTTGTGACCAGTTCAATCAAAGAGTGATTTTTTGTCCAGTAATTCACAAAACCCACCCCCAAATATTAGAGAGAAAAGAAAAAACCAATTCGGCTACTAGCAGGTCTGTGAAGCTATCGGAACAGCAGTGCTTTGAGCTAAATGCTAACATCATCTGTTTGCCATCTTACTTGAGCGTATTAGCTTGATGGGAATGCCATTGCTTTTACAAGTATAAAAAAAGTCAGTGGATCACTAAAGTCATTAGGATTCTTCGTCTGAGCATCATTAATGTCTGTACGAAATTTTATGGAAATCCATCTATTTATTGTTGAGATATTTCAGCATGGACCAAAATGGTGGACCAACCGACCGACAAACCAACCAATTGCCATTCACACAACTAGCATAGCTGAAAAATAAACATTACAATTAAAAGTTTCTGCTTTTTTTTATCTGGTTAAACATCTTGCAACCCCTCAATTTTGATAATCTTGTGACCCCTTGTATATTGCATATGGCCTTACTTTTATATAGCACTGAAATGGCTAATCTTTACCATAACAAATTGATATGAAATTATAAGTACTTAATCAGATTTAATTTAAGCAAATTTCATATGCAGGGAACCATAAGCTCATGCAGAGAAAATTTACATCATATTAATATGCATAAAATACATATTACATTAGAAAAAAAAACAAGGTCCAACACACAAATGCACACAATTTGTGCAACAGGCGAATACTAATCAAGCATATAGTTGGGGCATACCTCTGGTTCTCTGACAAACCGCTCCAACAACTGGAGCATATTGATTTAAAGCAGTCTTATTACACTTTGATTTCATCCTTGGAGCGAAGACCGCTCGATGCAAAGTGACCTGGATCTACTGAACTGTACTGTATATTGCCATTACAAAACCCCTCCAGATTACATGCAAATACTGTCAATCCTTCCTTCACAATCTTCTGCAGTGGTCAAACACTGCTACTCACGCAATGCTTTACACTTCAACTGCTGATGTACAAATGCTTTAATTGTACTGTACAGGCCACAAATGTTATCATTACTTTATCTCTATTGTGTAGTGATGCATAGTGCTCCGGAGGAGACATGAGCACCATTAGCAGAGAGGCACACAGCATGGTTAACTACATGGTTAACTAGCTGGCTGCTTACTTGATGCACGCAAACAACATTCTGAAATCATTTTCACACTTCAAACATGGTTCTCCATGGATACTTTTATTATGCAGCACTGTGCAGTACATGCTGTTTCATTAAGTGTTTCACACGCCTGGCAACCTGCCTCTCTACTGAATGAGCACCTTTAAAAGTAGCAGTGTAACTAGTGAATATGCCTTAAAGGGGACATATTATACACATTTACAGGTCTATATTTTTAATCTGGGGAATATTTTTCTATCCATTTGAATATCTGTGCATGATTTACAGTTAAAAAAAACCCTTATTTATCTTATACTGATTCTTTATGCAGCCCCTCAGGTCAGCCTCTGTCTGAAACAGGCCGTTTTAGCTCCTGTCTGATTAAGGCCCCCTTCCCGAGCCCCCTTCCTGAGGAACCCTCTCTGTTCTGATTGGCCAGCTCTTGGAAGCTGCTCCTCAGAAGACTGCCGCTGGCTTCGGAGGCTACATCAACAAACCATACAACAAACTACAGTAGTAGGATTTCACTACTTTATCTCGTTCTTTACTTGAAATATAATCTTCTCAAAAACATCCATACATGTTCAAGCCGAAATCCGATCCGAAATATGAGAGAATATGAGAGTGGACAACACAAACAACACATGGAAAAAAATTAGAAACTAAAGCTGTGGAACAGATAGTCTTTAATGCCCATGCACAACAAGCCCTGGCTTTTTACTTGCAGGGGAGCATTTTTACATATGTTTAACTCAAGTTTTGGACCTTTGATTATGTTTAGCATAGATATCAGACATCATAACAGTATATAAATAACAGAAAATCACAAAAGGCACAGTATGCCCACTTTAATAATTGTCCATTGAAGCATAAAATATCAAAGTGTTCTCATACTGTATATATTGTTCAGAACACTTGAAGTCCTCAAGCATTTTTAATAATGCAACAAACAGTAACTTTCAGGTCAAAGCGGGGAGGCGGTGGTGGTAAATACAGCATCAATATGGATAAGTCTCATACAGCTTCGTCATTGGAGTCTTGGCCGTTTTGATCCCTTTCTCTCACCTCAGCCACATGGCCATCTCACTCTCTTTTCGTTCTCTCCAACACACAGAAACACATTCACATATACACACACACTACTGGTAGGCCGTGATTGCATAACACTGACACTCACAGCTGCTGGTTTATCATTTATTAATGCTTCTTTCAGTGGCATAATTTGCTGTGCTCTGTATAGGACAGTAATAATTCTGGTGATATGCCCAAAAATGTGAGATGGACCAGTAAATGGACCTAACTGAAAGTGTTTTCTTTATTTTACTACATATAAAAAGGGGTAATTTATTGTAATAACCCAAAAGCATTAGTATCAAGTGAAATAAGCTGTTCAAATTGAATAAGAGAAAAGTGATTGACAATACAAAAACAAAAACATATCCATTATACAGCTGGAGTACATACTGTATGCTGATGTTATGAAACACCTTATGAATTAATGATTATCTGACAATATTGTCTTATCTGCAATGTGCTGTTTACTTGCACTGACAGTTAGGAAATAGGACTGAGGGGCGTTTTAATTCCACCAAATGCAACTATTCATGTGGTACTGTGCATATTCTGGCCCTGTATCAACATCACTGTGGAGACCCTCCTCATCTCAAAGGAGAGACCTTGGCTGTGTTACAAAGCTGATTAGAAAACAGTGTCTGTCAACACGAGGGCTGTTAACTTTGGAAATATATGAATTGGTTGAAGTACCTGCACATTTCATCCTGCTAATTTAATTACCAGGGAGCCACAGTCAAGGACAGAGCATGGCTGTGACAAACTTGGGATTCACAACATGACAGAGAGAGACGGAGAGGAGAAAGACGGGAGAGGTGCACTCTAAGAGATGATGGAATGAGTGAGAAATTTGTTCTTCTCAGTCCTTCAAACTCTGTTGAAGCATTTTACTTTACATGCAAAAGGCATAAATCACATATTACAAAAAGGATAAATATCTCTACACAAGTACAAAAACTAAAAGGTCCAACAAACCAGTGGACAGATTATTTGCTTCCATATTGTATCCTTAACCTCCCCTTAAACATTTTCTGCAGTATTTTGCACAAACTGCAAGCTGGAGACTCGATTATTATTTAGGCAATGGTAGAGAGAGTTGCAGTAAATCAACCATAAAGCGATGAATGCATGAATGACCTTCTCCAGGTCAGCAAAAAATAAAAATCCCAACTCTTTTCATCTGTTCATCAAAGTTAAATTTGGCATCTTAAGTTGACTTATGGTGCGGATGAACAAGGAGCACATGTTTTCCTCATGGTACCATGGATGATGGATGTATGAACCACAGGGGTTTATGGTCCAGAGCATTCAGCCTTCTTACTATGGTATTGCCTTCATTATGATAGGAGATAAATCTTCAGAATATGGAAGAGGTTCTCTCAATTTATAACATGCAAAAAGATTTATAAGAAATATTAAAAAAAAGATTGTAAAATACATTTTAAAATGTAAAATAAATCCACAGGCTTTTGGCCCTGACAACAAAAAGCAGAATTTTGTAACCTTTAAGACGTTAATCAAAAGATAAAATTGATTCATAAGACTGTTTCACTCATGTTGGTATAGCATACAGAGGAGCAAGTCAGTGTGAATGCTTAAACACCAGGACAAAGATTGTTTTTAGAGTTCATGGATTGAATTCAGCAAGTTGAAGCAAGAATCTGTGCAACATATGCAGAAGGCAAAATATTTCACTATGTATCATTAAAATACAATGTGGACAGTAAACAGGTTAAAACAGTGGACATGAAAAACACTCAAGACAGATTATAGAAAATTGGCAGCTGCTTCTATTTTACACAATACATTTAAATTAATTCTTATGCAAAATTACCATATGTGTACAGTACAGCAGGTGTAATTTTGGCCTCACATCACCTCTGTCTGAATTACACTTTTCATGTAGAGAAGGAAAAAATAACCAAAGTTGGGTGCATCTGTCATTACAGTGTTGCTACAGTGTTGTACGTGACTGAAAGGTGCCCAGAAACATGAAAATAGAACATGTACTTGCTGAAATGAAACATGCCTGCAGAGCAACTTATCGTAAGTGGTGCTGAGTTCTGTCCTGCGGATGTCTTCGCTGAATTTGTGCAGTGCTATTACCAACTGGAAAGTCTATTAAAGCTGTCAAATAGAGTTGCTCAATCTTTGGTGCTGCTTCTGCCGCTTCCTGTGCAATCACACTTAACTAGTGTGCCAGCATCTACCTGTGAGTAAATCCCTATTCAGTTAGAGCTATTTTTTCTTCTATTTTTGTTCTCTCACTCTTTTGGCAGGGAGAAATAGAGTGATCAAAAGCAGAGCCAGAAAAAATCTGTATTTTCATTCATTCTGAAGACGGCACAGCAATAATACATTTTATAGTTGCAATGAAAAGCAAAATTATGGACAAAAATGAAAGAATTATATTTGACTATAGGGCTTTTAAACTTGCAAACTCAAAAACATATCCCACTTTGATATTATCAGGTTATTGTTGGAATTACATAGATAAAAGGCATTATTAACACAAACACCCACACATTATCACCTGACCAAAACACTGTCATTTCTCTCATGCACTGCCTGAGGACATGCAATCTAAAAAAAAACAAAAAAAAAAACATGTATCCCTTCATCATAACAGTTTCTCGTTCTATAACCACTTGTCTATTCTCTCTAATTTCAAGATGACAAGAACAAAATGGATATCGTTGAGTCCAGGAGATGAGAGAAGATACTCTGCTGAGCAAGCCAACAATGAGTTAGGACCAGGCTCTGAATTATGTTGTGTGTGTGTTATATTTATTCATATATATTCATGATGAAGCTTCTCCATCCTGGTTGTAATGCATGACTAAAAAATCCCTTTTTTTCATTGGTTGTTGGCTAATCCCTGTTTACTGTCACTATTGGTTTGGTTATAATAATTTTATTCATTTCATTGTATGGGCAATCCTTTCTGAGAAAGAGAATCAACGAGAGAAGAAGAAGAAGGCCTGATTGTCAATGATTATAGTGGTGTGGTTTGAAATGCAGTATTCACAGAAAGGTCAGACTTCAGAAGAGTAAACTAGACAAAATTGTATCTGTACCATTTTTTATGTTGTATTTTTCACTGGGAACTGATAACTAACAATTTTGATCCCTAAAAACGACAGTAATATGACCAAGTAAACCACTAACATAATGTAATGCAGTATGCTGGCTTTATTGATAAATTTGAGGCAGATATTGAAAAGACGGCTTAAATACTAAAGAGATAATAAATAAATAATGATGAATCAACTTAAAAATACAATATTGGCAGTAATGCATTCATGAAACAGTTTCACTTGTCAAATGATCATCATTGATTTTTTCCCCCCGTGGTCATCGTGCTCCAGTCATCTGAGGTTTGGCTAATCGTTTATGTCAAGTAGCCCAACTGTTTCCCTCTTGTCAATAAACCTCTAGGATGCCAAATCAGAGTCAAAAGCAAACGCTGATCCAAAAATAGCTTTCCTCCTCCAACGTGAGGATGACAAAGGGAAACTTTCCAGAGCAACATCTGAACGCAGAATAAATGTGGAATAAACATCAACACCACAGACTCAAAGAGCGTTTGTGAGATGTACTGTAGCTCACCTGGTCTTTTTGTTATGTAAATTGATGAATCAATATGACAAATGTACTGCAAAGAGGAAAAAAAAAAAAAAGATACAATGCTTTGTTCATCCCCACCAGTATTCATCTTCAACCGTCGGTCTTATCACCACTTCCAGCCACGAGCAAATACCTGATTAATGGTTGCCACGTGTCAGCTACGTTAATCATCAGGGCACGCTTGGTTGCATATGAATGGACAGGGTGTGAGTTAGATGGCAACACACAGAGCCGAGAGCTCAGGGTTTCCTGAATGATCTGAAGCTCTGAAGCACCATCTCCAGCATTTTCACATTACAGAATGTCTACTAAAAACATTTGAATTCATAAGTAGGGAGGGTTCAAGAATTAAATAGACTGACCTTTTGCATTGATTAATAAAAATCGAAATATGTTTATATATATTAGAATATTCATATTGAGTTTGTGTTCAGTTTATTTATTCAGTGCATTCAGCGGCTCAACCAAGCACTTCACAAGAGTCTACACTCATGCTAGCAACACTGTGAGACTGTGCATCTGCATGGTAACATGATGTAAACAGACTTACACAGTCCTCTTTAGGTTAGATACAGTGATCATATTTTACTTTATGAGCGCAAAGCTGCTATATGCACCTCTGGGTTCACATTTTTGATTCAAAATTGCGTAACAGCCACATGGCCACTCAGTGTGCCTATTATACTTCAGGCTGATCATCAGTGTCTGGTTGGCCACGTTCATATCACATCTGTACATGTCCGTTCATTCTGTGATGTAATACTTCCTCCCGCTGACACACGAAACCATTTGATTATCACATAGCTTCTGTCAGAGCAGCGAGGGCAAGTCCTGCAACATGAGGAGGAAAGTCAGGTCACACAGATGGCCCCCCTTTTTTTTTTTGTGGAAATAGTCATTTTTTGACACGCTTATGTTTTGCCCTTAAAGGCTTTCCCCTCCAAAGTGAAGTACCAATCCTTTTCTGTGTAGTATTCATGACTTTCACAGACACCACAATTTCCTTTTTCTTTATTGGAGATTGTATTCTACTTGATAGACCATCAAAGGAGTCTACTTGATATACATACAATCAGAAATCCAATGAATACATAAAATGCTGCTTAGTGGACAGCATAGAAGAATGTAGCAGATCACAGTTTTCACTGTGGCATCTTTTTGTTAAAGGTAGAATACATCTCTTTGTAGATTTAAAATATGTGTAAATAAATGTGTGTATGATAGTCTCACAAATCATGAGCCTTAAAGAAGAAATCCTCGAAAAACAGTGTTGTGCGCCCTCAAGAACTACACTCCTCAGAATCTAGGGCTTGCATGCAAAAGAGTCCACAAATGTCTTCTACTTACAACTATGACGGCACTAATTTATGAGGGGAAAAAAAGGAATTTGCTAAGTCTCTATTGGTCAATCTTAATGCCAGATTATATCAGGATTGCATCAGACATCTGTCATGCAAGGAGATGAGTAAACTGCACAATATGACTTGTGAGTTTCACATTAATCTGTTGACCCAATAAGTGTAGAAAGATGGCTCAAGATGTGTTTCTATGTTGACATGCTACAGCGGAAATACAAAGGATCTGTGTGTGTTATGTTGTATGTGGTTACCCTTCACTTTTTATGATTTTTATGCTGAAACTGTGCAATGAAAAATAGCTTACAGTTCCACTTATGTATGACATTGAACTCTGCAGAACATGTATTAAGGACAGAGTGTATGTGCAAAGCATGAAGCACCTGCACTGCCAGTGCACACTGCCTCTTCCCCTCTGCAGCAGTGCTGCTCTGTGGCTCAGCCTGGAGTGTGACCTCCCTGAGGACAAGGGGGGAAAAAAAGGAGAATTTTCCCGTGGGGCTCAATAAAGCATCACAATATTATATTGCATTATCACACATGTCTCATTCTCGGCAAATCCTACTCATCAGCATCTTTTGAGTATCATTCATCTGTCATCTGTGACTGCTATTGACTCAGACGCAGAGCCCGGTTTTCTTAAAGTCACAGTCAGTTTATTATCACACATATGCAAAAACATTCCTGTAAAGTCATGGTAAAATAGTACTTGTAGTTGTAGTAGTTTTCATGACACTAAAAGTAGTAGAATTAATAGTAATAGCACTAGCAGAGGAGCAAGGAGCGGTAGCCGAACCATAATAGAATTACATCAGATCCCTTTCATATTTTATTTGAGGAAAAAAATAAAATAAAAGCTTACTGTATGTTGTCTAACAGACGGTTCAGGATCCCACAGCTTAGATTTAACAGGCTGCTGAGGTCATTCACTTCCTCAATCCATTAAATTACAAATACATGTTTTGTACCTCTGAATGTGCTTTGTTAGTCAGTCTGACTTCCATCTACTGTAGTTCTCATATTGTGCGATGGGTGTATGCCTGACTCTTCTCTGTGTGTACCGGCCACATCAGTTCTGCAATCTGTTCACATCCTTGTCCTGATAATACACAAAAGAGAAAAGGAGGGGAGAATCATAATATTATCATTAATATAGTTATGGAAACTACAACAAAAAGTCAATTCATAAGGGATTTGCTTTAATCTGGCTGGGTTTAACGATGGCAGGATTATTTACTGTTACGCAGGAGGCTTTAGGTGTCACATGTCCATGGAGTCTAGGATAGGGCTCTACATCAGAGGGAAACCTCTGACATCCATTTGCCCTCCAACTGACCAGATTACAGTTTACTTTGGTGATGACTAACTGATACTGAATGACCAGGATTTGAGTGCATCTATGCACACGGTGTAACAAAAGGCACAAACATTATGTTCCTGCAAACACACTCATTTACACACAGCAGACTATGCATATATAAGCAGGTACAACATGCTCACATCTATAATGCACGTTTTCTAATATAACATCTCTTCACTACCATCATAACACAAACAGCATACTTGTGGAACAAAATGTTCACAATGAGGTCTGTAGATTACTGTGGTATTTTATTTGTACTGTGATCTAAAGCCAGTATCTCCAAAGCACAAAGAAATCACACATTGATATATATCACACCAGGAAAGAGAGGAAATTTTGTTTGGATGACCAAACCAGTGGTGACCTATCTTTGGTGTATAGTGTTCAAATTGGATGTCCTCACATGAGACAGACTGTCAAACCAGATTCAGTTCATTCATGCTTAAACGCGTCATTCCCTCAGATTAAATATAATCCAACAGTATTGCACTGTAGTCATTAATTGTTGTAAGCAGATCTCTGAGAGAAAAAAGATTCCTCCACAAAGCTCTCAACTACTGACTGCTCTTTTCCTTTGTAAACAGATAATTTAACCCCAACACATGGTCGTGATCTACAGTGCAGTTATGCATCACATGTCAATTCCTTCCTCAACATTAGAATTCAATGATCTCCACATGTACTGGTAAAAAGTATACATCAGATGTAAAGGTATCGTACATTTTTCAATTGCATTCTGATCACGATGTTGTGAGGATGCATATATATTCATTTATGGAAAATAAGTATATTTACTCAAGCACCTAAGTAAAATATAAATCTATAGCTAGTATATTTCTCCTGTGCTCTAGGCTGCAGCTGACCCACACTTCTACATGATAGCTGGTTGTAATGTGTAATGCAGATTTTGGGAGATTTTTGCCTGTTCTTGTCATGCTGAACTCGACATATATTTGTAGGGAGTCATGGGCCCAGAATCTAGAGGGCAGGTATCAACTCTATACTCCTATTTGCATAATAAATCCATTGAGTTGTCTGACCGAGATACATCACACTGTCAGTTTCACCACACTTAAAGGACAGGTTCACAATTTTTCAAGTCTGAAACAGGTTTTGCTTGCTGTAATCATTCCTCCTGTTCATACTGGACATTAGAAGATCCCCTCTAAATCCGCTTATAATTTAAGTGATCCGGGGGCAAAATCCACAGTCCTCATTTTGAGCAAAAATGTATTTTAAAGTTTATCTGAAGATAATATGAAGCTTCAGCCGTCTGGGTTACTCAAATGAAGTGGAGATCTTCCACAGTTAGTCTTTTTATTAAAAACATTCCCTCTTTCCCCTCAAAGAGAAAACACCGTCCGTCGAGAAGACAGTGTTTTCCTCTTCAGCTGCAGTGAAAGTATAGTAAAAAAAAAGCACTAAAATAACTGTAACTTTAGAAGATGTTTACTTGATTTGACTAATTTGGTTGGCTGAAACCTCATTTTAGCTTCAAATAAACTTTTAAATAAGTGATGGCTGTAGATTTTGTCCTCAGTCACTTAGGGGATTTCAACTGCTGGTCAAGGGAAATAATTATTACTACATCTCATGACATTAACTTAGGCTTAAGAAAACTGTAATCGGCATCTTTCACCACTTTCTGCCATTTAATAGACCAGACAATTAATGGATTAATCTGATATATCACCTATAACCTTCAACCTAAACGTATGACCCTACAGTTAAATTATAACCAATAGCTAATCACATACTAATGAAAAAATCAATCCGTAACCAATCAGACAAGTGAAGAGAAGCTCCCAGCCATGGCTGTCGCAATGCAGCTAATGCAGGAAAGTGGTGGTTTGTCACCTCAGACCAGTGAGTATCATCAGTAGCGGCAGCTTTTAATGCTGCATGTTTGGTCACATTACACCACACTCAGAGGCCACTCGATGCACAGAAAGAAACATTTGAGCAGTTAAAGGGAGGAAAAAAAGAAATAAAGTAGATGGAGTGCAACAATTTTTGTCCCATCAGCACTGACCCCTTTACTATAATAGCTTTGCAACATTGCTTGTGACATATAGCCTCATGTGCATCCAGTGAAGGTTATTTTCTACATGAAAGATGTTCAGCTAGTTTTAACTTGCTGCTCATATGGCTTTTTATTTATTACAGTAATTACAGTAGGATGTATGTGATCAGTCAGTAATTGATGCAATATCTGGAAATTAGGCGTGCATATTGTAATTGACACTTCATTAAATTTGAAAGCTGAGGTAGCAAAATAAATGAGAGGATGTGATGTGATTCATGGATCACGTCTCGAGCTTTTTTGTGATAGTGACACTATGACTCGCTACAGCTCTTATATGAATATATGTATTAACCTGGCACCAGGAAGAAGCTTACACACCACATGCGATATGGGAAATCTTCTGAAGTAAGAAGGTAAAAGCAGTGAGTAAGCTAAAGGAGCACGAGGTTAAATGGATTGATGTTCCCCACTTGCTTGATTGGTGACAGTCCAGACAGAACTAATTTTGTACAGCCTTATAATCTTTTTTTCAATGCAAATCTTTATTTTTTTCTGAAATGAAACACATATTAACATAGATAAATATAAACATAAGTAATACAATTAATCTTAATAATATCAAGTGCAACAGTAATAAAGTGGAAAGAGAAGCGAATGTCCATAAGAATCAGCAGTTTTCTCATGTACACTCCAGCAAATACTACAAAAATATGGAAACGGCGAGGTCATAGAAAGTATTGAATTTATACTACGTCTACTCTGTGTGAATGGGAATTAGAGTGAATTTGTGCTGCACCAAATATATGTATATGATATTTGGATTTAGGAAAATCTCTACAGAACACATTTATACTGTAGCTTATAAACACTAATACCAACGCAGACTACATAAATCACGGCATGTACTGTGCAGCTCTGAATCTACTCAGCCTTTGCTTTTCATCAGTAGAAAAACAGACACATTGCAATTGCTACAGTTTAAAAATAGAAACCAAGCAAAGCAGCTTTCCTGCTATAAAGACTTCAAACTCGGATTGGTCTACATATTATTATTATTATTATTATTATCATTATTATTATTATTATTATTATATGAAATATTATGCAATGCAGCTTTCTACACATATTGAATATGCAAGGAGTTGAGGGCACTAATTGTATGTGTGTGTGTGCGCATGTGCCTGTGATCCTATTTACTTATTATTTAGTCTGCAAAGCATGCATAAAAGTTCTCTAATATAAAACAGTCCAGTCAGTATAAATTGATTACCACTTTGGCAATCTAATCAGAATGGCCATTCATCTTTTTAAATTGTCAGTAACCTTCTATGCGTGTGGTGCTCCATCATTCTAATGGGGAGTCCAGAAATTAATTATTACACATATCCTCTCTACAGTTAAGTGGAACCTCATTACATGGCAAAATTACTCATGATATAGAGAATTCTAATGGGAAGAGTGGCGAGTTTTGTGTGTCACACTGGAGCACATCACAACAAGGGCAAGGTCATTGTAGCTAATTACACCACATGTTGCGCCTGGTCTGGTAGATATGACAGTGTCAGACTGGGATGTTTAGGGATTATTTTTGGAAGAATTGCTATGGAAAATTTAAATGGGAATAGTTAACAAGACAATATTTAGTGACAAATGAGGTAATAGGGGTTTGTTTTAACCTCTTAACATCCACCGGGTCACAAGCGACCCGCTTAAGCCAGTTTTAAGTGGCTTAGCATCACACAGTAATGAGTAAAAGCAATTAGCACAATTTGGCCACTTGGAGACGTTTTGGAGATGTTTGGGGACACCAGTAACACCACAAACCAAAAACTCCCTATCTCCCATAAGGTTAGGTCTACAGGTCTGGAGGTCACGTGGGCTTGACAAGATGTAGAAGGTCTGTGGTGGTTTGCATAGTTCTGGCATAAACATGTCCTTGTTATTGTCATTCAAATGAGTCATATTTGAATCTGATTATAGATGAGGATCGAAAACATTTTTTTGAGCCATATTTTAACTGATGTAATTTTGGTTATGTTTTAGCCACATGCCAAACAAGCACATTTCCAGAAACTAGAAGATGTTACCCTTCAAATGACGCCTAGTACTTGCATTTTGGCCTCACAGCTCTTGTGTTATAAACTTTTCCATTTGGGTATGCCAAATAGGCGAAAATTCAAAAAAAAAAAAAAAAAGGGTGGAGGCTACAATGATGCATAGTTGTTACCCAGGGAGAATGCTTTTGCCTAACTATAAACTGGCCTGATCAAGATGTGATGAAACTTTAGCTCTGTTTTAGGGCTGCACTTGCAATAAAATATTTTTGTCTGACCTGAACCAGAAGAACTGCTGACTTTAAAGATGAGCTGTGTGCTTTTGGGGGTAAATGCATGGGCAATGTCAGGACAGTGATAGCTTACAGGGAGGTATCTTCTGGGAGGTATCATATCCATATGAGACAAACTCCAAAAAACAAAAATGTAACTTCAATGTCAATGCCACTTCTTTCTTTTAGTAAGGTTTTACTAAATTTAAACTTAAAGATCCCCTCCAGACATTTTTAGGACATAAAAATCATCTGCTTGGAATAATAAACTGTTTTTTTCCACCAAAAATCTTCAGTTACCTTGTTAAAAATCCTTGAATTGACATCTCCTCCCTTATTCACAATTAGGTATCTATGAATATGCAAATATGTTTCATTTCAAAAGTTTAACTGCTTGACACAAAATGTCTCCTACTTCCCTGAAAAGTCCATTCTCAGTATATGTGCACTGGAGTTTCCAAGTTTCCAAGTTTCCACATCACACTTGTGTAAGATGTTTACTGGTCGTTGATTGGCTCCAAACTAGTTGTGATGTCACTAATCTTAAACTCAGATTAGGTGAGCACAGAGAAACTTTCCACTTTCAGCAGGTGAATGTAAAAAGCTTTCCAATGTCAAACTTTGCACGTACATGATTCTACACAGTGATGCTCAAACATCCGATTGAGGGAAAAACAAGAAAGGGGAGGGGGGCTTTAAGTTCAACCCTCAAGCATCATTACATCATTACGTTTGCTTTTTACTTTATTCTTTTTGTTTCTTCAATAAAACATGCATGTGTGCTTTCAGATAAGAGCATAGACATAGACAAATCCACCTCTGTGCTTTTGTTACCATTATTCCATTATTCCAAACATAAAAAATATGACAACCCAGGGACAATAAACCGGTTAGCTTGCAGTATATTAAGGGAGAGATTTAGATTTTACCGAATTTACCATTATTATAAAATCCACAATAACACAAAAAGAGAAAATCGTACATTTAACCTGGATTAAACTGGCCTGTTTTGTTTGATATAATATCCTGCACATCAGTCCAGTGTTTGTCTGATTCAAAGCACATTTGTCAACAATATATGTTGTACACGAGGCCTTGACCTTCGGTGGATCAGTAGGAGGATGTTGGGTTTCCCTTTGCCCCTTCACTTGTTCATATCGTAGGCTGGCATTTCTGGGAAAGCATTAATCCTGGCTCGTTCAGACAGATTAACGTTGGAGAGCGGAAGAGTGGGTCTGGTAAAGGGATATTGTATGTCGTCCTTGATGCAGTTATAAGATAATCTGCCAATTGAGCCCCCTCGAGAGGACCCCTGCTGCATGTGTGGGATCAAAGACACAAGTCGTTCAGTAGAAGGGATTCATACAGTATGAGATACTGAAGATATGGAGCTTCTGATGGGATGATGTATTCACAGTAGAGTGTGTCATGCATTTGGAAATTATATCATAGTAAATGTACAACAATGCAAGATTACTTGGATAAAATTGATAAACTTATGGTGTTTACCCACAGTGACAAATTAATCCTTGTCAAAACCTGAATGTCTAAATTGCATTTGCACATGCAACTGAGGATAAAATGTTATTGGAAAAGGCCACGAAATAAACTTCCCCCATTAATGTGATATCCTTCTGCCTGCAGTTAGTCAGCAGTTTATACAGCTATCATCATTATCTCCAGATTTTCAAGCTCAATTGGATTGAGACAAACTTGTGGTGCTCTGCGTCATTTTAATCATTTTAGTCCTCTCATGGAAAGACTTTACATTGTGCAGATGTTGCTGGAATTTAGCTGTGCATGTTGTACGAAAAAGAAAAAACTAGTTGGTCCCTTTGAGATTTATGTAATGTTTTTTTTTTTCTGTTATTTTCACAAAAACTTATTTGGGATTTGGTCTCTCTTAAGGGACTGAAATCACAAAGCTGGTGTAGCTTGTTATAGACTGTCAGGCCTAGCCATCAATAAACTCAAAGACATGTCTAAAAGCTTCTTGACTCCCCAGACACTCTTACTATTAACTCTGTTTTACTCTGTGTTGACAGCAGATTTTGGGGGGCTGTAGAGAGGTCAAGAAAATAAAGATGCAGGAATGGGCTTTAGAGCAAAAATCCTCCAGGTGTAATTGATGGAAAGACGTGTTCCATGAAGGAGATGACGAACACCAACTGCTGACAGTTCATCAATAGGTGTTTGAGTGGTGGAGGAGAGGCGGCGTCAGCAACGTGACGGGCTGATATATAAAGAGTCAGGGTGACTAATATAATAATATTCACATTGAGTTTTACCTCATGTCACTCTCATGCTGCCCAATTTATCTTTCATTTCTTTGTGTTTGTCCCTCTCTTTACTGGGCACGATGCCCTGTCAAAATGATTTAGCTGATAATAGGATTCAGCTTTTGCTAAGACAGGAGATAGGAAGGCTTTTGCTGAGGGAGAAACAGAATGTGTGTGCGTGAAAGAGAGCGTGTGTGTGTGAGTTACAAGATAACAAGGAGCCTCTAACCTCTGCCGCGAGGTCAGTGGAGACGTCCACAGCAGTCATATCTGAGGTTAAACGCTATGTGAAGGCAAGGTGCTTGGGAAAGGTTAAAGTGACTCACAGCACATCTGGGTACCACATGAAAGTAACCAAACAAAAAAAGAAAAAGAAAAAAAAACATCCTGCTAGATGGAGGAAATGTCTCTTGTCTTCAGGGTGATCCTTGCAGGCAGAGAGAAAAAGCTTCTTCATTGCTTCAGAGTCCATGTAAGAATACTGAAATGATTATTATTCAATCAACTGAAAATTAATCACTGACAGGTTTAATAATTTAATGATTATTTTAGTCATTTTATCAAGTGAAAATACCATTTCCTGTTTATAGAGCATATTAAGAATAAACTGCACAAAAATGTGAACAAATGTATGAGTAATGCAATGATTTTAACAGGACAAGATGATGATAAATACATCTTGCAAGAGCTACTGTGATATCAGCCATGCATATTATGGCAAGTAGATGTGTCAGTGGACAAGGGAGAGGCTAACCACACCCACTGTCATAAGGCTCTGTGGAATTTATGGCTGTGCACTACAATCATCTAAGCAGACCAAGGCTACAGAGACAGAGGCTGTGGCAAACCAACAGCTGTTTCAGTACTGCTTGCTTGCTTGTCACAGGACATACTGTAGGCTACATGCAGACTGTTGGCAGCATCTCTGCAAGTTCATGTTCTTGTGTTCACTGGGTCCAAAGGGCCAATATCTGAATACATTTTTATGGACTTATGGGACAGAAACATTACGGTGATCAACCATTGTTGTCATCTTGCCATGTAGCTGAGCTGTTGATTGGTTCAAACTATCTTGTCGCAGGCAAAAACAGGAGGGATTAAAGGCTGCATGACAGTAGAGCAAAATTTTACTTTATATGTGTATTGTTACATTCAGTGATGTGTTTTCAAATTACATGCAAATGAATCACCCCAAAAAATCACATTTTGTGTTAAAGGGCCTTTAAGCAGCAGTGTGAGGACTGTAAAATTGCTCAGATATTGTATAAAGTCACTGCCGGTGAATGTACAAAATGTGTTTGAAATGAGAGAGAGTCAATTGAAGGATCCCAAAAACAAACCAAGATAGGAGCAACGCTCTCCGACAAATTTTCGTTTCTCCGTGGCCCATTTTCTGTGGCCTCCCGTGAAGGGCAGACAGAGACCTCACAGAGCTAATCTTGATTGACTTTTCTGTTGCTACAGACTTCAATATTGAGCTCAGATCACAGAGGCAGCACTCCTGCTGTGTCCCCTTTGAAGAAGATGTGTAATAAGATGACTCCATTTCCATTGCAATGCATAATATCCTCTGACCTCTCTCAGTCCATATTACTGTATAAAAAGGGACTAAGATTTACCTAAATCTATCTCAGTACTCCTGTGTGAGGCTTTTCTTGCTGCAAATTGTATTTTAAAATGAACAGTTTAATGAGAACTATACCTGTGGTGCTGTAAATTATATATCAGCATAAGTTGATTGATACTCCAGTCTCAGGACATAATGCTATAGTTTATCATGCTGTAGACATGAACTTATAAAGAAAGTATGTTTTTCAGAAATCATTTGCAGGTTCCTTATGTTAATGTTAAGTGGAAAAGAATTTCATTGCCCATCTAGGTCAAAGGAGTAATGAGCTTTGCAGTCAGGTCATAAACGTATTCATATTAATTATGCAAAAGTTATTTCATGTTTTATCTCATTTTCTGTGTAGTGACGTCTGAACCTGAGAGCAAAACATGAAAAAAAAAGAAAAAAAAAAAGGCGAGACTGGCTGGTGTTGTGTGTGTGTATGTGTGTGTGTTTGTGTGATCTGTAGACAAATAGGGCGGGCAGATGCAGACAGAGACAAAGCAGCAGAGGAAGAGGCCAAACAGCAGCAGGGCAGACCTTGCATTCTAATCAGAGCCCCCTGTTTTGGCTCCCGGGAAGTTCTCACCCAACAGGCCAGGACATTGTGCATCTCATCAGTGCTTGCACAGATACTGAGTAAACACAAATACTCACACACACACACACACACATACACACACTGACCAGGCAGTCTCACTCAGGACAGTGGGGAAATATTGGATGCGGAAGAAGGCGGATAACTGTGAGACAAACAGAAAATGAGGTGAACCCGCTAAAACGAGTCCACAATCAATATCTGGACTGCTGTTGAATTGAAAAGCTGCATAAATATGACTTATTTCCAATCAGAACCTCCAGAAAACACCTTGCAAATTACTATGGTTGTCTTTCCTGGTGGGTGTGACCTTGCGTGGGCACCTGAGGAAGGTTGCTCAGTTCCTAATATTACAAACGTCTTGAGCAGATTGAAAAAAATGAAATGCGATGGAAGGAAAGGAAGTTAGGCCAACATTGATTTGACTGGCCTAATGAAATTCGATCACAGGGACAAACAGGGCGCAAACTGAAGGGGCTACCCTTTTCTTAGCTGACAAGTGTTGTGCATGCAGTAATTAATTGTATGAACACGGTTTCAGACAAGGATAAAAGAAGAGCGTCATGCAGTTTGCAACATTATATTAAAGATCAGCAAAGTCAAGGTCTGTATTTGTGATATTGCTAGGCTGTATTGTACCATGATGACAAAAAAAAGTAATTGTTCACCTCTTTTTGACAAAATGTATATTTTCACTCCCAGATATATGGTATCCTGGAGCACAGTCATAGATTTAAACACCAAACCCATTACAGGTCTTGGTGTGGGATTTGCAGAGTAGCTCATTAAGCCTTTGATGAATGCTAAACTGTTGCCAGATAAATCATAAGTTATTACCATTTGAGATACAGATTCATTAAAATATATCTGAATGGGAAAGTAATTAAATTTAAAATTCATTATTTCTCAGGAGGACTCTCCACAGTGTATAATTTATTCCAGACTAACTGTAGGTCTTTCTTCCCTATCCTGTATCATACTGTCCTTGGTCCAATGTAACTTACATGATTGCTGACCTCAGGCTGCAGGTTAAATAAAATGCTTTGATATGCAATTCTAAATAATTGAATGTGTAGGATAACATCATTGTAAAGCAAATTTAGCTGTAGGTCACAAGTCATTTCATGGTCGTAACAAGGTCAAGGCGCATGTTCTCTCAATGCTGAAACTACAACATCACAGAATTGCTACACAGATGGGGTTTATGCAAAGACCTTAAACTCACTCAGATTTAATACGACAACAACAAATAGTTCAGATAGCAAGTAAACAAAAACCAAGAATTTTTTTTGTAGCAGAGATAATGTCGTGACTTCGGTCGGTGGTTTGATACCTGGCTCCTCCAGTCTGCATGCTCTTGGGCCAGATACTGAACCCCAAATTGCTCCAAATTGTATGCTTGTGAATGGGTGAACATAGAAGCATTGTGGGGCACTTTGGATAGGAAGGGCTGTATCGCTCCTGATGAGCAGGTTGGCACCTTGCATGGCCTCTGTCATCAGTGTATGCATATGTGTGTGAATGGGTGAATGTGTGCATGTACTGTAAAGTGCTTTGAGTGGTCAATAAGACTAGAAAGCTGCTATATAACTACAGTCCATTTACAATTTACCATCAAATATCACATTATCACTTTACATTTTCAAGGCATGTTACATATTCTAACTAATGATAATATTGACTGATAATATGATGCCTCTGGTTTCTCTCAAACACATCCGTCAACCTTGAGTTACTACTGGATCAGTGAGGGTCAAGCCTAAGCCTGTAACCTTATTTTAGTCTTATTTCAAAGAAGATAATGCCCTCTAATCCTAACCATAGATATGCAGGCCTGGGAGGGAGGACAAAGTCTAACTAGGCGATGATGAATGAAAGGGAGCGACAGATGAAGGAGACTCTTTGTTGACAGGTGCAGTTAAAACTACTAACATATTCATACAAACCTGGTTTGACATCACAGTCCTCCAGAAAGGAACTGAAAAAGCAATGGACTGACTCATGCTAGCTTGATAATGCTATGAGAAATAAGACTGTGGTGTAGTTGATATATTGTTCCAGTATAGGTAGTAGCTTCTATGCACTGACAACAGGAAACTCTCTCTAAAATTAGCATTAAATAGACATTAGTTTTCTTATAATTGCATTGCATATTATAGGAACTTTTTTAAAATGAGCCAACCTGTACACAGATATGATTGATAGGTCTCACTTTGACAACTGTCTCCTTATTCAAGGCAACAACCAGCAACAAGATAAGTCTGTGTTCAACTAAAAGAAAAGAAAAGAAAAGAAAAGAAAAGAAAAGAAAAGAAAAGAAAAGAAAAGAAAAGAAAAGAAAAACATCAGTCAGTGTTATGGATGTCACTCACCCTGGTCAGATCTTCTCTCTTTGTCTCTGTGTGTGGGCGTGAGCAGCTCATGCTGCTCTAGCAAGATGTGTTCCTGGAGGTTTCAGTGCCCTAGGCAAACTGTTTTCAAAGCAATCCCCCAACCACCCTACCATTTTATTTTCAGCATAAGAACAGCTATTCAGAAATGACATCAATTGGCATGTCAGTGGTTATGCAATTTGAAATTATTATTTTTTTTTTTTGCCTGCGCATCCACAGGTTTCTGACACACCATTAATATCTGTATAAGACTGAATAGAGAGGAGTGTCAGTGTTCCAGGGATATAAGGGACATTTAAAGTCTTAATAATGTCAAATAATGTATTGATAGTGTAAAACCAAATGTGAATTTTCATGGATTCTATCACCAATATTGTTTTTGGAAGTAAAAGGATAAACAAGGAAACAGGAAGTATAATATTGCCATGGAGCAGCCTTGCTGTATTTTAGTTTATATTTCTTTATATTTTGGAGAATCAGCAAATAAAAGTCATGTTGCATTCACTCCTAGTAGATATGGTTTGCAGTGTAACCATGGAGACAATTACTAGATAACTTTTGATACTGAAGAAAAAGTGGCACTCATGACCATCAAGGTTTGTTTTTTTTATCCACCTTCTCCTTTTCTGTTTTTTAATTAGAGCTAATAATGTTGGCTGTAGTTCCATTACAAGTATTTAAGCATGCTAATCAGGCCATTCATTCATCAATTAAGCCTGGCTATCTCTATAATTAAACAGAATTTGAGCTATTTTACCAGCTGAGTAGAAGATGAATGGATCTGCTTTGTTCTTGTGCTACAATGTAACACACAGGAGGGTAACGCAGGTTTAGAAAGGACCTGCCATACTTTATCCTACAGCGGGTTTGTACAGTATGTCATGCTGCTGCAGTGCAGACACCAGTAGGAATACATTCACTGTCATTACATAGATAGATAGAGAACACTGATGCCTTATATGTAGAAGTGTTTCACTCGCTCCCTAAAGAAACTAAAATGACTGATAAATAAGGGATCATATTCAAAATTTATCATTCATTTTATAGGTGTATAACAATGATGATGAAACATAACTTTCATATAAGTCCACCTATTTAATGTTTAAAAGCAGTGTATAAACATTTAATAAATGGTGTCTCACATTATAATGTAATTAAAAGCAGATATGAGGACATACACACTTAATAATAATTAGTAATGTATTAATATAGAGTATTGGTCAGTAATTATAATTTCTCATATGAAGACATATTTCATATTATTACAACTGTGTTTTACTATACAACTCAAATTTTTAGTTAAAATAAATTCTATTAATTAGATATTAAATGTTTGTATATTCCTTATAAATGCTAAATAGGGGGACTTAAAAATTTTACCCACATTCCAATTGTAATTTTTCTATATTAATCAATACTTTTGTTACATAGACCACATATTCAGTTATTTTCTAAATTAGTTAAGGTAAAATTAATAACCTAAATTAGTATATTGTGTAATTATTTTACATTTTCAAGCACTAACAATGCAGACTTAGTCATATAAATTTCCAAATATTCTCAATATCCATTAATATTACATTACTGTGAATGTAATTGCTCTGATCATTATTGGGAAAGTAATGATGCTCCTATGATAATGCTTCCATAGACAAATCTTAGTTGTCATATCTCACAAACACTCGCTAAAAAATTAATTTCCTCTGTATACAATTACTCACATTTAATGTAAGATAACTGTCTAACTGAGGGCAGTGCTTGGATGATAATGGAGCTACAGAGCAGCTGAAGCATGCGTCACCCTGGCGTAACCCCTGTGAGACCGGCTTTCAAAAGGTAACCGCAAACCACCTCTGCAATTTGAGCTGTGCTCAACTTCTAGTTTAAATTGGGATGGAGAAAACAGACAACCTTGCAATGTAGAGTATTTAGAGTTCATTCTTTGAGATTTAATCAAAAGTGTTACAAGTTGCAGAAACATATATTTGAGCAAGGTTCTGTTATTAAAAGTGACAAATAAGCCAGCATTTAGTAGCTTGTCCCCAGTCCATGATGATGTACATCATCATAAAGAGAAATCTGTCTTTTGTATGATGACTTTATGACTGATAACTGGATTTGTAGGTAATGAATGGAAATCCCTGCTGGCCACATGGACAGATTTTTCATCTCACCTGTAACTGCTGACAGACACTATTCCTGAATACTCTCTGACCCTCTCCATCACTACAAATCATTTCTCCATTTTCTCCCTCCGTCGAACTGTAAATGAGTAAAAGCTCGGCCATGCGGCGCTTGTCTCCATTGAAACACACACTGTTTGACAACAGAATGACACACACTTGTTTTTTTTAAATGACAATATGTCGTTTATTTTCTATATTTTAAAGGTTTATTATTTACAAACAAAATAAACAAAAAAAAATCAAAAAGATTTTTTGACAAACACTGTTTGTCTGCATATTGTTGTAAGAAAGTTTACATTTATCTTTCTTTCATCTGAATCAAGTAACCAACTGATAGTTCTTTTTCTCTAAGCCTTGGATTACATGAATGAGCAGAACAATGACCATGTGAGTGGGCTTTAAGAGGACCGAGCAGCTCCTTGTAGCTTCTGCCGCCTCTCTCCACTACGCACATCATCAGTAAACATATGAAACCTGTGGTCACCAAAAACCAAATGAACATTTGGTTTGTCCTCTCTGGGCATGATTCTCAGTTCTTTTTGCATCTCTTTTTTTTTTCTCAAACCAACCAATCAACAAACAAAAAGAAATATACAAATATATGTGCTGGTTTGTTGAGAGTCTCTATACTGCTAACATGTAAGCTCATTAGTTTGTGTTGTATGTCACCATTAATGCCCATTCCAGTATGTTAGTTGTGATTCTTATAGTGAAAAAAGCACATAGTTGGGAAGCTCTCCCTCCAAAGGCAAATATCAAAAACAGCACAAACCAACAGTGCTGCTATCCATCTTGACTGTGTACTAGTTCCTATACACTATGGCATATTCACGATTAAGCGCTCTTCGTTGTAAATAGAACATCTCCCCCCTCATTTAGAACCTCATACAGGATCGGGGCAGCACAAATTCTCGGGGATATTGCTCCCTTACTAACTCATTCAACATCTAACCTAGCTAGAAGAATCAGTACCTTTTTATTAGTAAATTAGAAAGTGCAATTTAAAAACAAAGACAATGACTTAGAATGTTTTGCTTTGGCCAGTTTCCTTCCACACATCAATATATTCAACCCAAACGTCAGTGGCTAGCTACGAAGAAAGGTGTAAAGGTGCTCCAATTTTTTACAATGTCTCATTGAGCGTGATATTACTGCTAAAGATTGCACTTTTTTTTTTTTCCTACTGTACACAACCTCATTAAATATTCTATATAGCTTGACTGAGAATGTTAGAAAAAACCTGCTTCTAGTAGTTCACATTGTAAGTAAAGATACCAATTGGATAAACTGAGACATTTGGCCATCATCATTGCTTACTCCTTTCCCGTCTAAAAACACTGAGACATAGAACACATAGAGTATAGTAAGAATGAATGCGCAGTTGTGTGCAGAAGTGACCCCCGTACGCACCGAGCTCACACTCATAACAAAGGATGGAACATGGCTATAGTTTAGGCACAAATACTTAAGAATGTCCATGTGAAAAGTCAATGCTTCTGTTCACACACAGATAACGTCTAGGCAGACAGACAATGAACAAAACATAATCTAAACATTACATTTAACGTCAACATTTTTGAGATAGTATCTTTTTTAAGTATTTGTGACAGTGCATGCTTTCATGACAGTGGTGGGTTGACTGTATTGGTACACTATCGACACAATCTGTAGCGAAGAATTGTAATCTTTTTAAAAACGGTATCGCAAAAGGGCTTAGTTACTTTGAAATGATGGGATACTTGGCGCCATGAAAACTGTGACTCTAAATAGAAATTCTGTGTGACTGAGAGTAGAATACAATAATTTGTCACCTTTGACTCATTTTAAGAAGAGCGCAGGAAGGCCTCGAGCACAGTGCACAACCTACTGTGCTGTACGTGCAGGCAGATGGCCTGTAAGCCGTAATGGCTGGCTTATTTTAATGGAGTCATCAAATTCTTTGGTTATTGCAAGATTAAAATAGTCAATTTCCTTTGTGATAGTCACAATATTCATGGTTGACCTTGCTTCCCTGCCTCAACATCAGTCCAGGTCAGTTTAGAGTACCTAAGCCCACATAATGGATTTACATGAGACATAAACCTTAATGCAAATCAGCGATTTTTTCCTCCTCACTTGCACAAAAACACCTCTCGGTGAAAATGTCCCCTGCACACTTGAGTGCCTGTATACCTGACGTCTTCAAACTAAAACATAAATGACGTGCCAGGCTCTTCAACTACAACAATTGTGATATGACAGCGCACAGTACAGTTTAAATCAAGAAGCAGATGAGCAAGCATAAAATTTAAATTGTGGCAAAAAAAAAAAAAAAAAAAAAAAAGATATAGTGAATAAAAAATGTAAGCCTCATTCCCGTCCTTAAACAATACATTTAAAAAAAAAGAAGCTCAGTTTTATGTTAATATAAAGAATATAAAGAATCATTCATAAAATGATGCTCAGCAGTTTTAGGGAAATGAGGCAACAGAAAAGATAGATGCATTTACTTTCAATAGGACGACTTTGAAATCAAGTTGTGTATTGTAGGTAAATATTGTATATGTTCACTCGATGTGAAATCAATAGCTATACTAGGAGTAGGAATAGTATACAGAGAGAGAGGGATTCTTAAATGTCCTCTGATCAGGCGTTTCTCAGCATCAAGTAGTGCTAGCTATTGCATTAAGGTTTGTTTATCTCTTATGAAACATATGTATTTTGTCACTTAACCTTTGTTGCGTTTAGATGATATCCAGGTTCCTGATAGAAGTAAGACATTGTTATGATAGAGAATGCACCACACAGTATCTGTAAATACTAGATCTACAAAACTATTTACAGCACACATATAGGTAATCTTTATGTCACAGTCTATTGCATAATGGTGATAATCTTTAGTTTATAAATATTATAAATATACACAGAATTTTTAAGCAACATTACGTAACATCTCAGCCATCTGAAATTAGAAATAGAAAACAATAGCATCCATCCATATCTTTCTCCACACTCCATTCTCCTCTAAAAATCAACAAAGAAAGCAGCATTTCTATTATCTATTCCCTTTGGACCCATAACACTGTCATGGTTTGTATGTAAGCCTCTGTGGGGATATAGTGGCTCAACAGACTGTATTTTTGTTGCTGAGAGCAACATAACACTTGGTTACAGTGTTTGTTGATTTCTGAAATGAGGGTTCAGGAAATTGGTCTGAGATTAGTTTTTATGAGTGTGTGCTTTTTGAGATTATTTGTCGGTGTTGCTCACATTTATTATTCCACAGTGGTGTCTAAAGCTGCTTAATAGGAGAAGATAATTTTCCTCTTACTACATGGTAAAAAAAAAAAAAAGAATGAAAGAAAAAGAAAACGGAAAAAGAAATCATCATTGTCAGAATCCACAATTCATTCCAGTTAAAAAAAAAAAAAAAAAACAGAAAGCAAAAAGCAAAAATAAATAAAAAAAACTTCATACACTGTATATAATTCTTTATATTTCTCAGAAAGGAAGACTCATGTTTATACTACAGCTTTTAAATTGCCATTGCCAAATATTGTAGTTGGATTTTACACACACGGTCACATGCACGCACTCACACACACACTCTCACATACCCATACATACAGCAGTGTATATATTAATATATATGTATATATATATATATATATACATATACATACATATATACATATATATACATATATATGTATATATATATAATTAATATGGCGTAAAAGAAAAGAGAGATGTATCTGTATAATATACATTCTTAAGTTTAGGGAGACAATGTGTCTAAAATATAATACAAGGGCTTGTATGTACAGGATTTCTATGAGGTTATTTTAGAAGAAAATTGGAGAGAAACAAAAATGCTGAAGTTCCTCATTTGTATCTCTTTTGTTGTATCTCCATTTTTAAAAATGAATTGAAACATATTTAAGTTTAAAAAATGAAAAGGGAAAAATGGGATCATAAATTTGATGCAAAACGCATTTTGTCTTGGTCAGTCTCCGTACTGCTCAGCACAGAATCTCTCCTAGAACCGGGGGATTCCCTGTGCTGGGTTGAGGATGACGATGCTGCTGCCACTGCCGCCGCCGCTGCTGCTGCCGCCGCCGAGCGCACGGGAGGCAACGCTCCTGATGACATCTGGCGGAATAAATTGACCCGCTGGGGCACTGTGGTGCGGATACCACTCTGCAGATTCATCCCCTGCATTGCCGCCGCCGTTGGTGGCACGATGGAGGCCAGAGAGTCTCCTGAGGCTGGGTGCGCTCTGGGCCCCAGAGATGTGTCATGTGGCAGTGATGGTTGGGAGGCCGATAAGTGTCGGACATCTCGACTCAAGCTGCCCGACTGAAGAGCCTGCGCGCTCTTGTGGATGTCGCCTCGCTGAGGTGAAGGGACCTGCTGCTGCTGCTGCTGCTGAGGTGACTGTTGCTGCTGCTGCTGCTGCTGCTGTGTTGCAGAGCCTGCAGCTGCAGATGACACAGCTGGTTGCTGGGCAAGCTGTTGCTGTGTGGATAGAGATTGTTGGGCAATGGGCTGCTGGATAAGTGACAGCTGGGAGCCTGTGCGCGAGCCGTACTGGAAGCTCCGGCTCGCCAGAGGGGTCTGCACTGGTGGACTACACATGGCAGCCGTGAAGGACATGGGTGACATGATCGCTCCTTGCTGCTGGAGTGGGGTCTGTGGGTTGGTTGAGGAGGCATTCAGGTTGCCATGGGAAAGACTGGGAGCGGGGTAAATCCCCTGTGCTGCAGCAGCAGCAGCGGCAGCGGCCGGCAGCATGCGGGCAGCAGAGGCATTGGCAATAGCTGAAGCACTGTAGGTCATGGGAACAGAAGACTGCTGGAGCTGATTTATGCCAAAGGCAGCAGAAAAGGTCGGTTGGGCTGGTGAGTTAATGATGGAGTTTCCTGACATTGGTGTTGAGTTCATCCCGCTGACTGACTGCTTGCGGTCCACCATCATCACCATCTCCCTGTCCTGACGAATAATCTGCTTCAATATCTCGTTCTCCTGTGTGTTGAAAACGCCGGCGTTCAGATCCTTCTGGAACTTCTGCAGCAGCAAGGAGTTCTTCTTCCCTGTTGGGGAGCAGTCAGGAGAGGTGAGCACATACAGCCATGGCAAAGTTTGGTTGCACTAAACCACAGGAAAAGGGTAAGCTTCAGGACAGTAATGATAAAGATGCAGTTTGTAGGTTTCAGTAGGAAGACTTCCTAATGTAGCCACCACACATTCAAAGTACTCTAAAGACTTTGGCAGAGGGCGTTCATCTTCTTGATTCCAATATTAATTCACTAACAATTTATTTAAAATCACTCCACTAATTTCAAGTGATAGATGTATTTCAAGTCTTTCAATCATACAAGCTGCATCTTTTCACGTCCACTAAGGTTTGTCAAATTGAATGTGAAGTGTGAAAGACATTGAATGGCAGTGACTATGGGAAATATAAGGTTTTAGAGGAGTGTGAAGGACATATAAGGAGACAAAGATTACTGAAAGTATGGTGTGATAGCGTAGACTGTGAAAGTGCTGATGTGGACAATGAAACACAGAAACAATACTGACGAGTCGTACCCACACATCATGATACTGGACAGTTTTATTTTTAGAAGACAAAAAGTCTAAAGTCTAAGGACTAATTTAAAGTCACATTCTATTTAAATCACAATAACAACTTGGCTAAAACACATCACAAGGACATTTAGAATAACCTTTTTTTTTATTTTTTAAATCTTATGAACAACGTGAAAATAAAAACAAGAAAACAAATAAACAAAAGTCTATTGCTAACACACTAACTTACCACCAGTGGTTATGGATTGTATATATAGTTAAACATTACATAAAACTGAACTCATCTTACCACAGAGTACTATTCAGAATGCCATACTATATTTATCACTAAAATTAGCATTTATTTCTGTAACTAGTTATAAATACAGTTTTGTTATGCTTTTGTGAACCAATTTGGAAAATTAAACTATAAAAATGAAAAATACATCACTCCCTAAATAGTGTAAACACACTGCTTTTAAAAAGTGCTGTTATTATGCACTCTAAAGGGCATTTTGAGCCCACAGGCCTAGAAATCTTTCCCAGCCTGTCACAAGTCATGGACCGTGATAATAAAGGCTTGACAGATGGCTTCTTTAGACACCAACCACTTTTGCGGCTTTGGGAGTTAGGATGTAAAACTGTGATAAAATGCCAAATAATACTAAGAGCATGAAAGACGTCTTGACTGGTCTTTTGTTGAGAGAAATGTCCCATTTGGCAGTATTAAGGATAAAGATCTATTTAACATCTTTAGTTTCAATGATTGCGGCCAAATGTTTTTAAAGAGTGTATTTCCTGTAATTACTGTTGACCTTGTGTATTGACAGGCTGTGAAGCGTTCTTTGTTGGTAAAGAAGACAGAGTGGACTTTAAGTGTGCTGAAGGCTTCAACCATATAGTCAATCAATCATTAAGGCCTGTCCTTGAGTGCAGAAGATTTCTCCACCTAGTTTACAGTTGAGTGGCATTTTCTGGATGACTTTATCCTCTCAAGGCTTCCAACAAGCCATGCATTCATCCACAAGACGGGACTCTCGTAACTCTAACAGTCCCAACCGAAAATGGATTAATGTGACGTCTGCAGCTATTTCTCAGAATCAAGTTCTCTGTTTGACGCTGTCAACTTTCACTGTCACTACAGGGTCGGGTAGATACAATTAGAGCTAATACTAGCACCAGATACTGACTAGATTCAGACTACTGTTAACTTACAAGGCTGCTTTCATTGCACTTTTAAAGGTGACAGGGTTAAACTCTGTAGATTGGAAGGACAACACATATTTATTATTTCTCCAAACAGAACCTATCAGGGTCTGAATGGTTGCTGGTGTGGCAGCAAAATCCGAATACATCAACAAGGTAGTTCAAAACAAGCGTATTGTTAGGGTTTCAGGGCACTCCGGGTGTTGCCCAGAGACAGGTGCAGAGCTACAGCACGGGGGTAATCAACTTAATCAAGTTTAACAGGACACTGCATCATTGCGGTTCACTTTAATGTGTACATATTATGTCTGCATTAGGCAGAAGAGTTCAATGAACATTACTCATACATACTGCACTGGCACAGGGGTTCAGTAGTGTATTATAGCGTGCCGTCTGTCTTATCTGTTGCTGTCCCAGCTAACCTTCTGAATTCTTCTCTGGCCTCTTCTTATTTCTCTCTTCCTCTAATCCCTATTTGATATCTTACTCTGTCTGTTGTACAGTTAAGGGTCTGCAAACAGTTATCAAAGACCATGACAGATTTTAAGGGCTATATAAGCTTACATGTAAGCAAATTATTTCACTTCTCATCTTCTCCTACTGTAGAAAAGCCATCAGAAAGATCAATCAAAATGGCTGCAAAAATGTATTGTGCAGGTACTGTACAAGACAAAACATTTTAGTATACATCACAGTAATTGTCAGAGTCCTATTAAAGGAAACATATACTCATACTTAACATGTGAGCTTGATTTGTGCTCTGATACACACCTTGTTCATATGGATACACTGGCCTGCTCTGACCACTGAACTGAACTACCCCACACTTGTTTACAGTGCAAATCTCATAGTGGAGTGAGAAGCAAAAATAAACTATGTAAAACCTGAGATATAGAAAATAGGCCGTATGTATATATATATATATATATATACATACGGCCTATTTTCTGTTCAAAATATTCTGTACTGCTTTCTCATTGTTGCATCAACTGTTTTTCTGCAAGGACGATTTTTGAACACGTGTGCTAAATGAAGTTTACCTCATCTATAAACCTGGACAGAAAGACTGTAAAAATATTATTCCTAGAAAACAAAATGAAAACAAACAAACAAAAAACATAAACAAAATGTAAACATCAATCATGGGTAAAGAAAGGTTTCTTTTTATATATACAAAACTTATAAAATTGAAATAAAAATAGGTCAGCTATGGGTTGAATCACCATTTGAAAATAATACAATTACAGTACTACATTATTTATTTATTTCCTGGCACAATAGAGCATGTAGTTCAATTTACAAACTTCACCCCCCAACAATATGATTTTTTTTTTAAAAAAAGTAAAAAGTAAAAGGTAATTAACCCATATCTGAAATCTGAAGAAAATTGTATAAATCTGAATAAAACAGTCTGAAAGTCAATTAATAACACCAAAACAAACAAAAGCAACAAAAAAACAGAAAAACAAAACACAAACATCATAATGTTAATGAACAACATTTAAATAATCAACACTGTTTAGTAAAAAAGTAAAATACACACATTTTGAAAGACAAACCAAAGATTTATGGCTTTACAGAGAAACTACACATTTTTCACTCTGATTTATAATACAATCTCATTTCACTAGTAATCAGTAATAATCTGTGTCCTATTATGAATCACTGCAGGAAATGTTTCTTTATGTTTAGTTTCATTTAATACACCATAACCAAAGAGCACTTTTTAGAGAGAAAGTTTAAACTAGTCTAAATGTGTGTGAGAAAATAAGTCTTAATGGATTAAATAAACTTTTTTAGTATGCAGTCAACATGAGAGTTGTGAGAGAGTAGTTGTGTGTCTAAACACAGTTTTAAGCAAAAGATGAGATTTACTATCTTATGATTAGTGTCAGTCAAGATTAAATCTTCTCCCAGATTATTTACACAAAAGACAAAAGTCATATTTCAAGTCAGACAATCAGAAACAAACTTTTTCTATCGGTGAAAACATGAATAAATAATGAAATGGGATTTCTGCATGTGACAAAAAGTGTACGTGGCATTGCATTAGTAAAGTTTTTACTAAGCTGCAGACATGATTTCATTTGTGAATGCACTTTGAACAAAAGATTCAAAGATTAAATAAAAATGTCACACCAACAGAGCTGAATATGTGTTCATAATCCGGTTGATTATTCTATGATTATAAATAAACATGGCATGTAACACTGAATGAGATATCTTTGTTTCCTTGATTGTCTTAGTTGTTGACATTTTGAATGTGTCCATCAAAACATCTGCAGGACTAGTGTGGGTGACTTGAGTTATGTGTCACTGATGCAGGAATTGAACACTTAATGTAACCTTGTGCAAGAGGACAAGCTCTTGGAGGATGAGATTTGAGACCGGATCCATTTAGCAAGCCTCTAGGTCAATTTCTCAGGCTGTTCGAATGTTGGAATTGGAATAAAGTGTTTACCTGATGCCTACTCGTCGGCCAGGACACTCTTGAAAACGAGATGTGCTCGTCTCAAGACGGACTCCTGGTCAAATAATTTTTAGATAGATAAAAGATAATGTCAAATGTGCAACACGGTTATTGGTTTCAAAGCATGGTTACTTTTTTTTTCTTTCCTTTTTAGAGCAAGACAAGCATGTAACCAAATGCAGTTCATATATAAAAACGATACAACCATCACGGATCATGACAAAGTATCTTCCCTTGTATGAGACAAAACCCCCTTCATGGTTAGTCTGACAGGATGGATCGAATCTATACCGCTCTGAAAAGTGTCAGTCAGAGTGGTTAGCTTTCGTTTTCCTATTTACAGCTAGCTATAGCTGTAAGCTAACTCAGCTGATGGCTCTCATAAAAAGGGCAAATGCAGATTATTCTTGAGATCAAAGGGCATATGTTGTGAAGGGCACAGAGTGACAACAAATTCATACACTTCACTACAGGACAAATACAGATTGTGTGTGTGTTATTTTTTAAATAATATACTAATCCAAAAAATGCAACCCTGTCTCCTTTGAATTACGTTCATATGCAACAAACTTGCAACTTGTTGTTAGTGTCAGGTGCCCATGCAGTGTGGTGGAAGTACAAAGACAGAGATGGAGTTTGTGCCCTGTGTCAAATAACGTAAAAAAATAAAAATATAGTGAACATTTAGCAGATACTTTTAATATTAACTTCGCATGAATTTGAGTGTGAACATTTTGTGTTTTTTGTGTGTGATATTTTTGATACAATCCAACATTATGTTTCTGCCCAAAAAATGTTGCATATGATTGTAACTTTGAGGAGAAAAGGTTGTCTCATGATGTGACACACATCTGTTATTGTATTCTGATTGACTTGATAAGCTGGACTTATTCCAAATCTATTGTTTATTGCTTGTTGCTGACTTGCCTGACGCTACAGTATTTCAATAGTCAACAATTGGGTTGCAAAGCAATTCTATATTGATGTGCCTGTGTCAGGCAAAAGAATACACAAATACAAAGCCATGACAAAGAAAAACAACAATAACAGATAGAAAGGTAGATACAGACTGGAAGCTTAACCACTGATATAAGACAACATTGGCACACTGTAATTATGCAAACTCAACTTAAAATTTGTATACAAGTGATTGTTGTTCGTGGTTAATATGATAGGGCCAAAAAATTTGCTGACAAGGTGACTTAACTGGTAAAGCCAGTTGTAACACAGTGAAAAGATGTGGCTAATTTATTATGATGAACTGTCGGGTTGTCCATTTACTGTAGCAGCCATAAAAGATAATGAGATGAACCATTAATAATTTCAAAATCCAGATCATGAACTAACCTGAACTTCATATATTAAATTCACTTGACACCAAAGCGCTGTTTTATGATGAATATAACTCCAAACTGTACCCTATGTGATTTTAATCAAATGGGGACATTTTTACTGGGAGTGGCCATCAGTTAGAAGTTTCTGGGAATAAATAACAAAACGTCTCTCTCAAACACTTCGGGGCAGCATTTTAACAATACTCAAATACAGCTGTCAGCATGAACTGTTGCTACCACCGCATACTCTTTCTATTCATCAGTGGAATCACTCTTTAATAGAGATTTTATCTATGGAGCTCTCTGTTGCTAGGGTGAACGGGGGCAGGCCAGGTTATGCTCGAGGCTAGGAAGGAGGTACTCAACGCAGTTAGAACTATGATATACATTTTTATTCTTACTTTGTTTCTTTATTTACTTTGCAACATACTCTTAAGAAATATCCTTCATGTATAGTGGAATTCAGAGAAAGACCCACGTGGACAGGGTAGGTCAGGGTTATGGAGCGATCAAAGGTGCAGGTGTATGCTTTCTGTTACTTTTCTGTATCTTTTACTGTCTTAGTCATAATGTCATGGCTGTATTGCAACCAAAACGGTAAGTTATGAATTCATGAAGAGAAGGGGAAAAAAGTATATATTTCCTTTGTCTTATAATTTCCTGTTTTACTTATTTACCTGTCTATCAATGCCTTGGTATACCTATATGATATATTATTGACAGAGGTTACTTGTTGATGTACACCTGCAAACGTTGTGGAAAATAAAATAAATAAAAAAACTGGTAAAAATAAATAAATAATTTCAAAAGTGGAAACTCCAATCCCTGTTAATAAGATATACTAACCATAAAATTAATAAGTGATTGCTATATTTGTGTGTCACAAAGGAGCATTTTGTAAAACAGCAGGACTGCAGGGCAAATTAAATTTTTATCACCATCTTACTTTGGGAGCATCCACCCGCACTGTCAAAATAAATAAATAAAAACGCTACTTTTGATAAATTAGCTTCATTGTCTTCATGGTGGTGTTGGTATTGATGATTTTCCCTGTTTGCCAAAAACAGGGAAAGAGGTGCAATGCACTTGTCAAATTTTTACACTGTCGTCAGAATATTCATTGCACACCAACATTGCCACATAAATTGTGGTGGAAAGGTAGCAGCTTTACTGATTAAATGTGGCAGTTTACTGCCATCAAACAGTGTACAATAGCTGAGCTACAAATGAGGCAATAGCCTACTATAAGAATTAGTGGGTGCTGGTCACATATGTTCATTTTGAATCTGCACCTGCCTCTTTCAAGTTCAAAACAATTGTAATTTTATTTTCAACTAAAACAGGGATTGAGTAGGATATTGAAAATACTACAGCTTAAAATGTACTTGTGATTACATGTTGATAAAAAAAATACTCATTTTACACAGACTATTTAGTATTTATATTATTATATAAATTACTTTTATTGATTGAATGTAACACTGAAATGTGCAAATGAAATGTAGGATAACATAATACTACATTTTACTCTCCAAGATACATATTGTCAACATTTTTATCAATAAGCCTGATTGAGGGCAGACAGCAGAGAGGAAAGTAGACAAATGGATACATGAGAGTGGTGTGCTGCGGTTCAGAGCAACTTCTCGTTGAGACCATGATGGACAATGAATGCATCCCTAAAGTATTTTGGTTTAGTTTCTGTCTCCGTCTATTTGTCAAACTAAATGAACTGAAACCAACGGCGAGCTCAGTGCATGGTAGGCAGTATGAGAAAAGGGCGCAAGGCCCGCCTCAAACCATCCAGGCAAGTGAGCAACACTTTCCTAGAGCAGAGAAAAGAAATTTAGAGAAAAGCGATCTAAAAATCTGTGACGTCATGACAATGTAAAGTATATGGGCAGAGCGGAAACTCGCGGGAAGGGTCACTGGGGGAAACACCACTGCACATATTCAGTGGGCCACACAACGCGGAAGCAAACCTGGAAGCTAGAAACTTTTTTTGGTGTATGCGCCAGCCGAGTCTGAGTGGACTGAGCCGGACCAAAAATGGTGCCCACTCAGTCCAAAAAAACTGGACTGAGTGGGCACCATTTTTGGTCCGGTATTCAGCTCTTATAATACATCCATGGTTTTGAAGCCTCAAGTTTGGCATTTTGACTGTCGCCATCTTGGATTTTTGGAGCCAATAATAAGTGACATTGAGTAAGAATTGGTGAGAAGTGACAATATTTGGACGAGAGGGTGGAGCTGACCCTAATGCTAGCTGCTAGCTTGGTTAGCACGGTGAATATACAGTCCATGGTTAACTGTGATAATGCTAATGCTAATTTTTGCTAGCGAAAAATGGGCTTAAAATTAAAACAAAATGTACTTACCAGAAAAACTGAACATCCGACTCCTTAGAGGGTCTTTTAGTACAACCAAATGCTGAACAAGACTTTTTTAGGCGACCAAAATGTTACAACTAATTTTCATGACCTGAAAACACACTGAAATAGTGACGGCTAAGGCTACGCCTACAATCTGCGGTTATGCCATGGTTATGTTACCTAACCATCATTGTGTATTGGTTAATAAACTGCAGGTTTAAGGCACTTCCGCAATGGCTTCACTTTCAAAACCTGGAACTAACCGCTTGGTTGTGGCCTGTTAGTAGCTGGTACAGGCATAAGAGGTAGTGGTATTTAAATCCCCTCGACTTAACAGCAAACATTTACCAGAACTTCTTGTGTCGGGATAATAAAGGGTTGTAAAAGTATAATTTCAAAAGATAAGTATTTCTAATGCAGCAAAATATAAACAAAGATAAAGACATGTGTACCTTCTACTTCTGTTAGTTGAATAAACCTTTTTTTATAATACTTTAATATTTTCTACAGGTTTAATGTTTAACCAAAGTATTGGAGCAGACAGAACATAATCTAGAAAAGAAGTTGGAGAATGTGAAACATTAGGGTCAATGCAACCAATTATTGCCCTGTTTGTAATTCATACATGTGCCCCTTTTTAATCTGTAACAAATATGTTTCTGGACCATTATCATTTATTTTCTTTCAACTATAATCTGTCATGACTAATTTCTTCTATATATGTTGCTCAATCAGAGAATAAAGAATAAGGAACCATTGTTGATGATGAGGGTATACAGTAGCTGATTGAAACTATACGGGTCCTGCCTGTTGGCAAACTGGGCTGGACCTGATGGATGTGGGGACCTGAAGCGACTTCCAGATGTCACCTGGCCCTGCTCTGTTTCTTTTTTTACGGGGTTTGTGTCTGGTTGATTTTGAGAACTCTGATATGGGGTGGGGTGCTGCTCATACCCAGGAGTGCAGATGAGTGGAAAGAGGGCCAGACACACATGCATGTTAGGTTAGCTTCCATCCACTCGCTGGCGTCCAGTGGGGGGTCAACACCAAACCAACGAGGGGGCGACCTGACTCCCTCCCGGACAGCGACATGCACTGCCTTCCAGTTAATCCAACCACAAAACGCTACTTTGGTTCTTTAGAAGGATTAATGCTGGTTACAACAAATGTTCTTTCTGGTTACTTAAGACAAAGAAAGATGTGAGGAAAAAAAAAACGATTGCATACAGGTCATGCAGCACAAGATGGCAGACACAATGCTTTTATGAAGAAAGAAGGCAAACAAATACTGATAAGACAAGACAACAAGGCACGATGACAGGCAAGAGATTCGACCAATCAGACAGGACAGGAGGATTAGATGTAGGCAGGTCTTACCTATGCGGTCCAATCGGTCAATGGCAACAGTTTCAAAAGCACGTCGCATCATGGGGTACTCTTCCAGCACCTCATTGAAATGGTCAACAGAGAGAGAGAAGAGTCGGCAGTAGGTGTCTGCTCGCACGCTGGCTGTTCGCCTGCCCTTAGTGAGCAGACAGATCTCTGTATGACAGAAACACAGGGAGACAAAGATAAAACAAGGTTTGAGAGGGTAAAAAATTCAGATGTGAAAAAAGTGAGACAGAAGAGGAGAGTGCAGCGGGACATAAAGGAAATCCTCTCAGTAATTACAGTACAGATTACCATATAGATGAACCTTGAGTGTAAAGGTACAGAAGCAGGAGCTAATGTGAATGTAAATAAAATGAGAAGCCCATCAGCGGTGCTGTCACTTGCATTATACTAAGATAATTCATCATCCTGCAGAGAGCTAATGGTCACATAATGCGATACAGTAGTCAGCTTTACAAAAACAAAACCCGTCAAGCATGACTGCATTGCTGCATCAGTGCACTGCATCAGTTCTCAAATGTAATGTATAACTAAACAGGGATTTTGTTTCATAGCAAACTGTATTCTTTTTCAGTCACTGTGGTTACTGACATGAAGAGAATGGCCTTCAGAACAATAAAACAGCATCAAAAACTAACCTTGTAGCCTCCCTCACATCAAGTACTGTAATAACATGGCATCTTAATTCCCTTTTTTTCTCTTATCTCTAAAATTAAATGCAATAGCATATTTTCTCTTTAGGGTGCCTATTTGTGCTAATTCAAGTGCTAACACTTTCGAACGGTAGTTAGGTGATTGCAAACTGAACTCCCGCAGTGAGAAAAAGGTCAGGCTTTCAATTCTGTCTAAAGTAACAGGACCTCAAATTTTCACTTCTGATGACAATAACATCAGACTAAAATCCAGTATCTTGCTGTGATACAATGATTAGACAGGATGTTCCATGTAAGGAGATGGAATATTAGCCGCTGGTGAAGACAGTTCAAACCAAGCAAGACTTTCTCACCATAGCATCTTATTTAGCTAGCAAAAAATAGATGAACATGTGTGCTAGATAATGTGTGATGCTAACACCTGACATTCAGAAGGTCCTATTTCCTCAGTGTGTGCACGAATTAGTGACAGATGGCAGAAAATGCACAATCCTATATATGTCCACACCCTATTCATTCATCCTTTTATACCTCTTCCATTTGTCTCCTCTCTGTCTTTTAACTGTACATTAAAGGATATGACTGGTGCTTTTCTATATATTTCTTATTGGCAACAAATTTGGAGCTGTTTCTAAACAAACTAATGTGCCCAAAGTCTTCGTAATGAAGGAACATGTCACCTTGTGCAAAGGTGTGGTTCATTGATGTCTTTTTAATAGTTTTTGGACAACAACAGAGGTCTACGGCACTGAGGAATAAGATTTATCAGGCTTTCTATATACACACACACAATACTTGTAAGTAGGGTCAATTCATTGTTGGTATCTGCACATGAGATTTGTTGACAATGTGAAAAATGTAGAAAATCACCAGCCATATCCTTTAAGCATGTGTAAAACAGTACCCAGAATTTAAGCACCGACTTCCCTGGGTTTCTGTTCTATCCTCTGTTCAAACCCCAACACCTCTCAACCCCCATCCACATTTGTTCTTTTGTCCAATCAACGGCACAACCTCCATCTTCGTTAAATCTTTAAATACTAACTTGTTGTGGTGTGATCTCTCCTGGCTATGACAGGAGTTGTCATGAAAATAGAGCACAGAGTGTGCAAAATGTGAGAGCAACACTCTCAAGCTGTAGGTGTGAATAAGGTGTTTGCTGTTATAATGGAAAAGCTGCATTTAAGTGGTACCTCTGTTAACACAAGACACACAGAGAAAAAGAGAAAGAAAGAAAAACCTGGATCTTGTAAAAATGTAATTTCACAAAGGGGGAGAAACAAAGGCAAAAAGAAAAGACAGTGAGTGGTTGGTCTGTGTTATTAAAAACCGACTGTACCACTAGCAAGCATACATTACATGCTGTGCAACTGAGTTAAATGTTTTATTTGACAGTGAGAGACCAGTGGCTCGGATTAAGAAAGATGGGTTAAGTTGGCTGGGTGGGCGATTCCTCCCAAATTACTACCTGCCATGGCACTAAATTTTAACTTATGCGATATATAACTTTAAACGATGTTATAGATAACATAAGTTATTCTCCCAAAAGCACCAGAGGCTTCTAATTACTGCCTTTTCAATTCATATTGGAAACATTTACAACCAGTACAATCAAATTATTAGTTAGAATATAGTGCCAAGGTAAACTGTGTTGCATTTGCTGCATCTCAAAATGTATCACTAGGTATAATTGTACCTGACAAGTAGAAATAATGTTACCTGATAGCTGTGCAGTGATTACTGGGATGATGCACATAAACTTCTTTTTTGCTTTCCTCTATCAGAATAGCAGAATAGCACACAAAGCTCAAGTTGTGAACAACTGTTTGAGAACGTCAAAGCACTACCCTGACACTGAGCTGACATAGAGCACAAAAGTCTGTATGTTTAGGCTGTGCTTACGTCCACTCTCATAACACTACATACATACATCAAATACACATATACATCAAAATATTAAGCTACACTCCCACTTTCTCTAAAAGTGCAAATATCCAAGCGTCACTACTCAAATGGCCTGCTGTATAAACCACTGAATGAGGTCAGCCACGTATTCAATAAATACAAAGTGAGACAGATCAATCAATTTGTTCCTAATGACTTCATATAATTGTTTTCTGGTTCTGTTTTAATTAGTGCCTTTTAAAAATACCAATGTACCGGGGTCCTGGGGGACCTAGAGGCTCTCTGTCAGTCATTTTGAAAGAGACAGACACAGATGCAGCAGACACAGATTTCCTTATGTGCTTTGACGACAACCCCAAATTTTCGTTTTACACAATATGCTAATTAACTAAATTTCCTAAAATAATAATAATCTGTTTTTTTCAGATGACATTAATAATATAACTAATAATGTTTTGAGAAGAAATAAGTTAACAGGGACACCAGTCGGTAGTCCTTGTATGGTACTATGTTACTATTCAACACATTTTTTAACTATATACTTTCTAGCTCATCTACTTTAACTTTTTTAAAGTCACTGTTATAAAGTACCAATAATTTAACAGCATTAAACCAACTATGCTCATTTCCAGCTCTATATTTTTACTCTGGGACTCCACTAGAGTAGCTTTGCATGATTCAGTGTTCAACAAACTCCTTATTTATCCAATCTGGACCCTTTATGCAGCCCCTCAGTTCATCCTCTGTCTCTAACAGACAGTCTTATCTCCTGTCTCTTTAAGGCCCCCCTCCTAATGAGCCCACCCTGCTCTGATTGGCCAGCTTTCCAGAAGCCTGCTGACGGGTAGCCGTATTGTGTTAAGTTACCGCCGATGCAAACCCAACATTTCCTGGTTTACTGCTTCATATTAAAAGCTTTTAAATGACTTAATAATGGGAGACTTTAATCATCAACAAATTACAGGAAATTAAACATGTTCCTCACCAAATTAGCAGAGCTTCATTAGTGGCACCAAAAACCAGTCAACACAACAACATATGGAGAAATGAAGAAACAGCCACAGTGATGATGATGTTTGATGAAGATCTGCAGACAACCAACACACTTCCAACAGGTAAACAACTTATTTTACTTTGCCTCGCTGTGTAATGGAAAAATATTCACAGCGTGAATGAAATGCTGTCTACTCCAGACCTGGACTAGACAGACATTTATAACTATTTCTAAGGGAAGCATTAGCACTAAAGGGCCTTTGTGTGTACATATGAGTTTCAAGATGTGTGTCTGTGTGCGGGGCAAGGCCCTATTAACACTTCACATGATGCAGTTTGACACGTGCCCGTTGCCTTGTCACAAAGCATCACCGTTGACCCCAGGAGCATTGTGCATAATTTGCCATCACTTCAGGTGTCACGTACTCTCATGGCAACCACCTCCTCTTCCCCTTCCCCACACCATGGCTGGGACGAGGAGGGGACTAGGAGAGGGAGTCTCACATGACTAAGACATTCAAGCCCAAAAGGGATTTTCATCCACTGTCTGTCATTGTCCTAACATTATTCTCTATTAGTCCACTAGCCTCAGAGTGACTTCACTATAGAGCTCTGCTGTACCAATATGTAATCCCACTTGCGGAGGCCCAGGAGTGATTACTGTGATACCTTTTTAACATGCTGGTATGGCATTGACCATGGTGGGGGTGCTTTGTGACCTACTGTCCTCATAGATGTCCTGCTCATTACTATGCTAATAGTTTCCTGTGGCTGGGACCAGTTTTGTTACTTGCTCTCCCTCCCTGTTTCTGTCTCAGTGCCCCTCACTGCTCTCTCATTCTAGCCGCGGTTTGGCCTGGTTGTAAGGGGAGTGTGAATCATCGGAGAAATGGGGTAAGAGTGTGGTGCTTGGCACAGCCAGCTGCTCCCAACTCAGGGCTCATCTACTAATGCCATACAAACTGGTAAAAAATGCCAACATGCCTCAACACATTTCCTGGATTTATAAATGTGGTCTCCAGAGGTCAGTTTTCAGAGGAACAGTTTAAGGTTCCTTTTAGCTTTTAGCTATTTCCTTCAGTGAACAGCCTAACAGTTTATCTCCTGCAGAAAGCCTAGCAACTTGACCATTTTGCATTCATTTCAGTCTCTTGCTATGATACCGCTGAAATGAACTCAATTAATTGAATTATCAATCAACAGAAAATCAGTCAGCAACTATTTTGATAATCAATTAATTGTATTGAATCTTTTTTTTTTGCATTTTTTGTTTTCTTTATTTTGCATTACATAAGAGTCAACTTTTGTTTTTTGCATGTTTACTCCAGTCTGTACATTTCACCAAAAATACAACTAGGAGATTTGTAAGTTTTAGCTTCCAAAAAGGCTTAATTTTTGTATGTGGCTTGTTAAAAGACTTAATGGGCAAAGGCAGTATGGTTGTTACCAACTCAAGATACCAAACAGTTGAATTTAAATGATGTTAGATGAGCTTCAAACTATCAAAATATAGAAATTCACATCATTCTTTGGTTGTCTTAGAGCTATCATAATTACTTTTTATCTTCTAACTGGAAACAATAGCCAGTTAAACTGCTGTGGTTTCTTTTCTTTTGTCTGAAACAGTTTGATAAATGTACTAATACTTGCTGCCATTAAGATTGCCTTGTCAAAGCCTTACTGGCTGAAGGTTTTATCCTGACATTTTAGTTCACTTTCTTAAACAAGATCTACTTGTTCTGTGCAACAATGATTCTTTAGCAGAATATATAAGAGCTACAGCCCCAGAGGATGAATTGTTTGAATGATATGTAGCTTACTGCTGCACTGCAACTGCCACATATCTTACTACATGACATGTCCACTCTGTGCAGAATTTAAGATGCCCCCCACCTTTATAGCTGTGCACGCTAAGAGGCATGACGAGAGAGTGTATGACAGCAATCCTGTGGTTTGCACAAACAGTAAAAAAAGATGACTACTTCTTTTTTTGATTCACTGCCTTCCTTAACTCGCCTGTGAGACATGAGCTACATGCAGCAGACACACCAAAGTGAAGGTATTCTTAGAATCCTCAGCCTCCTTCCATTGTGGGGATGAACTCATGAGATAAAATATGCACGAACTTCTAAAATAGGAAACTTTGCTTTCACATAGACACGACACTGTCCGCCTGCAGATTTTGTCAGAGTAAACAACGTGCAATGAAATTACATTTGACATTTAAAAAATTAATATCCATAATGTTATGAAGAGGGAATGGGAACCGTGCCGAGCGAAAGAGGGAGAGAGAGAGAGGAAGACAGAGAATGAAAGCACAGCAGAGAACAGAACGAGGGAATTGCTCCTGATTTGCCAAATATGTGCAGCGGGAACGTATGGAGGGGGGAGAAGAGTTCATGCATGTGTGTGTGCATGAGGGTGGGGGAGGAACCTCTGTGTGTCCTAAGGGATGCCTGATCCACGCCTTGGCCTACTCCAACAACCAGATGAGAGGTTATGTAACTGCAGAAGCTGACTAACGTCCAACACTGGTTAATGAGAATCTACAATAACTTAACTTCAAACAGCATCAAACGCAAGACCTCAGGCAAAGCTCATGTCTCAATATATAACTGTATTAACATTGGAATGCATGTGTGACTCTGATTATGGTGTTCTTGCATAGCAGTATATACATATATAATTCATGTTTGTGCATTTATGTGAAAATGCATGAAAAAACAACAACAAAAAAACAAAAATTAAACAAATTTAAATTGTAATATCTTTGCTTTTACCTCCAAAGTAGGATCCGTCAGTCAGCTTCATCTCCTTGTTGAACTTGGTGATGACACTTGCAACACCATGCTGAATGAAGTACATCTTCTTCCCGACCGTGCCTTCTCGGATAATGTAGTCGTTGGGCTGAAAGACCTCAAACTTCAACTTGCTCAGCATCCCCGTCACAAAGTTGGGGTCTGCGTTGGCAAACAGAGGCATGGTGGCCACAAGCTTACGGCAATTGAAGTTGACAATTTCCTGGTGGAGGAAAAAAGCAAAGTGTCGGTCAAACAAATGAGATCATGGGAGGAATCGTTTCCATAAATAATTCAGTCATTTTCACCTACAACGTGAAAAATGAGCATCAGTTAGGTACCGTCTGACACAAAACATCACCACAAATCTCTGCTGCTTTCATCTGTGAGCACAAATGAATTGAATGCATATTGCTGCTTTATCCCTAATACTTTTAAGCACTTCCCATCACTCCTGAGAAGAAACTTTTTGGCACTCTAGTCAGATCCTGATGAGTTTGCCCTCTGGTGCCGGCAGCAGGCCATCTCTCTGGTCTCATCCTGTCCCCTCAGACCCAGCAGGAGATTAGGAGCTTGTTTTCTGTTTACCCACACATCTCTGTTGCTGTGCAGATGGAAAGCCGGGGCACTTGGCATCTGCGGTGGTGTGTTGTTGACTCCCCCATGAGGGATAGCTTCTCTTCCAGTGACAACAGGACATTAACAGAGAGATAACCAATCTCTGGGATGCTCGCTAGCTAGATGAGGGCTACGCAAAGAGATGTTAGCTCAGCCTCAGATGCCTGTGTCAGCTAATGCCACGGGCTCTGACCTCAATCATGCACCAGAACTAATGAATAAGATAGTAAGCAGTTTTCATGCCCAGCCAGGAGTTCTCTTGGGGAAACAATCTTTGGCTATGCCTATTTAAAGATTTGTCATATGGTGGAGAAAAAGAGGAAGCGAAACAGAGGCAAGGAAAGGGTAATAGGGTGAGACAGGACAACAGTCTGGCTATTATGTTATTCAAAGTCTTCTGTGTGCATACGGTAGACCATCAACTACAAACTGCATATATATTTACATTATTGCAAACCCTTTACAAAATTTTCCATTTCCAACATTTTACACAGACATATTTTCTTTATTCGTTTTAAAACAGTATGAAAGTCAAGCTGCAGAAATGCTTTACTTACCTGAGGCAATCCATCACAATGAGCCTATTGTGATTTTAATAATTTTCTCAAAGTCACTCTGTCATTGTGAGATAATACAGTTGCAAGCAGGGGAAGTTTGGAAAACACTCCCTGTTGGTGTATTAACAGACACTCCAACCAATACAAAAAGCAAATATTTTAATGCAAGAAACAACCACGTTTAATGATACTTTTCATGGTATTCATGACTTTCCGATACCAGAGCTTATCAATGAAATGCTTTTGGCAGCTAACAATCAATTATCGGATGTCCTTGTCCTTGAAAGCTACACCAAGGAGAGGTTTTAAAGTGGTTTCTGTCCACAGCTGCAGTGTTCATTGTGATGGATTACCTACCTCAAACAAGTTTGAATTCTCTGCAAGTAGATTTTTCTAGCATACCAAAATGAAAACAAGCCAGTACAGGGTTCTTCGAAGGGATTTATACTGATATATACTAGTATAGCATAGTTCTTCAATATTAGATCAATTCTGCCATTGTCCATATCTGCACACCAGGGTGGTTAATGAAACGCTGAAGGCTTAGCTGTAAGCATCATTACCTTTGACCAACTCAACTCCTCACCAAACCCACAGCTGTTTTATCCACTAAAACAGGGTTGTCATGCAAATCCCAGGTAGTCATAATTGCTTGAGCCAACAGCAGCTTAAATCTTGTGATAAATGATATGCCAGAATCAGTTAGAATACACTTGGGCTGATTTCATGGCCCTCCTTTGGCCCAAAGATAGTTTGAGTGCTGCCAAGTGAAGCCGATTCTTATCCCAAATTGACCTAAGTCGTCACCCCAAAATTGTGTCGGAACACAACATGTCGACACTCAGTGGCAATCAGCCCGACTGTCTCGGATAGTTTTCCTGGAATGGGTCTAGCTTCACTGATGTTAGGCTGCTTTACAGCTACATTAATTGATTTCTGGCTGCTCAGTGGCAAGGAACTAAGGATACATTATAGGGATACGGTGACTGAAAAACAAATCCCACTGCTTTCTTCTCTTTATCTTTCAAAAGAAAACTTATGGCCTCTTTACAACAAAAGCCAAGTAGGCTGAGCTTTGCCAAACACTTTAATGCTGGATAAAATATATTCTACCCTCTTTGACCGCAGAAAAAGTACCATTAGTTGTGCCACTCAAACCAAGACATATCTAATTGTGTAAACTGTGATTTAATATTTATTTGTAAAGGGTACTGTTGTTTTTAATCTAATATGACTGAAATAGGAATTGGCAAAAACAAGCTAATTTATAAAGCTGGCACTGGAACGGGCTTGATGGTTGGCATCGGTTATGAAGCTAAAAGAGGGGTCTAAGAACAGAGGAGGTGAGGGATGCAGTGGCGGCTCAAAGTGGTAAAGTAAAGCTTTTAGTCACTGTGACACAGCAATTTAGGAAGCTAAAACCTGACAATAACATCATCTGAAAAGGGACATCAGCACTGTACAGTATAGATGCTTTCTTTCACACTCATTTTACATAAAGTAAAGAAATGTACTGTTCTGACAATGTCCTAAAGCGTTTTTATTGTGTTTCTAAAAAATATAGCAAAATGAGATAATAAGACATCCTCTTATTGTAGTAACTATGGATGTATTACTCAATCAATCCTCAAGTGACCTAATTCTGTGATGGATGATCAGCGAAAAGCCTTCATTTTTAGAGACAGAGTGTAACAGTCTGCAAACCTGACATGGGTGAAATCAGTCCATTACACTCCATAGTTACTACTAGTAGTAGCAGTGACGAGATAAAAAAAAGTTATGTGGTTTGCTTCACTAACTCAGTTTGTCAAAAAAGACTGAAAAAGGGAAAAAAAAAGTGCCAGGAGACATGGAGGAAAAATAGCAAAACTAAAGGTTCCTGAATTAACCTGCATTACCATGCTGGAATAATGTAATTAAGCACTATCTCATGCAAATTACAACCCTGTGGAATACATTTTTTTTTTTTTGCAGAAACTATAGCTGCCTTACTGTTTTAAAAAATAATTGACAGTAATACATTGTGTAAATGAGCAACCTGCTTCCTCTACCTTCTCTAGGAAGAGGGGGCTGTTAAAATAAACCATTTCTGACACATCTTAAGAACTGTTTTATTAGTGAAATGCCAGTGTAAGCTAGTTTATGCAGTCTGTTTTGCTTTGGTGTTTGTTTTTACTTTTCAGTCCCATGGGCTTAGCTTTCATTGTGCGACACTGTCTCTATGCAGATTTTCACTTTGCTAGCTAAGCCTGTAGGATTTTCTGTGTTGTTAGTCATACCTTTTAAATCCCTGCACCTCCCCGTGAGTCTCTGGGACCGCGCCTCAGCATTCGACTCCGCAAGGTGACTTAATGTGGCTACATGAGAGATGGTCATGATTTCTATGCTTGCTTTGCTTTGTATTCCTCCCCTCTCCCATATCCCTCTGCATAATTACCCGTGTAATCTGCTGATATGAGGTCAGCCAAGAACTTTAAAACTGATCATTGACTTCACAATAGATTTCAATATTCCTTCTAATGATCTCTCTTTGTGAATAATATACAGTACAATCAGTTGATGCTTGAGTTCTATGTATCTGTGCTACACTGATATCTTGAGATGTATTATTCCAATATTCCAATGTTATTATATATTGGAAATAAAAGAGCACATTTTTCAACCATTCTTGAACTGAAGTGAGGTGCAGGTAATGTTTCTGTTCAGAATGTTTTCTTATCTTAATGGATGCTCAGCCTGGGTGCACCCAGGATGCTGAGGAGAATCCGTTTTGCTGTTTTTCTCCTTGACCTTGGAAGATGAGATGACAGTTGCATTTAAAGGTGCCAAATGAAGATTCACTCCTCATTTTGGAGGAATGAACGCTTTATGTTCCCAAACCAAAGCCGCTGTGTGACACCTACCTGTCAAGTTTTTTTTTTTTTGTCAAGTGTATTTTTTACCTGTTCCAAAAATAAAACTAAAGCCTTCAAACAGAAACTCTGAGTCTCAGAAGATTTATAAATGTTACTTAAGTGAAGCCTCTGTAGTGCAGCATGGGCAGGAGCTTCTGAGAGAACCGATGCTTAAATTGATTTTAAGGTCTTCAGAGAGAAGATGTCTCACCTCTTTGAGCGGGTCGTTGAGTTCACTCAGGATGTTGTCCTCATCAAAGATTTTGCCTTGGTAGCGATGCTCGTAGTAGTCGTGTATTTTCTGTCTCATGTCTGCCGGAAGCTTGTGGAAGGACATGTATTGCTCCACTTGCTTGTACTGGGGAGGTAAAGAAAGTAGATGGATATCAGTGCAAATAGAGTTGAAGCATTAAAGGTTCTATATGTAAGAAGCAGAAATTCCCTCTCATTAGTGACACTGGTGGCCATTAAGTGAGCTGCAGTCAGCATCCTGTTGCTCGCAGGCGTGCTCGCACTCATCGTCAGTACGAGCAAGCAGCGCACGAGATGACTGCAGGTGATGTCTTTTTCCTCACTTACACTTCTCATAATAACATAAAAGATCTTTAACCTTGAGTTTTTCACAGTGTTTCAGCAAAGCGTCTCTCACTCCCAGTCAGTGACCCCATGATCGCACCCACCTGACCCGTTATGAGAGCCGTTCCACACCGCCCAACCCGCAAAAATGTGCATTATTCAACCACCCAAACCCAACCTGACCCACAAACCACCAACTTTGTCTAATAACCGTGTTAACTAAACACCAGTAGGTTCAGTGAGCTGTAGCCAGGGAGCAACACGCTGTGGCTGGGGAGCAACGCGCTGTGGTTTTGTTGTGAAATATGTGGTGGTTGACGGAGGTAGCTAGCTGTCTCAACCCCCCAAAAAACAAAGGTACTGTAGCCAGAAACGGTGATAGCTGGCATGGTTAGGCGACTAACCACCAGCCAACCTGGTGGGTAACAGAGCAGGAGAGCTAATATCTGCAGGGTGTTTCTACTTGCATAAGTAAGCAGTTTTATGATGTGGTGGGTTCCAGTCATTTGTTGACATTAGCGGGAGAGATGTAAGGCACTCGTGAGCGTGCAAAAACGTCACATCTGTTGGATTTTCAAGGGGAAACCGGCCTGAGTCCTTCACATAGGAATCGGTCCACAGGCTGTTACAGACAATTTTAATATTCCAGTTTTAATAATTAATACAAACAAGCAGCGGTTTTCAAAGTACACCTTGAATAAACAGCAAAGCGCCACAAAAAATGTGGTCTTCAGAGTGTGTATTTGTGTCTCTGTATTGAGGACAAGCCGTGCTCTCACATAGTCACAGTGCCATGTCCTGGTTCTGTGTGTGGGGAGGGAGAGACAGAACGAGGGAGGCAGGTGGTGAAGGAAAGTAGGAACAAGTACAGGCTTGGGGCTATGTCAGACCAAGGTAGCAGTTCCGATTATCTCACCCATGCAGGAAGCCCAGTCCTAATGGGCAACTAAGCCATGATCTAATGTGAACAAGCGAGGTATACCTGATATCCTAGAGAGATTTAAGAGCTGCGTAGACTATGAACCAGATGGCACCGAATGCATGACTGATCAAGTGATAATTATTTGCATGATTTCTTTTGAATTTTTTTTTTGTGAATCAAAAGCACACAAGTAGTTTTGAGTACAGGATTGTCAAGTGTCAAGAATCCATTGTGATGCCAAGAGGATGCCCCTCTTGCCTATTCTTGCTTCTCCTCCTTTTTTAAAATCTCTTTATTGTGACAGACTTTGTAAACTTCGTTTAGCAAATGAGTTTGTCTCTTGTATTTAAATTTGTTTTTGATTCTTTTGTTTTTATTTCCTCATAAGTGCTAAATAAACAATCATTACATTCTTTTGAATTACCTCACATTATAGACATTTTAATCAGTTAAAAAATATAGGAAACTGGTAAATCTCCATTTATTTTAGTAGTAATTACTAGCTTATTATTAAAACAAAATAATTCTAACATAGTTAAAAATGCAAATTATTAAATATGTTGTATGTCCTTTGCGTTAAAATGTCAATATTTCAATATTTTATTGATGTATTTACTATCAGAACCTAAATATGCTTGGTGGAGGAAACTACTTTACCAAGCATATTTATTTTTTTAGGCTAAATTGGTTGTTCTTTGGTTTGGTTTTCTGATACATCAGCAGTAAATATGCAACTTAAATCTAAGTAAGGGTATATTTACAGTGAAATGAAACTATAATTGGTTAAATAAAGTACCTGTTGTACTTTACAGTTTTCACAAAGCTCAATATCTCTGGCGTTTCCCAATTTAGAGGGATGCGCTTTAACTCTGACTCCCATTATAACTCCCATTATAATAATATAATGGGAATTTGAAACAAGTATGTAATGTTATTTAAGGATAATTACGGTTTATTATGACTTTGGTCTTTTTTTTTGTAGCTTTGGCCATCATTTCTATTTGCTATGATAACACTGATTGGTAAAATTGGGGAAAATGAAAATAATGTTAGTAGGAAGTCTGACAGGGCAAGAAGCACGAGAAGTCACACTATCAGGCAGGCCTTAATCAAGCCAAAAGTTTATCTAGATTGTCTGAATCACTTTATTGGAAGGTAAACCTGAAAGCGACATGAAACGGCATTGCACATGAAAACCGTTTGTGCATACAGTACAACAATATAGATCAAAGTTGAGCCATGACGTTGTTCTATATGATCCTTTAAAACATTGCTATAGTTACCATGACTCACACTACAGTAACATCAGGATACTTTATGGCCAGAGGATGAGTGGGAGAGAGGGACAGAGAGAAAAAGAGAGAATGATAGAGGAGAGGATGAAATATTTTGTGTCCTCAGAAAGCCAGATGGCTTGTGATTCTACTTTTTTTTCTCTTTCTTACTGCACATGCATGGCTAGACACAAGACTCCGATTTTCCATTTGTGCAATACCGCCACTAACAGAGATATAGGAACCGTCCTGTTTCTGATAACTGAATCTTAGCGGGTGTTAAAATTCTGTCCACATTAACCCGAAGGCAAGAATTGACCCAAAGGAGACAGAAAAGATACTTGCTCATCTGTTTTGATCAGCCATTGTTTCCTCACACAGGTCTGCCACAGACAGGGGGGAGAACACAATCTTCCCAGCTAGTCCAGGACCCTCACACCTGAAATTAAACAGTCTCTCATACTGCCACTGGTAATCACGGCAGAGCGGTAGGTGAGAGCACGTAGCAGCTGTGAGGTTGGTAGCAATGTGGGAGACTCTGTGGCCAGTGTGATGCAAGCATGGCCCACAAAATGAAATTTGTCAGTGAGAGAGAGGATCCTTGAGTCACAATGCCTCCCTTATTGATTTCTCTCCCGGCTGCAGGAAGGTGATAAGGGGCCAGGGTTTTGTTTGCGGGAAATTGATTTATTTTGAGTTCACAGTCGAAGTTGGCGAGTGTCTGCAGAGGCTCCATGGGGCCATTTTGACTGGGGGGCCGAGGTGGGGCACGGAGTCAGGCAAGCATGGCACTGAACATGACATGACATCCCCAGTATTTCAGGTTGGATATGTGGCCTCCCGCTTGAGGTCATGTCAAGTTTTTATAATGATGATGACTTCAATTTCTCTCCCACACAAATTCTTAATTTTTAATTTTATTAGTTAACTGTCCAGTTATATGTTTTAAGAAGTTTGAGTGCACTGGCATTTGCATAGCATTCTGTACTTTTTATCAGAGCCATTTAGATTAAGACTCCATTCCGAAAATGAAATCAGATGAAGTTAACTGCACTACATTATGACCTCATCCATTTCTTTCATTGTGCCTCATTGTGTCTTTATCTCTCTAGAAATAGTCCTATACTCACATTGTGATGTGTTATGTGGCTCAATATTAACCCACTTCTGTTCTTGCAGGTGGCTCTGTCAGGTATATCTATTGATATAATACAGCCTTGGGGCATTTTATCTACAATAGTAACTCTCAATGGAGATACAGTATGTGTTTAATTTACTGTAAGGTGTGGAAAATCCTAATTAAACATCTAAAAAGAAAAAGAGAAAGGCAACTTAAAGAAGGCAGCCTTGGAACTAGTGTGATAAGTTAGAAAGGTTTCTGCTTTTTGCATGTGTTCAAATGGATCATTAATTGAACAGAAATAATGGATTAGACAGTAATCTGTTTAATCTAGATGAGGAAAGAATCAAATGCTTTTGCTACCGATATTTTTCCAAAAACTTTGAAAAAAACAATTTTAATGGCTCTTGACTGTGGTCCAAAAAATACAGTTAAATGAATGCTGAACAACTGTCTTGCTGAGAATTTGATTATGAGGGTTGAAACCGCTCATATCTCACGTCTGTCCGTTCAATATGAAGTTAGAACCAGCAGACTATTAGCTTAGCTTAGCATAAAGACTGGAAGAAGGGGGGGGAACAGCTAGCCTGGCTTGGTCCAAAGCTAAACAAAAAGCTGTGGTTTTATCTGGTGGACTACTACAGCAGGGTGTGTTGACTTCCTGGAGTCTCTCTGCTGGTTCCCTGGCAAGACACTTGTCCTCAGTCTTTATGCTAAGCTAAGCTGCTACCGGCTGCTGGCTATTACTTCACATTACACAGACAGATATGAGAGTGGTATCAACCTTTTCTTCTAATTCTTGGCAACTGATAATCCTTTAAGCATGGCTGCTTGTATACTTCGTATGTCAAAAATATGCATATAGAATTTACAATATTTTAGCTACATCTGTGTTCAAATGTCTTTATAGATATGTTTTCGACACTGATGGCTGCATGTTCAAAGTATACAATTTCAAGCTAGTTTGGAATTTTAGATTTCATAATTAACATTTCATGACAACCGGGTTTGAAATGTTTCACTATTTTTTTAACCTTTATTTAACCAGAACAGTATTTCGTGGCAGACAGTTAGTTAATTAGGTTTATAAAGACTCTGAGCCTTGTATATTATCAAATGAGGCACAGCATGGACATGACTCAAAGAATAAGTCCTCAGGCCTCAGCTGATAAATGACACGCAGCTGTACGCTGGCTTCCAGTCAATCAGCACCAGGACATCACAGCAGGCATATCTTGAGATCATGCATGCTTTACATCATCATTTCCTTTCACCCCCCACCTACTATTTCTCTCTTCCCTGTCATCCTACACATGCTTCTCTCAGTATGTTTCCTTCCAATATATTGCATGGTTGCTTTGCTCTCTTTGATCGTATTTATCTTTTTTCACTTTTGAATCACGAGAAAGCTGTTACTAGGAGATAGGGTTTTTGTGCTCTGAGTTGAATCTATTAAAAAGAAGGACTGATTCTTGATTACCAGCATCATTCTTTCTGCCCATTTTACAGTACATACCACTTCTATCCTTAGCTAACTTCTGACCTCACACCCACATCCATCTCTCCATCCGTGTTTCCAACCCCCCAGCTGTGCCAGTGATAGATGTAATGACTAGAGGCTGAGCACCCAGAACCCATCCCTGCTGCTCCCCAGCCTGCTCCACTGATATGCACAGCCATGCAGCAAATCAGTCCTCGCTGAATCTGGCTACACACTGGGGCTCTGTTACCATGAACATGGCATTCACAACCTCAAAGCTGTCAGTTCAATGCCTGGAGGGATGTTAAAAGGATAAAGTGGGATGTAGATTAAGCAGATTTGCTGTGAAGCAGATGTACATCCATACTGAGCAAGAGACATGTCACTAATTCAAACAGTGACTTTGGAAGCCCAACTTGTTTGCTGTGGGCGACCTGCTGTCATTAATTTTCGGCGGAATGCACTGTGGCATCGGTGTATCTGGCTGTTTACAATCAATCATAACATTATTTCAGCTTATGAGGAAATCGTCTCCATACTGCTACTTTTTTCAGTCTAAAAGGTCTTTTATTGAGCCTGCTCTATCCTGCCACATCTGCATCTTTTTGTCCTGACTCTGGAGCGCACTAACTTCTGATCTGCTGTCATTTCTGTGTCAAGAAACACTTGAGTTTACGAGCAGACCTGCTGATGATGACTCTGAGGATGAATCAATCTGTCAGAGGATGATAAAATTGAATGATTAGCATTCCATGATCCCATTGAGGTGAAAGCTGTGATCTTGACCATGCTTGTCTTTAGAGGATTGTCCTGATATACTACGTGCATTGAACTATTTTGGTGATTTAGGCTTTTTTAAGTGAAAACAGACTCCTAAAGTACTGTGTATAATAGCACTGCAACACTGCAGCTAACACACAGGGGGGTGGTTTCTCTAGATTGCATTAACCATGGGAGAGCCTGGCAAGGTCAGGTTATCGTTTTACAATGAAATGATAACAGCTAAATGCTTTTATATACAAGGTGTGAATTAATGAACTAGCATTTTAGCATGTCCTGTTATAGTCACAGCCAAGGTGACAATAACTATAATATATACTGATGATCTGATAAGAATTATTGCAACAGCCTCACACGGAATAATCGCTGTGTACTTTGTGTGTCAGCCCAGCCCTGCATTGGTGTGTGTGTTAGTGTGGACACAGTCGGGCTACAACTAACAATTATTTCATCAGCAATGAATCTGCTATGGGGCTTAAATTAATAATGACAGAAAATTAATATGCAACTGTTTTGATAATCAATTAATTGTTGATGTAGTGTAATTTTTCAAGCAAAAATGCCAAACATTCACTGGTTCCAGCTGCTCAAATGTGAGCAGTTTGCTGTTTATTGTCAGATAAATTGTCAGTTAGTTATGATAGATTCGACTGTCAGTCAGAAAAAACAAGCAATTTGAAGACATCAGCTTGGGCTCTGGTAAATTATAATGGCCATCTTTCACTACTCTCTGAAAATAACCTTTAGTTGTTTTGATTATGTTCTTGATTAATCTTTTGCTCTATCAAATGTCAAAATACTAAAAATGTCCATCACAATTGCCTAAAACCCAAATCAAAATCCAAAGATATCCATTTCATTATCACATAAGACTACAAGAGGTGAATCCTTGAAATTGAGAAGCAGACACACGAGAATGTTACAACTTTTGCTTCAACGATAACTTGATTATTAGAATAGCCGAAGATTAATTTTCTAGTAATCAACAAATCATTTCGTTTCACAGTGTAAATGTTTTGTTTTTTTTATTTTTAAACATACATGACCGCAAAACTACAATGAACAACAAACAACATTTGAACGACAAACCGTGCTTTCTAAATGCAAATAAAATAATCTATATGCTGTAGGTGAATCAGTCTATCTGAGCTTACATCACCTTTGTTACCGCACAGGTTAAAGGTCAGCTTTTCATTTTAATCATAACCATGCTCTGAAGTGGATCACGATAACCATAAAGGACTATAATCCCCCGCACTACAATGGTATGTACATGGAATTCTGCAGTATAAGCGCAGGAAAAGTTTGGGAGTTAAACTCAGGTTCTTGCGTGCGAGCATAAAGCGCATCAGACATAGCCGTGTGTTCTGGGAATTGCCTAGGCCCCTCAGCGGGATCGCAGATGGTGGCTTGGCTGAAATGCTGGATAATCACCCTACACGCAAAAAAAAAAGTGATGTAATAGGGACTGAAATGAAAGGGGAAGAATAAAATGTGTTCACTGGCAGCATACAGACAATGAGGTTACTGGTCATGTCATAGACCTCCTCACCCTGTTGGCCTTATGTGATCTGCTTGGGGGGAGAAAATCCTCTTTCCTAGTCATCGCCCGGATATTGTGATCTGCGAGAGCTCAACCCATTGGTCCAGAGGGCCATTGAGAGAAGACCTAATTTATTTAAGTCTAGCTCCAATGAGCAGGATTTTATGCAGTAGGAAAGAGCAAAACCCTCAGATTAATACTTTAAGACCATCCCAGTGGTAATTAGCATTACTTACCTTGTAATAACAAATATTAAAGATGTGCAGGGTGTGATTTGCCTAGGGGGGTTTGCTGGGATTCCCCCCACTGGTCTATCTATCCCTGCCTCTGCTGAATTATTTTTTATCCCCAGTGGGGACAAAAATTTGTTCCCCTCATAGTAATACATGCTGCTTCACCCATAGACTAAATTAAAAATAGGCTATTTAAAAAGAATAAATCTATGTGAAGGGCTGCAACATGAGTCATTAGTGTGAACAACAATAAAATCAGAAATGGACATTCACTGTCAGCACTTGCGCTTGTGTGACAATAAAGACGACACTGCGTCTAGGCTTCGTGATGACGCATTAAATGGACCAGGGGTGGCCTCCTTCCCTGCTCGGACATTTTCAGAGATGTGGGTAAAAGAGGGGCCACAAGCTGCAGATGACCCCTCCACAGGAAAACAGAAAAAGCAGACGGAAGTCGGTCATCAAAGCAGACTGTTTTCTTGGTCTGACAAGTAGGCATATACTGTAGCCTATTTATTTTTATATCGACAGCATGTTGTGATTATTTTTTTATTCAACACTAAAATTTGCTGCACATAGAGCTGAATTAAACAGTGAATTGCAAGAATGACATTAAGTGTATTGGCACATCTGGCCAAGTGGTCTTATCCACCTTTTGTTTTGTTATATATGAGAAAGGACAGTGAGAGTGAAAATATTGCGCTACTTGATTAATTAAATTTTAAAAAATTTATTAAAATATTCCTTCAAATTCAGTGGTCAAGTTCAAGTTTCGTAATTGTTTTATTTAAGTTCATATTCATTTTATAGATGTTACCGTAACAGCTGCAAGAAATAGGCTAATAGGCTCCATAGTCTATATACGCCCACTGTGGTTCTGATTTATTTTCATAAATAATAACATTTCAGAGACATCCCCCCTCTGATTTTTTCACAAATTGCACCCTGAAGATGTGTGTCATACCATGCAGCACTTTAAAGGATTACTTTATAGTTACTATATTGAAATTACATCCAATATCATGTGAACCCAATCTTCTTTTAATCTCAGGTATTTCACATGATAATGTGTGTCACTGCGAGGTCCTTACCTTCTCTTGGTACTGTCTGCGTGAAGAGTCCAGTGATTGGATTAGAGCCGTAGCATGGCCTACAAACATGGCGTAGCACGTGGCGCCTACAATCATACTCAGCATGGTGATCCACAGGTCAGACATGCTGACGGGTGCCCGGGCGCCATACCCGATGCAGAGCATGTGGCTCATAGCTTTGAAGAGGGCGTAAGAGTACTGCTTACCCCAGGAAACGTTCTGCAAGGAGGGAGAGAAGGGGAGAAAGAAAGAGACAGAGAGGGGGTGGGGGAAGTTACTGCAAGGCAAGGCAGAATGGAAAGACAGGCTTTTCTTTGATGGATCACTGAACCTCTACCACACATTCTGCTGGCATACTCTTTATGCCTCAGAGCCTAATGCCCTCACTGAGTGACTGAACTTTCTACCTCTCTTTCCTCTATCCTCTTTCACTCAACACTTATTGTTATTTCCCCCCCCCCTGTTCTCCCTCTGCCTGGACCTACCTGGCTTTATTAATTCCCCAGTGGGTGAAAAACTGTTCATGTTTGCAAGAACTAAAACAAAATCCCTGAACTTGCATTATTTACAGAAGTCTGAGGAATTGTTTCCTGTAAAGCCCGGGGCACCCTTCTCAGCGAGGGTTGCAGAGAGAGGAAGGGAGGACTGGGCTGGATCGTGCCCCCTCTGTCTCTCTCTCTCTCTCTCTCTCTCTCTCTCTCTCTCTCTCTCTCTCTCTGGTTTGATTTTCATAAATGTTGTAATGGGATTCACTGTGTTGGATGCAGAGGAACAGAAATACAGAGCTGGGAGGGAGGGAACACTTCTGCTGCAGTCCCCACACACACATCAACAAAAGACTGAGAGCTGACAGTCATGTACCATATCAGCTTGCATGTATACGCTCTTCCTAGTTGGAAATTTAGTCATGCACGGCTATTTTGAACAGCTCTTTGTTACTAGAGAGAGGGAATGATTTGTGACGGGTGAGAGTCATTCCTTTAATCGCTAACAGCGTGTGTTCTCCACAAAAAAGTGATGTTGTCCTCTGTGCCTTGAATTACACAATAATATCTCCAGTTGGGTGCATGAGGCCCCAATTATCCAATAATGTGCCCAGCTGGGTTCATAAGAAGCAATTTCATTTTCAACTTGTTATTAAGCAGACTAAGTTGTTTGAAAAGAATATGATCACTCGCTGCTGACTGGGAAACGAGCGAGTATTGTAATTCTGTAACTCAAGATTAGTTTCTATAATTTCTCATGTCTGTTATTGGTTTTTGAACATATGCACTGTGATACTGAGGTATTATTAGACATGTATAGATTATGAGATGAGGGTAGATGAGAGTAGATGCCTCCACACCATCTTTGGAAGTCAGGTAGTCATACAGTTGTAGAGTTTTACCATTTCTTTCAGCAGATTCAGAGTTGCCATGTTCCATGGGGTCAATACTGAACCTAAACTGAACTGGATGTAAACATGACCTGAGGGAGAAACACTTGCAAGGAATTTGTGATGATGGTTTCTTTCTTGTGTCAAGCCAAAAGTGTTTTAGGGGTCAATATGCCTTCAACAAAGTGCTTTTTGGATCTTCAAACAGCATCTGAAACCATCTCTTATCCACAACTTTCTGGTTTCTAAAAACAGTTTCTAAAACAGACAATCCAACAATCATACCCACTTTATAAAGCAATTGGTGTGCCGTGCACAAAACTGCAGGATTTTAACTTCTCTCTCAAACTCTTATTTTTTTGCAAAACTACTTCTGTCACTTTTTGTGTGCACAAACAAGTGCAACATAAATGCCTTCAAGGTGAGACTGTCCAAAAGTTTGCACTGTAATCCCCATTATTGCATCCTCTGCCTTCAGGCGTAGACAATGCTGTATGAACTAGTTCCTTTCGAGCAGTTTTGTAAAAGGATTTTTGCCCTTTTACTATGCAATGGGAAATCTTACTAAAAGTCACTTCCATCCACAGAGGCTCTTACATAGGAGCCCCTGACTCCTTGGGCACCCAGGCCTGTCTGTCTTTCCAAGTTATCAGGTAGCATCACTATACAAGACTTGAAAACATTCTACCTTCTCGGTTGCATTTCAGCTTTCTCACATTCCTTTTTCCCCACTTTTTGTCACAGTTTCAGCCTTTAGAGAAGTCACGTCTAGGAGCTGTGGAGCAGGATTTAGACTCCTCATTAATACAGTATGTCAAAAGTCTACCTTTTCCTCAGGGAACTGCAAAATCTCTAGTGAGTAACTCAACCGGCCTATCGAGGCTACATCTGTGAAACCTAGTAAGTTCCTATCTGGAGACAAATGCGACAGCTCTCCAGTACAGGCCTTGTAGCCACAACCAATCTGCTGACTCCGCTAATAACTTTTGTGAACAAGAAATGTTAAAGAAGCGCGCTCACACAGAATACCTGTCTCACCCAAAACGGAATAGCTAATGAAAGAAATATGAAATCTCTGTCTTTTCTGTCGACTGACATACTCCTACATGCCACATGGTAATATAGTAAATCCTATCATGTCCAGGCGCTGGTGTCTCCTTTGGTCATGCCTTTTTCTGTTCTGCTAGACTCCAAACAGCTCATCAACTGGGATTTGGTAAATGAGTAAATTTACAGCTAATCACCTGCCCTGGATGACTCATCTCCATGCTGATTAGTTGTTTCTTCCGGAAACTGATTAGAAAATCTATGATAATTACATTTACCAGTTTTGATAAGAAATAGAGTCCAGTTTGTTTGCCTCTGCAGTTTAGATTTTTAAAATACTGTCTTCAAGTGCCATACAAATAACCACGATTTTTTTCACATTTACTGCAATAGAAGTATTTCTGGCTACTTTGTGAGCATAAATATGTCATTTCTTTCTGTGGCATACAACACATACACTGGATCACTTACACGGAGGGAAAATAAAAAAACAACATAAACCAACCCAACCATGTAACTGGAACAAATGTCATTTGTGAGGTCATGGGCCTTAGGTGTCCTTTCACATGTGTACATTTAGCATGTGTGGTTGAGATGGTGGGACACTGTTTATTGAGCAACACTGCAGAATGTTTGTGTTGACATATTTGTATGCATGGAAAAGCAGAAAAATGCAGTTTTGCCAGATGATGTCAGATTCGCTGGAGTGACTCACTGTACTTTTTTTGCTGTTTGTCCTTGTATGTGTTTGGTGCACACAGACGAACACATACAACAGGGAGTTTTTGCACAGCTATTTCAAAAAAATTAGCACTTATATAAGGAGCTTGTCATGTAATTATGTTGTATGGGTCATATAGGGTTTAAGTATTGACGTCGCATTGCATCGTGCTGTGAATGTGTCATATTTCTGATGTTTGTTTATATATAGAAGAAATGATAAACATGCTATTTTGGGGCTCTTTGTTGTACAGATTTTATAATGAAGAGCCAAAAAGGACGCCATGGAAAGGCATGGAGTAAAAAGCTTAGCTTGACTACTTGAAAATATCAAACAGCTGTCTGAAGGATGAATGCTCATTGAAATATTTTATTGACCAAATTTAATTTTATCACTAACAATAAAGAATCATGACAATTTGAAAAGGGAATTTGGAGGCTTTCTCCCTGTATAACAAATTAATGTATTGCTGTTAGTAATTACTAGAGTTGTGAATGTTTACAAGCTGTAGTATCAGTAAAATTTAATAACCAGTAACTGTACGCATATGAAGTTAGTCTACATCATAAATTAAAACTGATTTGATTGAGTGTCTTAAAATGCTAACAGCCCAACTTAACACTGTCTCTATAGCGGACTGAACTGTGGTTCCTAATCAGTAATCAACAGGTGAGACATCCTTAAGTGCAAGTCATATAGTTACATTGTAAATAGGCAAAAATTGCTTAAATACTGTAAGAATTATCTAGAAACGCTTAAAGCATTTTAACGTTTCATTAAAGAAAAAGCCATCTGTTTAAGAGTGGCTCACATAGTTAAAGGCATTAACAATTTTTTAAGCAGAGACTAAGTGGCTGATTTAAAGATTTGCAGCAGTTTTTTTAGATGCTAAAAGTTGCATGTTTGGGATTATCAAACTGGTTACGTATCCTGTTGTTGAGGGTTATAATAGATCCCAAAATATGGGAGAAGAGAATGGAAATCCATACAAATGGCAGCTGAAACTGATTTATCATTGGCAATTAACCACTGTGGCAGAAGCAATTTTGTTTGTGATTTAACATCTGGGAGACATGTGTGAAACATTTTGAAGATGTTTTTTAATCAGACAGAAACAGAGTGAGAATGACAGACCCTTCTTAACCAAGAACATTGCAGGAATAAAGTCTGTTAAGTGCACTTTAAAGGAGCTCTAAGTGGAACAAGACAAAACCACCACACAAGCCATAAGACCAGCATTGTAATTGCAGTATTATTTTTCACACCACTGTTCTTAACTCAGTGTTCTTCCTCAGTTGGATTGCTTGTATTTTTCCTCCCATCACAGTAAGTAACTCACAGTAGCTCTGATGCGGTGTAGCAGCCAGTCATATATTGTTTACAGTAGTAATCAAATGGAAGACATAAACATATATTTTCCTTCAGTATGTTAAAAGTGTTAAGAACCAGATTTTTTTCCAGACTGTCAGAATTATTTAACTGTTGTTTTTTGCTGTAGAGCCTTCTGTCCTTTGGGAAGAATGAGTCATTGCAGTATTAACACATTTTGCCCAGAAAATGCAGTTTCTGCTTTTATAGTACAATTCCCATGATTTTAATAAGTGCCGCTAACACAGTAGAAGTGTTCAGTTCGTCCAGAGTTGTTCTAAATATAATTAAGCTCTGGATACAGCAAAATAAGTGACATCAGATATTGCATATTCATCTTTTAGCCGCTCTGCCTTTGTTTATAAGTAAAACCGTAAAGTGAATTCACAGCCTTCATTATTACATGCATTAACGCTAATCTCATCCCACACCATTGTCAAAGTTGTTCTAATCAACAACTTGAAAGTTTCTATAATTAGACCGTGCCGAGTGTTTGACTGTGTGCTTGTGAGTTTAACAACTTGCTATCGTTTCAATTCATTAGTCACAACATCGCGTCTCCAGCAGTCCCCTCACACAAGATGTAACTGGTTATGTGACTGCGAAGGCAATGGATGATTCACCAACCTCCCAGTGTTATGTGTGACCCAAAGGCGTTGGTTGTTGCTGATACCCACGAATAAGACTAACACGATGTAATGCATGGCTGCAAAGGACAGGATGTGACCCCAATACAACACCAGTGCTCATAGGGCAAATAACAAAAAACAATAATTTCTCATCTGTACTCCCACAGATTGCACAGTGTTTCAATAGGTGCCCTAGTTTCACTGCAGCATAACTTTTTAGTGAAAGCCTAAGAAAATACATTTCCTTTCATATTCTTGTGAAAATTACACTTGAGAGTCTTTTAGAATGTGTGCATGTGTATATTTAATATTTTTAATATGTTTTGGTGACAAATTCCAGCATATTTTGGTGTTACAAACATTCTTTGATTTCATCTACATGTTTCATTCCTGGTTAACGCTCCCTTCATGTTTTTTTTCTTATATTCATATTTTTGAAATGTAACTAAATGTGCAAAACATTCACATTAACTGATGCTTTTAATTACTCAGTCATGTAACTCTACTAAAACCCAGCAAGCTATCCCATGCATGGGGGAAAAAAAATGTAATGCACAATATCCATTTTTCAATTACATAATCAAACTACAAGCTGTTCACTCTGGGAGTGCACAGAAGGCACAACAGTCTTTGAGCACACGAATGAGGAAGTGAAGTGGTCTGCAGGCCTGAACGAATACCCAACAGTAAAATATACTGTTGTACAGTATGTTGGCAGGGAAAGCACTCAGTGGTGTATCTCAGTGTGAAGGTTGTGATTATCTTTTCTTGTAAGTTCTACTGTTTCTCTCCTAGTCAGCAGTCCTCATAAAGGACTCTTCTTGGACTTGGCCTGCCAAAGGTTTCTGAGATTTTCTAATTTTTTTCTGTCTTTCTTTTTGGCAAAGTCTTTACTTAAAGTTGTAAGGTTGAGTTGTTGGTGGAGCTGCAACTAGCAATTATATTCTTTATTGATTAAACCAAAACACCAAAAAACCCCAATCCTCACAATTGAGAGGCTGCAACTAAGGAATGCAGGATTTTCTGCCAGCAAAATGATTGAAACAATCAATTTTCAAAAATAAATTCTTGCCAATTATTTTTCAGTTGATTGACTAATCACTTAATCAGCTAATTGTTTCAGCTAGTTGTTGTTGTGGTTTAGGAGATAGGGTAACCAGGGTTTATGTTCCTCCCCAACACATGAGTCTGTGCTTTGTGATATGTTTAGTCTCCTGTATTGTCTTTATCACATGACATACTGCTTAATTTTGTCATCTTGGTGGGCTCTTTCTCTTTGGGTTATAAATAAATGGCCATTAGCAGGCAAGTGTACAAGAAAAATTCTTTGGAGTGAGGTGACTTTCTTTTTGGTGTCCAATCATGTGCAACCAAGTATGCAACCAGCCACTTTCACTGATTAGCACACCCTGTATCAGAAAGGTTAAACTAACTGGGGAAGCAACCTGTTTTATGTTTGGGAGTGAGAAAGTGGCTGCACTCGGCTCTCCTCGCAGGTATCAAGACGACAATAGCCGCCACGTTAGATCAAGAGTGATCTTGTGTCCTTCAAAACTCAGCCGAGTGCTGTCCTAAACAGCCATGCTTGTGTTTTTAACAATTCTGCTGGAAATACTGCATTTCTGAGTCACTGCCTGACGTCTGTGATTAAACCCTCCTATTATCAGCAAGGACTCTCCAATGATGAGGGGAAAATAAAACGCACAACAAATAACACACTCTGAATCGTGAGAGCAACAAAAACGTGCTGCTCACATTAGGGCAAAATCAGTCTTGCGTTTTACTGAGATGAAAGCTTCTTGTTAAGAGAAGTGTGAGAGGGAGAGAAAAAAGTTTGATTAATTCATAAACTCTGTACGGAGCCAGGCTCTTGGAAGTGACTCATTCGGGGGTTTGGGAAGAAATAGATGGAAAAGTGGTGGGTGGTCCAAGGATAAAAAAGGCCAGGAAGGGTGACTGATGCTGAAGGGCGGTTATGCATGGTTAGACATGTTTTTTTTTCTTTTTATGTGAGTGTGTGTGTGTCTACCTACAATAGAGTATCTGCCTATCTGTCTGCCCCCTTACCCTCACTGGGACATGAATCCTCAGCAGGATACTGCTCAGCTGTCTGTCTTTTAATACAAGCCTGGACAGGACCAGTGAGCACACACAGACCCACAAAACACACGTTCCTCCTGGCTTCTAAACACATATCCTTACACTCTACATGCAGACAAAGCAACAGCCCATCACCCTCTCACCCGAGCCAACACAGTGACAGCAACATTATCTTGTCTAGTGATTAAGTAAATGCAGCCTCTAAAGAGTAAGAAGCTACTTTCAGGCCATTAGTCAAGAAGATAACAGACTACACCCTGTACTGCACCACTCAGCAGTATCTGCAGTCCTCGTTGGCCCCACTCTCCTTCTCACAGCTGGAGACAGAAAGTACCAAGCTAACAGCAGACAAAAAAATATGCAATATGAGTTTAAAGTCGTCACTCTTGAGCAAGCGCAGCCGAAAGACACGACTTTTGAAGACAACATTCACCTGACAGTCACTCTCCTGACAGGCCAGAGAATCACATTATGTATTTATACCTGCCTTAAAAAGAAAAGGGGGATATCTCATCAAGATTTTTTAGTTTATGAACACTAATGCATTGTGATGGTATGAGAAGAGGGATCCCACATGTGGGCTGAGCTTTTCACTTTGGATTTGCCAGACCGAAGTCAGCACACGGGCCTCTACTTTTGCGAGGATCCACAGGGAAGAGATTCCACAAATTGCTCGTTCTACCACATCAGAGTCAGAAACACTATGTTAGCTACTCATGAGCTGATGCCCTACAGTACCAATCACAAAGATTTTGACTCCGTGGGTCTCTATTGGGGCTGCAACTATACAATTATTATTGTTGATTGTTTTGGCGATTCATTTTTTAATGACTTTTTTATGAATCTGCTCATTAAGGTCCAAAGCAAGCATTCAATCAACACAGAAACTACAGAAAGCAATCAGGAAAATTAATATATGAAAATTAAAGTGACAGTTCAGTTTTTTGTGAAATGTTGAGTCTGTTGAGCTTCCTCTGTATTTGAATATAGGGAAGCAAGATTATGAACTGCACTTCTCATGTGTACTTGCATGAAAAATAATACAATTGATGCCCTTCTTTTCCCAAGATTTGTTTTTGGCCTGTGGCATTGTGTTGTCAGTGCAGCATTTCTCTTAAAAGTATTGATTCAGTGTTTATAGAACATTAATTGTATAAAATAGCCATCAAAATTGCACATAGCCCAACATGCTTGTTTTGACTAATCCTTTCATTTGTATTTGCATTTTCATTCCTGAACACAATAAGAAAAAATACAGCAGCAACAACAGATTCATGAAATATATGGTAATCCTAATCCCACAGTCCGAGAAGTTGTGAAACTGCTGAGATTTGAAGGCGTCGTTGTTGCTTTAGTCTCCTGTACAGACAGACTCTGGGAGGCTCTATATATAGGTACGCTATCCTGCAGACAAGCAGCTACAGTCCGAGCATGTCACTAGAAACCTTATATCTGTGAGGAGCTGTGAGACGTCTTTGTGATGCTGTTTCTACGTACGGCACACAATTTATTCTTCAGTTTCATCTTACCAAGGAGAGAATCAGTCCTCACAGCTGTTTACGAACCTACAAGCCTTCAGCACACAGGTATTCTATATTAGCTTTGTTTCAAGGGCCCTTTTGCAATCTCCTGTTATGGCTATAGCTTTTCACAGCACAAATGATACTGCTGCAGAAGGGGCAGCAAATTAGCCTTTTGCATGATTCCCATTTCATATCGATTTGCACAGGGGAATATACTGCGTGAGATTCATTCTGAGCAAAAAGGTGCAGAACGCAGCACAAATGCAAGGAGCGGTTCATCATTTAGCCGCATGATTATATGTAAATCTGAATCCAGAGCGCTGTTCATCAAGGTTTAAAATCTGTGGTGGCTCTAGTAAATGAAGCAAATGTTTGTGTACATAACCAAGGATGAACTGTGAAAGTTATGTGTGGAATAATATCACTGCAAATTCCTTTTGGTGCAAACAGAGATGGATAATGTCTGTTTGGATGAATAACACATGTTGGTTGGTATTGGGCTCACTTGGGCAACTCATTGCCTGAAAGAAAAGATAAGAGTGGGATGCAGGGTTGTGATGTTGAGGAAAGGTGACATTTGCACCTCCAGTCTGATGCCTGTGAGTAGTCAGTGTGCATGTGGAGTAGAGAAAATGTTTGTCGGAGAGTTGGGAGATGAGAAGGCAGAGGAGTTCCCGGGGCGAGCATTTACAATCAGCATTACCCAGGAGGCCTGCGCCCACGTCTACACTATCACATTGCTCTGAGAGGAGCAACCATAGTCCATTTGACCCCAACTCTGAGAAAGAGAGAGAGGCAGAGGAAGACAGAGAAAAGCAGAGACAAAAAGAAAAAGCACAGAGAGAAAAGAGACAGTCCCCAGAGCCCTCAAACTAAGCAGTTTGCGGTTTTGGAGATCCCTGTAGTCTAAAGAGAGGCCTGGCCAGAGTAACTCAAGAAAATAAATGGACAAACAACAGAAACATTGTGATGCATATGTGTAAATACTATAAAAAAAATGTGAATGTTAATTGAGTTTTTGACTTTCACTTCCTCATTAAGCTGTTTCTTTGTAGGTTATAGGGCAATAATGTAAGTTAGAGCTGCAACGATTAGTCAATTAATCAAATAGTTGCCAACTATTAAATTAATTGACACCTATTTTAATAATCAATTAATCATTTTGAGTCATTTGAGTCCCAAGTCTTTGATTGTGTTTCTTTTGTCTTTTATGACAGTTAACTGAATATGTTTGGGTCATGGACAGTTGTGGATAAAACAAGACATTTGAAGATGTCACCTTGGGCTCTAGGAAACAGTAATTGTCATTTTTCACCATTTTCTGCCATTTTATAGAACATACAACTAATTGACAGATTAATCAATAATGTAAATAATTGTTAGTTGCAGCCCTAATGTACATACAACAATGTCCCTGATGAATATCTCTGATATAGATGGGCTACTAAAGTCCAACATCGATCTAAACTAGTCCGATATTAAATCAAAACAAAACACCAAGAGAGGATAAGACACTTTGACATAACATGTAACACGACACTCGCCACGCGGCTTCAATATTTTGTTTTCTTATGTGCTAGTGCTTCCTGCTTTTTGTTATCTATAGTTATTTTTAAGTTTTTCAACGACATTACAAGAAAATACCACATTATTCACAGCCTCTGCCCAATTACGCTACAGTCCAGCTCACCGTGAAGAGCAGCCGCCCCACACTGAACTCCTCTAACAGCCTACGTGTCAAATCTAATGTTTTTAAATGACTCACATTTTAGTGCCCTTATTATAATCTAACATGATTATCATCACTGATGTGCATTCCACACTGTCAGAAAAATAAAAAACGCGCGTTCTGATCACACTCCTGCAGGGTTTTTGACAGCACTGTCAGCCAAAGTGGTGATCACACTGGCTGACAGAGGAGGAAGTGGAGCCAAAGTCTTGTCTGGTTCAGGTGTGGTAAAGCTCACCAAGACTCAAACTGATGGCAGCAGAGCAAATAAAGAATGAAGAGGGCACAGCAGCCAGCACTATTACACTCCTCTACAGATTTTCCATCACCTTTCTCTCTATTTTCATTACAGTTAGGTTGACAGGTATATAATCTCGAGACAAGACTGGGATTGTAAAACCTATTATCTTGAGTTGTGCTGCAACAGTAAAACATAACAGCTTCGACTGACAACACAAGGTTTGAATGGGGCTACTATGATGATTTGACATTTAGGGGGCAGGTAACAAATTACAGTACAGGTTTCTTTTCCCTGTCATCTGATGCGAAAATATTGTATATACATACATACACCCAGAGGTGTACCTTTATTCATTCGCATACATTTTCCTGATTTAATAACCTTTTGTGTGTTCAGACCTAATAAGATGACTTCTGCATCGACTGTTCTCCAGTGCCTCATCAAACATCGGTCTAAAACAGTTATCACATCAAGTTGTTTCCATGTTTTTCATAGATTTCTTTCAAGCGTTTCACAATAACAAGCTCAGATTGAACTGGGACTCTGTTGTTGTCAACAACAATTGTTATCGATTCCCCAGTCACTCCTGATTAAACGTCTAACTCCCTTCAATACAATGGACATGCTGTAAGTTATTTACAACTGTGTTCTGAGGCTACATTTGATATGCTGACAACCCAGCGATAAAGTATACATATAAACTGACCGTTCAATGAACCCATCTGCCGAACAGATTGTCCAATCATAATTTAGCAACTCTAAACAGGCAAGGCAAGCCTTTCAAGCTTTGGATTTCTCTACATACCAATTTTGTTTTCCAAAAACCCAAACACAACAGCAAAAGTACAAGGACTGGGTTAAACAGTGTGTTTGTTTGCTTTAACATGAAGACAATCCAAGCCCCCAAGGACAGCATCAGCCTTTGAAGCCAATTTGACATAGTGGCCAAACCGTGTAATTACAAGTTCCTCGTCTGTCACATGATGCACTCTGGCCCAAAAATACGTTTTCCCATAGAATTACATTGTGAAAGAGACGTCTGTAAATCAGCAAATACATTTTTTTGAGCTTCACAACCCCGATCATCATTAGCATGTCTGGCTAACTACTACCTAGTAATCCTTACTTCCACGTACGAGGAGCACATCATTTATAGGCTAGGTTACATCATTTTGTGGTGTTACATGTTAAACACACACACATAAAACCCTTATTTACAACTAGCATTTTCACTGTGTGGTATTTTCCCACTATGTGGAAAAGTTTAGGCTAACTTTAGCAGCTCTGTCCTGCTATCAGAATTAGAGACGTTTACACTCTAGCAACCCCTGCCAATGTTACATGAGATATGAGACATATGTTAGGCCTTATTCTAAAAGACTTTTCTCTTGTAATGTTAGTGTTCATCACGTGGAAACATTAAAAAGTCAGCTGGAGACTGCTTTTTCAACCAACTCGTGGAGCCAACATTGGCTTAATTAGCTAGCTGATGAGCTAATAAAATCTGTCAGTGATAGTTTTCATTTCAGTTGGCAAAATCGATGGTCACCGGATAGAAATAAGAAGCAAGCTTTTGTCTACCTCTGTCTGAAACCAAGCACCCATTCTTTTAAAAATTACAAAGAATTTTGAATCTGTCACTGTTATCACTGTAAACTACATTTTTGCTGTGCGACAATGGAAACTTTGACAGGCATAGAAAACAAGGGGAGCAGGGCTTAGTAAACATTCAGTTGGAAAACTGCTCTGCTAAGTTCAACTGACGTATCTACAGATTATATATATCAAATGCCAAAAATAACAAACAAAAGAGAAGAGTGCAATACTTACAACCATACCGTTTAGGGACACCCAGCAGTCAGGGGGGAAGTCTTGGAGGAGAGGCACCAGATACTGGAGACAGCCATCCCAGTGACACAGAAGCAGCATCATCCCTATCAAATTAAATATTCTTACCACAGCACTAGCCAGGTCATAGGTCATATGGAAAATCTGCCAAAGAGAAAGACAGATAGAGAAAGAGAGAGAGAGAGACCTCAGTTAGACCTCTTCAGTATCTCCTTTGTTGTGTGAATATACACTCAAATACATCATTTATGTACAGTGTTAAGAAGTGATACAAACCTCTAAACACAATGCTTAGGATTTAGATCTGTTAGTATCACTGAAACATCACATGCATTGGTATTTTAGAGACAAAAGATTAAAAAAAAAAAGATTAAAAAGAGACTTAAAACGTTCACAAAAGTACAAAGTCACTTTTGAAGTGGATGGCATGGTGTGCCTGTTTGGCCACCAGAGAATTTGGCTGCCGCCAGTGTGTGTGCGTGCCTCTGCACTCACAGATGTTCAGCTGTTCATAATTCAACATGGCTGCAATCCAAAACAAACTGACCAGTAAATATACAGCACAGAGTACTAGGTAATGGAGAGCGAGAGTTTTTCAGGGGATTACTGAAAGATGAAGGGAGTGCACACCTCTGGAATAAACAGCCAGTAAGTATGCCACGGACCGATGCAAGTGTCGCTGCCGGTGTGGCTATGTCATCAGAGCAGGAAGTTTCAGAATAGAAAGTCATCAGTGGGGTGAATAAGCATAATCTGCAATGAGAAGCAGTTTCATTTACATTGGACCTGGGCGAAGAGAATTGACTCATGCTTGGCCGGCTGTGGCACTAATTCAGAGTTTCTCATTAGCATGAGAAACCCATTTCTTCTTTCCAGGTTAGTTATTCCATTAGCTTACTCACAGTGCAGCTCAATTTCTTCTACTAAAAAAAGTTAAATATGGACAAAGATGGTCGCTGATTGGAGGGTTGTGCATAATAGACGTGCCCCATTTGCCAATTTGTTGAATGAAAGATTTCAGGTAATTGTTTCTATTTTTAAGTTGATGGCTTTCCATTCCCTTTAAACTGCATATTTTACATATCATAAGTGTGATGACATTTTAATTGGGCCTTAGAGTATGGTACACCCAACTACCAAGAGGTTTTAAAAAAAAATGAATTCACACAAAGTTGCTACTTTGAGCAGAGTTTCAAAGTTGGAAATGGTGCAAATAAAATGAAAAAAACATCTAGTTCTTAAAGTAATACACTGAAATATTTTGTTTGAATAAGAAACTAAATTGTTTTATCGAACGTCAAGATTTTCTAATAACTTGCTTTATTTTATTTTAACCCTTAATCTTTACTTCTGTCTTTATTTCTGTCCTCAGTTTCATTTGTGCTTTCTGGTGTGTACACATTTTGGAAAAACACTGACCACTTATTACCAAATTGCAAAGGCTACTTACTTCATCTTACAGTGCAATCACTCCAGAAATCACTCCAGAAAAAGAAAGAGAGGCTGAGTGTGGACTTCATGCTTACATGTATTTTGGCATAATTCAGACCAGTCGTGCCATGCAAAATCTGCCATTAAACCCCAGGTGTTTTAAAGGCTCTTTGAATCCACGTCTCTCCACCCCGGTCTATTGTGACTGTCCTGTAACCTTTCTGCACAAAGGACAGTGTCCACACAGAACAGAGGAGAGAACAAGAGGCTGGGCTGATGCTCAGATCCCTCTGTGGTTCGACTCATCCACAGGGAGATACAGTGCACTGCCCTGAAAGGCTAAAATTAGCCACTAGCTTACAGGATGGCTGTCTCAGTGCACCCAGTATCTCTTCTGCTGCCTACATCTTTATTCTTAATTTAGAAGAACGCTCTCTCTCTCTGTCGCGCATGTGTGTGTGTGTGTGTGAGTGAGTCTTCACATTCATCACAGTTTGATGACTTAATAGGAAAGAACAACAGACGCAGGGCAAAACAGATAAAGACAGAATGGGAGAAATAAAATGATAAAGGTAACTAATAAAGGTGCGTATTCCTAGAGGACTGCGATAGGATTGGAAAACAGGAAGTAGCACTTTGGTCCCTCTTTGAATTGCAAATGATTCACACCAGGCAGAAATAGAAAAGGGTCGACTGCTTGTCTGCATTTTCCTCCTTCAATTAGGGCATAATCCAAAAACAATACAAAAGAGACTTTGCAAAATTGAGGCTCAGGGTTTGCGGGGAAAGCAAGCGACAAGGCTGTTGGATGAGCCTCAGGTGAGATGTCTGAAGGTTGCAGAGAGGTTTTACAAATTCCCAGGGACCGTTTCACTTTGCTGGGAAGCCTCTGCAACCTTTGGGTCATGCTCACCGAGGGCAGAGAGGGAATGTAGATGTAGAAACTCATTAACACAATGTGGGATTTGTTTGGGTTTGAGTTTCAGGGGCACTAGTCTGACAAGTCTGCCAGTGTCAGCAGGTAGCCACGAGGTAGTAGTCTATTAATAGAGCTCTTAATAATAGAGGCTCTGGGTGTAGATCAGTGGTCAGGTCAGAGGATTATACAGGATAACCTTCATTATGTGGTGTAGGGATGTATTAGGCTGAATTTTAACTATTTGAAACAGTGCAGTGTTGCAGTTGTTTGCAGGGACTGAAACAATCTCTTGGCATATTTCATTTTACTTGTGATAATACAAAGAATGGAATGTATTCTACCTCTTTCTTATGGTAATGACTACATGAATCTCACAACAAACCCCAAGAGATACAAGAAAATAAAAGATGGAGTGAGGGTGTAGAGGGAGAAAGTTAAGGTTCACTCTCATATTGCATACAGAGGTCTGCTCAGGGGGAAAGGGCATACAGAAGGCTGTGGACAGAAGGCCCTATGTCATGCTCAGGATATGTGTCAGGACAAAAAATCTTAAAAACAGTCCTTTTCCCAACTTGCAAACATTCTCATCACTCAGCAATATCTACTTTCTGTGATTGGTGAGTTGCACTGAGGCCACAGAAAGTGAGAAAGCAGCGTGAGTTAGTACAGTTCACAGTGGTGAGGGAGAGGAGCAATTATCGTATAGGCCTATTTTTCACTGCCAATGTTTTTTTAAAAATGTTAGTGAAGCGAACCAGCTCTAAATTCTTCATACGCACTCTGTCAAGTAAAAGAAACGTCTTTTCTACTGTACATTTAAAGCGATTACTAGGGAGTTCAATAAACCCTGGAAACCCTGGAAATAATAACTGATAATAACTAATAACTAAAAATGCAGCCTTGCAACAGAACTTTTCTCAACAGTATGTTGATTCATAATAGATAAGGACCGGAGTTTTCTGAAAAATGATCTAATATCGTTAAATTCAATATTTATGTTTTTTTGGTGCCTTTAACGAACAACATTTCCCATAAGTCCTAGACATATCGTTTAGTCATATTATTTAGTCCATGAGCTCAGATGTGTCTGTTTAAATTTCTTATAGCAGATGCTATAATGGATGCTGAGCTGTCTTAGAATATGGAAAGTAAACTCCAACATGCTTCACTTTTTCTGAAAGCCCAATGAAAGAAACGCTAAATAAAAGTCTGCATTTAGTTACGGAAGCGAGTGGAACGGAGGCTAATCAGACGTGACGTCATGACTTTGGCTCTCTGGAGGTGAGGAAGTGCTTTCTCCAAGAGGATTCTGGGAGTGGCTGCCGTGCCAGCCTGTCTTGCCGTCTGATTTGGGTAGCTAGAATGACCTTAGATTGTGTGCTGTCGTGCAAGACCCTGTTTCTTTTTTCCATTTCTGGTCTGATTTGTTGTTGTGTCAATGTATGGATTTGATTTTGTTACCATGACCATCTGTTTGTGTTGATCCATGTAGTTTCAAAGTGTAGCCTGGCACACATTGCCTGTAAAAGATCTACGTCCTCTGTGCAGTGTTTGTGTTTGTGTATTTGCATGACTGTGCCCATGTGTCTCAGGATGAAAGTGGCCCTGTAAAAATCTTTAACCACCTGCTCACATTACCAGTACACAGTACAGCACGGCAGTGACATTTCTGAACATTGTCCCTATGTTGTAGACACAACAAAGCAGTTGACCTAACAGCATGCCCACTGGAAAGATCTACATTAATTTTCAGAGAGCTCTCTCCTCCACCATAAGCTCTCATAAACTGCATGACAGTAGGAAATAGGTAGCACTGATCAGCATCACCAATACTCTCGTCTGGCATTGGCAAAATATAGGCTTAGAATTAAGTGCATCAAGCTTAAATTTGACCGGGGACAGGGGCATAGGTCAGCATAATCCTCTAATACAGTGGAGACAAACAGCCAAGATGTGATGTGATAGCAGCACAAGGTCACACTCTAGTTATGTCCAGCCAGCAGGGAGCTCATTCACATTTGGCCTTTCCCCATCCGTTCAACAGCACAGTACGGTAGAGTAGATGAGGATTTGGATGTAAACCTATTGCAGGTGGTGTATTTACATACACAAAGAGACTTCTATTAACAGGATTTATAAGACCGCGGGTAGTAAAACTTCATTGCATCAGTGCCATCTATACCGTCTGCATTACCGCTGGATAAGACAACAAATCAATTGACAACTAACAGGGAAGGTGTTACAGTATGTGTCTGAAAGTCATAGAGGTGATGCAACTTGTGTTATACTTTTAAAGGTTTTACACTGCTACAATCTGTCAGTTTGACGTATGTTCTGTGGACTGACATTTTGAATCTGATGTGCAGAGAAAAGAGCATGCAGGAGAATTACTCATCATCAAGCTGTGGGCCTTGAACACGCAATTACAAAGTGTTCTTTATGCATCTTCAAATTGGACATGAGTGACCTCTGTTTGAGGTTAGTGAGGATTAGCGAGGGACTAATTTGAGGGGATTAAATCCACCACTGGCTATTACATTGAAGGATGACAAAACTGCTTCCAGGAAAATCTGGAATTCTCCTGCTTAACATCGTCTTGCAAATCTCCTTTTGGATCTCTCTTGGTTTTGCTTAATCACAAAATTACAGTTGAACTTTGGATTTGAAAAATCATATTATCATGTAATGGGAATTCACTGGGATTTAGGAAGTTTCATGTTTTTTTCTTCTGTCTCTCTTCTTATATCTACCAAAAGAGTTGTTGAATTCTCTCTAGATATGAAAAACAACTTCTGAAGACAATATACTGCCTTAGATGAGGCTTAATATGGAATATTTTATGTTCACTAGAAACACATTCCCAGTGCTATTCTCTCCCCCAAGAAAAGCATCTCGCTGGAAGTAATTAGAGTTCACATGAATGCAACGCACTATGCGTAATCGTGTTGATATATGTATAGTTCCGAAATAAATAAACATAAATAGAGTTGGCATTATTTCAGAGCTTCAGGCAACATACTGTGTGCTCTAGGAAGCTAATCAGTCTGCAAATCTGTCTACAATGCAGACTAGAAAAGACTAGACTCCACAAGAAGAGGAGAGAAAAGAGAAGCAATGTTGTACTCTCGATGCCAACGCAGAGTGAAAACCGCAAAAACATTGATTCACTGCATAAAAAAAAGCTCTGAATCTTCAGCTCAGAGGCAGTGCATTTAGTTAATGAGGCCCAAGAGCAATTTGTAGCCAGAGACTTAATTAAAAGGCAGGTAGTGATCGATGGGATCTTTACACGGGCAGAAAACAAGTAGCGATCCATTAATGTAACAGAGAACATTTTTAAAGAGGAAGTCATTATTTCTTCTGTGCATGTACTTCTCTGTCAAAAGATTAAAGAAAACAACTTCAGTTTCAGTTGTTCTTTCTTGATGATTTAATTAACATGCATAATTTGGCTTTTATTTTATTTATTTGGTTTGATTTTTGAAGTTGTTATAGCCTGATTTTTACATCATTTCAGCAATTAACCTTTAATGAAATAAAACCATTTGACAAGCATCTTAATAGTGAAGTTATCTTGAGTATTTCATGTAAAAACAATCAAATATTTCTATCACTGAGTCAAGTCTTGAACACAGTGTACCGCACTCCTGCCAGTGACGAGCCACAAATAATAGAATTATGTTTCCCTCCATTGACTTTCTTTTAAAGTCTGTCATTTCATTTCCATCTTACAAAACAAATAATGGACTAGGGACTTAACTGCTTTATATGTTATAGTCGCTATATTTCTCTTTATTTTTGTTGTGCAGTTACTTTGATATGAATTATGCGACACATGTAATCCATAAATGTCTGAACATATCCCTGTGACCTACAGTAGATGCATATTTTTGATCATTACATATTTGAGTGTAGGATAATAATAGATATGTGACGTTGTAGATGAGATGATGCTTCTCTTTACTGGATTAGCTACCAAACATTAATCAATGCGTTCATTTAATTGGCTAAGTCATCCTTTGGCAAATTGTATCAATCACAAGTTAAAATAAAGACATTTTCTATCCAAGTAGCTCCATCCTATGGGGAACGCAGCCGTTCATCTGCTCTGTTTTCCATCATTTCTGTGTCCGTCAGCAGTATTCTCTTGTTCTTCCACTAAGCACATCACACTGCACCGCGAGCCTAGCTCCCTTGCCCGCTGTCTCACCCGCTCTGCGTCTATTTTGGTCGTGTGAGCGTGATAACCTCAACACTTCTGTTCTGCCTTAATCTGTGCTCTACCATTCAGAGCTGCATTGGCAGAAGCAGCATCCTCCCGGGCAGAAGCCCACACTAACCCAGGGGTCACATTTATGATGTTTTCTGCATGTACTTAATTTGTGGATTGTGTGGAGATACTGTGTTGGTAATGGCTTTAGGACTGAAACATTTACTTGTTATATAAGAATCTGGTTTCTGTTTTCTATCAGTGCTTCAATACATCATGACACACACAGTGTGCTAAGCAGGAGAACTCAGGGGCCATTTAAAGTTCCTCTCCAGACATGTTTTAAGATGTACTGTATGTAAAAGACTCTATTTTGAATAATAATTTGTGTCTCGTTAAAATCCTTAAAATGACATCTACTCCTTCTCCCTCATTAAAAATTGCAGAATCTATGATTATGCAAATATATTTCCTCTCAAAAGTTTAACTGTTGGACGCAAGATGTTTCCTACTTCACAGTAATGTCCATTCTCAGTAGGTCTGCACTGCAGGCTTCAAGTTTCCACATCACACTTGTGTAAGTTGAATATTGGATCAGAATTGGCTTTCAAACTATTTGTGATGTCAAAAATCCTGCTCATAGGCCACCCCTTAAAATTGGATTTTCAATGAGCACAGAGAAACTTTCCACTTTCAGCAGATGAATGCGAAAACAGCCTTCTGGTGTCGAACTCTGTAAATACATCATTCTACACAGTGAAGCTCAAACATGCAACTGAAGGAACAAGAAGAAAGAGATATTTTTGAGTGGAGGGGGACTTTAAAAACCATAAATGTGGACATTATTCTGAGTAGGGATTAATGTATGCAGTTAATGTATTCCATTAATTTATGCATATTCTTTTAGAAATTTCTTTCAAGGCTTGTTAAAGTCTGCCTTATGCTGTGAAAGGCTCAGTGCATCAGGGGAACAAGTGAACATATTTATGGATGAGGAGGAGGTTGAATGTTCTATTGATTTGTACCTGTAACCTGAGCGGTGGTAACAAAATAGCAACATCAGCTCAGCACTAAGAAAACATGTACACATGACGGACATCTCCAAATTTAAGCAGGACTCGTACCTGTGCACTGATTACTCATTAGCATAACGTCAAAGTTGCTGAGAATACAGATGAGTATGGTATGAGTGGACAAACTATTTAAAAACAAGCCAGCAGGCTGAAGAACAACTGCATTCCCACATGACCCATTTTCCCTCCAATTGTCTGGTTATGCAAGTCTGTTTCAGCACGACAGTTTGAAAAATCATTCCAGGAATTAAATCAGTGCCCTCAGTCTATGATGGAGGAAAGAAGGAAAGAGCCAAAGAGCTGAGAGATGAAAGGGAGGTAACGGACAGACCAAACGCATGCATGCAACATCTACCCGAGGCACTGCTACCCACCATCCTAACACAGAAACAAGTCAAATCCATGAAATACAAGGAAACACCACCAGTAAAATATTTACTTATACATATAAAGTAAGATTGCAATTATGATTTTCAATTAACACTATTTGTCTGCAGTTGGCATAGATATATTTTTATATTATTTCTTATGTAGCAAAACCTCTAGCCTCTATGGACTGAATGTCTTACAGCATGTTTTATGTGAGTTGTAAGTTAATATTACCAATTACCTGTTATTTTAGCCCATGTGTGAGTACATGGAAAAAAGTAATATTTAAAAAGAATAGTTCTACATTTCAGAAATATCTTATTTACTCTTATTTGCTTTCTTGCTGAGAGTTAAATAAGAAGATTGATCCCACTCTCATGTCTGTGCCTTAAGTTTAGAGCTAGAGCTAACATAGTATAGAGACTGGAGGGGTAACAGCTAGCATGGCTCACTATAAAGTAAAAAAAAAAAACTCCTGTCAGCATGTCTAGCTCAACTTGGTCGCAAATAAATATTTTCAGCACCTAACTCCTTTTTACACTTGTTTGTGTACCTGTTAAACATGCTAGCTAGTTCACCCTGCTTCTAGTCTTTATGCTAAGCTAAGCTAAGCTTTTCTTTTTATGTTAAATGTTATTTTCCTGAAAAAAAGAAACCTAAATTATCTGACAACTTTACATTTTATTTTGAACAATCAAAAACATATATTTTTTTGTAGCACATATAGACGTTTATCATGTTCTGTCCCACTCACTATTACCTAACCCAATATAAGAGCATATACAATTCACCACGCGTCTGAATTCAACATTGATTTGTCTATATGTGTGTCAATCAATCAAAGTGTCGTTGTCAAGGCTGTTGCTAGCCTATGACGCTTGCGGCTCTTTCTGACAGAATGTGTCAGTATGCTAACGGTTAGCTGTCATGCCAAAGAGAGAGTCGGTCTTTTCTAAAGAGCTCCAGGGGGGTTACTCCTTCCTTCACAAAGTACCTGGCAAGAAAAATGCTGCGTTCTGCACACACTGCAAGAGTACATTATTGGTCATGCACAGTGGAAATGCCAATATAAAAGATCATATTAAGATGGCCAAACATAAGCGGTGGTTTCCCTGATAGCTAAGAGCTCCAAAAAAGAAACTCTAAATAAGAAGAAAGACTGCAAAGTACCCAGCAATCTTCTTAAAGATAACTTTCTTTAAAGGCTCTTACTCAGTTTTTGCTATTAACAAGGTACAATTGTGATTTAACATTTTAATCTTTGTAAAGTCGCGACCAGCTCATGGCATAGCGATGTGAAGATGTAAATTAAAGTTACTTCTATGTTATAACCTATGAAGTTATTTATAAGCCACAAAGAGATTTGTACCTTGTTTTTTAAAAAAAAAAAAAAAAAAAAAAAAAAAAAGCTGGCAGAGAATGTGTCAGAGTCGGCCATTTAGCTGGCAGCATGCACTTGTGCACACTGACAAATGCCTTGGTGGTTTTTAGGGGACAGAACATAATTTTTTCGTCTGCTGAGGCGCTGTCCATGATGTTGAAAGGTGCACTCGGTAGGTGTGCTGAGCACTGAAATAACCGTCCCCCGTCCTGATGAAAACGTCTACAGTGTATACATGTACACGTGCATGAACGTGTTGTACACTTAAGGGTCCCGGTATGGAGGGTTGAACATATGGTCATTCTAATCTTGTGGCCGTTTAAAATTCGAACCTTGAACATGCTTATTTTACAAACACAGTGAGTATACTCCATGAATGCAGGCAACCATGCCGAAAGATAAAAACACAAAAGGAAAAAAGAAATAGATAGAGAGAAGAAGAGACAGAAAGAGTTAGAAATGTTATTTTTGCAAATGTCACGGGGAAGTGAAAGATAGGAAGGGCGAGTGTTTTAGTCTGAGTTGTGGCTGTGCTAAGAAGGCAGTCAGGGAAGATTAGTGCCCATGTGAGAGCAGGAGGGATTTGACTGGATTGCACAGGGTGACCTGCTGTGCTCATGTAAACATCAGTAAGATGGACCCTTCCTACCACAGTTTACAGCGAGGACACACCCCTCCCGATATGCCGGGAGATAGCCTCGCTGTATGATTTTAAACTGGTGAATCATCCATACTCAAAGCTGCCATTGATCCTTTCTGTGCACTGTGGCCTCTGAAGCTCAAACAGAATATATAATGGCTCTCCCAAACATCAAAACACAAAGTGCTTTATAACCAGCATGATAGTAAATACACAGCTCTATGGGGTCAGTATGATATTATAATCAGTAACCTAGAGTGCAGCAATGGCATATTATCTAGTCTCACATGTGTATCATCATGACTACACCTGATATGCTACATAATCTAATCTGTACTGCACTCACACATGGACATCTACGATAATAATTTTCTATAGTGTAATAATAGTTCATTGCTATAATGACGCTCCCATAAGACGGTATAAATTGTTGTGTTTAGATTCATATAAACAGTTCAATAGATGAGCACAGCTGTCGTCGTGACAGATTGATGTAGGGTGTTTCAGCGAATCCATCCACCAGCACATTAACTCTTGGGAAGTGAAAGTAGAAGAACCCTAAATGCTTCACTAGTTACTAATTAATTAATTTGCACAAGGCATCATTACAGGATGTCTGCCCCCCCCTCAATGTGATAACTATGGGATCATTATAAGAGCCCCATGGAGAATCAGTCATGGAGAGTTTTAGTGCAGTTTAGACCTTAAGAGCTTTTCCTACCAGGATCATGAATGCATCTGTTCCCCTTCAGTGAGACCCTCCCCACAAACCCCCGACATAACCCCCTACACTCAACCAGGCAACCACCAACAACACATCAGTGAACAAAAATAACTGAGATTAGCCTAATCTCCACACTTATCACTTTAGCTCCCTCCCAAGACTATATCTGTCATCCGTCTGCTTACTGTACTGTGCACACCACGCAGCAGGAAACTTGTGTTCACAGGGGGATATCCCATATGAACATGGGATCAAAGTTGCTTTCTTACTTAAAACTCTACAGGGACTTAATACAAATTAAGAAAATATATATATATCATTGCTGCATATCAAAATATGGGTTTAAAAACAAAATTATGCTAAAAAAAAATAAGCAGCAGCTGTTGGAAAAATAGCAGATGTTGATTTTGTTTGACTGCTTTGGGGCTGCTGAAACACTTATACCCCAGGCTCAGTAACGGAAGATAGCAGTGGTTTGAGGACACTGCATGTATTGTTTACTACTCTGAATGGTAGCAGAGATCTGATTTGTATAGCATAAAACCTGATTCCATTTGTCTTTCAAGGAGAAAGATTTATGATTAAAACACTATTTTTAAAAAAAATATTGCATAAGACTTAGCGTCCTGTCTAGACAAACTATTCCTTCTCTTTTTCTCTGTCCCTTCCGCTCGGTGTCACTGCCTTCCTGTCTCGCTATCTGTTTCTCTCTTTGCTGTGCAGACATGTCCGTTTGTATCATACATCAAATAAAAGGCCGAGGTGAGAGACAGACTGACAGTGACAGTAAGAGACGAAAAGAGAGAGAGACGGAGAGAGATAAATAGAGGTACTCCCAGTGGAAGAGTATACAACATTTTAAATGTCATACATCAATTTACAGTGACAGTATGATACTATATGATGTATGATCAAGTGATCAAGTTGGCTGAAAAAGCCAACGGTTGTTGGTGTTGGCAGACTGACAGGAATCTAAGCTTGATGAATATGATGGGTTGTTTTTTTTACCAGTAACATGTTTTGTATTTTGTGGTACAGTATGCAAATTCATTGTTTTAAATCTTGAAACATATGGTACGCAGCATAGGAGAAATTGACTATCTAGACTATTTTTTCACTTTAAAGCCTTGTAGGCTCTCTCTCTCTCCCCCTGTTCTATCTATTTATGAGGATATCAAGAGGACACACTTTTGTTGTTTGAGTGTGTGTGTGTGTGGTACATCCAATGTTTGATAGCTTACATCAAGAGTAAAACTCATGGACCACATCCAATCCACACTTTTATTATTCATCCAATATGTTTTTTTTTTTAAATATATGCATATGTGTGTTTCTGATTAATGTGTGGATTTGAGTTGCAAGAGTTTCTGTTGACATACTCTTTTTAAAAGCCCTGTATTTATAGCGATGTATGCATAACCAGTCTCTGATTCAACAAAACACAAAAATAAAGTGCAGCTGTGGAACTATAATCAGAGTATATAAAGCTTTACTTTTCTCACTACTTTAACACCATGGCTCTGACAATTAACTTTGTACTCCAAACCATATGGTCAAGCAATTAACACTCTCTACTGCAGTTAACAAGACCAACTGACGGCAGAAGGAGCACTGAGTGACTTGGCAAGGGACAAATGGGTTAAATCTACAGGGGACGAGGAGAAAAACTCTTTCTTTCAGGCGGTGGAGTCTGGGATTTTCCACCCCGTGGGCCAACAGTGAGCTTCCCTCAGTGAGCTGAGCAAGAACATGATTCAAGGCACATTATGTTCATCGTCAGAGAGCCGTGTCTTAAAACAGAGACGACAAGAAAACAGACAGCATGAGAGGGAAAAAAGCATTGTCCTTCGTTTTTGTCTGCTAGACAAAATTGGACTAGAGGAGTCCATTAGGCTATTGTGTGTGTGTTAGACTTTACTTGCTTGGTTGTGCGTGTGTGTGTGTGTGTGTGCGAAAGGGTGAAAAAAGAAAAACACACAGAGAGGGTTGAGAGTAAGAGACATAATGTGTGTTTTAGGGAAGATAATTGCTAACTGCTGCACCGAAGAAAGAAGTGCAACAACCAAATAGTGTTAAATATGTTAATATAGTTATTCAAGCACAAACTAAAGCTCTAATAAATTGAGTCTACAACTTCAGTAACAGTAATGACAACCAAAACTATATTGATAACAGCAAATATGAATGTTGACAGTCTAGGTAATAAAATATGGTTTATATTTCCTAAATTTGTAGTGGGTTTTTTAATTTAAAAAATGTCTAGACAATATAACACACGTTTGTACAGTACATTTAACATAAATGCTGCTGAATACTGCTATGCCAGTGCGGGTTCCTCTTAGTTAGACAGAGATCCCCTTCCTCATAAGATGTCAAATGTGTGACAGGCAGATTGTCACACATTAAGACACGTGACAGAGCTCTTTAGCCCCCCGCAGGCTGCAACTCCCACACACGAGATAACAAAGGTCTGCTTCGCCTCCAGTATAATACAGGGCAAGGGGTTCCCAAATCTCTTTATGCCAATGACCGCCAAAATTCTATAATACCTTGTTGACTCCTGTCTACATACTACACAAAGCAAAACGCAATTTAATTTGGCTGTGAAATCAAGGCGCTCGCAAGCTATAGCATCTTGTTAGAAAGTCAAACCTGAATAAAAAGATGCAAACACGGTTGCTGTTAACATGAAAATGCAAACATTTTTTTTTTCCATAAAAAGGCTGCTGTTGTAAGATGTGCTCAACCAAACGGGATAAAGCATGTAAAAACACCACTAGAGAGCTTGAACACTGATGAAAAATGCAAGAGTGAAGAAGAGGCAGCAGTGAATTCACTGTTCCGTAGCCAAGTGCTTAGTAGCACTGGACACATGCTTTAGTGACAAACGCAATGTGTTTCTCCATGTATGGATATCGGTCAGTAGCAGTTGTACAGCACAAAACATGACCCTGTTCACTGATATCAAATCAAGATGAAGATTTCTTTGTATTACAGTATGTTCATATTCAGAGCCAGTTTCAGATACATGAAATCCAAAGGTCAAATATGTATTGAGCCTTTTATTCAGCATTTCATTTCTTAAATCAGCAAATTATGCTATCATTGTAGCCACATTGAGTGTACTAGAGCTTACAATGTGCAGTGTTGGAATTATTCTAAGACCAGCAAAGGACCAGATAGATAATTGTTAATACAGTGATGAGCCTTAAAACAGTAAGACCGCATTTCAACTTCACCTCCAGAAAATATCAGGCACCTACTGTATAACTCATGAAATCACAATAATGATCTGTATTTATACATAGATTTGTAAAATGCACAGAGGCCATTAACTTCAGAAGAAAAGCATAAGAGTCACCCCAAATGGTGGAGTACAATCACATTAGAGGAAGGTGACCGAGACGGAGCAACTGCTCAAGCAGAAGCTCAGATATGAGGATGTAGATGATGTCTCCCCTGACTCCCAGGTAATTGTATCCAAATGCAAACTACAGGAGGAATGTCTTATCAAAAGAGTGTAATCAGCACGGCACTCTGCACATCAATTTTAATACAGCCACATGCCTTGTGTGGAGAAATTATTCTTGATTCATTAACCTTCATGCAATTTTCAATCAATCAGACTTGTTTACGTATAAAAAAGAAAGCTAAACTTCACTCATGACACACAATCCTGCTTCAAGGACTTCTGCCCCATTTGATAAATAACATGACTCCAGGCACAGAATTCATCTGAAACAAGTGCAAACATCTTAGTTGTCCCTCAGTGTCCTCAACATAGCTTTGTGTGTAAAATCAGACCTCTGTTTGCTTTGCAAAACAATGTCCCCTCAAAAAAAAAGTTCTTCTTGTTGGGATATTAAATATAAACAACCAACTGTGCAGCAGCCTTGCTATGTGTACTTCATGCAGCAGCGATACAGAATCCAGGCTAATTCACAACTTTTCCAAAGTTAAATTGCGTGTTGGGCTCTACAACTTTCCTAGAAGCCTTAATCTCTTAGTGACTTTGTTAGTGAGCGGAGTTACTGTAGATCTCCACCAGCTGTGTGTGATTTCTTTTCAAGAGATTTCAAAGTCAACTCCGATGATTATCTGATTCATTTTGAGTGTTTCACTTAAACGTTTTTTATCAGATTTGATCTGACGTCTTAAAACACTCATTTTGGGACATCATTCCCATTATTTGAACTATTATATTGAAGTATTGGCCTGTGAAAAGTCAGTAGTATATTTTAGGAATGAAAAAGATAATTTGTGCTATCAAACTGTCATATGCTACCTCTAGGCTACAGGGTATGAAATATCCAGACGCACACACACACACACACACAGACATAGACATGACACAGTACCACAATAATCCTCGGCCTCACACACGGACATCACATCACATCACATCACATCACATCACATCACATCAAATCATGTCACATCACATCACATCACATCACACGAAAAAGTTGTATACAGTCATCAGCCAATGGCTCCGCTCCAACGCAGCTTTCTCACAGAGGAGAGTCCCGTTCTACAACTAAATGCCATTTGAGAGAACATGCTAATGAGGCCAAGCTCCCTTTAATTATCCTCCTATAAATGTCATTCGCTGTTCACTGTGATGAATGCGTTGTATATTTCCGTATAAATCCAACTTGTCTTTGTCACTGTAATAAATTGCATGTAGGTGCAGCTAAAATAGAGAAGCATGTCTTGAAATGTAAATAAATAAAAAAAAAATACCAGATCCCATTGAAAAACCTTTGTCCTTACTTAATTTAGAATCGTTTCACAAGTTGTAATTACAGATAGAAATAGGTTCAACACAACTGGAAATCAATCAGAGGAAAATAATACAGGAATCACTTTTGCTGCTGTGTGACACACACACAAAGATGAAAATCCCTCCCTTTGTTTCTTTTCTTTTTCTCTCTTTCTTGTTGTTTCTCTTGCCCTCACTTTCAACCCCACACATGATTCAGCACTTCATGATTCAGGACACCATCTGTGTGTGTGTGTGTGTGTGTGTGTGTGTGTGCTTATGCACCTGCGTCCTTGCATGAGACCGAGGCGGTGGCCTCAAGGCACTGAGGACATGGCATAGCCTATTCTGAGACAGGTGAATCAAGTCCACAGGACTCAATAAACCAAAGCCGACTAATCTCTTTTGGCACAAAACTATCTGTTGCTGAGGTGGCAAATTACACAATGGCACAGTGGACCCCGTTTTTCGCCTCACAATGCCAGCGAGGAGTGCTGTCATTTATCAACCAAAAATGCAAAATGCGCACTGGTTTCAGATTCTCAAATGTGAAGATTTGCTGTTTTATATCATTGTGAAATACTGATTTGGATCTTGAGTTTTGAAAGCAACTTGAAGACGTCACCTTGGGCTCTGGTAAATTAAAACAGGCATTTTTCACTATTTTCTGACATAACTAACTGAAGAAATCATCTACACATGAATACTAAGCATGACTATTAGTTGAATCCCTATTTTCAATTTTCTCTGTTTTATACCTTAACTTGAAATTTCTGTTCATTTAGTGCACTCTACATTATTAGAAATGATGTAATCTGCAGATATATAACGGCTACTGTCATCAAAAACCATATGAAGAAACTGAGCCTTTGAAGTTCTTTCCTGGCTTTAATCCAGGAAACTAAAAGTGTGCACAGACAAACATTCACACCTCATCCACCTTCATTCTGTTTACATACTACATCTAAAGATGGAGGAGTATAAAGAGCTCTGTTGTCAGACTGTCACACAATAGCACGGATTATTTCAGAGGAGACTAAATTTTGCCAGAGTAATGTAGTTAAAGGCTCCTCTTCTGCTCCCATTCAGTGAACTAGATACCCAGGTCAGTTGGCTCACATTTTCCCCCCTTTCAGATCAATTTACCAACCGAGCAGTGAATCAACCGTGCACCTTTGCTCAGGACGAGGGATCCCTAAAGACACTCTAATTAAACAGATCACTTGCATCATGCTCTGCCGTCAACCGTAGCAGAACAATGCCTTGTAAAAAAATAGCCAGCTCAAAAGACAAAATATATTTTCTCCACCAGTATCTTTGTATTTACCAGTCATTACCAGTCATTAGTGGTGAATTAAAAGATCACATTGAGCTGACTCAACCTGTCACATTAGTGCTCACAGAAACAGGTTCTGCATTGACATGACAGCTCTATGATTCTGACACCGACAAAGTGAAAGTGGAGTTTCACTGCCATAGCTGCCATTTTCTACAGGTAGCAGCTTAGTGCCTCACAGACATTAAGCTCATTTTCCTATAAAAAATGAATGTAATTCTTGTTGCATGACTGAGATGATAAAAATAAATCAACATCACTGATTCAGAGAAGGCCCAACCTCCCCCCCTCATCAAGAATGCATACTGTTCATATGATGGGCAGAAGACCCTTTCAGGGCATCTTCATGCCGCAAACTCTGGTGATGACACGATGGCAGGAGATGATGACACAGTTTCATCACCATGAGCAGATTTTCAGAACCATAAAAAAGAAATTGGAAAAGAGAGAAGCAAAGACAGAAAACTAATAACTAATAACAATACATGATTAGAATAATAATCTACAATAAGTAAATTACGGTGAATTATCAGCAGGTGAAAATCGTGATATTACCCCCTGTGCCACTACTGTATTGTGTTTATCTTGACTATAGTAGGTGGGAGTCATAACTCACCACGTGTGAAAATGTGTTGAAAAAGTATCAAAATACAGGTGAATCTGCAACATGACCATGAATGAAACACCACAATATCAGTTTAAATAAAGAGGAAAACAATTGTGTCAAAATGCTTATGTATTTACTGCATCATGAAGCACATATGTTGATAATTATGGTTGACTCATAGTGTGTTACGAAGCAGAGTCTGTGGTGTTTTAACACACACTCAAACACACTACACACAAATGATGTGTGTGAGATTCAAATGTAAAGGATAAAAAGGGGACAAATCTCCGTCAGTATCATAAAAGAATACACCATGAGTTTACAGGCAGCTTATCGACAGGAAAATTGTACCATACTCTAGTTCTCGTTCTGCAGTTTGCTAAATTAGCCTCCAAAATGTTATATTAACGTATTTACCACAATTTTCAATGCAGCGTCTCAGAGAGAAACAATAATTAGGTCCCAACAGATGTCTTATGAGGCAATCATTGATGACTTTTCTGCAGAGAAAATACAATAAATGGTAAAGTAACTAATTTAAAAATGTGTGTGTTTTTGCCTGTTAAATCTGTAATGCATATCCAAGGTATTTCACCTTTTACACACCACAGAACAGTAACAGAAAAAGAACAATTTTTCTATATCCTCAGTATAACCACAGACATGCCAAAAGCCTGAAGCTTCCTGTTTTTAGAGTATATGGGTTGTTCTCAATTATTTATACCTTTAACTGAGCATAAACATAGACTAGATTGTTCTGCAAAATATGCTTTATTTGCAGTGAAAAGTAATGTAAATGAAATAATACAGTGTATCAGTAAACAGAATGTGATGATGCTGTAAAGATTACTTTTACTGATTTGTTACCGATAAGTTTTGGCCCATAGCTGGGTAACAGTCAAATTGTGCCTGGGGGCTCAGAAAGGGTAGAGCCACCCCCGGGAGCTGGTATGCTGCCACAAGCCCAACCTGAACCCTTGTGCTTTAGCTGAGATCTGGCGGGAGGCCTGGTGGCTGTGATGAGCCAGATGTGGCACTGGGAGCTGTGGGGATTCTCTACAGCAGTTTAAAAATGTTATCCCTTTAGTCTGCTTTCTTTGCACTTTTTATTAAATACAATGAACAAAAAGCAGCACTGGATGGGGTGGGATCTAAAACAATTCCTACATAAATGATAAAGATCTTGCCAACATTGGTGCATATCCAAAGGTAACAACAGAAGGCGGGGGAAAAAAAGACAGCCAGCCTGTCGTGACTGTAAGGTCATTGGGATAATTAGCTCGGTATCTGAGAGGGCATGAAATAATAAGAGAAACATAAGGGAAGCAGGGTTAGAAATGAATAGGAGCAGGGGGCAAAACCGCCCTTGAAAGATCTAAAAATGCCTGTGAAATTAAAAATGAAAGGGCAAAAAAATGCCCCCGATAACTGTTCTCATTATTTCATTGAATTGTTAAATACTCAGCCATTAAATATGATTCCCCCGTGGGCCACTATAGGTGAGTGTTAGGAACCTATGACTATGAGATTTTCTCCAGTGTTCTCTGGGAATTGAGCAGAAATTGTTCACATCAGATGGCGGTATTAATTGATTTTTTTTGTATTTTTTGCTACTTGGAAGCAGCAGAATGCTGTAAACGTAACACTGACATATTATAATCTTTTAGGTTGATAAGGTGAGCATTCTAGCAAACAGATGGCTATATATAGATGCACATCCAGCAGACACAGAGCAACATTACCATTATTGTGAGGTTGTATTTCTGGCTGCCTGATGAATGTAAGTCAAAAATTCACTCTCCTTTTAGCTCTTAAGCTGATAAATGCTCAATTATGTTCACCAGCTAGTCACTAACTTTGTCTGTCTGCCATTTGGTACTGTGCAGGTAGCACACAGTGGGTTTATGAGAGTTTTTTTGCTGCTACCAGCAAAGGGGTTGATGTAACCGGTGAGACAAAGTCCTGAGTTACTTCCAGATGTGTAAATGTACAGAACACCAGCCTCCATTTGGTCGGTGCTTGTTTGTTTTGTTCAGTGCGGTGTATGAGCAGTTTACTGCTCTGCATGACCTTGACACTGTATGACAATTTCTTGACAATTTCCCACAGCACTGCATATTGCAATAATTATGTGCGAGCAAACAAATAAATGAACAAATGAGTGAACAAACACACAGAAAAATGCGTACAAATACAAATAGTAGCACATAGCTAGAACTGCTCTGTGAAAAGTGCCCTGAGATAACTTATGTTATGATTTGGTGCTATATCAATATATATATATATATATATATATATATATATATATATATATATATATATATGTGTGTGTGTGTGTGTGTGTGTGTGTGTGTGTGTGTGTGTATATATATATATATATATATATATATATATATATATATATATATTGAATTGAATATAGTAGCACAAACACCAAGTAAGCTGGGGTCAGAACCTGTACAACATGTATGTAATTCTCAACTACGCAACCACATCTAAAATTCGATTTTACTTGTAAATTACAGTAGAAGTAATGCTTACCCTCCAACTATAGCATGAAATATATATTTTCTATTCATTATTTTTCCGACTAATTGGCACAGCCAGATGGAGTCATCTACTACTCCTTTCTAATGAGTGACAATCAACTGAGTGAGTTGCTTAAATAAGATGCATCAGTTCCTTTGTGAATACTAATACTGTAGCCATTCAGCTGTTTTACTCAGACCATAATACTCAGCAGCCACTTCCCAGCATAACTGCTGGTAAAAGGTTCATGTACTGGCACAAGTACATCTAACAAAGGAAACCAGAGTATTTATGGAGACAATTGAGACATAAACTAATAGGTAATCATCTCAACATATTATATAGCCTACATATATATTACTATTTAAAATCTTGTGAACACGAGTTTGATTTTTTTTTGTAAAATTGAGTTGTGGAAGTGTGAGGTGAAGATATCAAATGTTTTTTGGATGATTACCTCGCATTTTGCAGACTACAGACAGTAGTCAATTGTCTTTTTAGTGCACATTAAGGTCTATGAAAAACATCCATGAATCGCTCTGAAAGAGAGCGTTAACAAAAACAATCTGACTTAGCCCAGTTCTCAATGTCCAGCCTACACTGATGAAATAACATCTCACTTTCCTTTGCAGATGGAGGGAAGAAATGGTGACAAAGAGAGGAGGGGGGCAGGAAGCACACAACAGATGAAGGAATGACGGACATAAGGGCTGGAAGATGACTTATTGTTGAAACTGACTGACTAACTCCATCCTGGGCTTATGTATTGATGGTTCACTGCTTGAAACCCATTATGATGGCAGAAGACTGCATTCGTCCCTCCATTAAAGCGCTAATCCTGCATCCTACACCTAACATGTTATGACAGCTTGGAATTTTTCCACCAAGTGCCTTTTTTCTTCAGTTCCTGTGGATGCGTTTGATTTGCTGTTATTTTATTACTCAGTGTGTCTATTTAATGTGGTACACTAAAAGAACTATATTAAATTTCTATCTGTATTTTTTAGCTTACTAAAGTTGGACCTAGCAAAGGAATGAGTGCCACAGGAGGATGACATACTGTGAGTGAGAAAAAGCATGCAACGGGGAGAGAGGGAGAGAACCACAGAGGAAGAAAGAGGCAGAGTTTGATAAACAGAAAGACGAATGGAGACAAAGAGGAATGACTGAACATGAGAAAGACAAACTGAGAGTGCAGGGCTGTAAGCTCTGCTGTTGTATCCAAGCATTATGACACAACCCTATATACTGCACTGCCTGCCTGTATGTTCGCTGCAGATTTTCATTAACCTTGCGGCACCGTCTGTTTGTGTTTCTAACCTGCTCCATACCATCTCATCCTCCCACTGCATACAGTATGGGCCTACAAACTAGACAGCAATATGCTGTAATTTACTGCCCGAAATTCATAATCAACTTCCCACATAGTGTGCATGTCGAGATAATAACGCAGAGTAACTGCAATGTAAATGGTGCTCACTTTCAGACTATGGTTTGTGATGTGTATCCTACAATAATGTAAATCCAAAACCATACTTGGCAAAGCTTGAATAAAGCTTTGCTGAAGCATGAATAATGTTTTTGTTTTTCAAATGCCACATTTTGCATTAAGGAGCAATGTAAAACAGTTAAAAATAAGCACTGACAGAAAAATATAAGCTACCATAAACACTATAAAAGTCTGCTGTCTCATTGGTGCTTGAGTATAAACATGATCTTTTTCTGCTCCATACATGTTCACTGATCCATAGCATGGGGGCTGGGAATTGAAAACACTGCACAATTGTACTATTTATTTAAGTTCTGGCAGGATACTTCTCAGAACTATACCTATTAGTGTGTTTATAAAAGCTTACATTTCCAGATGCATTATATTTAGGTTGCTAAATGCACCTTTATACAGCAAGCATCTATTTTTACACTTCCAGTGTTATCGACATATCATTGAGCCATGCTGTATATGCACTCTAAAGAACGTAAGGCTCAGGTTGAGCCCCAACAACAACACAACCACTTCTGCCGGTATAACAAACATGGATAACAGCAGCCAGATAACAACAAGGGCAGGAGACGGTGGGGCAAGGACGTTCAGGATGAGGTAAGAGGGAGAGGCAAGCACATTAAAAATGGGGTTGCGGCCACCTATTTACATTTTATCCATGCTACTATTCAAATCAAACATGATGTCAGTGCTTGGCCGTGATCTCTAAAAGGTATCCATCGGCTGAAATGGCTCAGTCATGATATGGAGGAGGACAATCTTTCGATCTGTCAGTGTAATGAAATCATTACCAGGAGAAGGAGAAGACTAGAGCCTGGTTAAATAGTCTGAGTCAGGGAGTGCAGTGACTCAATGGAGGGTAATAATGTATCACCCTCCGATATGTCCTGTGGGGTATAACCTTGTGAATGTTCACACAAGCGCAACCACAGGCGTCTGGAACATCCACACCAGCAAAACATTCAGAAAGCAGTTCATTTAGGCTCTAATCTACATTACCTTTACTCTGTTATACTCTTTTGATAAAATAGTTAACTACATTATATTATGCCCTGAATCCATGTATAATATAACTATTATATTTGGTACTGAGGCTTTTTCTCTCAGAAAAATGGAAGCAATTACTTTTGATTTCTGATTTTGAATTAATTTCACCCATCAATGAGCTGAGACAGACATTACCACTTGTTACCCCAGATAAGCCTTCTGACCAGTGGTGATTGACAGCACCTATTAGATTTATATGTGCACAATTATATCTCTGCATTAACCTTTCAAGGTTGTTACCGTGCTGCTGGGGAAAAGCACCCAGCCAGATCAAGAACGACCACGCAGCGCAGAAATATAAACAAAATATACACCATATCTCTGTCTGACTCATTGTCTTGCTCTGCTTTAATATCAATCTTTTTTATATTTTTTATTTTCCTGTTCACTGATATACATAGATAAATATATACACACCTCCTCCCACTGATGTATGTATCTGATGAGTCGGGACAGTCTTAAGAGACGTAGGAGACTGAGGATCTTGGTGAAGCGGACGATTCGCAGGGCACGGGCTGTTTTATATACCTCCGAGTCAAAGCCTTTCTCCACTATTAAAAAGATATAATCCACTGGAATGGAGGAGAGAAAGTCCACGACGAACCAGCTCTTCAGGTAATTCATCTTGATGACCTTGGGGTCGAGGATGATCTCAGAGCTCTCCTCGTTGACAATCCCCGTCCTGAAGTTCATGACCAGGTCCACCAGGAAGATGGTGTCCGAGGCCACATTGAAGACCAGCCAGGTGGTGGTAGTCTGCTCTGAGAAGAAGGTTATTCCCACAGGAATGATGATTAGATTCCCCATCATCATGATGAGCATTATCAAGTCCCAGTAGAACCTGGAGACGAACAAACACAAATAAGTACATACAGTAATGCAAGGCAGAAATCATATTAAGTTATAAACAGTTGAATATGTGAGTAGCTCGCAAAAGAAAAATAGTCAATGAAGGGAAAAGAATGTATAAGGAATTATCTGTATGGCATTAAACATACCAAACCCTACTTCTTAAGCAAAACAGCTTAAAAGAAATTATCAGCACAAAAACACAACCATGGACCATTTCCAGAGAATGTGAATATCTTTTGTGTGAGGCTAGAATGAGGCTAGAAAGCATTCCAGTTAAATAAAATAAAGAATGAGGCTGTACTTAAACATAGCTGTGCTTTGAGCTAAATGCTAACATCATCATGTTCACAACGACAATGCTAAAATGATGTATACTGTGTCATTTTAATTATGTTCACCATCTTAGTTTAGTGTGTTAGTATGTTAACATTAGCTAACTAGCACCAAACACAAAATACAGTAGACGCTAATGGGAATGTCATAAGTATTGCAGAAATTTGGCCATGAACCAAAATATTGGACACCTTAAAATGTTGACCTGATGATGGCCCTATATGAAAACTCAGGTGTTCACCAATGTTATTACAATTCATCCTGACGGGGACATGAATGTCTGAACCAAATTCCGTAACAATGCATCCAATAGTTGTTGAGACATTTCACTCAAATCCACAACTGTCAACCTCATGGTGGCACTACAGGTAAAGTTAAGGGATCTCTAAAGTGGGTTGGATTCATCCTCTGGGGACCATGTATGTCCAATCCATCCAACATTTGCTAAGATATTTCAGTCTGGACCAAGGAGGTGGAACGACTGACCAACATCCCTAGAGCCCTCCCGCTAGTGTGGCTAAAAAAAATGTTTTGGCTCTTATTTCCTTCTTTGGGAGTTCTGCAATCAGCATATTACATGTTGCCAATGTATCTAGCACAGCAATAATCAGTAGAAGAGTCTTCAAGACTCTGGTCTGTGGATGTACACAGGATGTTATGTCCTCACAAACTATCTTGCTAAGAGGAGCTAACAGCAGGTGCAGCTCTGACAGCTACATTATGCTTGAGTTGTTACCAAATCTCTTTTAGTCTTTTGGCAGTCAGGGCCTGGAGTTAACTATGATTCAAGGACATAATGAAACATGGTGCAATCACTTACTGGATGCATGTGGGCCCCTGTAGTATGAGACCCTCTCATTCTGCCTGGCTGTGTTAATGCCCCTGCCCTCTGTCCTGTGATGAGCAGAGCCACAAGTGATTCATCAGCACCCTGCTCTTTTCACGAAGTGTCCTGGGCCCCGATAAAGGCCGAGCAACCATGAATGAAAATAGATGCTTTCAGGAATCCTATCTCGTGCTAAAAACTCTCCACTGACGCCATCCTTGCTGTCTGACTGCCTGCCTCTGCTCTGCCTTGCTGTCCATCCAATGCTGTTGTTGAAGATGAAAATGGACTGGCTGGCTGGTTGGCAGGCTGCCTGTCTTTGCTGGCAGACTGGCCACCCAGTAATGGATCTGTTTGAATAAATTAAGCCAGGGCCTTGGCTTTATAAATATCCACAGATCATGTGTCTGATAATTGTCTTCACTTCAACTAAACAGCGGTCATCTAGGTGGTTCATAATATCCACCACAGGTATTTTTACACCAGCAGGCATTGAACTGAGGCCTATGGAGTGACTTACTGTAACACCTTGAGCGGGACATCAAAGAAGAGATGATGATGCATTCTGGTTCATTTGATGCTATTTTTCTCAAGTATTAATGGTAGCAACATGTAACAATAACAATGATCATGAGGACCCTATGGTCGGTTATTTCTTTGTTATAAATATCAAAATGTTTGAATAAGAGATTGCAGTGAAGACATCTGCCATGATTCATCATTTCAATTGCTTCATAACAAGATTTATTGAAAAGAACTATTCATATCTGAGGGAAACAAGAACAATGATAAAGATGAAACCATGATTATAAAGATATTTTTAGAAATCCTTTTCATTTGTAGAAAACATAAATTACTTTAGATGACTTAATTAGTCTGTAGTTAAGAAGGATAGCTGCATAGGAACAAAAAGAAAAAGGAACACTTTGAGAAAAAAACTCAAAAAGATTAGTTCATAATCTAAAATAAATTAATTTATAGAATGCTGTCAAGTACCATTTTCATCATAACAATTTTGGATGTGTTATTTCTCCATTTTGTATTTTGTGACAATGTAATACCTAACTACATTGACAATACAGTATAAAATTCAATTAATTTGAAACCACACAGCTTATACTTTCTGGCTTACCACAAGTAAACATCCTGATTCCACTCAACAGTTCATTGTCAGCATCTGTTAATACGCAATTGCTATGTTCCAAGGATTAGAAATGTTGGACGTGTTCCATTCTGATATTGACATATCCAAAAATGAGAGCCAACATCTCTTAGATATGCCTATTTCTCTCATGACTTGAGTAGGTGGCATTTATACTGTATATGACCTCTAGGACACCCACTTATTCATGAATAAAACATTTTGTTTCTTTCTCTGAACTAGAACTATAAAACAGGAGACCACAACACATGCTGCATGAGAGGGTAGTTGTTCACAAACTTAAAGAAGGGCCCTGACAAATGAAGAGCAGTCCAAATGTCTAAATGTAAGTACATTCCTGATTTCAAGCCAAATCTAAGGCAAGTAACCCCTTTTTTAAAAAAACAGTCACAAAGCGTGCCATTGCAGTCAGCCCCAACAACTGCTCTAACACTGCATCCATCATTGTATTAAGCTCTTGCTTCAGTGCGCCAACTCTGAGAAGGCACGCAACCCCAGCTAAACCAGTAGCAGAGTGCAGTTCACCCAGCTGTAAATTCAGCTCCAACTCCAGCAGTGCAATCAGTGCCCAGTTTAACTCCTGCTTCATTTTTAACTACTCCAGCAGTGAACCTTCTTGACTTTCACATCACCTGGTTCTTTTAACAGTACTTTCAGCTCCAGACCAGTAGTGGACCTTGCCCCATCCATGCACTCACATCCAGACAAGCTAGTCATTTCTTATCCTGAGTCCTGTTTCAATTTGTCAACCAGCTCTGGAACACACCAACAAACTGCTGTCCTGATTAAAGAGGGAGTTGCCATTACCGGATCACCGTTCTCAAACGCAGCATTGATTTCTCTGCCAATGTATGCACCCTTTATGACACAACATTTCAAACAACGTAATCAAACAGGTGACACACACCTCACTAACAAGAATCAGTGTATACAGTAGCCCCCTTGGACTACTTTCTGTAGAATCCAAAAAAAGACAAACCGTGGCACACTGGCAATCATAGACATCACTGCTGTGGTACATTAGAGAACCTCCTGCTCTTTAGTGCAACCAGCTCCAGTGGAGGCAGAAGAATTACCATTTTAACAATCCTGCTCTGTATCAAGCCAGCTCGACTTGTAGGTTTCCTCCCTACAACAAGTGCTCTATCATAATCAATGCCAGACCACTCCTGCCAAGCAACAGAGGGAACCCCACAGTCTTACTCAGCATAGCCCGACCCTATCCAATCTGCAGTCTAACAGTTAAACTGTGCTACACTACTACTCATCTTGCTTTAGTCTGTCATTAAATATTCAAGAAGTACTTTTAGGGATGTAACATTATTAAATTTGGGCCTGTAAACACCCAGTCACTGAAGAAAGAATGTTTTATAATATGGAACATCTGAATCTTAAAACTGAGGAATGTCATTTTTATATTGTTTTATTATGTGTTATATTTATAGTAGGAATAAAATCAGAAAAGAAAAAAAAGAAATTTCCTAAAAAAGCAGAACCAGCTAATTTTAGGCAAGACACATTATAGGTACCGATGTCAACTTTAAATGGCGAGAAAAATTGTGCGCAAGAACAGCAATGTCACATTTTAACTATGATCATATAATACACCCATGTGTCTTGGCCAAACAGACACCCTCTTTAAAACAGGCTATGAAAGAGTAGTCTTTTAGACTATGACAAAGGCCTCTCCTTAGAATAACCAGATGTGTATGAGGCCATGCACGAGGCCTCTCTAAAAATCTATGAATAATGAATATTACTAACCTGCCATTAATCTTTAAGCAGCCACTGTGTACAAAGAATATGTTGGATATTGAGTTTCAAACACTCCCACAAAGCAATATAAAGCCTGTGTGAATAGTGGTGTCATTCATGGACTCTACCTACGTAAGATGTTTCATTAAAAGACCATACAGTGTTTTTTGTTTTCTCTTTTTGGTCATACAAGGTTCTGCCACAGTATAAAAAAGAACAAATGAAGAATGGGGCAGTAAATATGTAGTATAATAATGTAACAGTGAAAGATAGCTGGTGATACACTCCTATAGCAAAAACCAAACAAATAAAAATAATTGAGTTGTTAAGTTAAGCCCTACAGTTGAGAGCAGATTAACTTTTAAGCCAAAATACAAGATGACCTGCCAAGCAAAGAGTACCCTTGCCTATGCACCAGCATGATAGGTAGCTTAAAGTGCTGGGATATTACCTCACAGTACCACTTTCAAGCCAGAAGGCAAAATCTCTCTGGCATGGAAGGGTTGTGTCTTTACACTGGTTAGAGGACAAGGACTTCCTCTGAAAAACTGCCCTTTGGAAAATGTCATGACGAAGGACCCTCAGGGGGCCTTCACCAGCCTGAGTTAGTGAAATATTTTCTAATACAGCAGAAATTAAAGGACACACCACCATTGGACTGTCAGACTCAGCACTTAAGTGGTTTCAGTCCTACCTTTCTGGTAGGACTAAGTATGTCTCACTGGGAGGATGCAGGTCTAGATTGCTCCCTGTCACCTGTGGTGTTCCACAAGGATTGGTTCTCAGCCCCATCCTGTTTACCCTCTACATGCTCCCCCTTGGACATGTCATCATTGCTATGCTGCCCCAAACCCTGTCTTAAGGAGATAAAGGCCTAGATAAGCACAAATTTCCCCCACTTAAACACCAGCAACACTGAAACTCTCCTCTCTGCCACTCCACACCAGATTCAGTCATCCCCCATACCTTATGTCACCTTTGACAGCCAGGACATCCCCCTTTCCTCCTCAGTCACTAATCTGGGTATTAGGTTTGACCCTTAGCTGACTTCTGAAGACCATATAAGACAAAACCTCTGTTTACCATTTCAAATACATCTCTAATCTCCGCCTATCTCTAACCCTGTCAGATGCAAAGAAACCTGTATGCCTTTATTTCCTCAAGACTGGACTACTGCAATGCACTCTTAACAGGGATCTCTGGCAGGAGCATCCAGAAGCTCCAGTACATTCAGAACAGCGGTGCCAGGATCATGACGAGAGTGCGAAAACACAAACATATAACACTAATTCTGTTTTCATTGCACTGGCTCCCTGTCACCTTCAGGATTGACTACAAAGTCCTGCTACTCACATACAAATCCATTAACGGACATGCGCCTCCCTACCTACAGGAACTGATCATCCCACAAACCTCCCTCCGCTCCCTCAGATCTGCCAACAGCTTGCTCTTCCAGGCCCTCAGTACTAAGCACCACACCATGGGGTATCGAGCCAGCTGCTCTGCTGGACCACACTTGTGGAACAGCCTTCCTAACCATCTGAGTGCAGTAAAGACCCTAGACTCTTTTTTTTTTTTTTCTAAAAACCTTTCTATTCAGGAAGGCTTTTTCATCTTAACTCTTGTTGCTATTTTCTTTATGTTGTGTGTTCTATGTTAATACTGTAGCACTTTGAGTTTCACTATTAATGAAAAGTGCGGTACAAATTAAATGCATTATCATAATTATTAGTATTATTTGTTATTTATGATCCATCATCGCCCATTACAACACTTTTCTCCAACACTTTTCCAGGTCTTTTCTCCTTTTATTGTCCCCAAATGTTCCTCCTTTGACAAAACAGTGTAGCAAATGCAGCCCATACACTTAAGACAACTAATTAATTAATACAAAAATTAATAACCATAAAGAAGGTATGCATATTACTGAATTATTCAGGTCCTACCCTTTGGCCATCTTTTAGACGGGTCAATCTCCTTACATAATTGTTTTCAGAGAATGCTAAGCTCATTGACTGTTGTGTTGTGCTACTAATCCTTGCCCACCGTTATTGTACATCTGTGTGCGTGCATGTGTGCGCACAGCATGTGCATATGCCTTTGTTTTCGTGTGGGTGAGGGCAGGATATCCTAGTTAGCATTATTCTCATGTAATTATATGGCAAGCGCATAGAAATTGTACAGGGCAAGAAAAAGTAAAGGCCCAATGGATATTTATGTGGTTTAGAGCCATCATGCTCACTGTGTTGTATCTCATTGTTGCACTAAAATATATCAATACAATCTATCTGTCAAAACAAGCATGGTACAACAGTCGTAAAGGCCAGTGGAAGTGCAACTGCAACTTTCAGTGAACCAGTTTTTTAGCTTAGAATTTAGCTTACATAACAAGCTCCAGCTCTGTATCAGAAGCAGCAGCAGAAAGCTGAAGGAACCAGAGTGCTGCATATCCAGGCCTGCTCTGAGTTCAGGACCATGGACAGCTCTGTGTTCAAGGCAGAGGGAACAACGTGCCCTGGCACTTTACATGTGGCTACAACGGAAAACGGGGATGACTGTCACCATCAAGCTGTGCCAGGGGACACTGGTGCACAGACTGGGCCAGATGAGATGCTTAATTGGTTAGGTGGTGAACTGTAAACACGCAGCTTGTGGAGAACCAGTCCTGCTTGTACCTGATCTCATTTGTTTCCCATTTGAACACACTGTGTTCAAATGTTCAACAAATTAGAGCAGGCAGGTTTATTGTCTACACTCTAACTGACTGGACTCATTTGCTAACACAGCTTATCATGAATGTGTGATGATATAGTCGAGTCCTTGCGTCTTTCACCAGGCAGTTTCACTTACTGTCTCACTCTTCGGGACAATAGGACAATGCACTTTTGGCTTGTTTAGGTGAGAGAATAGCGTGCCAAAGCAAAAATTAACAGCCTGCAGGCCAATCATGTCACTGTGGCATTTAGAAAATGCCAAGAAAGGAAGTGTGGCATGATCCTTCCGCAGCTCTTTTGAAAGAAACACATTCCATCACATTTCCTCAGCAGGGCAGCTTCAAAAATATATCACTCACACATTAGTCCTGTCACATGTTTGCAACTGTAGCCTATGATTAGATTCCATAATCAATTTTCTCTCAAAATTCAAAAAACACGGCCATCTTCCCCTTAATCGTTTCCCTGCACGATTTTACCGCATTCTGTGCTTCTTCTTTTTTTTTTTTGCACACAGGCCCGTCGTCTTACCGCCGCCTATGAAATGTTTACAACCGTGATGGTGCATTGGCACTGTCACGTTGTGTGCAGGTACTGTCGCCCCTACACAAGCGGAATATGTCGCAATGAGGACCTGGCACTGTGCTGTTAGTGTGCAACAGCCAGAATGTGCGCGCTTGTGTGTGTTTTCAAATCATGACATTCACCATCATTTTCCCAAGGACATTTCACTGATACACCTTTGTAGCCTTAATGCGTCCCTCTCTATTAGGCTATAATAAAAATGCCGCAATGAAACACACACACACACACACACACACACTCGCAAAGCACATTTTGACAGTGAAGCTCTCAGCCAGCGGAAGCCTGATTGCCTAAATACAGAGGTAGATTAGCGCTTTGGGGCAGGCTGTGCGTGTGCTGATGACAGAGCGTTATGTGTGAAAGTGTACAGCTTGCAGACCCTGGGGTGACGGGAGGGGTGGATAAAAAAAAGGGGGGGAGGGAGGAGGAGGGTGAGCAGGTGTCTTTTCCAGCCCTTACCTAAAATCGCTATATGGATGAATGATCCAGTATCCGGCCGTTTGAACCCTCTCTTGCTCTTTCTCCACGGCTTTCTGACTGCCGAACATACGCAAGGAGAACTTATTGACTCCGGGCTGCATCATGGCCCCAAATTGCCTCTGCATAAAACCAGATTGCCTGGCCGCCCCCTCCAGATCGTCAAACCCGACCATGGCCTCTTCCCGCTCCCCCTTGAAGCCCACTGAGTTGCCATGGTCCTTCATGTTCTGGCTCCCCGTGTTATTTTTCTGTATCGAGTCTTGCCTCTGAAAAACATTATTCCCATCCGCCTTCTCCTCCTTGTTGCTGGAGAACGAATTAGATTTGTCTTCCATGGTGTTCTTAGTTTTCCCGTTTTTCTCTGTGACAAAGCGTTCCGTCTCCTGCTCGGGAGGACTGCGCGCAAAACTCGAGAGGACCCGCCGTGGGCTCTCCTGTTTCTTTTGATGTCCTTCAAACTGTTCAGCTCCTCTGCCTTCAACGCGAGTGCTGCAAACTGAGACAGAGTACCAGAGAGCCCGGTGGATCAGGTTTCTTGGGTTACCGCCATCTACCGACGGCCCCGGCTTCTACCGTCCAAAAGCCTCTGCCTCGTCTCACTTCGCACGGCACTGCGGTTTAACTGGCACATGCTCCTGCACCTTATTTACATAATGTGGCTCATGATAGCCCCCTCCTTTCTCCTCATATGTCACCAGTTTCATACATGGCAGGAGGAAGCCAACATTATAGAAGCAGATCGGTTTTAATTGTATATGAAGTTAATGGAGACGTGTTTTTTATTCCTTTTTTTATGCAGTTGATACACCATGTGTGCTTCCTGTTGCTCGGCTGGCAGCAGGTTTGTTTCCTACTGAGGAGTGATAATAGAAAACAACACGGTGAAACATATTGTTATGTCGGTGTGATCATGGTTTGTGCCACTGGTCATGTGAGAAAACTAGTTGAACATCTTGTGGATATCACACCTTTAAAGGTGTTGCAGATATGATCCAACATTTAGAGTTTGAATGTTGCCTGCAAGCTACTTGTTTGAGGCAACTTGCAAGTAGATAATATGCTTCAAATAAAATCACCTGCATGGTGCGTTTTAAATAAGATTTAATTAGGCAATATCAGCTAGAATGCTTTGTGATACTGTATAAATAAGAATGGCCAACTACTCTTACACCCTCTTAAACATCTACTTTTTCCCACCCATCTTCAATTTTTGTTTAAATTTTTTTGTTAAACCAACAAATTAGCTCAGGCACTATGTTTATCCAGACATTTCTAATGAAATTATTGGGTTCATTGTTGTTTTTATAAACCAACCCTGTGTACGTAGGGCACCAGTCCGAATAAATGAAGGGGATTACTGATAAACAAAAACAGAGAAGGGGAAAAAGAAAAGAGGACAAATGACCTACACTGAGTAAGATTAAAGATAAACTTGAGGGAGGACAATTTTGGAGACTGGAATTACAAAACAGTGAAACTGTGCTTTGAGAAAAAAGAGGAATGAAGTGATGTGGAAAGAATATTTATTATAAGAAGAAGCAGAAGGACGGAGCAAACAGGATGAGTAATGGTATTTGAGGGAAAGACAGGATGTAAATAACTGGCTTGGGACAGTGGATGGAGAGATGCAGAAAGAGAGAGAGAGACAGCGTGCAGAGAACACAGCAGCTCATGCTTTCCCCATGATGGCATCGTTGCAGAACACATGACATATGACACACAAAAATCCATCTGCTTGTGGGAACTAAACCTATGGACATGCAGTACACACATTACTGCTAAGATCCAAAATATTTTACATTGGGTTGAAGCAAGCTGGAGTAATGCATTCTGATCAGGGGAAAGCCAATGCTGCCACCTCCATGCCAAGCATACAATATAGATTTTTTTTTCTTCATAAAATTAGATATGCGTGATTGTCATACAATTACATATAGGGGAAAAAGATTATATTATATTATGTGAGGAATTTTCATCACATAAGTGGTGGAAAAGAGAACTCAGATTATTTAGGCTATCTCAGTAAAAGTAAAAATACTAGACTATTTAATTACAGACTAATATTTAATTACAAATACAAGTTTTAAATGCTAATTAAGTAAAAATAAAGAAGCATTTTCCACAAAATCTACCTTAAGTATCAAAAGGAAAAGAACTTACTTTGCAGAATTGTGGTTGTCATTATTATGTAATTGGATCATTATTACTGATTCATTAACGTATAAGCAGATATAGATTTTTTTTTTTCATGTAAAACCTTAATCCCCAAAGTAATTATAGCTTTTAAATAAATAGTGTAAAAAAGGTAAAAAGTACAATATTTCCCTCTGAAATATAACAGAGTAGAATTATAAAGCAGCATTAAATTAAAATATTCAACTACTTCAAAACTGTAATTGTAAAATCACTAATGTTTCAAGATGGTGACAAATATTAAAAGTGATTGTTAGGCAGCCATTCAGCACAGTATGCTTAGTTTATAATCATTATATAATGCTTTGGGTATATGATAAATACATTTTCACATGTTTGTCATTGCCACCTCTAAATTGGAAACTTAATGTACCAAGTGTACCCTTAAATATGGTGCTGTGGTACTGCATCTCCTGATATCAGTCCAATTAAACAAGATTGAGAGCTACAGCAACACTAGCTACTCTGTGAAGCTGTAATTAAGTACAGCTGCTAACATGCCTGTAATGACTATGCTAAAATGCTGATGTTAAGTAGGTATAATGTTTATCACGTTCACCATCTTAGTGTGTTATCATCTGAACATTTTCTTATTAATATTAAATCAAAGTATCAAAAGTTTAGTGTGTTGGGCAAATTCAAATTTTGACCTAGCGATGTCACAAGAGGAAAAGTCGCAGGATCATCAAAGTGATTGCAGTTCATGTTGAGGGGAACATGAATGTCTGTGTTAGATTACATGACAGTCCATCCAATGGTTGAGATATTTCAGTCTGGACCAATCGACTTTGCCATCCCTGGTTGAAAACTACAGACCAGTTTCACTCCTCCCCTTCTTATCAAAAACACTTGAGCACACAGTCTTTAACCAAGTCTCTGAATTCCTTTCTGTGAACAATCTGTATGATCTGAATCAGGCTGGCTTGAAGCAGGGTTACTCTGCTGAGACTGCACTCCCGTCAGTTGAATCACTGCATTTGGCTAGAGCTGCTGGTCAGTCCTCAGCTCTATTGATGCTAGATCTGTCAGCTGCCTTCAACAAGGTCAAACACCAAATCCTCCTCCCCACTCTCACTGAGCTTGGTATCTCAGGATCTGCCCTCCGCAGATTCATGACCTACCTCTCAGGGAGATCTTTTAGAGTATCTTGGGGGGGGAAAGTGTCCAAACCACACAGCTTATCCACAGGGGTTCCTCAAGGATTTCTCAAGGGTCAAGGGTCCCTTCTCAATATACACCACCTCACTTGGTGCATTCATCTGCTCCCATGGTTTCCATTACCATTTCTACGCCGATGATACCAAGCTCTTCCTATTGTTCCCGCTGGAAGACCTCACAGTCTTGGCATGGACGGAAGAATGCCACCTTTAATTTAATCTCTCTAAGACTGAGCTCCTTGTCATCCAAGCCAGTCCCTCTATACAACAACAGATCAATATCCAGCTCGAATCAACCCAATTCATGCTCACAAAGTCTGCCTCAAACTTGGGTGTCATGATTGATGACTAACTAACCTTTAAGGTTCATGTGGCCTCAATTACTCGGTTGTGTCGATTTGCTCTGTACAACATCAGAAAGATTAGACCCTACCTGTCTGAGCATGCAGCACAACACCTGGTACAGGCTCTCATCATATCATGCATTGACAACTTCAACTCCTTACTGGAAGGTCTCCCAGTGTACATGTTCAAAACTTTGCAGATGATCTAGAATGTGGCAGTGGCACATCTGGTCTTCAACCAGCCAAAAACAGCATGTCAACCCACTGTTCTTCCCTCCACTGGCTCCCAGTTGCTGCCCGCATCAAATTCAAAACCGTGATGCTCGCTTACAAAACAGCAACTAAAACTGCTCTCGCCTACCTGAACTCCCTCATTCAGGTCTACACTCCCTCCCACTCACTACGCTCTGCCAATGAAAGGTGCCTGGTACTACCATCACAGCAGTCGCTAGCCAGACTATTCTCGTTTGTAGTTCCCCAGTGGTGGAACGAGTTACCAAACTCCATTTGATCTGCAGAGTCCCTCTTGGTCTTTAAGAAAAAGCTATAGACCCAGCTCTTTTGTGAACACCTCCGCACCTGGTGGAATGAAAAAAAAAAAGAATCCACTTCTATGCACTCTATGCATTGCCTCTGTGCAGTGCCTGTTGGCACCTATATCCTATTAGACTTGAACTTAGCTTTACGGCACTTGCACATGTTGTTCTCTTCTTGCTTGTGTGGTATTAACTCTCAGATGTACGTTGCTTTTGATAAAAGCATCTGTGAAATGAAATTGTAACATTGCAGAGCCACACCACTAAAAACAACGATTTATAGAATGGCAGTTTATAATGTACCCTATAACAGTTTATACTGTATATATATCAATATATTTATCTTTAAATAGACAAATAGATACTTTTTTGTCAGACCTTAATAGAATTATATCTGTATAAATTTTACCTTGAATTTTAAAACTTGCATTAACATTCTTGGTCGATTTTTGAATGAATAAATATATATTGAACCATTTAGAACCAGCTTTTATGAAATCTGTGTAGAAAACAAAACAAACAACCATTCTATTGGCTGAGTCAAAGATCACCATTCAATAAGGGTACGACTCTTTCCACAAAATGGCATTACATGCCCACGCAGAATCCACATGCTCAGTCTTTTCATTGCCACACAAAACCTCAGTTGGCTGTGTACATCACTAGAGAGGACATTAGCTCCGATATTTTGCATGTTTGGTGGTGGATTATTATGTAATGATCCGAATGTTATCCTAATTGAAACAGACATCCCTTGATTTTTTTTTGTGCCTTTTCTCTCAGCTGGGTTTGTATTGGGTTGGATTAGTTGGCATGCCAACTGTTTACCCTACACAACGCTTGTGTAACTTCAGTTACACAGTTAATGGGAGAGGGAGGGGTACTGAGAGAGGAAAAAATGTTGCATAAGATTTATGGCTTAAAGTAATACTGATATTGAACAAAGGGCAAATTCCAGTTATCCTATTCACATGACAGAGAATAAATACAGCAAAAATGAATTTACCCAGTGGAGATCAGTGCATCACAGAAAAAGATGGATTCATGTAGAGTAAGCCTTAATTTAGGTTTGGCCAAATCTCATCATTGATTTACAGCATCATCAAGTTGCAAGATAACTCTTTCAAATTGGAAAAAAAAAAACGTCAAAAGTGAGCTGTAGTTATTTTGATTTTCATTTATCAAATTTTAGTGGAAAAATAAAATATATATAGTTTGAGGTCCCAAATCTGAGATTTCTAACCTTATACAGTTATACAATACCTTATAGCTTATACAATTTACAAATTTACATTAAACATTTACTTACTATAATATACTGTTTGTTGAACCAGGTTTTAGTCAATCACATTGGGATTTGATGTTGCCTTACTGTATATCAAAATAAAGAATATCCAGAAAATGGTGGGCCAAATATCCTGCTTCCTGCAAAGGTAAAATGCATTTCTCATTCCTCTGACGGTCTCATTGGCCCTGTTAAAATTGCATTGTGTCTCTAAGATTACACCCAGTCATCTCTGCTTACAGTCAATACCTCATCTGGACATGAAACATTACATACCCCTGCACTGCCAGCCATTGCTTATGCCACAAATAGCATGAGCAAGCTACAGGATGGCAGCATTGTGTTACAATGCCCCTCTTGGCCCCCTTTTCATTTTCTGCAAGTCACTCAATGTATAGCCAGTTTATCCTTCAGAGAGGCATTGTTTCTGGTTGCAACATTTTGAGTAAAGCTGACACTGGGATAAATCACCTGTAGTGTTACTGTATCCATTACATTAGACATCTTGCTGTATCAATCACATTAAATTTTGAAAGTAAACATATCTTCTTGTGTAAATCATCTATTGTAGTGTCACCGAAACATCTGAGAGACTAAGCTCAATAACTGACACAAATTAAAAATACAAATCTTCCACCTCCAGGGCCAGACATGACTACTAATTCACTTGTCCTCTTTGGACTCTTGTCCCATGACTGACTACTTTAATTAAACCATGATTGGGGCTGGGAAGATGGTGTTGTAATAGAATTGCAAGCTTTGGTCCGTCTCCAGCTGAGAGTATCAGGGTATCATGGACCTCAGGGATGAGGCTGAGGCATTGGACAGAGACCAGCTGAGGCCAAGGTTGACTTAATCAGCAAAGCAACTGGTATAAACAAATGAGAGCATTACGAAGCTCAATCAAAAACATGATTATCATAAAGTAAAAAGATAGGAGATAGGGTTGGACTGTAAACATCAAAATTAGCAAATTGAATTGTTACTGTACAAAATCAGACTGTTGCATTGTTCTTCCTTACCAGCAATGTCACTTATATGTAAACTTGTGAAAATCTGATGTCCAGAAGAATCCTTAGATGTTGTTTCTTGGGATCCCAAGCTGTAAACAAATGCCAACCATGAAATTAGAGGTCACATTACAATGTAAAGACACTATACAATATTTTATTAAAAATGGAAAGTTAGAATTAAACATTTACAGAGCATCCCACTTCATTAACACGATGTATGTTGCAACAGGATAGTGGGGTGGGACTTAATCAATCAAATGTGTAAACCATTCAAATGCCAGTTGGGTTAATGTGACAGCTGGCATTTCCATAACATAATTAGATCCATCCAGCTGACCTCTTGTTTAACTACTACAGATTAAGCAGCTACTAGGCTAAAGATACACTTAACCTTTAAGCACATATCCATTAATTACTGGTCATCTGCAGCTTATCAACACTACATGAGAAAGAGATTTTTGTGCCTCAAAGCTAATAAGGTCTTGCAAAATAGTTCTGCCAGTGACGTTAATTGCTTAGCAGGGGAATATCCAAAGAATAAAAAATACAAATGAAGATGTTCAGTCGATGTACCCCACAACTTCTGACTTGAAATTAAACTCTGTTGTTGGACTGTTACTTTGATTTGTACATGTGCAGGGTTTAATGCTGTGTTCATGTAATGTGGGATAGAGAGTAAAGATTAAAATTTTCATGTTTACAACATGCAGGTGTTTACGTCACTGAACATCTCAAGACGGTTGTATGATTTCAAAATTGATCATGTGGAAGTTAAAAATGCATTGACAATACAGAGCTATAAGCATTAACTTTGGGTTTAATCAACTTCAACCAGAGACTTTGTCTGAAGTTAGGTATCAGTGTTTGTTTGCCTTTTCGGCATTTCTGTATTATCAAGTGCTATATCAGAGCTTTCAGAAAAATCTGAGTTTCCCAGTCAGAATTGCAACTTACTTTCATGCTGATGTGAACGCTATTTACTGTTGACATTGGAAACTAGTAATTACAATAACTCTGATATAATATGAACGGAGCATAGGTTGAATTCACACTGGTTGATATGAATTGATTGTAGGTGTGCATGGTAGTGCTGTGCCCCAATTCCATAGTACCTTGTAATTCTAAGCAGATCTGGAGTATGTAGTACATTCACCGTAAAAAAGTGACAAAACTACATATAATGATAAAAGTCAGTATGCATATGGATACAATGGTTCCACAATGCAATGCATGAAGAAAATAGAGAATCTTTCCATAGATGCAAAAAAATTAAATACTTTGTGAATGGAAATGAAACAGCGCCAGTAAGAAAAACTATTACATTTGATCAATTAGATTTCATTGACTGAATAATTAGAAAACCACTTTTCTTTCTCTTTTTCAAGTTTGATTGGCAGTGGCCCTCCAAGGTTGCAGGTTGATTGATGTCTATTAGCGGACATCTTGTACAGTATCACCTCCTGTTCTTTCTACATTGATATCTTGTATACTACTTGCAAAAACTCTTGTTCTGGTAACACATCAAGTGCCCATCATGCCCAACTTTACAGCAGAAATAAATGTTTACAGCCTGGTACAAAAAACGGTTTTGGTCTCTATAGCTAATTTCCCTGTTCATGACAACTGCACCAGGGGTGCATTTTTATATAACTCATCCATTTAAATTTTATTAAGGCCTGAGTGACAGGTGCTACCATAGGGATTGGTTAGGTAACATAACCATGGCGTAACCCTATATTAACAGAGCATAGGCGTAGCCATCGCTATTTCACAGTGTGTTTTCAGTTCATTGTAAGATTTTGCCCAGCTAAAAAAGTCTTGTTTAGTGTTTGGTTGTACTAAAAGACCCTCTTGGAGTTGGATGTTCCATTTTTTCCGGTGAGTACATTTTCTTTTAATGGGTTCACGTCTGTTTTTTGCTAGCGAAAATTAGCATTAGTATGATCACAGTTAAACATAGACTGTAAATGCACCATGCTAACCGAGCTAGCAACTAGCGTTAGGGTCAGCTCCACCCCCTTGTCCAAATATGGTCACTTCTGCCTCCAAAAAACCAAGATGGTGACGGTCAAAATGCAAACTCAAGGATTTAAAACCGGAGTCCACAAACCAGTGGGTGACATCACAGTGCCTACGTCCATTTTTTTTTTTTACTAGGCATATGTCTCTATGGAATATATATGCCTAGACAGTGGATCAGGTGTTGATGCACCATTGACAGCCTTTCACTGCCTAATTCCAGATTTGTGGCATACACAGTGTCCACTTGCTAAGCGTAGTAATCCCAAAGGATTGGCAAGTATTTTTAGTAATGGATTTACTGACGTCCGTTGATCCCTTGATGGGTAGCGTCTTTCAGAACAGTTATGGAGGAGTGAGCATCTCCAGCCTTGCTGAGCAAAACGTTTATCAGTATGTATGTATGTAGGTTTCTTAGCCAACCAAGGTGCTTGAATAATGAATCAAACCCAATAGAGAAATCAGACTATCTCAATTCTAACTTAAGAAAGTTGAAATGTCTTTCTGTTTGCTGTCTTATCTGAAACTCACCATAATGAAAACCAAACAAGCAACTGATGGAGATCTCCTCACAGTTGCCGTAGGTTATTCCTTTGTATGCTCAGCAGTGTTGGTTTGTTGGATGGTCCTCTCCTCCCCAGAGTTTACTTTCATCTCTGTTTCTCATCTCCAGCATTCACTTTATTGTAGAGACAACAAAACCATATGAATAGGCCCCTACTTGTCTTTGATTATTATGTTCAGTTGGATGTTCTCAACAACTCTCATTTGACTTACTCATCAAAGATACACCAAAGATAGCATTGTTACACCTTTAAAATAATTGAAATATTTTGTGAACATTACACACACAGACCCACTTCAAGCCAGACCTTCCTTTAAACTGCTTCTGCAAATGTAAAGATAATTGCTTGGATTTGTACCATCACACTTTTATGTTTCTGTCACAAGAGCAAAGATGAAATCAGCAGCAGTCTTTTTTTCACTTCTCCAAATCTTTGGAAACAATTTTCTCTAGCAATTGGGGAAGCCTCTTCATTTCCAAATTTAAAAGCTTTCTCTGTTCTTGCTATTACATGCAGATTAGGACTGACTACAATATTGAAACAATATTAAT